>NC_134355.1:245609411-246236126 GCF_048569485.1 Anomaloglossus baeobatrachus
AGAGTTGACACAGATGAGGGACCTCTTAATTCTCCTGCACAGTTTCGACATGCCTACATAGATGGTTAGTGTGATGCCCTGGCAAAACCAGTGTTACGGGGGGCTGTCTGATAATAAAACCTAAAGGAATGTCAGACAGTCAGGGTCCACCGTGCAAAGATTCTGCTGCAGACTATGGCAGAGGATAAGGGGTATATAAGTGTGCCACTGTAAAGAATAATAGCACAAGTGCAGAGTGCAATACCTCTGTTAAACTCACAGAGGAATATAATTAGAAAATAAAGCAATTCCTCCCTTACTTGGAGGGTGTGTGGAATGGTCTCTGTTAAAGATCACAGAGACAAAAGCAGTGAGTGGGAAATGGCACCTACCTAGGTCCGTTCCTCTAGTGGTGTCAGGAGACGGACAGCAGCGTAAGCCGCACAAAGCTCCTACCTGCGTTCGCTCCACTAGTGTGCGAGGACACGAACCACTAGATATGGCACCTGCCTAGGTCCGCTCTTCTAGTGGTGCAAAAGAGACGGACAGCAGCATAAGCCGCACAAAGCTCCCTACCTCTGTTCGCTCCCCTAGTGTGCGAGGATACGAACAACTGCCAGACGCAGTATAAGGAACGTTACCCTAGCGGCAACGTCCACCTACGAGTAGAATCACAAGGCCCAGCCGGACCATGTGCCTCAGGCACCTGCCTATGTCCGCTCCACTAAGAGGTAAGGATACGGACTGCAGCCGAAGCGGTAAGGTATAAGAACGCTACCCTGCCGGTAGCGCTCACCTAACATAGACAGAGAGATGCCTAGAGGGACGTGCTGAGGGCGTCTACCCTCATGCATGAACCAAGAGGACTGAGCGCCGCGCGGCGTGCGTCAGGGTCTTATATAGACTTTGTGACTCATCCAAGATGGAGGACACCAGAGCCAATCCGCTGCCAGAATGACAGCAATGACGTCACGCTGGCCTATCACCGAGCAAAGCGTCACAAGCACATGACCAGTGACCAATCGGCATAGAAGGTGTCAGAGACATGTGACCACGTGTCACAAGCACATGACCAGTGGCCAATCAGCTTAGAGGGTGTCAGAGACATGTGACCTCGTGTCAGCGATGATGTCACCCACACATGTGCAATGCCTCCAAGATAGAACTTAGTCTCCAGCGCTTGCACATGTGCAGTAGCAAGAAATCTGGACATATTCTCCAGAGCCACAGCAACCGTAACAACCAGGGTGTTACAGAGCCTGCAGAAGTCCAGCAAAGTGCAGGCCATTCTCCTCCTTGGTAACCTGATCCCACACCAGTGCAGCAGGACAGACACCCCCCCCCCAGGGTTAGAGCAAAACAGAGCAGCAGGGGAGGGGCTGGAGCAGAGTGTGTGGGGAAAGGGAGAGGAGAGGAGTCCGGAGTTATAGCTCCCGGGCTGCTACAGAAGCGTGCTCCAAAAGGGCCGGGACAGGCTGTTAATGAGGAAGGGGCTTGAGGTGACCGGGGCAGGGTAGTGGCCCGCCGGTATCGAAAGAGATCCCGGATCACTGCAGGGGAGTGGACTCCCCATTCCCGATCGAGGAGGAAAGAAAGAGAAAGAGTGGAGAAAGAGGCACCTGACTGCAGGGAAAGAACAGGGGTTTGCTACACCGTGTGTGGGACTTAAACACCCTCCGTACCAAAGGCTGCAGACTCTGGCAGTTTCTAGTTTACCAGTGACTCTGTGTGGTTCAATTGTGAGTACAATAGTGCCATCAGGCACCGCACCACAGCACTGCACCCTGCAGCACACTCCCTCCTACCGGGCCCCGGGACACCAGCCCCTACCCACGGAGGGGCCAACACCTAAGATGCTCCCTGCTATCGCTCCCAGGAACCCCCGTCACAAGCAGCGGTGGTGCCCACCATCACCACAACCCCGTGGGTGGCGTCACAACCGACATCCCACCACCAAACCTCCCCCTTTTCACTCGTGGGCGAGGAGGCGCTGATCGAGCCCCCGGGTCTGGTCCCGTGCTCGAGCCACCGAGGAGCAGAAGCACCAGACCCAAGCGCCAGAGCTTCCCCAGGCGAGCGGCGTTCCCCAAAAACCCCTCTCCGCCCGCGACATTAGCGCTGATGATGCCATCATCAGCATATCTATTACGCTCATCTACATGTTGGAGCACACTTTGAATAGTCTTTGAATAGTCTGCGGCTGGAGATGGGGGTCCCAGAGGAAGAGGAGGAAGCAGAGGAGGATGAATAATTGATACAATTTCCTGGAAGATCCAGGCAGTCATCACACAGTTGGGAGTCACTTGAGAGTGGAGTCCATCGATCGAGGCGGGCTCATGGTAACAGGCAAACTGATAATGAAGATCCAGTAACCAAGGAACAAATGGAGGAGGAAGAGACAATGAGCACAGAAAACCGCAGGGATGAAGAAGATCTTCATCTCGTCACTTTTGTCTGTGGATGGTGGGAGGGGACAGAGGAGGCCAGCTTGAGCCAACACAACATGGACTCAGACCTCATGGAAGTGTTCGACACATGAGCGCCTTCTTGTGCCACTATCTGCAACATGATGTCTGTATTGTTAGGATTAGATATAGTGAGAGAGAAAGAAAGAATTGCTGTATATAGGGATCAACCAATAAGATTTTGTTCACATCATCAAAAATGTATTTTATTGGCACAAATTTTATACATACAAAAATATCCACATAGAACAGTGAAAAATAGCAAATAAAAACATCTAAAAACAGTCAACGAACACCCCAATACATAGTTCCATGTTAGGAACCCAGCACCATGATCCTGAATGAAATTCCACTAGTTGTACAAATCAACAATATTCACAGGCATAAATGCAGGACCTGTGTGCAAATTTTCACTGCAAACCCTATGCCATATAGTACTCTAGAGAATTGTACCCCATCTGGCACCACCACCAATAAATACAATAAAATAAGTACAAAATACTTGAAAAAGAAGGGGATGAAGATAACCTTATAATGAGGAAATCAATACACCCAGTTCAATAGTTAAACCAGGTAAGTCACAGACTATCCAGAAAGTCATCCCCAAGATGTATTACCCCTTGCTAGAAGTCTCAAGTTTAAGGTGGTGTGAGGCCTCAGGATCGGTGCAAGTATGGGGTGTTGCCCCACGCGTATCGCCACTGGAGATGTGGCTACCTCAAGGGCCAAAAAATGAATGTCAATCCCAACACCATTCCTAATGCTTTTTATCCTATGAGCCAAGCACTTACCAGCTGTGCCTAATCATGCTAGAGTGCAGTGTGAGAAGTCAAGCTAAGACCCAGGAATAATTAGGTCAGTGAAGCAAAGACAGGCGGTGAATATTCCTATGTAGGTAACGGAGCAGAAAATCAGCTGTACCATGCGTGGTACATCTAACATGCAGGTAAACAGGTCAAAAAGAGAAAAAAAAATTGCATTCAGGATACAAGTGAACCGATTATGGCGAACTACACGTACTTGTCCTATCATCATTATAATAAAAATATATCTCCAATAGTACATGTCAGATGCAACATCATTATTTTAGATCAGTATTCATTATAAATACAATAAGCGACATATATGTGAGGAGCGTTATACAGTTAGGTCCAGAAATATTTGGACAGTGACACAAGTTTTGTTATTTTAGCTGTTTACAAAAACATGTTCAGAAATACAATTATATATATAATATGGGCTGAAAGTGCACACTCCCAGCTGCAATATGAGAGTTTTCACATCCAAATCAGAGAAAGGGTTTAGGAATCATAGCTCTGTAATGCATAGCCTCCTCTTTTTCAAGGGACCAAAAGTAATTGGACAAGGGACTCTAAGGGCCACAATTAACTCTGAAGGCGTCTCCCTCGTTAACCTGTAATCAATGAAGTAGTTAAAAGGTCTGGGGTTGATTACAGGTGTGTGGTTTTGCATTTGGAAGCTGTTGCTGTGACCAGACAACATGCGGTCTAAGGAACTCTCAATTGAGGTGAAGCAGAACATCCTGAGGCTGAAAAAAAAGAAAAAATCCATCAGAGAGATAGCAGACATGCTTGGAGTAGCAAAGTCAACAGTCGGGTACATTCTGAGAAAAAAGGAATTGACTGGTGAGCTTGGGAACTATAAAAGGCCTGGGCGTCCACGGATGACAACAGTGGTGGATGATCGCCGCATACTTTCTTTGGTGAAGAAGAACCCGTTCACAACATCAACTGAAGTCCAGAACACTCTCAGTGAAGTAGGTGTATCTGTCTCTAAGTCAACAGTAAAGAGAAGACTCCATGAAAGTAAATACAAAGGGTTCACATCTAGATGCAAACCATTCATCAATTCCAAAAATAGACAGGCCAGAGTTAAATTTGCTGAAAAACACCTCATGAAGCCAGCTCAGTACTGGAAAAGTATTCTATGGACAGATGAGACAAACATCAACCTGTACCAGAATGATGGGAAGAAAAAAGTTTGGAGAAGAAAGGGAACGGCACATGATCCAAGGCACACCACATCCTTTGTAAAACATGGTGGAGGCAACGTGATGGCATGGGCATGCATGGCTTTCAATGGCACTGGGTCACTTGTGTTTATTGATGACATAACAGCAGACAAGAGTACAAGAGTAGCCGGATGAATTCTGAAGTGTACCGGGATATACTTTCAGCCCAGATTCAGCCAAATGCCGCAAAGTTGATCGGACAGCGCTTCATAGTACAGATGGACAATGACTTCAAGCATACAGCCAAAGCTACCCAGGAGTTCATGAGTGCAAAAAAGTGGAACATTCTGCAATGGCCAAGTCAATCACCAGATCTTAACCCAATTGAGCATGCATTTCACTTGCTCAAATCCAGACTTAAGACGGAAAGACCCACAAACAAGCAAGACCTGAAGGCTGCGGCTGTAAAGGCCTGGCAAAGCATTAAGAAGGAGGAAACCCAGCGTTTGGTGATGTCCATGGGTTCCAGACTTAAGGCAGTGATTGCCTCCAAAGGATTCGCAACAAAATATTGAAAATAAAAATATTTTGTTTGGGTTTGGTTTATTTAACCTTTTTTTGACCTTTTGACCTCCTAAAATGTGGAGTGTTTGTAAAGAAATGTGTACAATTCCTACAATTTCTATCAGATATTTTTGTTCAAACCTTCAAATTAGGCTACTTTCACACTTGCGTTGAACGGTATCCGTTGCATTGCGTTGTGTAACGGATGCAACGGATGTGTTGCATATAGTGACACAACGGATGCAACGGATGCTGCAAAACAACGCAATTCGTTTTGATTTTTTTTTTTTTTTTCCCGGTTTTACCAGCGGCAGACTATAGTGAACGATCAGCTGATCGTTCCCTGCAGCCGGCCGCTGGGTGATCAGCTGATTGCTCCCAGTAGCCGGCCGCCGGGTGATCAGCTGATCGCTCCCGCCCGCCGGGTGATCAGCTGATCGCTCCCGGCTGCCGGGTGATCAGCTGATCGCTCCCTGCAGCCGGCTGCCGGGTGATCAGCTGATCGCTCCCGGCCGCCGGGTGATCAGCTGATCGCTCCCTGCAGCCGGCTGCCGGGTGATCAGCTGATCGCTCCCGGCCGCCGGGTGATCAGCTGATCGCTCCCTGCAGCCGGCCGCCGGGTGATCAGCTGATCGCTGTCACTTGCCGGCGCCCGGGCATGCCGGCGGGCGGGCGCTCAGCTGAGCGCTGTGACTTGCCGGCGGCCGGGCATGCTGGTGGCCGGTCATTCAGCTGAGCGCTGTCGCTTGCCGACGGCCGGGCGCTCAGCTGAACGTTCGGCCACCGCGAGCCAAAATAAAGTTTGATTTAAAAAAAAAAATAAAAAAAAAAAAAAAAAAGAGCATGCGCAGTGAAATCCAGAGGATTCCGCTGCTCAAAATAACGTTACATGCTGCGTTCCTCCCGCTGGGCGGAAGCAACGGAGCGTCGCCCAGCGGAAGCAACGCAGCTCCTTTTGGTACAATCCGTCAACCATACAAGTCTATGGGAAACAGCGGAATCCGTTAACGGATTCCGCTGTTTCCCAAAAGGGCAGATTGTAACGGAAGGAAAATAACGCAAGTGTGAAAGTACCCTTAAACGTTACAATCTGCACTTGAATTCTGTTGTAGAGGTTTCATTTCAAATCCAATGTGGTGACATGCAGAGCCCAACTCGCGAAAATTGTGTCACTGTCCAAATATTTCTGGACCTAACTGTATCTATATTAGCATCTAACGCGGTATAAAAATACAGAGACAGAATTAACGGCGGACTATGCGTGTTCATCTATCATCTCCAATAGAACGTATAAAGTACAATCTCATCGATTTAAATTGTTGTTAGATATACAGTGCCTACAAGTAGTCTTCAACTCCCTGCAGATTTAGCAGGTTTGATAAGATGCAAATAAGTTAGAGCCTGCAAACTTCAAACAAGAGCAGGATTTATTAACCCCTTTAGCCCTGGGGCACTTTCCGTTTTTGCGTTTTTGTGTTTTTGTTTTTTGCTCCCCTTCTTCCGAGAGCCGTAACTTTTTTATTCTTCCGTCAATCTTGCCATATGAGGGCTTGTTTTTTGCGGGACAAGTTGTAATTTTAAATGAAACCATAAGTTTTACCATATGGTGTACTGGAAAGCAGCAACAAAATTCCAAGTGTGGAAAAATTGCAAAAAAAGTGTGATGGCACAATAGTTTTTGGGATGTTTTATTCACGGTGTTCACTATATGGTAAAACTGATGTATGGGTATGATGCCTGAGGTCAGTGCGAGTTTGTAGACACCAAACATGTATAGATTTACTTGTATCTAGGGGTTAAAAAAATTTCACAAGATTGTCCAATAAAAGTGGCGCACGTTTTGCGCCATTTTCCGAAACACGTAGCGTTCTTATTTTTTGGGATCTATGGCTCAGTGACAGCTTATTTTTTGCGTCTCGAGCTGATGTTTTTAATGGTAGCATATTTGCGCAGATGCTACGTTTTGATCGCCTGTTATTGCATTTTGCATAAAACTTGCGGCGACCAAAAAACGTAATTTTGGCGTTTGGAATTTTTTTTCCACTACGCCGTTTACCAATCAGATTAATTGATTTTATATTTTGATAGATCTGGCATTTCTGAACGCGGCGATACCAAATATGTGTATATTTATTTATTTTTTAACCCTTTAATTTTCAATGGGGGGAAAGGGGGGTGATTTGAACTTTTAGGTTTTTTGGGTTTTTTTTAATTTTTTAAAACTTTTTTTTACTTTTTTTATTTTATTTTACTAGTCGCCCTAGGGGGCTATAGCGATCAGCAATCCGATTGCTGATCACTATCTGCTGATCACAGTTATACCGCTGTAAACAGCAGAAATAGTCACTTTCTTTTTTCCTCTGCTCCGTGCCGAGGAAGAATGAAAGTGAAACTTCATAGCAGCAGGCGTCATCACATGACCCTGTGCTACGATGGTAACCACCGAACGTCACGTGATCACTCACGTGACGTCCGGAGGGGGCGGCGGTAAGTAGAAAACATGGCCGCGCACATATAGATCTCGCTGCCAGACTTTGGCAGCGAGATCTAAGGGGTTAATGTTCCGGGTGGAATGCGATTCCACTCGGAACATGTAGGCACACATGTCAGATGTTGAAAACAGCTGATATGTGTGCCGATCTACGCCGCCTGCCCGCGGCAGGGGGCGGGGCTTACCGGGACACGATCCATGACGGAAAGATCCGTCCATGGTCGTGAAGGGGTTAACAGATGCATAAATCTTACAAACCAACAAGTTATGTTGCTCAGTTAAATTTTAATAAATTTTCAACATAAAAGTGTGGGTCAATTATTATTCAACCCCTAGGTTTAATATTTTGTGGAATAACCCTTGTTTGCAATTACAGCTAATAATCGTCTTTTATAAGACCTGATCAGGCTGGCACAGGTCTCTGGAGTTATCTTGGCCCACTCCTCCATGCAGATCTTCTCCAAGTTATCTAGGTTCTTTGGGTGTCTCACGTGGACTTTAATCTTGAGCTCCTTCCACAAGTTTTCAATTGGGTTAAGGTCAGGAGACTGACTAGGCCACTGCAACACCTTGATTTTTTCCCTCTTGAACCAGGCCTTGGTTTTCTTGGCTGTGTGCTTTGGGTCGTTGTCTTGTTAGAAGATGAAATGACGACCCATCTTAAGATCCTTGATGGAGGAGCGGAGGTTCTTGGCCAAAATCTCCAGGTAGGCCGTGCTATCCATCTTCCCATGGATGCGGACCAGATGGCCAGGCCCCTTGGCTGAGAAACAGCCCCACAGCATGATGCTGCCACCACCATGCTTGACTGTAAGGATGGTATTCTTGGGGTCGTATGCAGTGCCATCCAGTCTCCAAACGTCACGTGTGTGGTTGGCACCAAAGATCTTGATCTTGGTCTCATCAGACCAGAGAACCTTGAACCAGTCTGTCTCAGAGTCCTCCAAGTGATCATGAGCAAACTGTAGACGAGCCTTGACATGACGCTTTGAAAGTAAAGGTACCTTACGGGCTCGTCTGGAACGGAGACCATTGCGGTGGAGTACGTTACTTATGGTATTGACTGAAACCAATGTCCCCACTGCCATGAGATCTTCCCGGAGCTCCTTCCTTGTTGTCCTTGGGTTAGCCTTGACTCTTCGGACAAGCCTGGCCTCGGCACGGGTGGAAACTTTCAAAGGCTGTCCAGGCCGTGGAAGGCTAACAGTAGTTCCATAAGCCTTCCACTTCCGGATGATGCTCCCAACAGTGGAGACAGGTAGGCCCAACTCCTTGGAAAGGGTTTTGTACCCCTTGCCAGCCTTGTGACCCTCCACGATCTTGTCTCTGATGGCCTTGGAATGCTCCTTTGTCTATCCCATGTTGACCAAGTTTGAGTGCTGTTCACAAGTTTGGGGAGGGTCTTAATTAGTCAGAAAAGGCTGGAAAAATAGATAATTAATCCAAACATGTGAAGCTCATTGTTCCTTGTGCCTGAAATACTTCTTAATACTTTAGGGGAACCAAACAGAATTCTGGTGGATTGAGGGGTTGAATAATAAATGACCCTCTGAATAAACTAATAACATTCTTTTTTGCTGCAGTGCATTTCACACTTCCAGGCTGATCTACAGTTCAAATGTCACAATGCCAAGTTAATTCCGAATGTGTAAACCTGCTAAATCTGCAGGGGGTTGAATACTACTTGTAGGCACTGTAGGTATAATGAGTGACATATATGGGGAACGTTATATCCATACCAGTGTCTAACGCAGTATATGAATAAATAGTGTGGGCAAACCCACATCCTATACTTAATAATCTAGGACCAATCTCCCTAATGTGTCAAAACAGATTATCATTAAAATCTCCATTGTACAGTAATATAACCACTATAAAGAGACAATTGTCGCGACCACAAGATAAATCCATTATATTGATCAACATAAAGCCTCTCACATAATCACTAATATAAGTTTCTTATGAGATCTCCAGTACTCAGGAATAGTTATTCCTTATTTTAGCAAAGATATGCATCATTATATAGATATACAAATAGGAGAAATCACAGAGCATAGATGTATAACACTGTATATCAAAAAACAGATGGTGGTGCCAGATGACAACAAGCAATAGTTCCCATTAATAAAGTACATTTAATAGGTATCCATGGGTTAGATGGGTTAGACTTGTGCAGGTAACTTATACTTCATCAGTCAGACCCCAATTCCATGTCCAACATCCATAACTTCGTCCCATGAACTGCAGAGAAAAAACAAAAAAAACAACAAATAAAAACCACAGGATTAATCCATGAGTTCACATTGTTTTGTAAAAACCGGTGTATAGGAGCTCTTCATTAAGTCCTTGTGGTACCAGGCTTTGTAATTCAAAAATGTGTCTGGACTTACGGCACAGCAATTCCTTGCTGATATCCCCTCCCCGAATATTTGGGCTAACCGAGTCAATCACAATGACCCTTAATGTCCCAGGGTGTGCCGAATGATGTTCCAAAATATGTGAGGCCACTGATGAAATGCTCTTACCTTTTTCTCTGTCCATCCTAGCCGTGCTGATATTTGATAGATGTTGCCGCAATCTTCTGCTTAATTCCTGCGTTGTTTGTCCTATGTACAATTTTGGACAAGCACATATCAACACGTAAATGCCATTTTGTGAGCGACAATTGTGGTATTTCCTGGCCTTAATGATTCTGGGGAAGATAGAAAATTCCACATTATCAGAGGCCACCATAAATGGGCACACGTTACATGACCCACATGGGTACGTACCCTTCAACTTTGTTCCTGAGCCCGTTCTGGTCACAGGTCTTCTGAAATGGCTCTTCGTCAGAAGGCTCTTCAGATTTTCAGCTCGCCTAGCAATCAACGTGGGTCATGCAGAGATGTGATGTACCAATCTCTCATCGCTCTGTAAGATGCCCCAATTGCGGTCCAAGATGTTCCGAATGCCTTCCCACTGTGTGTTGTAATTTGTAATCAAATTCACAGTGTTTGGCTGGTTTTTCTTCCTTTTGATCCAGAGTTCAGGCCTATTCACATTCCTAGAGAACTGGAAAGCCCCTGATACCACTTTCCGTGGATAGCCCCTTTTACGGAGTCTCTGAGTCAAATCCTGAGCATGGTGATTAAAGTCCTCTAGGCTACTACAGTTCCTTCTAATCCACATATACTGTCCTTTAGGGATCCCTCTTCGGTCATGAGGGGGGTGGAAACTCGAAAAATGTAAAATGCTGTTCGTAGCTGTCACTTTACGATGGAGGGAGGTGACTAATCTACAATCCTGCAGAGAGCTCTTCAAATCCAAAAATTCTACTGATACATCAGAAATTGTGAGATCAAACTGATATGATAGAGATTGGCATTCAATAAAGCAATGAACTCCTCACATACCTCACGCGGACCTGACCAAAGAAACAGAATATCATCAATAAAACAAAACCATTGCATGACATGTTTCTTGAACAAATCCTGAGTGCGTACAAATGAATCCTCCCACCACCCCATATATGTATTAGCATAAGCCAGGGCACAGCGCGCACCCATCGCTGTGCCAGCCGCCTTCCTATAGTAGGTGTGGTCAAAGATGAAGTAACTCTTTTCCAAGACGAAGCGTAATAATTCAATCAGAAAAGAATCATGACCCCTGTCCCTAGATGTCTGAATGCCCATAAAGAAGCTCACCGCCGCAATGCCCAAATCATGTTGGATATTTGAATATAGGGACCCAACATCTAATGTAACTAGTAAAGCACCCGCCGGTACAATCACCTCCTCAAGTTGTACAATGAGGTGTGTAGAGTCCCTAACATATGATGCCAATGACTGGGCAAAGGGTTGTAGGAAATAATCAAGATAGATACAGGGGGGCTCAAAGAGTCCCCCGATCCCCGAGACAATCGGCCTACCTGGGGGTGCGATCATATCCTTATGGACTTTTGGGAGCATGTAAAAAGTCGGCGTTACTGGTTTATTCGTGGTCATGAATTTCAATTCTTTCTGAGTGATGTTGTTAAATTTAAACGCATTCTCCAATAGTTGATCCAACTTCTTCTTGAAAACAGCCATGGGGTTAGAGGGCAGCACCTGGTAACAAAAGGTGTTAGAAAGCTGTTTCTTGGCTTCTTTAAGGTATAGTTCAATGGGCCATAGAACTATATTCCCCCCCTTGTCCGCCTCCCTTATAAGAAATGAATCATCTCTTCTCAGTTTATTCAGAATCTTAAATTCTTCTCTGGTAAGGTTACCACTTCCAGAGGTTCCCTCACTTAACCCCTGGATATCCTTGCATGTCTTGTCAAAGAAAATTTGTATAGCAGGGAATAAGTGAAGGGATGGAGTAGCCTGCAATAATAATCTACCCGAAAAAGCTGGTCGCCTACCTGTACCTCTGCGGTTCTCCTCCAAAAGCTCTAAAAGATCCTGAAAAGCCTGCCTCTCGTCCAAGGGCATTGAATCAATAAGCGCTGGTTGATTATAAAGGAGATTGAAGGCGAGCTGCCTGCAAAAGAGGTAAAGATCCTTTGTAAGAATAAATTTATCAAGACGATTTGTAGGTGAAAAGGACATTCCCTTTGAAAGAAGATTAATCTCTATATCCGAGAGTTGGTATGTAGATAAATTGATAATCTGTAGGTTACCTTCATCACCAGAATTCATTGTTCCTTCCTGGTTCTCATCGTCTCCCGTCTGTATGCAGGGGACCATCGCTTGTACTTATTGCCCCTTTTTCTTGGTGGATCTGCCACGGCCCCTTCGGGTACGTTTTCGAGGTCGCTCACCTCTGAGGATAAAAAATCACTTGACGCAGACTCACGCAGAGCAGGTGTCAACGCAGTGTCACCACGTACTGATTTCCTTTGGTTACCAAAATGTGAGCATTTATAAACCTGCTTTTTCTCAAAATCAGCTTTGTCCCGGGCCAATTTCCTTTTTTTCCCTTGGATGATATCCTTTTCAAAGGCCTCGATGGTATCCTTGAGTCTTTGCTGAAATGGCTCAACTACACCCTTTGTGTCAAACTTATTTAAGTGTTGTTCCCTAATTTTATTTTCACTCTTAAGGTGTGAAAGCTGACCTCTGTCGTGCTCCAACAACAAATCAATCAAGATAGATGAACATTTAGCCAAACCCTGTTCCCACTTGGTTTTAAAATCCTGATCAGCCACCCAAGCCGGGAAGATCTTAACCCGGAGTCCTCTGGGTACAATTTTCAATCTTTCATATTCCTCCAAACTCTTACCATTCCAATATGTCTTAGTCAATCTCTTATGTAAGTTAGTCAATTCATTCGATATACGTCTGATCTCCGCCTCCTCCGTAGGAATTGAGGTAGAGGGAGTCACACTGTCCCCTGTATCAAAAATACCTCCAGAATTATTACGCCATGCTGCTTCTCTAGCATCCAAATCCATACTCTATCTTTACACACTCCGCACGACAATTAATTCTAAGAAGAAAATCTATTCCTTCTATTCCTTCCTTCCCAATAGGGGAAAGGTGCCCCCTTATTTCCTATGATTAGATATAGTGCTGACTACTGGGTTGCCACTCTGTTAGATCCACAGTAGGAGAGTAAATCGCTTCCCCCTGGAAAGGGACGCGTGGATGCTGGAGTATCAAAACAAGCTTGCAGACCATCTTAACAGTAGTTTTCCACAAGACAGCAGTGAGGCACACCGTGCATGGCAGTTCTAAAATTCCAGCCACGGGAACGTCACATCGTCAACAAAGCAACATGTGTATTGCATGCACCAGCAGAACAGAGTAGAAGTCTGACACACAATGAACGACTGGAGAGGATTGTACAGGAGTATCTAGAGCTGAATATCAATGGCATAAGTGGGATTGGATCCTTTTGTATTTTGGTTTTGAAAAATGGAAGAGTGGCCTGAGCTCGCCAGTCACGCCTTGGATGTTTTGGCCTACCCCGCTCTCAGCGTTCTCTCAGAATGTGTCTTCAGCACTGCTGACAGTGTATTGATGGATAAGCTGTCCCCTAAAAGCGTAGGACATCTAACTTTCATAAAGATGAGCAAGTCATGGCTGTCTAATAACTTTGCTACCCCAGTCCCAGACTGTACAGACTATATGATGGTGTAGTGCTAGGGATCTGGGAGTACCAGCCCTACGCCTATCTATCTTCCTGCTGTCTTTGGTGAAGGTAGTTTGTTAGAAGGTTAGTGATGCAGTTTCAGGTCTTGTTACAGGGCCAGTCCCAAGCATCCATGTTGTGGCGTTTGACTATATGTGCCAATTGATGTCACTTTTCCTGTTGCCTGACCTTGCTTTTTGTAAATGAGAAGACTCCAAGTAGGTTCTCAAAATTGTCTTTTGTCTGTACTGTGTTGGCTCTGGGAGCTAAAGATCTATGCCTGTCACTCATGCATCTTTTGATTTTTATAATGAAAATGCCAGCCCACATCCTGTGTGTAAGTCAACGTAATCAAGAAGTGCTCAAATTAATATGCATTGGAGAACTCAGCCAAACAGCTGCATAGTTGTGGACTACTATGCAGGCCCAGTCTGACCAACAGCTGTCTGCACTGAACCTAGATCCAGGGAAGGCCGTGTGAGATAACGGTGCAAACCTGGTGGTGGCAGTATGCCTGGAGGATAGCATATGCACATTGCATGGATCAACCTGGTTGTACAGAAATTTCTAGGGCACTATTTAGGACTGGATGTGTTTTTGTAGAAGGCACGGTTGCTGTATGCTCACTTCTTAAAATGAAAATGCCAGCCCACATCATTTGTGTTGCATGGACCATAATTCCCTGCTGTGAAAATACACTGTGGGGAAATGGGGGGGGTTATAATGAAGGGTTTTTAAATGTCAAGACTCCAAGTTGTGTCTTGTCTGCACTGACAGGGGTATGGAGTACCAGTCCTACACCTGTCTCTCATCCACCTCTATAATTCTTATGTCAATGGTCTAGGAAGGTAATGGCTATGCCAAAATAGTAGTGCTGCTCTATAAAACTGATTTTTGTTGATTTGGAAGCTTTTCAATCTTCCTAAACGTGTTTTCTCTGCCTTATATTTGTCCTCTCATTGATTCCAATTTGATTTGGAAAGGTTCGAGAGGTTTTGAAGTTCGGTTTGGCTGGGCTTCGTGAACCAAGCCTTTAAAGGTTCATTCATCTCTACTCACTAGTTTTTCCTATCATGAGATGTTTCTTGTGTGACACCTTTTTATAGGCCGTCAGTTGAACCAGCTAATATTTTTTACTGGGTGGCAGGATAGCTTTCTAATTACTGATAGATTTCAGCTTATGTCAGAACTTTCCATGGCTGTCTTCATCTCTCTTTGTTCAGGTGTTTAATACTTCTTCCCTGTTTCATTTCTGATTGATACACATAACTTAATTCATAGACATCTATGGTGTAATTTATTTGCCAGTGAGGGTTGCAAGGGTTGTTAGCAAAATGTGGTGAGAAATTCATGACAATAGCACTTTTAGAAATAAACTTACCTAGAAAATTGGGGACGTGTTCAATACTTATTTAACCTGCTACATATATATCACGCTACATGGATATTTTATTATGAAAGTTGGGCATTTAAATACAGTAACGCAATGGTTATTTCCTCATCTTAAACAATTTATTGAAATAAAAGCCAACAACAGTGGTAGGTATATTTAAAAAAATGTCAATGTTTCAATAACTTGTCCAGCACAATAAGAAATTTATTTAGTTTGAAAAATGATGATGTGTTCAATTATTTCATCCACTGTATACCCTTAGGGGTACTTTGCACGCTGCGACATCGCAAGCCGATGCTGCAATGTCGGGCACGATAGTCCCCGCCCCCGTCGCAGCAGCGATATCTTGTGATTACTGGCGTAGCGAACATTATCGCTATGCCAGCTTCACATGCACTCACCTGTCCTGCGACATCGCTCTGGCCGGCGACCCGCCTCCTTCCTAAGGGGGCGGGTCGTGCGGCGTCACAGCGACGTCACACGGTAGGCGGTCAATAGAAGCGGAGGGGCGGAGATGAGCAGGATGTAAATATCCCGCCCACCTCTTTTCTTCCGCATTGCAGCTGGGACGCAGGTAGGAGATGTTCCTCGCTCCTGCGGCTTCACACACAGCAATGTGTTCTGCCGCTGGAGCGAGGAACAACATCGTACCTGTCACTGCACCGGCATTATGGAAATGTCGGACCCTACACCAATGATACGATAATGACACTTTTGCGCTCGTTAATCGTATCAAAAAGGATTTGCACACTACGATATCGACTGCGACGCCGGATGTGCGTCACTTTCGATTTGACCCCACCGGCATCGCACCTGCGATGTCGTAGTGTGCAAAGCCTGCCTTAGTTTTAGGTTTAAAATCATGATGACAAGTTCACTTTAATAGCATTTATTTTTAACACCTTCTTGTCATCATAACAGTCAATGAAGCAATAACAAGAATATGATAAGAACCCTTCATCAAGCATTGAGTACCGTGTTTTTCCAAAAATAAGCCCTCCCCCAAAAATATGTTCTAGCAGGGATTTTCAGCATTTTCGGAGCAAGGTTTAAATATAAGCCCTCCCCCAAAAATAAGACCTAGTCCTGGATCAATAATGATGTGTCCGTGCAGCTAAAAAAGGTTACAAATACTGCAGGACACTTCATTATAGACAGTGGCACCTGGCAATTACACTCATCCAATGCTGAGCGGCAGGACCTGCAGTGATCACACACCCGCACTCATCAGATCTCTCACACACACACACAATCAGATCTCACTCACACACCAGATCTCACACACAAACATCGGATCGCACACACAATCAGATCGCATACACAAACATCGGATCACACGCAAACATCAAATCACACACAGAAACATCGGATCGCACACACATCGGATCGCATACACACTCACCTCATCCAGCGACACTGATGTCTTCTTGCCGGCAGAATCCTGAGAGGCAGTGCGGTGGAGCGCAACAAACAGGACCTGTGGCGGGACACGTGACTTGCTCTCATCATTGAAACAACAAAGAGCCAGCACCAATGTGCACTAAGGCATCAAATATTCCAAACTGCATTATAAAAAATTTTTTTGAGATTTTTGGCAAAAAATTGCAATTTCTTGAGCTGCTTCGCCACGTCACGGCAAATCTCATTTGAAGCAGTCCTACACTAAAATATTTTTATAAAATGTGCCATGCGGCCTCACATATAAATAGCAGAACTGCTCTCAGCAGCACTCACCTGGTCTATTGCAGTCCCGTACCCATGACTGAGTCATGGCTGTGGGCGGAACAGGTCCAAGCAAATGCTGCATGAAGTATATATATAGCCTTTTTTATAATGCAGTTTGGAATATTTGATGCCTTAGTGCACATTGGTGCTGGCTCTTTGTTGTTTCTTTGTTGAATTGGTCGGTGGTTGACCTCCACCTTGCTACGCACCCCAATTTGGGATGTATTCCATCTGTATAGATTTTGGCGTTTGGTGACTGTTCACATTGGGTCATCAGGCTTTGTCCACAGGCTATATATATACTTCATGCAGCATTTGCTTGGACCTGTCCCGCCCACAACCGTGACTCAGTCATGGGTACGGGACTGCAATAGACCAGGTGAGTGCTGCTGAGAGCAGTTCTGTTATTCATGTGTGAGGCCGCATGGCACATTTTATAAAAATATTTTAGTGTAGGACTGCTTCAAATGAGATTTGCCGTGACGTGGCGAAGCAGCTCAAGAAATTGCAATTTTTTGCCAAAAATCTCAAAAAATTTTTTTTATAATGCAGTTTGGAATATTTGATGCCTTAGTGCACATTGGTGCTGGCTCTTTGTTGTTTCTTTGTTGAATTGGTCGGTGGTTGACCTCCACCTTGCTACGCACCCCAATTTGGGATGTATTCCATCTGTATAGATTTTGGCGTTTGGTGACTGTTCACATTGGGTCATCAGGCTTTGTCCACAGGCTATATATATACTTCATGCAGCATTTGCTTGGACCTGTCCCGCCCACAACCGTGACTCAGTCATGGGTACGGGACTGCAATAGACCAGGTGAGTGCTGCTGAGAGCAGTTCTGTTATTCATGTGTGAGGCCGCATGGCACATTTTATAAAAATATTTTAGTGTAGGACTGCTTCAAATGAGATTTGCCGTGACGTGGCGAAGCAGCTCAAGAAATTGCAATTTTTTGCCAAAAATCTCAAAAAATTTTTTTTATAATGCAGTTTGGAATATTTGATGCCTCAGTGCACATTGGTGCTGGCTCTTTGTTGTTTCTTTGTTGAATTGGTCGGTGGTTGACCTCCACCTTGCTACGCACCCCAATTTGGGATGTATTCCATCTGTATAGATTTTGGCGTTTGGTGACTGTTCACATTGGGTCATCAGGCTTTGTCCACAGGCTATATATATACTTCATGCAGCATTTGCTTGGACCTGTCCCGCCCACAACCGTGACTCAGTCATGGGTACGGGACTGCAATAGACCAGGTGAGTGCTGCTGAGAGCAGTTCTGTTATTCATGTGTGAGGCCGCATGGCACATTTTATAAAAATATTTTAGTGTAGGACTGCTTCAAATGAGATTTGCCGTGACGTGGCGAAGCAGCTCAAGAAATTGCAATTTTTTGCCAAAAATCTCAAAAAATTTTTTTTATAATGCAGTTTGGAATATTTGATGCCTTAGTGCACATTGGTGCTGGCTCTTTGTTGTTTCTTTGTTGAATTGGTCGGTGGTTGACCTCCACCTTGCTACGCACCCCAATTTGGGATGTATTCCATCTGTATAGATTTTGGCGTTTGGTGACTGTTCACATTGGGTCATCAGGCTTTGTCCACAGGCTATATATATACTTCATGCAGCATTTGCTTGGACCTGTCCCGCCCACAACCGTGACTCAGTCATGGGTACGGGACTGCAATAGACCAGGTGAGTGCTGCTGAGAGCAGTTCTGTTATTCATGTGTGAGGCCGCATGGCACATTTTATAAAAATATTTTAGTGTAGGACTGCTTCAAATGAGATTTGCCGTGACGTGGCGAAGCAGCTCAAGAAATTGCAATTTTTTGCCAAAAATCTCAAAAAATTTTTTTTATAATGCAGTTTGGAATATTTGATGCCTTAGTGCACATTGGTGCTGGCTCTTTGTTGTTTCTTTGTTGAATTGGTCGGTGGTTGACCTCCACCTTGCTACGCACCCCAATTTGGGATGTATTCCATCTGTATAGATTTTGGCGTTTGGTGACTGTTCACATTGGGTCATCAGGCTTTGTCCACAGGCTATATATATACTTCATGCAGCATTTGCTTGGACCTGTCCCGCCCACAACCGTGACTCAGTCATGGGTACGGGACTGCAATAGACCAGGTGAGTGCTGCTGAGAGCAGTTCTGTTATTCATGTGTGAGGCCGCATGGCACATTTTATAAAAATATTTTAGTGTAGGACTGCTTCAAATGAGATTTGCCGTGACGTGGCGAAGCAGCTCAAGAAATTGCAATTTTTTGCCAAAAATCTCAAAAAAAAATTTTTTTTATAATGCAGTTTGGAATATTTGATGCCTTAGTGCACATTGGTGCTGGCTCTTTGTTGTTTCTTTGTTGAATTGGTCGGTGGTTGACCTCCACCTTGCTACGCACCCCAATTTGGGATGTATTCCATCTGTATAGATTTTGGCGTTTGGTGACTGTTCACATTGGGTCATCAGGCTTTGTCCACAGGCTATATATATACTTCATGCAGCATTTGCTTGGACCTGTCCCGCCCACAACCGTGACTCAGTCATGGGTACGGGACTGCAATAGACCAGGTGAGTGCTGCTGAGAGCAGTTCTGTTATTCATGTGTGAGGCCGCATGGCACATTTTATAAAAATATTTTAGTGTAGGACTGCTTCAAATGAGATTTGCCGTGACGTGGCGAAGCAGCTCAAGAAATTGCAATTTTTTGCCAAAAATCTCAAAAAATTTTTTTTATAATGCAGTTTGGAATATTTGATGCCTTAGTGCACATTGGTGCTGGCTCTTTGTTGTTTCTTTGTTGAATTGGTCGGTGGTTGACCTCCACCTTGCTACGCACCCCAATTTGGGATGTATTCCATCTGTATAGATTTTGGCGTTTGGTGACTGTTCACATTGGGTCATCAGGCTTTGTCCACAGGCTATATATATACTTCATGCAGCATTTGCTTGGACCTGTCCCGCCCACAACCGTGACTCAGTCATGGGTACGGGACTGCAATAGACCAGGTGAGTGCTGCTGAGAGCAGTTCTGTTATTCATGTGTGAGGCCGCATGGCACATTTTATAAAAATATTTTAGTGTAGGACTGCTTCAAATGAGATTTGCCGTGACGTGGCGAAGCAGCTCAAGAAATTGCAATTTTTTGCCAAAAATCTCAAAAAATTTTTTTTATAATGCAGTTTGGAATATTTGATGCCTTAGTGCACATTGGTGCTGGCTCTTTGTTGTTTCTTTGTTGAATTGGTCGGTGGTTGACCTCCACCTTGCTACGCACCCCAATTTGGGATGTATTCCATCTGTATAGATTTTGGCGTTTGGTGACTGTTCACATTGGGTCATCAGGCTTTGTCCACAGGCTATATATATACTTCATGCAGCATTTGCTTGGACCTGTCCCGCCCACAACCGTGACTCAGTCATGGGTACGGGACTGCAATAGACCAGGTGAGTGCTGCTGAGAGCAGTTCTGTTATTCATGTGTGAGGCCGCATGGCACATTTTATAAAAATATTTTAGTGTAGGACTGCTTCAAATGAGATTTGCCGTGACGTGGCGAAGCAGCTCAAGAAATTGCAATTTTTTGCCAAAAATCTCAAAAAATTTTTTTTTATAATGCAGTTTGGAATATTTGATGCCTTAGTGCACATTGGTGCTGGCTCTTTGTTGTTTCTTTGTTGAATTGGTCGGTGGTTGACCTCCACCTTGCTACGCACCCCAATTTGGGATGTATTCCATCTGTATAGATTTTGGCGTTTGGTGACTGTTCACATTGGGTCATCAGGCTTTGTCCACAGGCTATATATATACTTCATGCAGCATTTGCTTGGACCTGTCCCGCCCACAACCGTGACTCAGTCATGGGTACGGGACTGCAATAGACCAGGTGAGTGCTGCTGAGAGCAGTTCTGTTATTCATGTGTGAGGCCGCATGGCACATTTTATAAAAATATTTTAGTGTAGGACTGCTTCAAATGAGATTTGCCGTGACGTGGCGAAGCAGCTCAAGAAATTGCAATTTTTTGCCAAAAATCTCAAAAAATTTTTTTTATAATGCAGTTTGGAATATTTGATGCCTTAGTGCACATTGGTGCTGGCTCTTTGTTGTTTCTTTGCTCTCATCATTCCCTGCGGCCGTAAGCGCTGGATGTGATGTGATGTGACGTGTGCGATCGGCTGTGTGTGTCTGCAATCGGCTGTTTGTCTTTAATCTGCTATGTGTGTCTGGGATCGGCTGTGTGTGTGTCTGCGATCGGCTGTGTTTTTCTCCGATCGGCTGTGTGTGTGTCTGCGTTCGGCTGTGTGTATCTGTGATCTGTGAAGTAGTTAACAAAGACAAATATGATCAAGCTGTTACAGCATATAAAACTCTGATTCAAAGTGCAATTGATGCGAACATGCTGAGTCCGGCTGAGAAAAGATTCTTAAAAGTGAATAAAGCACCATTACCTTTCTTTTATCATCTCCCGAAAATACATAAGAATCTGCTCAACCCCCCTGGGAGACCGATTATTTCCGGTATCAGCTTCCTTACAGCAAACCTAGCCCATTATGTTGATTTATTAATGCAGCCACATGTGGTGAATCTCAATAGCCACCTTAGAGATTTAGCCCACCTGATAGAATTCCTAAATACAGTCACATGGAACAAGTCTTACACTTTTGTGACAATTGATATTGCATCCCTTTATTCAAATATCCGCCATCATTTAGGTCTGTTAGCCTTTTCTTTTTACCTAGAAGATGATAGCAGGTTTCCACCTTTGCAAAAAAACTTTCTTCTAGAAAGTATGCACTTTATTCTTCATAACAATTTCTTTACTTTCTCTGAAAAACTATATCATCAGCGGATCGGTACAGCTATGGGCTCAAAAGCCGCATGTTCCTATGCTAATTTGTTCATGGGGCTTTTTGAAATGCTTTTCATTAATGATATTTCACATGATGGTGGCATCATCTTGTATAAAAGGTTCATCGATGATTTGTTCATAATTTGGGATAGGGACCGTTCGGACGTCAGAACTTTTCTAGATGGACTGAATAGGAATGATTGGGGTCTGGATTTCACGGCAACTATATGTGAGAAAGAGATTAATTTTCTGGATCTAACCATCTTTCATGATGATATTAAAATTCTCACCAAGACCTTTTTTAAGCAAGTAGATGCTAACGGCTACATACATTTTGGGAGTGAACATTATGTGAAATGGCTATATAATATCCCACTTAATCAGTACAAGAGAATTAGGAGAAACTGTTCACGTGATGCTGATTTCAGAGACCAAGTGGGTATCCTGAAAGGACGTTTCTCAGAGAAAAAATATCCTGAGTCCTTAGTTCGGAAAGCATATCAGGAGACTTCTAAGCTTAAACAGTCCGACCTCATCAAAAGGAGAAAAGATCTCCCGAATTCCATACAGGCAGCTAATGGGAACGTGTCAGATACTAATAAGGGTGGTTTTGCATGTAATTTCATCACCACGTTCAGCAGTGATAACATCATTATAAGAGATACCCTTTTTAAACATTGGGCCCTCCTACAAAAAGATCCCATCCTTTGCTCCGTTTTGCCTTCAACCCCCGGAGTCACCTTTAGACGAGCACCTACCATCAAAACTATTGTGGCCCCTAGCAGACTCAGAGCACCAACACTGAGCCATAAAAAGCGTACTCCAGTCATGGGGGGAGCATATAGATGCGGTATAAAAAAATCCTTGTGCTGCAAAAGCATATACCACGGAAGGACCTCCTTCAGTGCTCCAGGAATTACTAAGAATTTTCAAATAAAGGATCGTTTGACATGTCAGTCTGATCATGTAGTGTATCTGGTGGATTGTATTTGCGGGAAGCAGTACGTGGGTAGAACCAGTCAGGAGCTCCATAACAGATTAAATTCCCATCGTTATAATATTAGAACTGGCTTCCTAAAACATGGGTTGTCCAAACACTGCACGCTTGTACATAATAAAAATCTAGATTTTAAAATTACACCTATAGAGCAAGTCCCTCCTAGTACTAACAATAGGGCAGAAACCCTCAGTAGAAAGGAGTCCTATTGGATACACAGGCTAAATACTCTTAAACCCTTTGGCCTTAATGAAATCACTGATTTATTTTATTAATTCAGGCAAATATGTTTTATGATGCTCAGGAACCTTAATGTCTGCATTTTAGTTTTTTATATATATATTTTTATATATTTTTAAATAAAAATTTTTATATTCAAATATATATAGATTTTTTTTTAATTTTTTATATATTTTTCTATTTTTAATGGATTTAAATAAATATATATAGGTATGTTTTAAACTCACTACCCCCCACCCCTTGTTCATAAATGCAGACATCAATGTTAATAATACCTTATGTTGATGGTTTATAATGATATTCTATAGTTCCATATACTGGAAGTTATACAGAAAATGTATGGTTTTGGTTACATTTCCATGTTATTTCACTGTATTCCACTATTGGGTTCTTATAGGCATCACCGCGCGTTTCAAATTTTATACCTTTCCCCCCCTAGTTTTTTCCCTTGTTTTCCGCCTTTTTGCGGTGCAAAGATGAATTCTTTGCCTGATCATCCTCTTTTTCGGTACTTAGTTTTTGTGGAATGTTCTTTCTGTTAGAGTTTAAATACACCCTTTTTTTCTTCTCTTAGCACGGTCGGGCAGTGTCCCGTTCCATTTAATCTTGATTATTATAATATACACCTTATTTATGGCACGATTACGTGCAACCCCCTTTTTCTCTTCAGTTGCTGTGGTACTATGTGCACGCACGCGCGCTACAGTTGGTTCCCACGCTTCTGAACTTATTTGACCTCATTGTGAGGATCTAGCTACTTTCTATATGCAGCGTGCCTGCGCCTTGCATTTTTTTTCCCACGGCTTGAACTCACTTCACTTCCCTTAGTAAGAGAATCTTTTCTCTTTCTTCACGCATGCGCACAATACTATTTTTTAGTTTTCTTCATTTGATCTTTAAGATTCGTTTAATAGTGTCCAAAATGTACACCTTACCACTTTTTGCTTATAAATGCATCCTTCACATATGTTTTCATTTTTGATTTATTAAAGTCTAACGATCAAAAATAATAATAATAATAATAATAATAAAAATAATAAGATTAACAAATAGAGAGACTAATAACTTAGTCTGCATATTTACACGCTGTCACCATATACAGTGCATATTCTAGCATATGATTTTTATGCCCGGGTACTAATGATCTTGATTGCAACTGACCATTCAGTCACTATCAAGACACTAGTAAGAAAATGGTATCTTCAGCTCACCTGCTGCCCGGACTGTTCAGCCTTGCGGGTGCCTGGAATCCTTCGGTCTATCCCAACCGGTAACAAGCGACGTGGAAAGGAAAAAAGTTATCATGACCCTTACTTTTACCATCTAAGTGGATTTTCGGTCTTCACGATGTTTTTAACGATGTCTTAATAAAGTTTTGGATGTTTTAACATAAGGAGAACTTGTGCCGGATCGCCCTCTCTTTTTTCCTTTCCACGTTACTATCAAGACACTGACTTTTCAGTTATAGTAATGGCTGAGAGACAGCCTGCAATTTTCACGGTTCTTTTTGGGTTTATACTAATATATGTCTTAGTTTCCATGTGTCCCCACATTTGTATTTTCATGTGTATATATATATATATATATATATATATATATATATATATGCATAGACTTATATGAATATGAATACTTCCATTATTTCCATTATTTTCATAGCTATTTTTGGCATTTTTTGACAGTCTTTTATTTATGATGTTTATGATGGATGATCAGTTAGATCTATATGTAATATATGCGATTATTTAATGTGACTATGACGCGGCTCTATTCCATGTGGCTATGAGTCATCGCTCTGCAGCACATGGTGAGCTGACGTCATAGGCAGGGATTTCCTTCCTTTGTCTTCCCTCCCCTTTCATTGCTTCATAAAAGGACTCTTCCTTGGCTTCTGTAAAGTTCGTTTCCCTGAAGAAGGAGACAGTTGGGGTCTCCGAAATGCGTAGGAATGAAATAAAAAGAATCATCTGTTTGACACAAATGTCTGTGGTCTTCAAGTGCGGCGAAAAACCTGTTTTTTCTCCAGTTTCCTTTGACGTTCCACTTGTGCAACAGGGCTGCTGCTGGACCGCTCAGGCGCTCACTCTTTGCTGTTAAAGGAGTTGTGACTGGCACAACCCGATCAGGTGAGTGCACCACTTCTATATGTTTTTCACCCAGTAAATCGGGTAAGACCCTATTGCGCCTTTTCTCTCCGATTTAGTTGTATCTGTGATCGGCTGTGTGTGCCTGTCTATCGGCTGTGTGTATCTGTGATCGGCTGTGTGTGCCTGTGATCGGCTGTGTGTGTCTGCTATCTGCTGTGTGTGTGTGTGATCTGCTGTGTGTGTGATTTGCTGTGTGTGTCTGCGATCGGGCTGTGAGTGTCAGTGTGTCAGCCAGCAGCAGGGTAGGACAGCGTGCAGCACCGACCGGAGATCACAGGGAGGACCTGGGAGCTATGCAGACGTCCGGGTCTGGTGAGTATGAGTCTCCTGGGAAGTGGGGGTCTGCTTTTTTGGGGGGTAAACTTACCCCCAACTGTGTTTCTCCAAGAATAAGACCTCCTCCAAAAATGAGCCCTAGTGCTTTTTTGGGGGGCAAAAAAAATATAAGACAGTATCTTATTTTTGGAAAAACACGGTAGGTATAATTCAGTCTATGCTAATCTCTATCTGTTCCATGTAACGCCATTGCCGGCCTCCCTAGACCGTCCTGCTTCCTGCTTTGCCAGCACATGCACCCTCTCCATGGTTGCATCTTCTTCCTTCCTCCTTGCCTGCTTCCGTAACCTGCATGCACTGTCTCCCTCACAAGGGTGCACTTAGGGCGCACGTGCATGCCTTCCTGCTCTTAAAGGACCAGCGTGCCCTAACCCGGAGGTGCATTTCAGCCTATGGCTGAGAGGCATTAGGTATTTTGTTAGGTCCTGTTTCCTGTTTGTCCTATTTCTCAGGTCCTGTTTCCCTTTCTCTGTATCCTGGGGACATACTAAAAAGAATGATGAAAAGGAATAAATAAAAAGAATGAAGATAATAACTTATTAGGTATATATTATGTAGATGTATAAAAGGTTTCTTGGGCAAGTTAGACATGGAATGAACATTATATATGAGCATTATAGGTGTGGAATGATCATGAAATATTACCGGTGATAGTAGGAAAATGAATGCATATGGCATATAAGCAGGTGTATATTATGTTACCTGAGCATTATAGGTGTGGAATGATCATGAAATATCTGTAGATAATAGGAAAATGAATGCATATGCCATATAACCAGGTGTATATTATGTTACCTGAGCATTATAGGTGTGGAATGATCATGAAATATCTGTAGATAATGAGAAAATGAACGCATATTGCATATAATCAGGTGTATATTATGTTACCTGACCATTATAGGTGTGGAATGATCATGAAATATCTGTAGATAATGAGAAAATGAACGCATATGGCATATAATCAGGTGTATATTATGTTACCTGAGCATTATAGGTGTGGAATAATCATGAAATATCTGTAGATAATGAGAAAATGAACGCATATGGCATATAAGCAGGTGTATATTATATTAACTGAGCATTATAGGTGTGGAATGATCATGAAATATCACTAGATTACAGGAAAATGAACGCATATACCATATAATCAGGTCTATATATATATGGTTATATGCCATATGCGTTCATTTTCCTATTATCTACATATATTTCATGATCATTCCACACCTATAATGCTCAGGTAACATAATATACACCTGGTTATATGCCATATGCATTCATTTTCCTATTATCTAAATATATTTCATGATTATTCCACACTTATAATGCTCAGGTAACATAATATACAGTGCTGGCCAAAATTATTGGCACCCCTGCAATTCTGTCAGATAATACTCAGTTTATTCTTGGAAATGATTGCAATCACAAATTCTTTGGTATTATCTTCATTTATTTTGCTTGCAATGAAAAAACACAAAAGAGAATGAAACAAAAATTAAATCATTGATCATTTCACACAAAACTCCAAAAATGGGCCACTCAAAATTATTGGCACCCTTAGCCTAATACTTGGTTGCACAACCTTTAGCCAAAATAACTGCGAACAACCGCTTCCGGTAACCATCAATGAGTTTCTTACAATGCTCTGCTGGAATTTTAGACCATTCTTCTTTGGCAAACTGCTCCAGGTCCCTGAGATATGAAGGGTGCTTTCTCCAAACTGCCATTTTCAGATCTCTCCACAGGTGTTCTATGGGATTCAGGTCTGGACTCATTGCTGGCCACTTTAGTAGTCTCCAGTGCTTTCTCTCAAACCATTTTCTACTGCTTTTTGAAGTGTGTTTTGGGTCATTGTCCTGCTAAAAGACCCATGACCTCTGAGGGAGACCCAGCTTTCTCACACTGGGCCCTACATCATGCTGCAAAATTTGTTGGTAGTCTTCAGACTTCATAATGCTATGCACATGGTCAAGCAGTGCAGTGCCAGAGGCAGCAAAGCAACCCCAAAACATCAGGGAACCTCTGCCATGTTTGACTGTAGGAACCGTGTTCTTTTCTTTGAATGCCTCTTTTTTTTCCTGTAAACTCTATGTTGATGGCTTTTCCCAAAAAGCTCTACTTTTGTCTCATCTGACCAGAGAAAATTCTTCCAAAACGTTTTAGGCTTTCTCAGGTAAGTTTTGGCAAACTCCAGCCTGGCTTTTTTATGTCTCGGGGTAAGAAGTAGGGTCTTCCTGGGTATCCTACCATACAGTTCCTTTTCATTCAGACACCGACGGATAGTACGGGTTGACACTGTTGTACCCTCAGACTGCAGGGCAATTTGAACAATCTTGCGTTGAAATCTCTCGTCAATTTTTCTTTTCCTTCCACATCTAGGGAGGTTAGCCACAGTGCCATGGGCTTTAAACTTCTTGATGACACTGCGCACCGTAGACACAGGAACTTTCAGGTCTTTGGAGATGGACTTGTATCCTTGAGATAGCTCATGCTTCCTGACAATTTGGATTCTCAAGTCCTCAGACAGTTCTTTGCTCTTCTTTCTTTTCTCTATGCTCAATGTGGTACACACAAGGACACAGGACAGAGGTTGAGTCAACTTTAATCCATGTCAACTGGCTGCAAGTGTGATTTAGTTATTGCCAACACCTGTTAGGTGCCACAGGTAAGTTACAGGTGCTGTTAATTACACAAATTAGAGAAGCATCACATGATTTTTCAAACAGTGCCAATACTTTTGTCCACCCTCTTTTTTGTTTGGTTTGGAATTATATCCAATTTGGCTTTATGACAATTTTTTTTACTTTTGTTTATTGAAGACAAATTAAATGAAGATAATAATACCAAAGAATTTGTGATTGCAATCATTTTCAAGAATAAACTGAGTATTTTATGACAGAATTGCAGGGGTGCCAATACTTTTGGCCAGGACTGTACACCTGGTTATATGCCGTAAGCGTTAATTTTCCTATTATCTACAGATATTTCATGATCATTCCACACCTATAATGCTCAGGTAACATAATATACACCTGGTTATATGGCATATGTGTTCATTTTCCTCTTATCTACAGATATTTCATGATCATTCCACACCTATAATGCTCAGGTAACATAATATACACCTGGTTATATAGCATATGCCTTCATTTTCCTATTATCTACAGATATTTCATGATCATTCCACACCTATAATGCTCAGGTAACATAATATACACTTGGTTATATGCCATATGCCTTCATTTTACTATTATCTACATATATTTCATGATCATTCCACACCTATAATGCTCATATATAATGTTAATTTCATGTCTAACTTGCCCAAGAAACCTTTTATACATCTACATAATTTACACCTAATAAGTTATTATCCTCATTCTTTTTATTTATTCCTTTTCATCATTCTTTTTAGTATGTCCCTGTATCCTGTGTCCGTTACCTGACTCGTACCTGTGTTCATATACCTGCCTGAACCTACTGTACTCATCAGTACATGTCATTACCTGCTATGCCTACCATATCTGCCAAACCAGCTATGCCCACTGTACCTGACGTACCTGCTGCACTTGCTGTTCCATCCGTACCCATTGTACCTGGCGTACCTGCTACACCTGTTGTTCCATCCAAGTGAATAACCTGAACTTAAAATATGCTTTGATACATTTGAATGTACAGTTAGGTCCAGAAATATTTGGACAGTGACACAAGTTTTGTTATTTTAGCTGTTTACAAAAACATGTTCAGAAATACAATTATATATATAATATGGGCTGAAAGTGCACACTCCCAGCTGCAATATGAGAGTTTTCACATCCAAATCAGAGAAAGGGTTTAGGAATCATAGCTCTGTAATGCATAGCCTCCTCTTTTTCAAGGGACCAAAAGTAACTGGACAAGCGACTCTAAGGGCTGCAATTAACTCTGAAGGCGTCTCTCTCGTTAACCTGTAATCAATGAAGTAGTTAAAAGGTCTGGGATTGATTACAGGTGTGTGGGTTTTGCATTTGGAAGCTGTTGCTGTGACCAGACAACATGCGGTCTAAGGAACTCTCAATTGAGGTGAAGCAGAACATCCTGAGGCTGAAAAAAAAGAAAAAATCCATCAGAGAGATAGCAGACATGCTTGGAGTAGCAAAATCAACAGTCGGGTACATTCTGAGAAAAAAGGAATTGACTGGTGAGCTTGGGAACTCAAAAAGGCCTGGGCGTCCACGGATGACAACAGTGGTGGATGATCGCTGCATACTTTCTTTGGTGAAGAAGAACCCGTTCACAACATCAACTGAAGTCCAGAACACTCTCAGTGAAGTAGGTGTATCTGTCTCTAAGTCAACAGTAAAGAGAAGACTCCATGAAAGTAAATACAAAGGGTTCACATCTAGATGCAAACCATTCATCAATTCCAAAAATAGACAGGCCAGAGTTTACTTTGCTGAAAAACACCTCATGAAGCCAGCTCAGTTCTGGAAAAGTATTCTATGGACAGATGAGACAAAGATCAACCTGTACCAGAATGATGGGAAGAAAAAAGTTTGGAGAAGAAAGGGAACGGCACATGATCCAAGGCACACCACATCCTCTGTAAAACATGGTGGAGGCAACGTGATGGCATGGGCATGCATGGCTTTCAATGGCACTGGGTCACTTGTGTTTATTGATGACATAACAGCAGACAAGAGTAGCCGGATGAATTCTGAAGTGTACCGGGATATACTTTCAGCCCAGATTCAGCCAAATGCTGCAAAGTTGATCGGACGGCGCTTCATAGTACAGATGGACAATGACCCCAAGCATACAGCCAAAGCTACCCAGGAGTTCATGAGTGCAAAAAAGTGGAACATTCTGCAATGGCCAAGTCAATCACCAGATCTTAACCCAATTGAGCATGCATTTCAAGGAGGAAACCCAGCGTTTGGTGATGTCCATGGGTTCCAGACTTAAGGCAGTGATTGCCTCCAAAGGATTCGCAACAAAATATTGAAAATAAAAATATTTTGTTTGGGTTTGGTTTATTTGTCCAATTACTTTTGACCTCCTAAAATGTGGAGTGTTTATAAAGAAATGTGTACAATTCCTACAATTTCTATCAGATATTTTTGTTCAAACCTTCAAATTAAAAGTTACAATCTGCACTTGAATTCTGTTGTAGAGGTTTCATTTCAAATCCAATGTGGTGGCATGCAGAGCCCAACTCGCGAAAATTGTGTCACTGTCCAAATATTTCTGGACCTAACTGTATGTTAAAGGGAACCTGTCATCAGAAATTTAGCTATAAAGCTAAAAGTTCCCCCCTCTGCAGCTCCTGGGCTGCATTCTAGGAAGCTTCCTATAGTTCTTGTGGCTGATTTTATACCAAAATAAACACTTTGTAAACTGGTACCTTTTATTATGCAAATTTCGTAAATCTTCCATGTGGGCGGGCTGCCTGGGGTCCGTTGCTGTTCCTCCAGCAGATTTACGCCGCCCCCGAACGCTGAATTTCAAAGCTCAGGATGCCGCCCCTGGGTGCCCGTGGTCCCGCGCATGCGCTGTTCCACTGTAGCGGTGCCGTGCACTGTGTGCACGTGTGACCGCTGGTGACGCTTTGCGCGGGCACGAGGTTATGGGCGGCGCTGTGAGTGTCATCAGCAAGTGCCGCCCATAACCTCGTGACCGCACTTTCCCCTATTACTCCAGCGTTATGCGCAAGCCATCGCTGGCCAGATGACCGGACGTCACCTCTTTCCCATCCTGCTCAGCAGCAGGTGACGTCCGGTCATCTGGCCAGCGAGCGCTTGCGCATAACGCTGGAGTAATAGGGGAAAGTGCGGTCACGAGGTTATGGGCGGCACTTGCTGATGACACTCACAGCGCCGCCCATAACCTCGTGCCCGCGCAAAGCGTCACCAGTGGTCACACGTGCACACAGTGCACGGCACTGCTACAGTGGAACAGCGCATGCGCGGGACCACGGGCACCCAGGGGCGGCGTCCTGAGCTTTGAAATTCAGCGTTCGGGGGCGGCGTAAATCTGCTGGAGGAACAGCAACGGACCCCAGGCAGCCCGCCCACATGGAAGATTTACGAAATTTGCATAAGAAAAGGTACCAGTTTACAAAGTGTTTATTTTGGTATAAAAGCAGCCACAAGAACTATAGGAAGCTTCCTAGAATGCAGCCCAGGAGCTGCAGAGGGGGGAACTTTTAGCTTTATAGCTAAATTTCTGATGACAGGTTCACTTTAAAGTGGTTGATAAAGAAAAGCGGTTTGTGAGGTTACCTGGAAGAGTTACATATTCAATATTCCTTTGAATGTTGTGCATAATATTTTTTCCTTTAAATTACTAATATTTTTCCTATAATAGAAATGTATTTGTCTTTAATTTGAATAGTTATACAAGTTTAAAATAACTTCCTACAAAGTGCAGATAAGTTTATTTGTCAGGCTGCTGTATATATTTTTTTTCTCCAAAATATATTATAACAACCTGAATCACTATTCTTGAATGTACTTGTCCTTGACAGTTTAATCAGTAAAGAAATGTATTTTAGACATTTGACATTTACTTATGGTAATGATATTGATTCAGATTATGTAACTTTCCTAGTTAGTTCAAAGTAATGCACAATGTATTTTAATGTGTAAGTAGTAAGGGTTGTGTTTTCATGGGTTTCTTTAAAATTTTCTTTAAAACTCATTTTTATGGTATGAGAAAATAAAATGTTGTTGAATGCCAGACTTGTTATGTTTTTTACTGGATAAATTGCAAGTCAACATATTTTACCAATTACATAGTTATAAAGGTTGAAAAAAGACCTATGTCCATCTAGTTCAGCCTTCCTCCACCTAATATATGTTTTGTCACTAAGTCATGTATAACTGACAGTGTTGTGTGCACTGAAGAAATCAATCAGCCTTTTTTTAAAAGTTGTTATAGTGTCGGCATCAGGGCTGTGCAGTCGGTAAGCTAAACCTCAGACGCTGACTCCTCAATTTCCCTGATTCTGACTCCAGTTACGACTCTGACGCCACAACTTTGACTCCCTCATACATGACTCATGTTTGTGATAAATTTACTGTAATAAAATGCTGACATCTGGCTTTTAATCATTATTATTCTGCAATAACCAAGCTCTACAGATAGAACATAAAATATATTTATTTGAATACAAGTGTAGAATGCAAAAAACTTTAATAAATTGCAAATATACAATACTCTATGCAGTAAGTGGGAAAAAAACTGTTTTCAACAAAAATGTATGGAATAACATTTGTGTAGTCTATGAATTTGTTCTAAGAAATAGTATTGCCTCTATCAGATCCTCCTTCATAGATGACCTCAAATCTCACCTATTTGTTTTAAGGCTAGATAACAACCTCTCTACACTAACTTGGGTAGGTGGCAAAGCATGACAAGAATTGCAACATCTCTAACAATTTCAGGGTACAAAGGAATTGCCTCATGCACAGTCAGTTTTTATGAATGGTTGAACTCTTCTACTTCTTTGAGAGCCAGTGAAAAACTTTGCTGAAATATGGTCCAACTGTTTGCTATAGGAGTGGAATCTTTTTCCCTGCTGGAAAGCTTTACCTGCTCCATAACAGCCAAATACTTTTCAAAATGAAACTCCTCATCTGATGAGGATGAAGATACGGCATCAGTAGCACTGGCAGGATCTAAGTCCTCTTGCTCTTTGCAGTCATGCAGCCATTCATCCTAACTGTTCTGCCTTCGTCCACGTGTGAGCTGTGTGCACTCCGGCATACAGCTAACCTTCATCCACTGTTTCAATAAACAGACTGTGTTGCCTTTAAGTCTTTATTTATTAAATGATGATGGATAGGTGGATGATCATAAGAAATGGATGATTAATTGGTAAAAACTATAACAAAAGATACAAATCCAAATCAGTACAGGCATATCACAAATAACAGAATGACATACATAGTAGTACTGGTATTTACAGAATCTGCATAACATAGAGAGCAATGCATATGACTGAATACAACATTTACACTGCTGATGCTGCCCTACACCTGCTCTGCATGTATCACGGCCTATGTAATCTGAGTAGAGCCACTGTTACTTCACAGTGCCTACATAACAACTGTACACATATTCTAACATAAATATGTAGTTTAGTACAATGATTCCTACCGGGATCCACTAGTCAGGAGGAACGATTGAAGAAAAGGAACTGGAGCCAGCTATAGCACCTCTGAATCCTATGGAGGCACCAAGACATCTGCGTCTCCAACTCAGTAAGGGAAGGGAAAAGGGGCAGTCCAAGGAAGTATCTTTTCCTTAAAGCAACAGGCTCCAAGCCACAGAAATACTGTGGAGATGTATGAGGAAAACACTTAAAACATAAGAAAGCCAACAGTGACCTCTTGTGGGCAACAAACGATATTACCCTTATCCTATTTAATGAATAGAAGACAGAACACTCCCCGCTTGGCGTTAACCAATGCCACTATTGGACTCCTGAGGGGACAACAACACAAGTTCAGTGACTGGTCTGGTGAACAGTTTGTTCTCTCTGAGCTTGCTCACTCTGACCTCTACCTTGCGTACTCTCCCATCCTTGCTGGGAAAGGGTTTGGTGACCAGGCCGAGTGGCCACTCATTTCGGTGTGATTGACTGTCCTTTACAAGTACCACATCGCCAAGTCTGATGTTTGGATGGTCTTTCTGCCATTTTGTTCTGGTTTGCAGAGTGGAGAGATATTGTTTCCTCCATCTGTCCCAAAAGGCATTGGACACGTTTTGTACTTGCCTCCATTGTCTTCTGTAGAGGTCTTTCTCGGTGAATTCTCCAGGTGGAGCTCCTGGGACACAGGTTTTCTGTGTAAGTAACATGGCAGGAGTAAGAACTGTTGAGTCTCCAGAATCTCCAGAAAGAGCTGTCAATGGCCTAGCATTCATGATAGCTGTAACTTCGGCCAAGAACGTAGTCAAGCTTCCGTGGGTAAGTCTGGTGTTTGCTTGCAAGAGGATAGAATCTAGAATCTTGCGTGCAATTCCTATCATTCTTTCCCAGGTGCCTCCCATGTGCGAAGAGTGTGGCGGGTTGAAGGTCCAGGTGCATCCTTGCTCACCTAGGTACCTCTCTACATTTGTAATGTCTAGATTGGAAGGGATTTGGAGTTCTCTTGCTGCTCCAATAAAGTTCGTGCCTCTATCAGAATGAATGTGCTTCACAGGGCCTCTGATAGCGATGAAGCGTCGAAGTGCATTTATGAAACTTGAAGTGTCCATAGATTCTAGTACTTCGATATGAACAGCTCTGACAGACAAACAGGTGAATAGGACTGCCCAACACTTTGCTTCGGCATGGACCTTCCTAGTGCGTCTTGTAGCTACGGACCAGGGGCCGAACACATCCAGTCCAACGTTGCTGAAGGGGGGTTCAGTACTGAGCCTGTCAGGTGGAAGATTGGCCATCTTCTGGTTTTGAAACATGCCACGAAGTTTGCGACACGTAACGCAGTTGAAGATGAGTTTGCTCGCGCTTCTCTTCGCTCCGACTATCCATAGTCCAGCCGCTCGTAGACTCCCTTCGGTAAACAAATGACCTTGATGTCTCACCAAGATGTGATGATGTTGAATGAGCAAGGTTGTGACGTGATGACGTCCGGGAATTATTACCGGGTGTTTCTCTGAGACTTCTACCTTAGCTTCTTGAATGCGGCCACCTATTTTCAGCAGCCCATCTTTGTCAATGAATGGGTCGAGTTTCCTCAACGCACTGTCTCTAGGAATGGGTAGTCCTTTGTCGAGATTGTCTATTTCCTTGTTGTAGGCTTCATTTTGTACAACATGGAGTATTGTAATCTTGGCTTTCTCTAGGTTGGGAGCAGTAAACGCATGCTTGCAGTGATGCCAAACTTTACTGCATCTCTGATTTGTTGGTAGTTCGGACTTGTAAAACTGAGTCACGTGTAGTAAAAAGGCGATGGCCCTAACAAGTGAGTTCCAGGTTGAGAATCTACTGAACCGATGAGATCCGAGGTGACATCCTGAAACCACTGTATGAAGAGCTGACACTTGAGGACGAAGGTCGTCGTCGACATCTGGATCCACCAGTTCGAATGTATCGGGCCTGCTGATGTAGGATGTTGTCTGGTACAGGAAGGCAGGGCCTGTGAACCATGTAGTGTCCTTAAGGTGACTTGGTGCAACGGATCTAGTCGCATGGTCGGCGGGATTGTGATGAGTAGATACGTAATGCCACTGATCAGGGCAAGTTGATCTTCTTATTCTCAACACCCGGTTGCTGACGTAGACGTAGAAACGTCGTGTTTCGTTGCAGATGTTTCCTAGTACCACCTTGCTGTCAGTGTAGAACTCTGCATCTTTGATCTCCTGATTCATTCCATCTGAGACACGTTCAGCCAGCTCAACTGCAAGGATGGCAGCACAGAGTTCCAGTCTAGGTATCGTGTGTTCACGGAGTGGCGCCAGTTTTGTCCGACTCATGACGAACCCAATATGGATCTGTTCATTCACATCGGTGGTTTTAAGGTATACTACTGCTGCGATTGCTTTGACTGATGCATCGCAGAAGATACAGAGTCTTTGAGATTTGACTTCTGTGGATGGCACAGGAGCGTATGGTCGGTTCACATGAAGATCGGTCAAGGCCTCGAGAGACTTCCTCCACTCTGCCCACAGGTCTGCCTTTTCTGCAGGAAGTGTATCATCCCAATCAGATGTCTCTTGGGTGAAGTCTCTTAGCATCATTTTACCTTGGACGGTAACTGGAGCTACGAATCCCAGAGGATCGTACAAACTATTCACAAAGGAAAGGACACCTCTACGTGTGAAGGATTTTTCTTCTTTGTTGATCTGAAAGGTGAAGGCATCTGTCTTCAAGTCCAAAAGTAGTCCTAGGCTCCGTTGCATGGGAAGAGAGTCGATGCTCAGGTCTATGCCCTTCAGATCACTGGAATAGTCTTGAGAGGGAAAGGCTTCCATCAGTTCTCGGCTATTGGATGCAATCTTATGCAACCTTAAGTTGGACTGAGCGAGCATTTCTTGAGCTCTTTTTAGAAGACTGATTGCTGCCTCGTTTGTGGGTGTGGATTTCAAGCAGTCGTCTACATAGAAATCCTTTTCCACAAAGAATCTGACATCCGACCCGTACTTCTCTTCACCTTCTTTGGCGGAATTCCTGAGACCGTAGATAGCCACTGCGGGGGAAGGACTATTCCCGAAGATGTGTACCCTCATCCGGTACTCTATGATGTCTTTATCTGGGTCGTTGTCACGGTACCAGAAGAACCTCAGGTAGTTTCTGTGTTCCTTTTTGACGAGAAAGCAGTGAAACATCTGTTGGATGTCAGCCATAAATGCCACCGTATCTCTGCGGAAACAGAGTAGAACTTCTAGGAGTCTGTTGTTGAGGTCTGGGCCAGATAGTAGGACATCATTCAACGAGACGTCTTCGCACTTGGCACTTGAGTCGAACACCACTCTTATTTGACCTGGCTTTTTAGGATGGTACACTCCGAAGATGGGTAAGTACCAGCGTTCCTCAGAGTCTCGTAGTGTAGGTGCGATCTCTGCATGGTTATTTCGGAATATCTTCTCCATGAAGGTAAAGAAATGTTCTCTCATCTCGGGAGACTTCTTGAGCTTGTGTCTGAGGTAGACAAATCGACTGTAGACCTGTTCCCTGTTGTTGGGTAGGCGTTGTCTCCGTGGTCGGAATGGTAAGGGTGCCACCCAGCTGTTCGACTTGTCTTTGGTTATTTCTTGGTCCATGATGTCCAAGAACATCCTTTCTTCTATGGACATTGCTGTTTTGTTGTCCTCTTTGGTCCTGTGGAAGACTGTACAACCTATGTGGTCTTGTTCGCCCTCACAAGCGTGGTCTTCGTTGGAAGGAACTGCGAAAAGACATGACAGAGGAGTACTGCTTGGTAATTCCTTTACCAACAGACTGTTGTGACATGGTCAGAAGAAAGACGGACGTCCATTTTCTAGTGTGTTGGTGAGCATACTGTTGACTGAGGCTGGCTTGTGTGCTCCTCCTAGACAGACATCTCCTACTATGACCCATCCTAGGTCAAGTCTCTGCGCATATGGAGCGTTCTGGAAGCCGTTAATGGACTCTCTAGCCTTATGCACGCGTAGCATGTCTCTTCCAAGGAGTAAGGCTATTGGAGCTTCTGAGTCCAGTTCTGGAATCAGGTGAGCTATACGCTTCAGATGGGGGTGATGAGCTGCTACCTCTGGTGAAGGTATCTCGGACCTGTTGTCAGGAATCTGGTTGCACTCCAGTATGGTAGGTAATGATAGGCAGGTCTGACCATCTATGGATTCCACCTTGTATCCGCTTGCCTTCCTCCCCGCCGTCTCAACGGTACCTGAACATGTCTTCAAGGAGTAGGGAGAACCGGGGCCTGCAATGTTGAAACTGCTGAAGAAGATGGACTTGGCAAGAGACCTGTTGCTCTGGTCGTCCAAGATCGCATAGATCTTAATTGCTTTGTCCCTGCGGCCTGCTGGGTAGACTCTGACAAGGCAGATTTTCGAACAGGACCTTCCTCCTGTGAGTCCTTTACAGATCTCCGTACATTGAGAGGTAACCACCGTGGTGTCTTCATCAGTGTTCTTCTGTTTTCCATCGTGTTCTTCTGCTTGCGGCAACACTCGTGTAGGTGGTCCAGGGTGTAAGGCTGTATTGTGATCCGTGCTGTCACATTCTGCACATTTCACGCTAGCTTCGCAGTTCCTGGCCATGTGCGATGTTGCAGCACAGCATTTGAAGCAGATGTTGTGTTCCTTGAGGAAGCCTTTGCGATCCTCTAGAGACTTCTCCCTGAAGGCTCTGCATTTTAGTAGAGGATGTGGTTTCCGGTGTAGAGGACACTGTTTACTGATATCCTGGGGTTTGTTCTCTTCTGGAGGATGCTTACTCTCTTTGTGAGCAGGACCTGAGGAGACAATTAAAGTTTTGTGGACTGCCACGGGTGCCCTACTGGGTTTGACACCGGGGGCGGTGGTACATGACAGAGTAAAATCAAAACTAGGGTAATTTCTGATTTTAGCTTGCTGAGCTACAAAACCTACAAATACAGCAAAGGGCGGGAATGGCGCATTATGTGTTTGCTTATACCGTGAACCGTGTGAGACCCACTTTTCTTGTAGATTGTAAGGAAGTTTTTGCACTATCGGATTGACACCCCTAGCGGTATCCAAGAATGCTAATCCGGGCAAATCTCCTTCCTCATGGGCAACCTGTAACTCTACTAACAGATCACTTAGCTCTCTTAGCCTTTGAAAGCCTTTGGGTCCTATCTTAGGGAAGTCATCAATTCTTTTAAACAAAGCATTTTCAATAACTTCTATGGACCCATAGCATTCATCAAGTCTCTTCCACGCCAAGTGTAGACCTTTGGGTGGGTTTTTAATGTTAATGTCTCTTAGTCTTTTGGCGTGTTCTACCGATTCACTACCAAGCCATTTTACCAGGAGATCTAACTCCTCACTACAAGAAAGGTCCAAACCTCTTGTGGTGTTCTGGAACGAGGCTCGCCACGACCTATAATTCTCGGCACGATCATCGAACTTTACAAGTCCTTTTGTGACCAGATCTCGATGAGCAAAGAACTTTGCAAAGTCCATGGTGGCTTGGTCAGTGCTGGTGCGAGCCGGTGTGTGGTCGTGTCTATTGTGTGGTGTATCACCATACCTGTAGGGTGTTTCCGCCTTCGGAAAGTCAGCATAGTACCTCCCCGGAGAGGAAGGTGTCTCTTTGTGGTAAGATGGTGGTTGTACCTTCCGCTCTGTGGAATAGTAGTTTTGGTGAACCTCCTCGTGCTGTACACTCTCTTGCTTGAAGCGGTGTAATTCGAGGTTGGATGGCTGGCCGTCTGCGTAGTCTGTTCGGTGAAGCACATCTGAGTTGTCATCTATCCTGGAGTATTGGTAGACGTATTCTGCGACGCGCTGTGCTGGATCCTGCTGGTTTAGGTCCAGCCCAAGAACATCGCTGCGTCTTTCTTCGGGGTGCTCTGCCGCTTCCAGGAACTCTGCCTTGGCTATTGCGGCCGCTGTCTCCTTTTCTACGGCAAGTCTTTCTAGAGTCAGTTGCAGACGTGCACTCTCTGCTTCTTGTTCTGATTGCAGACGTGCACTCTCTGTCTGTTTTAGTTTGAGTTGCATTTCCTGTTCAGCGAAGGAGGACCTCACTTTAGCTGCTTCGGCCTCAGCGCGGGCGACGGCAGCAAGCTCCCTAATTGAGGACTTAGTAGAGCTTGCCCGTGACCTTGTCTTCAGGGAAGACGCTCGGCTGACAGACATTGTGCACTTGGCTGCAGACTACTTTAGCGGGAAACAGAGTCTATTTGCGGACGGCCTTCCGCGTGGTGGAGAGTGGAATGGTGGTTTCTGGCGTACTGCGGTCTAGTCACTGCGGCTGTATGGTGGCTGCTGCGACATCCATATGCGGTACAGCGTGGATGTTAGCGGTCCCGTACTACAGCCTGCGACCGGCTATCTTTACTGGAGCTGGACTGCGCTCTTGTTCTATGTAGCTGTATGGCGGCTGCTGTAATACCCGTGTGCCGTGTAGCATGGGTGTTAACTGTCCCGTACAGTTCGTACAATCGCTGCCTGCGACCAGCAGCCCGTTTTTACCGTTCTGCCTTCGTCCACGTGTGAGCTGTGTGGACTCCGGCATACAGCTAACCTTCATCCACTGTTTCAATAAACAGACTGTGTTGCCTTTAAGTCTTTATTTATTAAATGATGATGGATAGGTGGATGATCATAAGAAATGGATGATTAATTGGTAAAAACTATAACAAAAGATACAAATCCAAATCAGTACAGGCATATCACAAATAACAGAATGACATACATAGTAGTACTGGTATTTACAGAATCTGCATAACATAGAGAGCAATGCATATGACTGAATACAACATTTACACTGCTGATGCTGCCCTACACCTGCTCTGCATGTATCACGGCCTATGTAATCTGAGTAGAGCCACTGTTACTTCACAGTGCCTACATAACAACTGTACACATATTCTAACATAAATATGTAGTTTAGTACAATGATTCCTACCGGGATCCACTAGTCAGGAGGAACGATTGAAGAAAAGGAACTGGAGCCAGCTATAGCACCTCTGAATCCTATGGAGGCACCAAGACATCTGCGTCTCCAACTCAGTAAGGGAAGGGAAAAGGGGCAGTCCAAGGAAGTATCTTTTCCTTAAAGCAACAGGCTCCAACCCACAGAAATACTGTGGAGATGTATGAGGAAAACACTTAAAACATAAGAAAGCCAACAGTGACCTCTTTTGGGCAACAAACGATATTACCCTTATCCTATTTAATGAATAGAAGACAGAACACTAACTGATACCTCTGTCAGAGTTTCTTTTCCTTTAGTAAGCTGTTAATCATCAAGCAAAATACGATGACTTGGGTCCACATACAGAGCTGCCAGAAGAATTTTATTTACTAATAGTAGTGTCTCTCTCCATTTCATTGAAGCAGCAATGCCATCTGAGATTAAACATCCTCTTTGGGACAGGTAAAACAACAAGTTATTCCACTCCTTTATGAAAATTCCGGGAGTTAAATCCTCAACTTGTAATTTTTTAGTCATTGTAAATGGGTGATGAAAAAAATCTTTCAATTTAGCCACCTGTGTCCACTGACCTTCACTTAAGCAGGCTTTACACACAGCGACATCACTAGTGATGTCGCTGGTGAAAGCACCCGCCCCCGTCGGTTGTGCGTCACGGGCAAATCGCTGCCCGTGGCGCACAATATCATTAGGACCCGTCACACTGACTATCCTGCCTAGTGAAATCGCTGTGGCTGACGAACCGCCTCCTTTCTAAGGGGGAGGTTAATGCGGAGTTACAGCGGCGTCACTAAGCGGCCATCCAATAGAAGCGGAGGGGCGGAGATGAGCGGCCGTAACATCCCGCCCACCGCCTTCCTTCCTCATTGTGGGCAGCTGCAGGTACGGTGATGTTCCTCGTTCCTGCGGTGTCACACATAGCGATGTGTACTGCCACAGGAACGACGAACAACCTGCGTCCTGCAACAGCAACGATAATTGGGATTAGAACGACGTGTCAACGATCAACGATTAGGTGAGTAATTTTGATCATTAACGGTCGTTCGTGCGTGTCACACGCAACAACGTCGCTAACGAGGCCGGATGTGCGGCACTAATTCCTTGACCCCAACAACATCTCGTTAGCGATGTTGTTGCGTGTAAATCCCCCTTTAGTGTTACCTGAGGGTTGGTCATGTCTACAAGAAAGGGTTTCAGCTCAAACAATCACTCAATCATTAAATAATTGAGTGCTGCTCCACCAAGTGGCTTGATTCTCAATTGACAGATCTATGCCTGTTACATTCCAAACAGAAAAACCTTCCTTCGCTGTAGGCAGACCGCAGGCTGGTCTTTATCATTTCTTAGTCCCGAGTACTGCTGCATTAATGGTGAGGCCAGAACATGCTGCTGTCAGTGAATGGAAACATTCCCCACCATCTCTACTTGCTGTCAGTGAGTGGAAACATTCCCGATCAGCGTTTTTTATGCATTTTTGACAGTGCGGTCCCACTCGGCCTGCTACATCCCCATACAACAAGGCTGGCTGCAAGACAGTTCCGCGCGATCAGAATGAACTTGGATGAACCTCACCCGACTTCATTGTCATTGCGCGGCTCTGTCTGTGCGCCGCAGCCTAATTAGCGATCACAAGTGACGGACTCACCGGGGACCGCAAATTCCCTGAGTGACTGAAGTGAGCCGCGCGATCAGCTGTGCCGTCAATCAGGTGACCCGCGGCCACCGCTCTCAGGTGGAGAACTGCAGCTGGCCGCGGGTCACCTGAGTGACGTCACCGCTGATTGGGCGGCTCACTTCAGTTGCTGCGTGGAGCTGACAGAAAGTGGTGGTATTCCACGGCCACTCCTGTCAGCTTCATGTAGCAGAGGTGGATGCGTTGTGGGACCTCGTAAAAATTACGCTTGACCTGGAGGGGTATTTGGGGATTTTACTAAAGTGGTAAAAGTGGGTGGTTTTTTTTTGTCTCTTTCATTCCAAATAAAGGATTTTTTCGGGTGTATGTGTTTATTTACTTTCACTTACAGGTTAATCATTGTAGGTGTCTCATAGACGCCTGCCATGATTAACCTAGGACTTAGTGGTAGAGTCCCGGAACTGTTGCATCCATTGGATGCGGCAATTCTGGGCGGCTGCTGGCTGATATTTTTAGGCTCCCATAACTTGGGGCTCCCCATCCTGAGAATACCAGCCTTAAGCCGTGTGGCTTTATCTTGGCTGGTATCAAAATTTGGGGGGACCGCATGCCGTATTTTTTTTTAATTATTTATTTATTTATTTTACTGCACTACATAGACCTGCCCACTGGCGGCTGTGATTGGTTGCAGTGAGACAGCTGTCACTCAGTGTGGGGGCGCGTCTGAATGCAACCAATCATAGGCACCAGGGGGCAGGGGAAGCAGGGAATACGAGATGGAATAATGAGTGGCTGGCATTTTCAAAAGCAGGAAAAGCTGCCGGAGCAGTGTGACAGCTGTGCAGTGCTGTGTCGGTGATCGGTCAGTGATTGGTGAGTATGAGAGAGGGGGGGAGAGGAAGAGACTGACAAACAGAGAGAGAGACCAAAAGACGTGCGTTCTGTTTGTCAAAAAAGCGATTACTTTGGTTTGAGAGCTGTTCTGGCGACTATGTAAACGCCGTGTGCTGCTCTGAGCACGTTATTCAAAGACACCAGAAATGCAGTCACGCACTTTCTACAGGCTGTGCCCATGCTGTTTCTGCCTTTTCCCATCCATTTCAGCCTTTTCCTCAGTCACGACAGCTCGCTGTTAGGTCCATCATGAAATTATTCGAGGTTCCCATTGACTTACATTGCGCATCGAATATTCGCGAATAGTCGAATAGTGCCGACCTATTCGGCGGATATTCGTTGAAGTGGATATTTTGGTATTCGATCACCCCTAATCTTTATGCAATGTTCTTTGGCCAATATATGCGTATTTATCATGCACCCTTGGTAATATTGGAAGTCATTGGTACTTGGCATTGTGTGTGTTGATTTTAATGTTTTCTAATGATTTTTGTCAATAAAGTCTCTGTTACAATTTTAAATATCAGGTGTGCTTGCTGATTAAACAGTGTCTTTTTCTCCCTTTGGTTTGTTCTCTTGATTCACTGCATGGTATAGCACTCATTACTTACTTCCTAGTTATATGATTGCGGTGCACCCCATTTCGTTTCTAGACTACAAGAATGTGCACTAGAGCAGTAGTCCATTAATTGCCTATTCATTACTCTACAAAAAAAATCTCCAAAGGCATTTCAGAGAATTTGGTAGTACATCCAACTGGCCTCTCAACCACAGCTTACATGTAACCACACAAGCCCAGGAAATCAACATCCAGCATCTTCACCCCAAGATCATCTGAGACCAGCCACCCAGACAGGTGTTGCAAAAATCAGTTTGCATAACTAAAGAATTTCTGCACAAACTGTCAAAAACTGTCTCAAGGAAGGTCATCTGCAAGCTCGTCATCATGATTGGGGTCTCCACCTGACTGCAGTTGGCCATCATAACCGACTTGAGTGGGCAAATGCTCACATTTGATGGCATCTGGCATGTTGGAGAGGTGTTTTCTTAATGGATGAATTCCTGTTTTCACTTTACAGAGCATATGGCTCACTGTGAGTGAGAGGTTTGCTGATATCAATGTTGTGAATCGAGTGGCCAATGGTGGCAGTAAGGTTATAGTATGGGCAAATGTATATTATGTAAAATGCACACAGGTGCATTTTACTCATGCCGTTAAATGCGCAGAAATACCATGATACAATTCTGAGGTATATATTTGGACCACTTATCCACGACCATCACTTCATATTGCAACATGATATTGCATGTGTCACGGAAGTCTCTTGGCATTAAGAGACTTGTGACAGGTTCAGGTACAAAGTCTCACAGTGCCCTGAGACTCTTAATATTTGTTTTTGTTTCCTTTAGTGTTGAAGGGTTAATGTCAGTTTTGTTGTCAACAGCTTTCTTGCAGACCATTTTAGGTGCACCCGCTCTGTGACGACACCCATCAACTATACGTAGTCACAATACCCATTAGCCTTTGCTGGTGATAGAATTTATTCCTGTGCAGGCCACCTTGGTGATAGGAGCATTGGAGCCTGACTGGTGCCCATCTGTCTGCAGCTTCGGAATCTTGATACAGCTGTGAAGTTTTTGTTGGTATCATTTTTTCCCCTGTCTGTTATCCTTCCATTCATGATGTGTTCGTGCAGCGGTAGGACTAGTGTTTCTTTTTGGCCATCTTACTAGTCAAGATGAGTGCAGGGCTAGCGAGGGCCTTAAATATCCTGCTTTGCAAAGATGTGAAACAACCCATATCCTGTAAGGCTGGCTAGGGAACTCAGGGTACAGCTGCTGGTGAGTGTAGGAGGTGTCCAATCTTCCCCCTCCCTAGCATCAAGACCCACCATTGTTAAAAAGTCCTGGTGTCCCCCTTGTTCGTTGTGCGGCAAACATCTGTAGGTCTTAGTACAACTGTCATGCTGTGTATATGGACATATCAAACTTCTTATGTGACATTATCACCAACCCGATAAAATTTAACGTGAGGCAGTATGGCTCAGGCTGCAGCTCTTGTGCACTTCATGCAGACCCTTCCACAAGAGGTTATGGATCTTCTTTCTCACTTGGTGCCGCAGTGGCAACAATTTGCTGGATTTCTGGTCTCGGCTCATGTGCAGACACAGCCAGAACCGAAAAATGCATCCCAGACAGGTTTTCTGGAGGGAAGGATAAATTCATCACTTTCAGGGAAGCTTGTAAGTCACACTTCAAGCTCCTCCCTCTTTCCTCAGGGAGTATGTTGCAGGGTGATCCCCAGTCCTGGGCCTTCTGTCTGCCGACTGACTCACAGGTGTTACGGTAAGTGGATGAGTTTTTTGCTGCTTTGGCTCTAGTCTATGGTGATCCTGATGGTGTCTCCCTTACGGAGTCCAAACTCCGTAAACTCCAGAAGGGAGCAGCTGAGGAGTGCTGCTCTGAGTTCCAGAGATGGGCCACAGACACCCAATGGAATGATCCTGCTCTCCAGAGTCAGTTCTGTCAGAGTCTGTCTGATATTAATACTGATATTTCTGGCACGTACAGGAAAAAGATGTCAATATGATTTCGAAGAATATTTTAATTTCATATTCTGCAAAACCTTTCCACCAGACAGTCAGCTCACCGGACACAGTTCCTTCTGCACCCAGCCTGCTGTCATTCCAGACACTATCACCTACTTACCCGGGTCTCCTATGACTCACTTCTGCCTTCCCCTATCCTCTGGTATTTGCTAGTCTAAGCGTATATTCTGCCGAGCACCTATACTTGCACTTACCTGCTGTTCACCTATCATATGAACAGACTAGAGATGAGCGAACTGGCCGTGGTTCGGCTCGAGTTCTGTTCGCCGAACGGAGGTCCCGTTCGAGTTCGGTTCGTCGAACGTTCGACGAACCGAACTCGAACCAATAGGCTATAATGGGAGGCAATCACAAACACATAAAAACGCATGATAAATTTACACAAACAGTTAATAAACATTGCCATAACACTTACTGGTCCCCGCGATCCCTCCTGCACTCTGTCTCCTGCCGCTATTCCATCCGATGATCGCTGAATCCTCCCGGTGACCAGCACTGCCAGCAGAGATGCAGGACCTATCGTGACGTCAAAATAGCCATGTGACCAGTCACGTGGCTATTATCTCATTGGCTACAGACTGGTCACATGACTATGACGCGTCATGTAGGACCTGCGAGTGCATCTCTCCGGTACACGGTGCACATTTGTGTATCGCCGTGTACCGGCGACATGCTGTAGCACACGGTCGACTCCCCGCTCCGTTAGGGACCGGCTGACACAGCCGGTCATTAACGGAGATCACCGTTGCCATAGCAACGCAGTTAGCGGTGACGTCACCGCTAACCGCGGCTCCGGGAGCACCGTTTCTATGGTAACGCGTCTGTCAGCGTTACCTCTGTTACCGCCAGCAGCACTGATCACTCACGGAGTGAAGGCTGCACGCTGCTTTCCGTGCAGCTTTCACGGAGTGAAGGCTGCACGGGAAGCAGCGTCTTCCCCCATGCAGCAGTGATGTAGCAGAGCTGCATTTGTTGAACGAGAAAGACAGAGGACCATGGATCGTGGAGGGCTGACAGGGGGTAATAAAGATGGAGTCTCTAATGTGTCTGTGTATTTATTTCTATTAAAGTATTTTTTCTCTGTGTGGTGTCTTTTTTTTAACCCTTTATTGGAGATTCTTAATGGCCGGGTCAAACGTGCCTGACATTAAGAATCTCTGGCTTAATACTAGCTAGTAAAAAAAAGCTAGTATTAAATCATTATTACCCAACAAGCCACCCGGCTTCAGGGCTGTTGGAAGAGTTGGATACAGCGCCAGATGATGGCGCTACTATGAAAGCGACATTTTCTGGGGCGGCTGCGGACTGCAATTCACAGCAGAGGCGCCCAGAAACTTCGGGCTAACCTGTGCTGCGGATTCCAATCCCCAGCTGCCTAGTTGTACCCGGCTGGACACAAAAATGGGGCGAAGCTCACGTCATTTGTTTTTTAATTATTTCATGAAATAAGTGAAATAATTAAAAAAAACGGGCTTCCCTATATTTTTGGTTCCCAGCCGGGTACAAAAAGGCAACTGGGGGTTGGAGGCAGCCCGTGGCTGCCTGCTGTACCTGGCTAGCATACAAAAATATGGCGAAGCACACGTCATTTTTTTGGTGTGCAAAAAACTTCTGCATACAGTCCTGGATGGAGTATGCTGAGCCTTGTAGTTCTGCAGCTGCTGTCTGCTCTTCTCCATACAGACAGACAGCAGCTGCAGAACTACAAGGCTCAGCATACTCCATCCAGGACTGTATGCAGAAATTTTTTGCCCCCTGAAAAAATTATGTGGGCTTCGCCATATTTTCGTATGCTAGCCAGGTACAGCAGGCAGGTACGGCTGCCCCCAACCCCCAGCTGCCTATTTGTACCCGGCTGGGAACCAAAAATAAAGGGAACCCCTTTTTTTATTATTTCATGAATTTCATGAAATAATTAGAAAACAAATGACGTAGGCTTCGCCCCATTTTTGTGTCCAGCCAGGTACAACTAGGCAGCTGGGGATTGGAATCCGCAGCACAGGTTGGCCTGAGCTTTCTGGGCTCCACTGCTGCGAATTGCAGTCTGCAGCCGCCTCAGAAAATGGCACTTTCATAGAAGCTCCATCTTCTGGCGCTGTATCCAACTCTTCCGGTACCTGCCTGCTATACCTGGCTAGCATACAAAAATATGGCGAAGCTCACGTCCTTTATTTGTAGTTTTTTGGCAAAAAAAATAAAAAATGCTTCCCTGGATTTTCCATTGCCAATGAAGGTAACACCAAGCAGTGGGGGTTAGCAGCCAGTAGCTGCTTGGATTACCCTTAGCTAGCAATACAAAAAATGCAGCGGGAGCCCATATATATTTTTTTTAATTATTTATTTAAATAACTAAAAACAAAATGGGCTTCCCTGTATTTTGATTGCTGGACATCACAGTGCTGTAAAAATAAATCTTTAAAAAAAATGACGTAGCGCTCCGCGGTATTTTTGATTCTCAGCGCAGATAAAGCAGACAGCTATGGGTTGCCACCCCCATCTGCCTGGCGTTACCTTGGTTGGCAATCAAAATACAGGGAAGCCCATTAATTTTTTCTATTTAAAAAATAGTTAAAAAAAATGACGTTGGGTATTTTTGATAGCCAGCTAGGGTAAAGCAGACGGCTGTAGCCTGAAAACCACAGCTGGCAGCTTTACCGTGGTTGGGGATCCAATGTGGAGGTCCCCCCAGGCTCTTTTTTTATAATTATTTTATAAATATTAATAATTACACAAAAAAAGTAGGGTCCCCCCCAAATTGGATCACCAGCAAAGGTAAAGCGGACAGCTGTGGTCTGGTATTCTCAGGGTGGGAAGGTCCATAGTTATTGGGCCTTCACAGCCTAAAAATAGCAGGCCGCATGCACCCCAGACGTGGTGCATCCACTAGATGCGCCAATCCTGGTGCTTCACCCCAGCTCATCCCGTGCCCTGGTGCAGTGGCAAACGGGGTAATAAATTGAGTTGATACTAGCTGTAAGGTCACCTGACATCAAGCCCAGCAGTTTGTGATGTCATGGCGTCTATTAGATACCCAACATCATAAACTGTCAGTACTAACAAAAAAAAAATCGACAAAAGAAATTTATTTGAAAAAAGTCCCCAAAACATTCCCTCTTTCACCAATTTATTGTAAGAAAAAAAATAAAGGGGTCCCACGACAACTCTGGACCATCTAGAATATGGGGGGGAGACACTCAGGGAACGTATCCCCCAATTTCTAGGAGTGCAGACCCTTCATGTGAGGAGTGTGGGTGCAATGAATCTGCACTCACTCTCCCCGGGTCCACAGCAGCAGAGTCCATGTCGTAATGGTTGCTACCAAAGCTGCAATGCCCTGCTCATGAGGTAAGGGCATGCCTAATAAGGAGAACTATTCTACATTTCCAAATATTGGTATTTGCTGATATTATTCCTATTCCACCTACTATATATTGGGGATAGGATCTTGGAGATGGAATACCCTTTTAAGTCCAGTTATCCAGCTGAATGAATACTAAACAACAGAGCTCGCTATTTAGATGTGTTTTCTTGTGGCGTATAACGGACTCTCATGTTTGGTAGTCACTCAGCAGGGCAACTATAAAAGCAAATCCCTCCATTTGGAAATGTAGTATAGCTCTCCTGATCAATTATGTTCCTTACCTCATGAGCAGGGCATTGCAGTAATAATAATAATTTATTCATTTATATAGCGTTATTAATTCCATAGCGCTGTATGACTTTGGAGTGTGGGAGGAAACCGGAGAACCTGGAGGAAACCCACGCAAACACGGGGAGAACATACAAACTCCTTGCAGATGGTGTCCTTGGTGAGAATTGAACCCAGGACCTCAGTGCTGCAAGACTGCAGTGCTAACCACTGAGCCACCGTGCCGCCCATTTACCTTACAGATGCATAACCACCACTCACTGTGTCTGAACACAGGAAGCTGAGCTGACAGCCGCTCTGTGCATGCGGCAGCGTCTATTGTGAAGGAGAGGGCCGCGGGGGATCAACGCTGCACAGGTACCGTGGGACACCGGGGAACACCGGTAGGGTTATAGGGGGTGACCTGGCAGGGCCTGGGGAGGAGTTTTCTGTCGCATGTGTCATGGCACATGCGACAGAAATCAGAGGAGTAGGGTGAATGCGGCCGGTGCGCTGCTGTGCGCGCGGCCATCTTGGATTTCTGGGAGGGCATCAGGGGGGGCACTTTGGCGACACCGGGAGACCGGAGGGGACCGGAGAGGAGATTTATCATATTTGTTCATGCCAGATGGAAGATAAATAATTTTTTACCGGCGCTGTCATTTACTGTAACGTGATCTTCGGTGTACGGTGTATACCTGTGATCACGTGAGCGGGGACCGGAAAAACCGTCCTGAATCATGATCTCCAGGGTCTGAGCTAGCCCTGAAACCCCGGAGATTTTCTGACGCTGGGGGGCGTTATTCACTTATTACTGCCTGCTCTTTATAAATGGCAGATCAGAATAAGGCTACATTAACACGACCGATCCATTTTTGTAGTCTGCAAAAAACAGTCCGTTTTTTTTCACGGGTGCATCCGTGTGGCATCCGTTTCCGTTCCGTAGACGGTCCGTATGTCATCTGTTTGTCATCCGTGTGCCTTCCGTTTTTTTTGTGTACTGCAAAAAAACTGAAGGAGGGTAAATGCATAAATTTACCCAGGATCCATAGTTTCAACCTACATGAGGCGGTCACATGTTCACTCCAGTGCCATTTTCTACTGCTTTAAACAGCGTAGAGCGCTCTGGTGATTTTCTTGTGCTTGTGCACTTCATATCAGTTTTTTCTGTCATTATAATGGCAGAAAGACACATAATGTGCCACTCTCCTGCATTTTGTAATTTTGCACTTTTTGGTGCCTTTCATGTGGCACTAAGGGGTGCTTAGTAGTGATGAGCGAGTACTAAAAAGCTCGGGTGCTCGAGGCTCGGGCCGAGCATCCCAAGATACTCGTGTACTCGGCCCGAGCACCGAGCCCAATGTTATCCTATGGGAGACCCGAGTATTTTTGTGAAATGACCACCGGCAGCATGTAGAAACCCTAAAAATGGCACAAAAGTCTCAGAAGAGTGCTCAAATGACATGGCAACAGCATGGGGAAGACCCCTTGAAGCATTTATCACTCAAAAGTCACAGCTGTGAACAATTTTGTCCGCGTTTTACGCCATTTTTACGGACTCACCAGAAAACTTTCCAAAATGACACCAAAATGAATTTTCATGGCGGAAATGTTAAGGGCACATACCCAATAGTGAGATAGAGCTAATGTATGTTACTTTTTGAGATCAATACATGAAAGATTTTACGTAAAACATTGTGTGGCGCTCCGATGTCCCTGAGAAGAGACGTACATAAAGGCCTCTGAGTCTAATGTGCCCATTTTGAGGAACTGAGTCTTTGTAGTATTTTCCTTTGCCAGGGCAGTCCAAAATTGTGAAGTTCACCAATGACCCTGCATACAGACGTGCATGAGGGCCTGTAAACCTGAAGTGCCTATTGGAAGGAAGTGGGTCTATTGTAGTATAGCCCTTTGGCAGGGCAGCCAAAAATTGGGAGGCTCCACGTTGTCCCTGGATAGAGACGTGCATGAGGGCCTGTAAACCTGAAGTGCCCATTGGAAGGAAGTGGGTCTATTGTAGTATAGCCCTTAGGCAGGGCAGCCAAAAATTGGGAGGCTCCACGTTGTCCCTGGATAGAGACGTGCATGAGGGCCTGTAAACCTGAAGTGCCCATTGGAAGGAAGTGGGTCTATTGTAGTATAGCCCTTAGGCAGGGCAACCAAAAATTGGGAGGCTCCACGTTGTCCCTGGATAGAGACGTGCATGAGGGCCTGTAAACCTGAAGTGCCCATTGGAAGGAAGTGGGTCTATTGTAGTATAGCCCTTAGGCAGGGCAGCCAAAAATTGGGAGGCTCCACGTTGTCCCTGGATAGAGACGTGCATGAGGGCCTGTAAACCTGAAGTGCCCATTGGAAGGAAGTGGGTCTATTGTAGTATAGCCCTTAGGCAGGGCAGCCAAAAATTGGGAGGCTCCACGTTGTCCCTGGATAGAGACGTGCATGAGGGCCTGTAAACCTGAAGTGCCCATTGGAAGGAAGTGGGTCTATTGTAGTATAGCCCTTAGGCAGGGCAGCCAAAAATTGGGAGGCTCCACGTTGTCCCTGGATAGAGGCCTGTTAGGTTCTTAGTGCCTCCGTGCTTGCATTTAAAAACCGCACGTGTGTGCCTGTTGGTGGCAGCTTTCCGCTGCACTTGTGTGCGTTTTGCAAAAACTTGGATATAACGCACAAGTCTAGTGAATACACATCAGCACAGCATTGCAAAATGCGCAAGGGCGTTGTCAACGAACAAGGAAGTGGACGTGATGGTGGTGCAGGCAGAGACCGAGGTCGTGTGCAAGCTCTAATTTCGCCACAACAAAGGGCCACATCTACTCGCTCGCACGTCCTGTCCAAAATTCTTGGGGACCGCAGCAGTACACCGCTCTTGAACCAAGACCAGTGTCAACAGGTTGTTAGTTGGATAGCGGATAATGCTTCCAGTCAGATTGGCACCACCACAAACACTCTGTCTTCCACACGGTCAAGTGTCAGTAGCCGTGATACTGCACCGCACATTTCAGAACCTGATCCTCCTTCCTACCACCAGGCCGAGTACACGTCCACGGACATTACTGATCCCACACTTGGACACTCGGCAGAGCTGTTCGTTCACGTTTCCATTCACACATTCTGGCCTCTCGCCAGCTCCTGTTGAAGTGGGCCATGACGAGATTGTATGTACAGATGCAAAAATATTTGAGCAGCCACGTTCTCACGAAGTTGGAAACGTGTCTCAACAAGGGGTGGACGATGATGAGACACAATTGTCAGGAAGTCAGGAGGAGGAGCAGGGTGCGGAAGAGGAAGACGACGTGGTGGATGATCCAGTAACTGACCCAACCTGGCAGGAGGATATGCAGAGCGAGGACAGCAGTGCACAGGGGGAGGGAGGCGTAGCATCCCAACAGGCAGTAAGAAGCAGAGTGGTGGCCCCAGGCAGACGTCAGGCAACTGTTCCCCGGAACAACACGACACAAGGTGCCTGTACAAATGTTAGGTCTTCCCGAGTCTGGCAGTTTTTTAAGTTGGCTCCAGATGATTCTAAAAAGGCCATTTGCAACACCTGCCATGCCAGCATCAGCAGGGGTACCAAAACTAGCAGCCTGACCACCACCAGCATGATCAGGCACATGTCAGCCAAGCACCCGACTTTGTGGGAAGTACAACAGAGTCGAGGAGCAGTGCTTGCTGATGTCACTGCTACGTCTTCGCTGGTTGTGCATGCGAGCCAATCCCCTGTCCATGCTGCCTGCGAACAAGCCTCCTCCGGCCCTGCACCTGCAGTTACCCACGCAGAAATAACACCATCATCAAGCACGTCCTTGTCCCAGCGCAGCGTTCAGTTATCCATTCAGCAAACCTTTGAACGCAGGTGCAAATACACTGCCAACGCCCCACATGCCACACTTCTAAATGCTAACTTTTCGCGACTGCTTGCGCTGGAAATGTTGCCTTTTAGGCTGGTTGAGACAGAAGCATTCCGCGACCTGATGGTGGCAGCTGTCCCACGTTACTCGGTCCCCAGCCGCCACTATTTCTCCCGGTGTGCCGTCCCCGCATTGCATAACCACGTGTCACAAAACATCACACGTGCCCTGAACAACGCTGTTTCAGCCAAAGTCCACCTAACCACAGACACGTGGACAAGTGCATGTGGGCAAGGCCGCTACATCTCGTTGACGTCACACTGGGTTAATATTGTGGAAGCTGGGACCCAGTCTGAGCGAGGGACGGAACACGTCCTTCACACACCAAGTTTTGCAGGCCCTTGTCCGTGACGCCACCCACGGTTGTGGTGATTGTGTGGACACCACCGCTGCTCTGGACGGGGATCCCGGGAGCCTGTGACAGGGAGCAGCTTTGTTGTTATTTCTCCCCTCCGTGGGTAGGGGGGTTGGTTGTCCCGGGGCCCGGTGATGGGGTAGAGATGGATGACAGGCGGGTTGCGGGGCCTGATGAGGTGCAGGGTCGCAGGGGCAGCGCTGTGCCGCACGGCACGGAGGTACTCACTCAGCCCAATGATGATGACACAGTTCACGGTAAAACAAGTGGCTGGATGGACGGGTCCCTCGGACGGCTGCGGTTGTTCCTCCCTGCAGGTTAGTGATGACTGTCTCTCCCTGCACCTAAGTTAAGTGTTGGTAGTGATGGTTTCCCACCGGTAACCCGCTCCCCGACCTGGATATGGGCCGGAGGAGCCCCTTTTGCCCACAGGCGCTGGCCCTGGGAGACGGTTGCCCTTGGCGGTGGCGGTGTCTCCCCTTCACGGTTGGACGGTTGCCTTCTATCGGGACTTGGCTGTTTGGAAACCCTGAGGTCCCCTTCACTAACGGATTTGGCAAATTCACGGCGATACCAAGCCTTGCCGGGATCCGAAAGTCCTCTGCCAATGGTGCTGGCTTCTCTTTGTATACCGGTCCGGTACGGCCGGGTCACCACCCGTCCACGGTCCTTACGGCAGACTCCAATCGGCCTCCACTGCAGACGGTCACCACATCCTGCCAACCTTGCTGTCCTGTCCGGGCCACACACCCGGACCAACTTCAGGCTCTTTGCTGTACTTTTCTCCTCTCTACTACTTTCCTCCTTCCACTTCCTTAGCTTAACTCTCACTGCCTGTGTTTTCCCTCCTCCTTGGTGGGTGGAGACCAACCGCCTGGCTCCACACCCTGGTGTGGACAACAGCCCCTGGGGAAGGCAACAAGGATTTTGTGTTTTGACTATGATATGCCTGCAGGGAGTGTGGGGTGTTTAAGTGTTGTGCTCTGTGGCCCCTGGCTTGTCCAGGGCGACACAGAAGAACTGCAGCACTGCCTCGGCGAAGCGGCAACAGGCAGTGCTGAAGCTAATCTGCATAGGTGACAAACCCCACAATGCAGAAGAGGTGTGGACAGCTCTGAAACAGCAGGCAGATCACTGGCTCACAACTCTGAACCTAAAGCCAGGAAAGGTCGTGTGTGACAATGGCCGGAACCTGGTGGCGGCTTTGAGGCGAGGCCAGCTGACACATGTTCCATGCGTGGCCCATGTGCTCAACCTCGTGGTTCAGCGGTTTCTAAAGTCATACCCAGAGCTGTCTGATCTGCTGGTAAAAGTTCGCCGCCTGTCTGCACATTTTCGAAAGTCACCTACTGCTTCAGCCGGCCTTGCTGGCTTTCAGCGCCGTTTGCATCTTCCGGCTCACAGACTGGTGTGTGATGTCCCCACGCGTTGGAATTCAACTCTGCACATGTTGGTCAGGATATGTGAGCAGAAGAGGGCAGTTGTTGAGTACCTGCATCACCTAAGCCGTCGGGAAATGGGTCAAACTCCACACATAACACCTGAGGAGTGGAGATGGATGTCCGACCTATGTACCATCCGCCAAAACTTTGAGGACTCCACCAAGATGGTGAGCGGCGATGACGACATTATTAGCGTCACCATACTGCTTCTCTGCCTTCTAAAATGGTCTCTGCTCAAAAAACAACCATGATGCATTGCAGGCGGAGCGCGATGAGTTTGAGCAAGAAACAGTAGTGGGTGTGGGTGATAACACACAGCCCAGCCTCGTCTCATCACAACGTGCAGTGGAGGACTATGATGAGGAGGAGGATGAAGACATGGAGCAACTCTCTGGCCAAATTGAGGATATGACATGCAGTCATATCCTCGGTTCAGCGTGGCTGGCCAGAGGACAGGGTAGATGATGAGGAGGAGGAGGAGGAGGACAGCATGTTCAGTCATCGTGTTGGTCAGGATACTGAAGTGATGGCTGTTAAGAGTCTGGCACACATGGCTGACTTTATGGTAAGCTGCCTGTCTCGTGACCCTCGCGTTAAGAACATCTTGGCCGACAATCATTACTGGTTGGTAACACTGTTAGACCCACGCTAAAAGGAGAACTTTATGTCTCTTATTCCCGAGGCGGAGAGGTCAGGCAAAATGCAGCAGTTCCGGAAGGCCATAGTCACGGAAGTAGGCAAAGCATTCCCCTCACAAAACGCTAGCGGCATAGCTCAGGAATCAGTGGACAACCAAGGCGTACAGCCGAGAGGGGCACAAGTCCAATCCGCCAGAGGTAGGGGAACAGTCTTTAAGATGTGGGACAGTTTTCTCAGCCCCTCACATACCACAGCCCCTGAGGTGAGGGGTAGTGCCACAAGAAATCCTAAGTTTGCCCAGATGCTCAAGGAGTACCTTGCAGATCAAACAACTGTACTCCGACATTCCTCTGTGCCTTACAATTAATGGGTATCCAAGCTGGACAGACACGTGGCATGAATTGGCTCTCTACGCCTTGGAAGTCCTGGCCTGCCCTGCCGCTAGCGTTTTGTCAGAGCGTGTTTTTAGTGCCGCAGGTGGAATCATTACAGATAAACGCACCCGCCTGTCAACTGTAAATGCTGACAGGCTGACTCTGATCAAGATGAACAAGGGTTGGATTGGGCCAGACTTCACCACACCACCAGCAAATGAGAGCGGAATTTAAAGTTTGTAACGGGAATTTGCCATGTACCTCCACTCAACCATGGTAACACACTTCTGGACTTTGGCTAATCGCTGGACTGCTCCTCCTTCTCCTCATACGCCATCATGATGACCATTACAATAGTTAGGCCGTTGTTTCAGGTATACCCCCAGTGGTAAATGTTTTCACCCATTCTTTCAGAATGGGCATTACAACGACAGGAGACCCGCTCCTTTGCAATGGTAACAATGTTTTGAGGCCCTCATGCACATCTCTATCCAGGGACAATGTGGAGCCTCCAAATTTTTGGCTGCCCTGCCTAAGGGCTATACTAGAATAGACCCACTGCCTTACAATGGGCACTTCAGGTATACAGGCCATCATGCACGTCTCTATCCAGGGACAATATGGAGCCTGACGCTGCCACCGACAGGCACACGTGCGGTTTTTAAATGCAAGCACGGACGCACTAAGAACCTAACAGCTTTTTAGGAGCGACAATTACTGAGAAGTCTGACACTATCAGCCACTGCTGACTGACGTGTATTATTCACTAGACTTGTGCGTTATATAATAGTTTGTGAAAAACGCACACAAGTGCACCTGTACGCTGCCACCGACAGGCACACACGTGCGGTTTTTAAATGCAAGCACGGACGCACTAAGAACCTAACAGCTTTTTAGGAGCGACAATTACTGAGAAGTCTGACACTATCAGCCACTGCTGACTGACGTGTATTATACACTAGACTTGTGCGTTATATAATAGTTTGTGAAAAACGCACACAAGTGCACCTGTACGCTGCCACCGACAGGCACACACGTGCGGTTTTTAAATGCAAGCACGGACGCAATAAGAACCTAACAGGTTTTTAGGAGCGACAATTACTGAGAAGTCTGACACTATCAGGACTGTTTTAGACTGTGTACACCAGCCCCAAATATGATGAAGGCTGGTATACGGTCACCACTAGGAATGGCTATATACCCTGCCTGCCTGCCTGTATACTGCTACAATAGTCCTGACAAGGACTCTTCTGGTCACTAGCCTGTATTCCGACCTGGCTATACCCTGCCTGTATATAGCAACAATAGTCCTGAGAAGGACTCTGCTACTGTACTCCGACCTGGCTATACCCTGCCTGCCTGTATACAACTACAATAGTCCTGAGAAGGACTTCTGGTCACACTGTTTGCAGCCCTGCTACGGAAATAACTATAAAGGGCCGCAAACCTTTCCCTGAAGCAGCAACACTCTCCCTGCACTGACTGTCTGGATGGCTGTGAGCAGAGCACAGCGCGCCTGCCGGTATAAAGGCTCGGTCACGCTGTCCAGGCCGGCCAATCACTGCAATTCCACAACTAACAGGGCTGTGGCATTGCAGTGGTCTGCCAGCCAATCCCTGCATGAGGGATTCAGGTCGGAATACAGGCTCTCAAAAGAGCGCCAACATGCAGAAATGAAGACCACGAGTACAGCACGAGTATCGCGAGATTACTCGGTCCCCGCCGAGTAGCCCGAGTACAGTGATACTCGTGCGAGTAACGAGTAGTAACAAGCATACTCGCTCATCACTAGTGCTTAGCTTTGTATTTAGCCAAAAAAATGAAAAAAAAAATGACGTAGGGTTCCCCCTATTTTTGTAGCCAGCTAGGGTAAAGCAGACGGCTGCAGCCTGCAGGCCACAGCTGGCAACCTCACCTTGGCTGGTAATCCAAAACTGAGGGCGCCCCACGCTGTCATTTTAAATTAAATAAATAATTAAAAAAAAACAACACGTAGGGTTCCCCCCAAAATTGGATCACCAGCCAAGGTAAAGCAGACAGCTGGGGTCTGATATTCTCAGACTAGGGAGGTCCATGGTCATTGGACTCTCCCCAGCCTAAAAATAGCAGGCCGCAGCCGCCCCAGAAGTGGCGCATCCATTAGATGCGCCAATCCTGGTGCTTCGCCCCAGCTCATCCCGTGCCCTGGTGCGGTGGCAAACGGGGTAATATATGGGGTTAATACCAGATGTGTAATGTCACCTGGCATCAAGCCCTGGGGTTTGTGAGGTCAGGCGTCTATCAGATACCCGACATCACCAACCCAGTCAGTAATAAAAAAAAATAGACGACAAACACATTTTTATTTGAAAAAACACTCCCCAAAACATTCCCTCTTTAACCAATTTATTAGAAAGAAAAACAAAACCAAGTTTGGTGTAATCCAAGGGGTTGCCATGACGATCCACACTGTCCCAGTCAATGAAGAGCAGAATGTTCCCCATTGGCTGGGAGAGCAATGCAGTGACCTGAGCTAACATCAATGGGTCAGCCCAGGTCACTGCAGGGCATGACAAGTGCTGCTGTCAGGAGCGAGGTACATTACCTGCGCTGATCTCCTGCACACTGACTTCAATCATCTTCACAGCCAAGTATCGCGAGCGGCCCGTGACGTCACCGCTAGTCAGTCTCGGGTCGGAAGCGAGAGAAGGTGATGTGACAAGCGGTGGCCATGGAGGACAGTGACAGCGCTGAGGTCGGGATGGCGGGACTTCATCACCGCAGGTAAGCCGAGCGGGACCATGTGTGCAGAGTGCAGTGTGCAGAGTGTGTGTGTGTGTGAGTGTGTGTGAGTGTGTGTGTGTGTGTGTGTGTGTGTGTGTACACGTACATGCCGCGTGCAGGAGGGGACGGAGTGAGCTGAGCGGGGAAGTGCGGGCTTCCTGCACGTAACTAGGATAAACATCGGGTTACTAACCAAAGCGCTTTGGTTAGATACCCGATGTTTATCTTGGTTACCAGCTTCTGGCAGGCTGCCAGCGATGGCTCCTGCACACTGTAGCTGTAAAAAGCCCTGCTTTTTGCTGCTAGAACCGTTCTCGAACGTATCTAGAACTATCGAACTTTAGCAAAAAGCTTGAGTTCTAGTTCGATCTAGAACAGCCCCCAAAATCACTCGAACCGCGAACTGGAGAACCTCGAACCGCGAACCGCGCTCAACTCTAGAACAGACCCTTACCAGAAACGCATGTGGGCTGTGCCTCATAATATACATGCCTTGAAAAAGCCTCAAATGTGAGCCGAAATGTTGGCATTTGGGTTAACTCCTTTTGCAGAATATGAAAGTAAAATATTCTTCGAAATCATAATGACATTAGTGATGAGCGAGTACGCTTGTCACTACTCGGGCTACTCGGCGGGTACCGAGTAATCTCGCGATACTCGTGCTGTACTCGTGGTCTTCATCCCTGCATGTTGGCGCTCTTTTGAGAACCAGCCCTCATGCAGGGATTGGCTGGCAGACCGCTGCAATGCCAAAGCCCTGTTAGTTGTGGAATTGCAGTGATTGGCCGGCCCGCACAGCGTGACCGAGCCTTTATACCGGCGGGCGCGCTGTGCTCTGCACACAACCATCCAGACAGTCAGTGCAGGGAGAGTGTTGCTGCTTCAGGGAAAGGTTTGCGGCCCTTTATAGTTATTTCCGTAGCAGGGCTGCAAACAGTGTGACCAGAAGTCCTTCTCAGGACTATTGTAGTTGTATACAGGCAGGCAGGGTATAGCCAGGTCGGAGTACAGGAGCAGATTCCTTCTCAGGATTATTGTTGCTGTATACAGGCAGGACAGGCAGGGTATAGCCAGGTCAGAATACAGGCTAGTGACCAGAAGAGTCCTTCTCAGGACTATTGTTGCTGTATACAGGCAGGCAGGCAGGCAGGGTATATAGCCATTCCTAGTGGTGACCGTATACTAGCCTTCATCATATCTGGGGCTGGTGTACACAGTCTAAAACAGTCCTGATAGTGTCAGACTTCTCAGTAATTGTCGCTCCTAAAAACCTGTTAAATTCTTAGTGCGTCCGTGCTTGCATTTAAAAACCGCATGTGTGTGGCAGTCGGTGGCAGCGTACAGGTGCACTTGTGTGCGTTTTGCACAAACTAGGATATAACGCAAAAGTCTAGTGAATAATACACGTCAGCAGTGTCTGATAGTGTCAACCTTCTCAGTAATTGTCACTCCTAAAACCCTGTTAGGTTCTTAGTGCGTCCGTGCTTGCATTTAAAAACCGCACGTGTGTGGCAGTCGGTGGCAGCGTACAGGTGCACTTGTGTGTGTTTTGCACAAACTAGGATATAACGCACAAGTCTAGTGAATAATACATGTCAGCAGTGTCTGATAGTGTCAAACTTCTCAGTAATTGTCGCTCCTAAAAACCTGTTAGGTTCTTAGTGCGTCCGTGCTTGCATTTAAAAACCGCACGTGTGTGGCAGTCGGTGGCAGCGTACAGGTGCACTTGTGTGCGTTTTGCACAAACTAGGATATAACGCACAAGTCTAGTGAATAATACACGTCAGCACAGCATTGCAAAATGCGCAAGGGCGTTGGCAACGAACAAGGAAGTGGACGTGATGGTGGTGCAGGCAGAGGTTAAGGTCGTGTGCAAGCTCTAATTTCGCCACAACAAAGGGCCACATCTACTCGCTCGCACGTCCTGTCCAAAATTCTTGGGGACCGCAGCAGTACACCGCTCTTGAACCAAGACCAGTGTCAACAGGTTGTTAGTTGGATAGCGGATAATGCTTCCAGTCAGATTGGCACCACCACAAACACTCTGTCTTCCACACGGTCAAGTGTCAGTAGCCGTGATACTGCACCGCACATTTCAGGACCTGATCCTCCTTCCTACCACCAGGCCGAGTACACGTCCACGGACATTACTGATCCCACACTTGGACACTCGGCAGAGCTGTTCGTTCACGTTTCCATTCACACATTCTGGCCTCTCGCCAGCTCCTGTTGAAGTGGGCCATGACGAGATTGTATGTACAGATGCAAAAATATTTGAGCAGCCACGTTCTCACGAAGTTGGAAACGTGTCTCAACAAGGGGTGGACGATGATGAGACACAATTGTCAGGAAGTCAGGAGGAGGAGCAGGGTGCGGAAGAGGAAGACGACATGGTGGATGATCCAGTAACTGACCCAACCTGGCAGGAGGATATGCAGAGCGAGGACAGCAGTGCACAGGGGGAGGGAGGCGTAGCATCCCAACAGGCAGTAAGAAGCAGAGTGGTGGCCCCAGGCAGACGTCAGGCAACTGTTCCCCGGAACAACACGACACAAGGTGCCTGTACAAATGTTAGGTCTTCCCGAGTCTGGCAGTTTTTTAAGTTGGCTCCAGATGATTCTAAAAAGGCCATTTGCAACACCTGCCATGCCAGCATCAGCAGGGGTACCAAAACTAGCAGCCTGACCACCACCAGCATGATCAGGCACATGTCAGCCAAGCACCCGACTTTGTGGGAAGTACAACAGAGTCGAGGAGCAGTGCTTGCTGATGTCACTGCTACGTCTTCGCTGGTTGTGCATGCGAGCCAATCCCCTGTCCATGCTGCCTGCGAACAAGCCTCCTCCGGCCCTGCACCTGCAGTTACCCACGCAGAAATAACACCATCATCAAGCACGTCCTTGTCCCAGCGCAGCGTTCAGTTATCCATTCAGCAAACCTTTGAACGCAGGTGCAAATACACTGCCAACGCCCCACATGCCACACTTCTAAATGCTAACTTTTCGCGACTGCTTGCGCTGGAAATGTTGCCTTTTAGGCTGGTTGAGACAGAAGCATTCCGCGACCTGATGGTGGCAGCTGTCCCACGTTACTCGGTCCCCAGCCGCCACTATTTCTCCCGGTGTGCCGTCCCCGCATTGCATAACCACGTGTCACAAAACATCACACGTGCCCTGAACAACGCTGTTTCAGCCAAAGTCCACCTAACCACAGACACGTGGACAAGTGCATGTGGGCAAGGCCGCTACATCTCGTTGACGTCACACTGGGTTAATATTGTGGAAGCTGGGACCCAGTCTGAGCGAGGGACGGAACACGTCCTTCACACACCAAGTTTTGCAGGCCCTTGTCCGTAACGCCACCCACGGTTGTGGTGATTGTGTGGACACCACCGCTGCTCTGGACGGGGATCCCGGGAGCCTGTGACAGGGAGCAGCTTTGTTGTTATTTCTCCCCTCCGTGGGTAGGGGGGTTGGTTGTCCCGGGGCCCGGTGATGGGGTAGAGATGGATGACAGGCGGGTTGCGGGGCCTGATGAGGTGCAGGGTCGCAGGGGCAGCGCTGTGCCGCACGGCACGGAGGTACTCACTCAGCCCAATGATGATGACACAGTTCACGGTAAAACAAGTGGCTGGATGGACGGGTCCCTCGGACGGCTGCGGTTGTTCCTCCCTGCAGGTTAGTGATGACTGTCTCTCCCTGCACCTAAGTTAAGTGTTGGTAGTGATGGTTTCCCACCGGTTACCCGCTCCCCGACCTGGATATGGGCCGGAGGAGCCCCTTTTGCCCACAGGCGCTGGCCCTGGGAGACGGTTGCCCTTGGCGGTGGCGGCGTCTCCCCTTCACGGTTGGACGGTTGCCTTCTATCGGGACTTGGCTGTTTGGAAACCCTGAGGTCCCCTTCACTAACGGATTTGGCAAATTCACGGCGATACCAAGCCTTGCCGGGATCCGAAAGTCCTCTGCCAATGGTGCTGGCTTCTCTTTGTATACCGGTCCGGTACGGCCGGGTCACCACCCGTCCACGGTCCTTACGGCAGACTCCAATCGGCCTCCACTGCAGACGGTCACCACATCCTGCCAACCTTGCTGTCCTGTCCGGGCCACACACCCAGACCAACTTCAGGCTCTTTGCTGTACTTTTCTCCTCTCTACTACTTTCCTCCTTCCACTTCCTTAGCTTAACTCTCACTGCCTGTGTTTTCCCTCCTCCTTGGTGGGTGGAGACCAACCGCCTGGCTCCACACCCTGGTGTGGACAACAGCCCCTGGGGAAGGCAACAAGGATTTTGTGTTTTGACTATGATATGCCTGCAGGGAGTGTGGGGTGTTTAAGTGTTGTGCTCTGTGGCCCCTGGCTTGTCCAGGGCGACACAGAAGAACTGCAGCACTGCCTCGGCGAAGCGGCAACAGGCAGTGCTGAAGCTAATCTGCATAGGTGACAAACCCCACAATGCAGAAGAGGTGTGGACAGCTCTGAAACAGCAGGCAGATCACTGGCTCACAACTCTGAACCTAAAGCCAGGAAAGGTCGTGTGTGACAATGGCCGGAACCTGGTGGCGGCTTTGAGGCGAGGCCAGCTGACACATGTTCCATGCGTGGCCCATGTGCTCAACCTCGTGGTTCAGCGGTTTCTAAAGTCATACCCAGAGCTGTCTGATCTGCTGGTAAAAGTTCGCCGCCTGTCTGCACATTTTCGAAAGTCACCTACTGCTTCAGCCGGCCTTGCTGGCTTTCAGCGCCGTTTGCATCTTCCGGCTCACAGACTGGTGTGTGATGTCCCCACGCGTTGGAATTCAACTCTGCACATGTTGGTCAGGATATGTGAGCAGAAGAGGGCAGTTGTTGAGTACCTGCATCACCTAAGCCGTCGGGAAATGGGTCAAACTCCACACATAACACCTGAGGAGTGGAGATGGATGTCCGACCTATGTACCATCCGCCAAAACTTTGAGGACTCCACCAAGATGGTGAGCGGCGATGACGACATTATTAGCGTCACCATACTGCTTCTCTGCCTTCTAAAATGGTCTCTGCTCAAAAAACAACCATGATGCATTGCAGGCGGAGCGCGATGAGTTTGAGCAAGAAACAGTAGTGGGTGTGGGTGATAACACACAGCCCAGCCTCGTCTCATCACAACGTGCAGTGGAGGACTATGATGAGGAGGAGGATGAAGACATGGAGCAACTCTCTGGCCAAATTGAGGATATGACATGCAGTCATATCCTCGGTTCAGCGTGGCTGGCCAGAGGACAGGGTAGATGATGAGGAGGAGGAGGAGGAGGACAGCATGTTCAGTCATCGTGTTGGTCAGGATACTGAAGTGATGGCTGTTAAGAGTCTGGCACACATGGCTGACTTTATGGTAAGCTGCCTGTCTCGTGACCCTCGCGTTAAGAACATCTTGGCCGACAATCATTACTGGTTGGTAACACTGTTAGACCCACGCTAAAAGGAGAACTTTATGTCTCTTATTCCCGAGGCGGAGAGGTCAGGCAAAATGCAGCAGTTCCGGAAGGCCATAGTCACGGAAGTAGGCAAAGCATTCCCCTCACAAAACGCTAGCGCCATAGCTCAGGAATCAGTGGACAACCAAGGCGTACAGCCGAGAGGGGCACAAGTCCAATCCGCCAGAGGTAGGGGAACAGTCTTTAAGATGTGGGACAGTTTTCTCAGCCCCTCACATACCACAGCCCCTGAGGTGAGGGGTAGTGCCACAAGAAATCCTAAGTTTGCCCAGATGCTCAAGGAGTACCTTGCAGATCAAACAACTGTACTCCGACATTCCTCTGTGCCTTACAATTAATGGGTATCCAAGCTGGACAGACACGTGGCATGAATTGGCTCTCTACGCCTTGGAAGTCCTGGCCTGCCCTGCCGCTAGCGTTTTGTCAGAGCGTGTTTTTAGTGCCGCAGGTGGAATCATTACAGATAAACGCACCCGCCTGTCAACTGTAAATGCTGACAGGCTGACTCTGATCAAGATGAACAAGGGTTGGATTGGGCCAGACTTCACCACACCACCAGCAAATGAGAGCGGAATTTAAAGTTTGTAACGGGAATTTGCCATGTACCTCCACTCAACCATGGTAACACACTTCTGGACTTTGGCTAATCGCTGGACTGCTCCTCCTTCTCCTCATACGCCATCATGATGACCATTACAATAGTTAGGCCGTTGTTTCAGGTATACCCCCAGTGGTAAATTTTTTCACCCATTCTTTCAGAATGGGCATTACAACGACAGGAGACCCGCTCCTTTGCAATGGTAACAATGTTTTGAGGCCCTCATGCACATCTCTATCCAGGGACAATGTGGAGCCTCCAAATTTTTGGCTGCCCTGCCTAAGGGCTATACTAGAATAGACCCACTGCCTTACAATGGGCACTTCAGGTATACAGGCCATCATGCACGTCTCTATCCAGGGACAATATGGAGCCTGACGCTGCCACCGACAGGCACACGTGCGGTTTTTAAATGCAAGCACGGACGCACTAAGAACCTAACAGCTTTTTAGGAGCGACAATTACTGAGAAGTCTGACACTATCAGCCACTGCTGACTGACGTGTATTATTCACTAGACTTGTGCGTTATATAATAGTTTGTGAAAAACGCACACAAGTGCACCTGTACGCTGCCACCGACAGGCACACACGTGCGGTTTTTAAATGCAAGCACGGACGCACTAAGAACCTAACAGCTTTTTAGGAGCGACAATTACTGAGAAGTCTGACACTATCAGCCACTGCTGACTGACGTGTATTATACACTAGACTTGTGCGTTATATAATAGTTTGTGAAAAACGCACACAAGTGCACCTGTACGCTGCCACCGACAGGCACACACGTGCGGTTTTTAAATGCAAGCACGGACGCAATAAGAACCTAACAGGTTTTTAGGAGCGACAATTACTGAGAAGTCTGACACTATCAGGACTGTTTTAGACTGTGTACACCAGCCCCAAATATGATGAAGGCTGGTATACGGTCACCACTAGGAATGGCTATATACCCTGCCTGCCTGCCTGTATACTGCTACAATAGTCCTGACAAGGACTCTTCTGGTCACTAGCCTGTATTCCGACCTGGCTATACCCTGCCTGTATATAGCAACAATAGTCCTGAGAAGGACTCTGCTACTGTACTCCGACCTGGCTATACCCTGCCTGCCTGTATACAACTACAATAGTCCTGAGAAGGACTTCTGGTCACACTGTTTGCAGCCCTGCTACGGAAATAACTATAAAGGGCCGCAAACCTTTCCCTGAAGCAGCAACACTCTCCCTGCACTGACTGTCTGGATGGCTGTGAGCAGAGCACAGCGCGCCCGCCGGTATAAAGGCTCGGTCACGCTGTCCAGGCCGGCCAATCACTGCAATTCCACAACTAACAGGGCTGTGGCATTGCAGTGGTCTGCCAGCCAATCCCTGCATGAGGGATTCAGGTCGGAATACAGGCTCTCAAAAGAGCGCCAACATGCAGAAATGAAGACCACGAGTACAGCACGAGTATCGCGAGATTACTCGGTCCCCGCCGAGTAGCCCGAGTACAGTGATACTCGTGCGAGTAACGAGTAGTAACAAGCATACTCGCTCATCACTAGTGCTTAGCTTTGTATTTAGCCAAAAAAATGAAAAAAAAAATGACGTAGGGTTCCCCCTATTTTTGTAGCCAGCTAGGGTAAAGCAGACGGCTGCAGCCTGCAGGCCACAGCTGGCAACCTCACCTTGGCTGGTAATCCAAAACTGAGGGCGCCCCACGCTGTCATTTTAAATTAAATAAATAATTAAAAAAAAACAACACGTAGGGTTCCCCCCAAAATTGGATCACCAGCCAAGGTAAAGCAGACAGCTGGGGTCTGATATTCTCAGACTAGGGAGGTCCATGGTCATTGGACTCTCCCCAGCCTAAAAATAGCAGGCCGCAGCCGCCCCAGAAGTGGCGCATCCATTAGATGCGCCAATCCTGGTGCTTCGCCCCAGCTCATCCCGTGCCCTGGTGCGGTGGCAAACGGGGTAATATATGGGGTTAATACCAGATGTGTAATGTCACCTGGCATCAAGCCCTGGGGTTTGTGAGGTCAGGCGTCTATCAGATACCCGACATCACCAACCCAGTCAGTAATAAAAAAAATAGACGACAAACACATTTTTATTTGAAAAAACACTCCCCAAAACATTCCCTCTTTAACCAATTTATTAGAAAGAAAAACAAAACCAAGTTTGGTGTAATCCAAGGGGTTGCCATGACGATCCACACTGTCCCAGTCAATGAAGAGCAGAATGTTCCCCATTGGCTGGGAGAGCAATGCAGTGACCTGAGCTAACATCAATGGGTCAGCCCAGGTCACTGCAGGGCATGACAAGTGCTGCTGTCAGGAGCGAGGTACATTACCTGCGCTGATCTCCTGCACACTGACTTCAATCATCTTCACAGCCAAGTATCGCGAGCGGCCCGTGACGTCACCGCTAGTCAGTCTCGGGTCGGAAGCGAGAGAAGGTGATGTGACAAGCGGTGGCCATGGAGGACAGTGACAGCGCTGAGGTCGGGATGGCGGGACTTCATCACCGCAGGTAAGCCGAGCGGGACCATGTGTGCAGAGTGCAGTGTGCAGAGTGTGTGTGTGTGTGAGTGTGTGTGAGTGTGTGTGTGTGTGTGTGTGTGTGTGTGTGTGTACACGTACATGCCGCGTGCAGGAGGGGACGGAGTGAGCTGAGCGGGGAAGTGTGGGCTTCCTGCACGTAACTAGGATAAACATCGGGTTACTAACCAAAGCGCTTTGGTTAGATACCCGATGTTTATCTTGGTTACCAGCTTCTGGCAGGCTGCCAGCGATGGCTCCTGCACACTGTAGCTGTAAAAAGCCCTGCTTTTTGCTGCTAGAACCGTTCTCGAACGTATCTAGAACTATCGAACTTTAGCAAAAAGCTTGAGTTCTAGTTCGATCTAGAACAGCCCCCAAAATCACTCGAACCGCGAACTGGAGAACCTCGAACCGCGAACCGCGCTCAACTCTAGAACAGACCCTTACCAGAAACGCATGTGGGCTGTGCCTCATAATATACATGCCTTGAAAAAACCTCAAATGTGAGCCGAAATGTTGGCATTTGGGTTAACTCCTTTTGCAGAATATGAAAGTAAAATATTCTTCGAAATCATAATGACATTAGTGATGAGCGAGTACGCTTGTCACTACTCGGTACTCGCACGAGTATCACTGTACTCGGGCTACTCGGCGGGTACCGAGTAATCTCGCGATACTCGTGCTGTACTCGTGGTCTTCATCCCTGCATGTTGGCGCTCTTTTGAGAACCAGCCCTCATGCAGGGATTGGCTGGCAGACCGCTGCAATGCCAAAGCCCTGTTAGTTGTGGAATTGCAGTGATTGGCCGGCCCGCACAGCGTGACCGAGCCTTTATACCGGCGGGCGCGCTGTGCTCTGCACACAACCATCCAGACAGTCAGTGCAGGGAGAGTGTTGCTGCTTCAGGGAAAGGTTTGCGGCCCTTTATAGTTATTTCCGTAGCAGGGCTGCAAACAGTGTGACCAGAAGTCCTTCTCAGGACTATTGTAGTTGTATACAGGCAGGCAGGGTATAGCCAGGTCGGAGTACAGGAGCAGATTCCTTCTCAGGATTATTGTTGCTGTATACAGGCAGGGCAGGCAGGGTATAGCCAGGTCAGAATACAGGCTAGTGACCAGAAGAGTCCTTCTCAGGACTATTGTTGCTGTATACAGGCAGGCAGGCAGGCAGGGTATATAGCCATTCCTAGTGGTGACCGTATACTAGCCTTCATCATATCTGGGGCTGGTGTACACAGTCTAAAACAGTCCTGATAGTGTCAGACTTCTCAGTAATTGTCGCTCCTAAAAACCTGTTAAATTCTTAGTGCGTCCGTGCTTGCATTTAAAAACCGCATGTGTGTGGCAGTCGGTGGCAGCGTACAGGTGCACTTGTGTGCGTTTTGCACAAACTAGGATATAACGCAAAAGTCTAGTGAATAATACACGTCAGCAGTGTCTGATAGTGTCAACCTTCTCAGTAATTGTCACTCCTAAAACCCTGTTAGGTTCTTAGTGCGTCCGTGCTTGCATTTAAAAACCGCACGTGTGTGGCAGTCGGTGGCAGCGTACAGGTGCACTTGTGTGTGTATTGCACAAACTAGGATATAACGCACAAGTCTAGTGAATAATACATGTCAGCAGTGTCTGATAGTGTCAAACTTCTCAGTAATTGTCGCTCCTAAAAACCTGTTAGGTTCTTAGTGCGTCCGTGCTTGCATTTAAAAACCGCACGTGTGTGGCAGTCGGTGGCAGCGTACAGGTGCACTTGTGTGCGTTTTGCACAAACTAGGATATAACGCACAAGTCTAGTGAATAATACACGTCAGCACAGCATTGCAAAATGCGCAAGGGCGTTGGCAACGAACAAGGAAGTGGACGTGATGGTGGTGCAGGCAGAGGTTAAGGTCGTGTGCAAGCTCTAATTTCGCCACAACAAAGGGCCACATCTACTCGCTCGCACGTCCTGTCCAAAATTCTTGGGGACCGCAGCAGTACACCGCTCTTGAACCAAGACCAGTGTCAACAGGTTGTTAGTTGGATAGCGGATAATGCTTCCAGTCAGATTGGCACCACCACTTACACTCTGTCTTCCAAACGGTCAAGTGTCAGTAGCCGTGATACTGCACCGCACATTTCAGAACCTGATCCTCCTTCCTACCACCAGGCCGAGTACACGTCCACGGACATTACTGATCCCACACTTGGACACTCGGAAGAGCTGTTCACGTTTCCATTCGCAGATTCTTGCCTCTCGCCAGCTCCTGTTGAAGTGGGTCATGAGGAGATCGTATGTACAGATGCCCAAATATTTGAGCAGCCACGTTCTCACGAAGTTGGCAACGTGTCTCAACAAGGGGTGGACAATGATGAGACACAATTGTCAGGAAATCAGGAGGAGGAGCAGGGTGCGGAAGAGGAAGACGACGTGGTGGATGATCCAGTAACTGACCCAACCTGGTAGGAGGATATGCAGAGCGAGGACAGCAGTGCACAGGGGGAAGGAGGCGTAGAATCCCAACAGGCAGTAAGAAGCAGGGTGGTGGCCCCAGGCAGAAGTCAGGCAACCATTCCCCGGAACAACAACACGACACAAGGTGCCTGTATAAATGTTAGGTCTTCCCGAGTCTGGCAGTTTTTTAAGTTGGCTCCAGATGATTCTAAAAAGGCCGTTTGCAACACCTGCCATGCCAGCATCAGAAGGGGTACCAAAACTAGCAGCCTGACCATCACCAGCATGATCAGGCACATGTCAGCCAAGCACCCGACTTTGTGGGATGTACAACAGAGTCGAGGAGCAGTGCTTGCTGATGTCACTGCTACGTCTTCGCTTGTTGTGCATGCGAGCCAATCCCCTGTCCATGATGCCCACGAACAAGCCTCCTCCGGCCCTGCACCTGCAGTTGCCCACGCAAAAATAACACCATCATCAAGCACGTCCTTGTCCCAGCGCAACATTCAGTTATCAATTCAGCAAAACTTTGAACGCAGGTGCAAATACACTGCCAACGCCCCACATGCCACACTAAATGCTAACATTTCGCGACTGCTTGCGCTGGAAATGTTGCCTTTTAGGCTGGTGGAGACAGAAGCATTCCGTGACCTCATGGGGGCATCTGTCCCACGTTACTCGGTCACCAGCCGCCACTATTTCTCCCGGTGTGCCGTCCCCGCATTGCATAACCACGTGTCACAAAACATCACACGTGCCCTGAACAACGCTGTTTCAGACAAAGTCCACCTAACCACAGACACGTGGACAAGTGCTTGTGGGCAAGGCCGCTACATCTCGTTGACGGCACACTGGGTTAATATTGTGGAAGCTGGGACCCAGTCTGAGCTAGGGACGGAACACATCCTTCCCACACCAAGGTTTGCAGGCCCTACCTCAGTCAGGGTTTCACCTACACTCTACAGCTCCGGAAAGTCATGCTCCTCAGCCTCCTCCTCCTCCTGCGCATCCTCATCCACTTTACCCTCCACACCAGTCCCAAGATGGAAGTACTGCAGCACTGCCTCGGCGAAGCGGCAACAGGCTGTGCTGAAGCTAATCTGAATAGGTGACAAACCCCACAATGCAGAAGAGGTGTGGACAGCTCTGAAACAGCAGGCAGATCACTGGCTCACACCTCTAAACCTAAAGCCAGGAAAGGTCGTGTGTGACAATGGCCGGAACCTGGTGGCGGCTTTGAGGCGAGGCCAGCTAACACATGTTCCATGCGTGGCCCATGTGCTCAACCTCGTGGTTCAGCGGTTTCTAAAGTCATACCCAGAGCTGTCTGATCTGCTGGTAAAAGTTCGCCGCCTGACTGCACATTTTCAAAAGTCACCTACTGTTTCAGCCGGCCTTGCCTTCTTTCAGTGTCGTTTGCATCTTCCGGCTCACAGACTAGTGTGTGATGTCCCCACGCGTTGGAATTCAACTCTGCACATGTTGGTCAGGATATGTGAGCAGAAGAGGGCAGTTGTTGAGTACCTGCATCACCTAAGCCATCGGGAAATGGGTCAAACTCCACACATAACACCTGAGGAGTGGAGATGGATGTCCGACCTATGTTCTATCCTCCAAAACTTTGAGGACTCCACCAAGATGGTGAGCGGTGATGACGCCATTATTAGCGTCACCATACCATTTCTCTGCCTTCTAAAACGGTCTCTGCTCAAAAACAAACATGGTGCATTGCAGGCGGAGCGCGATGAGTTGGAGCAAGAAACAGTAGTGGGTGTGGGTGATAACACACAGCCCAGCCTCGTCTCATTACAACGTGCAGTGGAGGACTATGACGAGGAGGAGGATGAAGACATGGAGAAACTCTCCGGTCAAATTGAGGATATGACATGCACACCAGTCATATCCTCGGTTCAGCGTGGCTGGCCAGAGGACAGGGTAGATGAGGAGGAGGAGGAGGAGGAGGAGGAGGACAGCATGTTCAGTCATCGTGTTGGTCAGGATACTGAAGTGATGGCTGTTAAGAGTCTGGCACACATGGCTGACTTTATGGTAAGCTGCCTGTCTCGTGACCCTCGCGTTAAGAACATCTTGTCCGACAATCATTACTGGTTGGTAACACTGTTAGACCCACGCTACAAGGAGAACTTTATGTCTCTTATTCCCGTTGCGGAGAGGTCAGCCAAAATGCAGCAGTTCCGGAAGGCCATAGTCACGGAAGTAGTCAAAGCATTCCCCTCACAAAACGCTAGCGTCATAGGTCAGGAATCAGTGGATAACCAAGGCGTACAGCCGAGAGGGGCACAAGTCCAATCCGCCAGAGGTAGGGGAACAGTCTTTAAGATGTGGGACAGTTTTCTCAGCCCCTCACGTACCACAGCCCCTGAGGTGCGGGGTAGTGCCACAAGAAATCCTAAGTTTGCCCAGATGCTCAAGGAGTACCTTGTAGATCGAACAACTGTACTCCGACATTCCTCTGTGCCTTACAATTATTGGGTATCCAAGCTGGACACGTGGCATGAATTTGCTCTCTACGCCTTGGAAGTCCTGGCCTGCCCTGCCGCTAGCGTTTTGTCAGACCGTGTTTTTAGTGCCGCAGGTGGAATCATTACAGATAAACGCACCCGCCTGTCAACTGAAAATGCTGACAGGCTGACTCTGATCAAGATGAACAAGGGTTGGATTGGGCCAGACTTCACCACACCACCAGCAAATGAGAGCGGAATTTAAATTTTGTAACGGGAATTTGCCATGTACCTCCACTCACCCATGGGTACACACTTCTGGACTTTGGATAATCGCTGGACTGCTCCTCCTTCTCCTCATGCGCCACCATGATGACCGTTACAATAGTTAGGCCGTTGTTTCAGGTATACCCCCAGTGGTAAATTTTTTCGCCCATTCTTTCAGAATGGACATTACAACGACAGGAGACCCGCTCCTTTGCAATGGGAACAATGTTTTGAGGCCCTCATGCACGTCTCTATCCAGGGACAATGTGGAGCCTCCCAATTTTTGGCTGCCCTGCCAAAGGGCTATACTACAATAGACCCACTTCCTTACAATGGGCACTTCAGGTTTACAGGACATCATGCACGTCTCTATCCAGGGACAATGTAGAGCCTCCCAATTTTTGGCTGCCCTGCCAAAGGGCTATACTAAAATAGACCCACTTCCTTACAATGGGCACTTCAGGTTTACAGGCCCTCATGCACGTCTCTATCCAGGGACAATGTGGAGCCTCCCAATTTTTGGCTGCCCTACCAAAGGGCTATACTAAAATAGACCCACTTCCTTACAATGGGCACTTCTGGTTTACAGGCCCTCATGCACGTCTCTATCCAGGGACAATGTGGAGCCTCCCAATTTTTGGCTGCCCTGCCAAAGTGCTATACTAAAATAGACCCAATTCCTTACAATGGGCACTTCAGGTTTACAGGCCCTCATGCACGTCTCTATCCAGGGACAATGTGGAGCCTCCCAATTTTTGGCTGCCCTGCCAAAGGGCTATACTACAATAGACCCACTTCCTTACAATGGGCACTTCTGGTTTACAGGCCATCATGCACGTCTCTATCCAGGGACAATGTGGAGCCTCCCAATTTTTGGCTTCCCTGCCAAAGGGCTATACTAAAATAGACCCACTTGCTTACAATGGGCACTTCAGGTTTACAGGCCCTCATGCACTTCTCTATCCAGGGACAATGTGGAGCCTCCAAATTTTTGGCTGCCCTGCCAAAGGGCTATACTAAAATAGACCCACTTCCTTACAATGGGCACTTCAGGTTTACAGGCCCGCATGCACGTCTCTATCCAGGGACAATGTGGAGCCTCCCAATTTTTGGCTGCCATCCAGGCCATCATGCACGTCTGTATGCAGGGGCATTGGTGAACTTCACAATTTTGGAGTGCCCTGGCAAAGGAAAATACTACAAAGACTCACTTCTTCAAAATGGGCACATTAGACTCAAGAGGCCTTCATGTACGTCTCTTCTCAGGGACATCGGAGTGCCACTCAATGTTTTCACGTAAAATCTTTCATGTAATCTCAAAAAGTAACATACATTTGCTCTATCCCACTATTGGGTATGTGCCCTTAACATTTCCGCCATGAAAATTCATTTTGGTGTCATTTGGAAGGTTTTCTGGCGAGTCCGTAAAAATGGCGTAAAACTCGGATAAAATTGTTCACAGCTGTGACTTTTGAGAGATAAATGCTTCAAGGGGTCTTCCCCATGCTGTCATATGAGCACTCTTCTGAGACTTTTGTGACATTTTTAGGGTTTCTACATGCAGCCGGGGAGTCATTTCATAAAAATACTCGGGTCTCCCATAGGATAACATTGGGCTCGGTGCTCGGGCCGAGTACACGAGTATCTTGGGATGCTCGGCCCGAGCCTCGAGCACCCGAGCTTTTTGGTACTCGCTCATCACTAATTGACATCTTTTTCCTGTGTGTGCCAGAAGTATCAGTATTAATATTATAATATTTTTTCTGAGCACCAACATATTACTTGGTTGTAGCAGAGCTTTGTCCTTCATATGGTCTGTCTGATAGGCTGGGGGATTCTCTGGTTCAACATAATATGCTCTATTAATGTTTATAGACGCCTCATGGAGAGATCAATTGTGACTCGGTCCCTTGTAGCTTTTCTACAGGAAGAAGTCCCACTGGTGCATTTTGACAATCCCTTGCAGTTGGGAGGGGCATCCTCCTCATACTAGTTCACTTGTGGTTCACTGTAGGATGGTGTCGTGCTTCTACTGTGATCATAAAAGGCCATTATATTAGGATATACCCATTCATACACAAACAAGTAACATTTTTCAAAAAGCCGCATTCCCATGGTTGTGTGGAAAAAGGCAACTAGAGCGTGCATATTTCCTCCCTAATATCCCTCTTTCCTTCTGAATTCTCTAAGGAGAGAAGTGGTGTTAACCTTACCACTCCTAAAGTTAATTTCAGACCTTGGTATCACCCCTGGAGAGATGGTCAGAAGGGGGTGGTCATTATTCCTGAGTGTAAGGTTGCAACATCATCTAAAAGAACAGATTCCTTTGGCCGTTTGGAAGGAAATGAGCAGAATGTGGATATTTCCTCCATAACACCCTTTTTTCCTACCAAAGTCGCTAAGGTTCATTCAGAGAGAAGTAGTGTTAACCTTCCCACTCCCCAGGTTTATACTAGACCTCATTATCCCCCCTGAAGAGGTGGTTGGGGGTGGCAGTTACTACTGAGTGTAAGATTGTGCAGTCTAGTTGTGATTCCTCTGTTGTCAGTCTTTCTAGGAGGTTTCCTGCTTCCAATTAACATATGCATGGTTCAGATTAGAGATGAGCGGGCCTCTAAAGGCTCGAGTTCGGTTCGGTTCGTCGAACGGAGGCAGCGTTCGAGTTCAGTTCGATGAACCGTTCGACGAACCTCTCCTACCCCATTGAAAACAATGGGAGGCAAACACAAACACATAAAAACACGTTATAAATGTACACATACAGTTAATAAACATTGCCATAACACTTACAGGTCTGCGCGATGCGTCCTGCACTCTGTCTCCCACCGATTTTCCTTCCGATAATCGCTGCGTCCTCCCGGTAACCAGCACTGATGATAGGACCTATCGTGACGTCAAAATAGCATGTGACCAGTCACGTGTTTATTATCTCATTTGCTACAGACTGGTCACATGGCTAGACGTCATGCTAGGTCCTGTCAGTGTATCTCTCCGGTACGCGATGATCGTTTGTGTATCTCTGTGTACCGGTGAGATGCTCTGGCACATGGTCGGCTTCCTCGTTCTGCTTCCCCGTTCCGTTATTTACCAGCTGCCACAGCCGGTCAATAACGGAGATCACCATTGCTATAGCAACGCGCCTGTCAGCGGTGACGTCACCGCTTACAGCCTGCAGCCTCTGCTATTCACTGAGTGATATAGACTGCACGGGAGCAGCAGCGTCTTCCTCCCAAGCAGTGTTGTCTGATGTAGCAGAGCTGCATTTGTTGAACGAGAAAGACAGAAGACCATGGATCGTGGAGGGCTGACAGGGGGTAATAAAGATGGAGTCTCTAATGTGTCTGTGTATTTATTTCTATTAAAGTATTTTTTCTCTGTGTGGTGTCTTTTTTTTAACCCTTTATTGGAGATTCTCAATGGCAGGATCAAACTTGCCTGACATTAAGAATCTCTGACTTAATACTGGCTAGTAAAACAAAGCTAGTATTAAATCATTATTACCCAGCAAGCCACCCGGCTTCAGGGCAGCTGGAAGTGTTGGATACAGCGCCAGATGATGGCACTTCTATGAAAGCGCCATTTTCTGGGGCGGCTGCGGACTTCAATTCGTAGCAGAGGGGCCCAGAAAGCTCAGGCTAACCTGTGTTGCGGATTCCAATCCCCAGCTGCCTAGTTGTACCTGGCTGGACACAAAAATGGAGCGAAGCTCATGTCAGTTTTTTTCTTAATTATTTCATGAAATTCATGAAATAATTAAAAAAAGGGCTTACCTATTTTTTTTAGTTCCTAGCCGGGTACAAATAGGCAACTGGGGGTTGGGGGCAGCGATACCTGCCTGCTGTACCTGGCTAGCATACAAAACTATGACGAAGCCCACGTCATTTTTTTGGTGAGCAAAAAACTCCTGCATACAGTCCTGGATGGCGTATGCTGAGCCTTGTAGTTCTGCAGCAGCTGTCTGCTCTACTGCATACACTAGTGAATGGAGCATGCTGATCCTTGTCGTTCTGCAGCTGCTGTCTGCTCTCCTCAATACAAACAGACAGCAGCTGCAGAACTATAAGGCTCAGTATACTCCATCCAGGACTGTATGCAGGAGTTTTTTGCCCCCCCAAAAAAATTACGTGGGCTTCGCCATGTTTATGTATGCTAGCCAGGGACAGCAGGCAGCTATGGGCTGCCCCCAACCCTCAGCTGCCTATTTGTACCTGGATGGGAACCAAAAATATAGGGAAGCCCCCTTTTTTTTTTTTAAATTATTTCATGAATTTCATGAAATAATTAAAAAAAAAATGACGTGGGCTTCGCCCACTTTTTGTGTCCAGCCAGGTTCAACAAGGCAGCTGGGGATTGGAATCCGCAGCTCAGGGGGCCCAAGCTTTCTGGGCACCCACGCTGCGAATTTAAGTCTGCAGCCGCCCCAGAAAATGCGCTTTCATAGAAGCACCATCTTCTGGCGCTGTATCCTACTTTTCCAGCTGCTCTGGTGATGGGTCGCTCGCTGGGTAATAATGGGGTTAGGGCTAGCTGTATATTATCAACTGGCCCTAAGCCCGAAATTCATGGTGTCACGCCAATATTAGACATGGCCACCATGAATTTCTAGTACAGATAAAAAAAAACACAACACACAGAAAAATATTTTTATTAGAAATAAAACACAACACAATTAGTGACTCCATCTTTATTGAAATAAAGAACACCCCTCTGCAGTAATCCTGGGTCAAGGGTCCCGCGCCGTCCAATCCAGATCCAATATCATCTGATCAGTTTGCTGGAAGGCAAAACGATCAATGATGTGTCAGGTTCAAGGGCCTAAATCACAAGACACAGCAGCTGATTGTATAAACGGCTTTTATGCAATCAGCTGATGCATCAGTGCAAAAAAAAAAAAAAAAACTACACACTTCAGTGCAGACTCCTGTCCAACAGCATCAGCTGATAGTTTAGCCGGTCGGGCGGTAAAAAGCCGGCCACACCGCTCGACTTATAGTGTCAGGTGAGCACATCAGCTGATCATCGCCAGGTCTGAGAAAGAGAGAGAGAGAGAAAGAAGAGAGAGAGAAGATAGCGAAAAGATAGAGAAAAGACAGAGAAAAGAGAGAGAGGAAAGAGAGAGAAGAGAGAGAGAAGAGAGAGGAGGGAGGAGAGCGAGCGAGAGAGAGAGGGGGAAAAAGAGAAAAAGAGAGAGAGGAGAAAAAGAGAGACTGTGAAAAAGAGAGAGAAAAAGAGATAAAAAGAGAGAGAGGAGAGAGGGAGGGAGAGAGAGAGAAAGAGATAAAAAGAGAGAGAGAGAAAGAGAAAGAAAGAGAGAGAGAGATAAAGAGATAAAAAGAGAGAGAAAAGAGAGAAATAGAGAGAGAGGAGAGAAAAGAGAGAGAGAGAAGAGAGAGAAAAAGGATAGAGGGTGAGAGAGGAGGGAAAAGAGAGAGAGAAGAGAGAGGAGAGAGAGAAGAGAGAGGAGAGAGAGAGAGGAGAGAAGAGAGAGAGAAGAGAGAGTGAGAGAGAAAGGGAAAAAGAGACTGAGAAAAAGAGAGAGAGAGAAAAATGAGAGAGAGAGAGAAAAAGGAGAGAGAGAGAGAAAGGAGAGAGAGAGACGAGAGAGAGAGGAGAGAGAAAAAGGAGAGAGAGAGGAGGGGGAAGAGAGAGAGAAGAGGAAAGAAGAGACAGAGAGAAGAGAGAGAGAGAGAAGAGAGAGAGAAGCGAGAGAAGAGAGAGGAGATAGAGTAAGAGAGAGAGGAAAAAAGAGAAAAAAAGACTAAGAAAAAGAGAGAGAGAAAAAGAGAGAAAAAAAGAGAGAAAAAGAGAGAGAAAAGGAGAGAAAAAGAGAGAAAAAGAGAGAGAGAGGAGAGAGAAGGAGGGAGAGAGAAGAGAGAGGGAGAAGAGAGAGAGAAGAGAGAGAGGGAAAAAGAGAGACTGAGAAAAAGTGAGAGAGAGAAAGAGAGAAAAAGAGAAAGAGAGCGAGAAAGAGAGAGGAAGAGAGAGAGAAAGAGAGCGAGAAAGAGAGAGAGAGAGAGAGAGAAGAGAGAGCAATGTAGCCTCATTCCATGAACTGCTCCGATTTTAGAGGTGTGTCCCGCGGTTCACAGCTGATGTCTGGCTCCTCCCCTCAGTGCATAATTAAATTATATTATAATTATAAATATATAATAATTATCATTTAAAATTAAACATAAAAAAAAAAAAAAAATTATTTAAATGGGATCAAGACTAGAACTCGTGAAGTTATTCTTCTTACGCGAGCGCTCTATCTACTGAACTACTGCCTCTAATGATAAAGATAGGCAGATTTGGTAATCTTGAAGTCTGCATTGCTGAAGTCTCTGCTGACCGCGCAATTCACTTCATTGCTACGTGGAGCTGATACAGAGCACTCGTGTTCTGTAGCAGAGCTGACAGTGTCGTGTGGATTACGTTGGACCTGGAGGGGTATTTGGGGATTTTAATAAAGTGGTGAAACAGGGTTTTTTTGTCTTTTATTCCAAATAAAGGATTTTTCGCTATTGGAGTTTCTTTACTTTCACTTTCAGTTTAATCATGGAAGGTGTCTCGGGGAGACGCCTGCCATGATTAACTCATTATTACCCCGATTGCCACCACACCAGGGCAATTCGGGATGAGCTGGGTGGAGTCCCGGGACTATCGCATCTAATGGATGCGGCAATTCCGGGCGGCTGCTGGGTGATATTGTTAGGGTGGTGAGCTCCCCATAATGTGGCACTCCCTATCCTAACAATACCAGCCTCCAGCCGTGTGGCTTTATCCTGGCTAGTATCAAAAATGGGAGGGAATTGCATTTTTTTTTATATTATTTATTTTACTGCACGATATAGACCCGCCCGCCAGCGGCTGTGATTGGTTGCAGTGAGACAGCAGTCACTCATCGTGGGGGCGTGTCTGACTGCAACCAATCATGGGCGCTGGTAGGCGGGGAAAGCACAGATTACCTGATTGAATAATGGAGCGGCAGCCATTTTCTAAAGAGAAAAAGACGCCGCAGATTTCTGACAGCCGTGCAGCGAGACGCCGGTGATTGGTGAGTAGGAAAGAGAGAGGGATTGTGCTGGGGAAGCAGGACGCATGCAGATAGCAACGTGTGCAAATAGCCTTACTGTGAAAAGCCACGTTTTTGTTGATCGAACCGTTCTCGAACCTAACTCGAACTGTCGAGCTTTTAGCAAAAAGTTCAAGTTCGAGCTCGAACACCCCCAAAATCAATCGAACATGAAATTGGCGAACCTCAAACCTCAAACATTGCTCATCTCTAGTTCAGATATAAACCTACAAACAATTTCCTAAAAGGAATAGTCAAAAGACAGAGCATAAAACCTACAAATTGTGATACCCTATTAAATATAAATATAAATCAGTGCCAGGGAGTCACAAACAAGAAAGGACCAGAAATGAATGATTGTCAGATACAAAAATTAATTTTATTAAGTCAAAAGGTGAACAAGTTGCAAAGTGGTGGCAAAAAAGAGTGGAACAAACTTTGCACAGAATACACAAAGTACCTAAGTTAGCCTCAAGATGATAATAAACGTTCAGGTCTGGACCTGTGTTTGAATGACTATATGTGGGTGTCCACAAAACACATCAATTGAAAGGGTGCAGCTAAAGCTTTGGGCTGTCCTTATTGTGTAGCTGATATTCGTAACCCTATTGCTATTCGGCTAGAGATATCCCCAGTACTAAATGTCCATAATGTTTCTCACAGGTTGTTTCTCAGGAGATGTATTGTGTCTCCACAGCCTATGTCATTACCATTGTTACCATTGTGCGGTATTGATAACTAGAGATGAGTGAACAGGTCGCGGTTCGGCTCGAGTTCGGTTCGCCGATTGGAGGTCTCGTTCGAGTTCGGTTCAAAGAACCGGATCGGCGAACCACTCAAACCGCATAGGAAACAATGGGAGGCAATCACAAACACATAAAAACACCTAGAAAACACCCTCAAAGGTGTCCAAAAGGTGACAAACAACTCACAACACAACACAAACACATGGGAAAGTGGCAAGGACATATAACATGCGAAAACAAAAGAGCTGGACAAGGAAAAAGAGGAGGAAACACAGATATAGGCATGGCATGCCCTTCGAAAATCATGTAAAACACCGCAATGTTACTCCAAGCGGAGTCTCCTTATTTTTCCAAAAATTGGGCCACACACACACCCACCTCTTCAGTGGCAGCACTTGTGCCCCAGTTGTACACGTCACAGTTAGATTTGCATCAAGCACATTCAAAAATACGCCATCCTTAACCGTCCCCAGGATGACACCGGGGTAGGTAGCTAAGTCTTTCCTGATCTCAGCTCTGTTCATCTTGGCTCCTTTTAAAAAACACAGCAAGCAAGGGTTACTCCAAGTGAAGTCTCCCTTTTTTCCAAAAATTGGGCCCCACACACACCCACCCCTTCAGTGGCAGCACTTGTGCCCCAGTTGTACCCTTCACAGGTAGATTTGCATCAAGCACATTCAAAAATACGCTATCCTTAACCGTCCCCAGGATGACCCCGGGGAAGGTAGCAAAGTCTTTGCTGGACCATGACTTGTTCATCTTGGCTCCTTTTAAAAAACACTGTAAGCAAGGGTTACTCCAAGCGGAGTCTCCCTTTTTTCCAAAAATTGGGCCACACACACACCCACCCCTTCAGTGGCAGTAATTGTGCCCCAGTTGTACACTTCACAGCTAGATTTGCATCAAGCACATTCAAAAATACGCAATACTTAACCGTCCCCAGGATGACCCCGTGGTAGGTAGCAAAGTCTTTCCTGATCCCAGCTCTGTTCATCTTGGATCATTTTTAAAAACACTGTAAGCAAGGGTTACTCCAAGCGGAGTCTCCCATTTTTCCAACAATTGGGCCCCACACACACCCACCCCTTCAGTGGCAGCACTTGTGCCCCAGTTGTACACTTCACAGGTAGATTTGCATCAAGCACATTCAAAAATACGCAATACTTAACCTTCCCCAGGATGACCCCGGGGTAGGTAGCAAAGTCTTTGCTGACCCATGACTTGTTCATCTTGGCTCCTTTTAAAAAACACAGCAAGCAAGGGTTACTCCAAGCGGAGTCTTCCTTTTTTCCAAAAATTGGGCCCCACACACACACACCCTTCAGTGGCAGCACTTGTGCCCCAGTTGTAAACTTCACAGGTAGATTTGCATCAAGCACATTCAAAAATACACCATCCTTAACCGCCCCCAGGATGACCCCGGGGTAGGTAGCAAAGACAATGGTGGACCATGACTTGTTCATCTTGGCTCCTTTTAAAAAACACAGCAAGCAAGGGTTACTCCAAGCGGAGTCTCCCTTTTTTCCAAAAATTGGGCCCCACACACACCCACCCCTTCAGTGGCAGCACTTGTGCCCCAGTTGTACACTTCACAGCTAGATTTGCAGCAAGCACATTCAAAAATACGCCATCCTTAACCATCACCAGGATGACCCCGGGGTAGGTAGCAAAGTCTTTGCTGAACCATGACATTTTCATCTTGGCTCCTTTTAAAAAACACAGCAAGCAAGGGTTACTCCAAGCAGAGTCTCCCTTTTTTCCAAAAATTGGGCCACACACACACCCACCCCTTCAGTGGCAGCACTTGTGCCCCAGTTGTACACTTCACAGCTAGATTTGCATCAAGCACATTCAAAAATACGCCATACTTAACCGTCCCCAGGATGACCCCGGGGTAGGTAGCAAAGTCTTTGCTGAACCATGACTTGTTCATCTTGTCTCCTTTTAAAAAATACAGCAAGCAAGGGTTACTCCAAGCGGAGTCTCCCTTTTTTCCAAAAATTGGGCCCCACACACACCCACCCCTTCAGTGGCAGCACTTGTGCCCCAGTTGTACATTTCACAGGTAGATTTGCATCAAGCACAATCAAAAATACGTCATACTTAACCATCCCCAGGATGACACTAAGGTAGGTAGCTAAGTCTTTGCTGAACCATGACTTGTTCATCTTGGCTCCTTTTAAAAAACACAGCAAGCAAGGGTTACTCCAAGTGGAGTCTCCCTTTTTTCCAAAAATTGGGCCACACACACATCCACCCCTTCAGTGGCAGCACTTGTGCCCCAGTTGTACACTTCACAGCTAGATTTGCATCAAGCACATTCAAAAATACGCCATCCTTAACCATCCCCAGGATGACCCCGGGGTAGGTAGCAAAGTCTTTGCTGAACCATGACATGTTCATCTTGGCTCCTTTTAAAAAACACAGCAAGCAAGGGTTACTCCAAGCGGAGTCTCCCTTTTTTCCAAAAATTGGGCCACACACACACCCACCCCTTCAGTGGCAGCACTTGTGCCCCAGTTGTACACTACACAGCTAGATTTGCATCAAGCACATTCAAAAATACGCCATACTTAACCGTCCCCAGGATGACCCCGATGTAGGTAGCAAAGTCTTTCCTGATACCAGTTCTGTTTATCTTGGATCATTTTTAAAAACACTGTAAGCAAGGGTTACTCCAAGTGGAGTTTCCCTTTTTTCCAAAAATTGGGCGCCACACACACCCACCCCCTCAGTGGCAGCACTTGTGCCCCAGTTGTACACTTCACAGGTAGATTTACATGAAGCACATTCAAAATCCACAAGCATTTACTCTCCCCAGGAGGACAGAGAGGTAGTATATTCCTTGTGGATCTATGACTTGTTCATTTTGATGAATGTTAAGCCTGCTTTACACACTTCAATAGATCTTTCAATCCGTCGTCGGGGTCAAGTTGTAAGTGACGCACATCCGGCATCGTTCGTGATGTATTTGCGTGTGAAACCTACATGCGATCGATATTGAACGAAAATACGGTGATCGCATACACGTCGTTTATTCCTCATACATTGGACGTTTGGTAGTACGAAACTAGTGAATTGTAACGTGTGACATCCCTCATACGATTGTGATGTCTGAGGCTATGTGCGTAGGTGTGCGCTCTGCACCGCAGCTTAACAAAGGTCTGCTTCAGAGCGCAGCTGAAAAGCTGCGTTCTGAAGCGCCTCACAATGTCTGTCATGCACTAATCTCTGTCAGTCGGTCACTATCTCTGTCCCTCACTCTCTGTCCATGTCAGTCTATCCCCCTCTCTCATATACTCACCGATCCCCGATCCCCGGCGCTGCACGGCGTTCACACTGCTCCGGCGGCTTTTACTGTTTTGAAAAAGCCGGCCGCCCATTAAACAATCTCCTATTCCCTGCTTTCCCCGCCCACTGGCGCCTATGATTGGTTACAGTGAGACACGCCCCCACGCTGAGTGACAGGTGTCACACTGCACCCAATCACAGTAGCCGGTGGGCGTGTCTATACTGTGCAGTGAAATAAATAATTAAATAATTAAAAAAAACGGCGTGCGGTCCCCCCTAATTTTAAAACCAGCCAGATAAAGCCATACGGCTGAAGGCTGGTATTCTCAGGATGGGGAGCTCCACGTTATGGGGAGCCCCCCACCCTAACAATATCAGCCAACAGCCGCCCAGAATTGCCGCATACATTATATGCGACAGTTCTGGGACTGTACCCGGCTCTTCCCGATTTGCCCTGGTGCGTTGGCAAATCGGGGTAATAAGGAGTTATTGGCAGCCCATAGCTGCCAATAAGTCCTAGATTAATCATGTCAGGCGTCTATGAGACACCCTCCATGATTAATCTGTAAATTACAGTAAATAAACACACACACCCGAAAAAATCCTTTATTAGAAATAAAAAACACAAACACATTCCCTGGTTCACCACTTTAATCTGCCCCAAAAAGCCCTCCTTGTCCGGCGTACTCCACAGTCCTCCAGCGTCGCTGCATGGAGGTGACCGGAGCTGCAGCACACACAGCCGCTCCGGTCACCTCCACGCAGGTAATGAAGACAGCCGCGCGATCAGCTGCTGTCACTGAGGTTACCCGCTGTCACTGGATCCAGCGGTGGATGCCGCGATGGCCGCGGGTAACCTCAGTGACAGCTCAGCTGATCGCGCTACTCACCTCAGTTGCTGACCGGAGCGGCGGTGAGTAGCGCGATCAGCTGATCTGTCACTGTCATGGGATGTATTAAAAGAGGTATAAGTGTTCATGAAAAAAATATAGTTCTACCTCTGTACAAGTCACTAGTGCGACCGCACGTAGAATACTGTGTACAATTCTGGTCACCGATATATAAGAAGGACATAGCTGAACTGGAGAGGGTGCAAAGAAGAGCGACCAAGATTATTAGAGGAATGGGGGGGCTGCAATACGAAGACAGGTTATTAAACTTGGGGTTATTTAGTCTGGAAAAACGAAGGCTTAGGGGGGATCTAATCACAATGTATAAATATATGAGGGGACAGTACAGAGACCTTTCCAAAGATCTATTTACACCTAGGCCTGCGACTGGAACACGGGGGCATCCGCTACGTCTTGAGGAAAGAAGGTTTAATCATAATCACAGACGAGGATTCTTTACTGTACGAGCAGTGAGACTATGGAATTCTCTGCCGCATGATGTTGTAATGAGTGATTCACTACTAACATTTAAGCAGAGCCTGGATGCCTTTCTTGAAAAATTTAATATAACCAGTTATGTATATTAGATTTTATGACAGGGTATTGATCCAGGGAACTAGTCTGATTGCCGGATGTGGAGTCAGGAAGGAAATTTTTTCCCCATTGGAACTTGTTTGCTACATTGGGGTTTTTTGCCTTCCTCTGGATCAACATGTTAGGCTACGGGTTGAACTAGATGGACTTAGAGTCTCCCTTCAACCTTAAAACTATGATACTATGATGATGAACGTGGAGCTCCCCATCCTGAGAATACCAGCCTTCAGCCGTATGGCTTTATCTGGCTGGTTTTAAAATTGGGGGGACTGCACGCCATTTTTTTTAATTATTTAATTATTTATTTCACTACACAGTATAGACACGCCCACCGGCTGCTGTGATTGGGTGCAGTGTGACACCTGTCACTCAGCGTGGGGGCGTGTCTCACTGTAACCAATCATAGGCGCCGGTGGGCGGGGTAAGCAGGGAATACGAGATTGTTTAATGGGCGGCCGGCTTTTTCAAAACAGTAAAAGCCGCCGCAGCAGTGTGAATGCCGTGCAGAGCCGGGGATCGGGGATCGGTGAGTATATGAGAGAGGGCTGCTCAATTCACTTACTCAGGAGATTAGCGGTCACCGGTGAGTCTTCACAGGTGACCGCTAATCTGGACGCGACACAGACAGAGCCGCAGCATGACCATGAAGTCGGGTGAGGTTCACCCGAGTTCATTCTGACAGTGCGGCTCTGTCTGTGTCTGCTGTCATCTGCCATTCACCGCTGCTACATGGCTATCTGTGTCTGCTGTCAGCGGCCATGTAGCAGAGCTGAATGGCAGATGACATAGTAAAAACGCATCCCTACACATTACACACGCTTGGCAAGTCAATAAATAAAAAAAAAAAGGGTGCCCAATGCATACGTCACAGAACACATGATCTAAAGGATCGCACACAAAATTGACCAATTTAACATAGGCTACTAACGCACGTGTGACAGCAAATGAACGACCTACGTGCAATCTCATTAGATCGCATATGCGACCTGGGCGTGTCACATCGCATACGAGATCGCATACCTAATTGTAAGGTGTAAAGCTGGCTTTAGTCTGTCCACATTGTCACTGGACAGACGCGTGCGCTTATCTATCAGCACACACCCAGCAGCACTGAAGACACGTTCAGAGACAACGCTGGCAGCCGGACACGACAAAATCTCCAAGGCGTAAGTGGAGAGCTCTGGCCATTTTTCAAGATTTGAAGCCCAAAATGAGCAAGGCTCCACTTGCAAAGTCATGGCATCGATGTTCATTTGGAGATACTCCTGTATCATCCTCTCCAGCCGTTGACTATGTGTCAGACTTGTTGTCTCTGGTGGCCTTGCAAAGGATGGTCTAAAAAATTATGAAAAGATTCAATAAAATTGCCGTTATCAGCACCAGATACGGTGCTACTGGTACGGGTAGACTGTTGAAGATGACGAGACCGTCCCATGTTTGTCAAGTTACAACTGGGAGATTCACTCCCTGCACCTGCACGGTTGTTTGGTGGAAAAACCGAGCTAAGATCGAGTAACAGCTTCTGCTGATACTCCTGCATACGTGCGTCCCTTTCTATGGATGGAATTATGTCACAAAATTTGGACTTGTAACGGGGATCTCATAGTGTGGCAAGCCAGTACTCATCATCACTTCTAATTTTGACAATACGAGGGTCATGTTGGAGGTAGTGCAGCAAGAAGGCGCTCATGTGTCTTGCGCAGCCATGCAGACCAAGTCCACACTGTGTTTGTGGCATAGAGGTGCTAACCGTTCTTTCTTCCTCTGACATCTCCCCCCAACCTCTTTCAACAGAAATTTGACCAAGGTCTCCCTCATCCGCTGAGTCTTCCATGTTCATGGACAGTTCGTCCTCCATTTCTTCATATTCTCCTGCACCTTCCTCAACATTTCGCCTCCTACTATTCGCCCTTGTTGATCCCTGTCCCCATGGTCCCATGCCTGCCGCCTTGTTGATGATGAACGTCTGGACCTTGGTGATGTTGTTGTCCCTTGCGCATATGAATCCTCCTGTAGTTCCTCCCCTTCCTGTTGTCCCACCCCCTGACTCCGAATAGTGTTTAGCGTGTGCTCCAGCATGTAAATGACTGGAATTGTCATGCTGATAATGGCATTGTCAGCGCTAAACATATTCGTCGCCATGTCGAAACTGTGCAGAAGGGTGCATAGGTCCTTGATCTCCATCAGGGTGATCTGCCCCACCTCTGCATCTCGTTGGCCCAGGCTATACGTCATGACGTATTGCACCAGGGCTCGACGGTGCTGCCACAGTCGCTGTAACATGTGGAGAGTCGAATTCCAGCGTGTCGGCACATCGCATCGCAAAGACTTCTGGAGCGATGCAAGTCGCTCAGCAGCGGTGGTTGAACGGCGGAAGTGAGCAAACAGTTTTCGTGCCCTGTTCAGAAGGCCATCTAGGTCGAGATAGTGTGTTAAAAATTGCTGGACAACAAGGTTCAACACGTGAGCCATACAAGGCACGTGTGTCACCTTGCCCAGGCAAAGGGCTGGGTTTTCCCAGGTTTGCAGCATTGTCGCACACAGCCTTACCAGGCTGCAGGTTGAGTGGAGACAACTATTTATTAAACTCAGTCTCCAGAGCTGCCCACAACCTAGCCGCTGTGTGACTCTTATTTCCAAGACATGTCAAGCTAAAGACCGCCTGATGCCGTTGGGCTCTGCTGCCAGCATAATAATGAGGGGTGCGTGATTCCTTCTGCGAAGTGAGAATGCTGGTGGCCTGACCAGGCAGGCTTGGGGCGGAGGTGGAGGACCCAGATGAGGTGGAGGAGGCAGAAGCAGTGGCGGAACTTGAACAGACAGAGGATTGACACACAAGTCGTGGGGACGGCAAGACTTGTGCAGCAGATCCTTCACCATCTATCACCATAGTTACCCAGTGCCCAGTCAGCGACATGTAACGTCCCTGTCCATGCTTACTGGTCCAAGTATCGGTGGTGAAATGCACCTGTTCTCACACAGAGTTTCTCAAGGAAGCGGTGATGTTGTGTGCGACATGCTGGTGTAGCGCAGGCATACTTTTCTTAGAGAAGTAGTGGTGACTGGGCATCTGGTACTGGGGCACAGCGACAGACATAAAGTCTCTAAAATCCTGTGTGTCCACCAGGCGGAAAGGCAGCATTTCGGTAGCCAAGAGCTTACAGAGGGATAAAGTCAACCTCTTAGCTTTGTCATGGGTCGCAGGAAATGGCCTTTTATTTGTCCACATCTGAGGGACAGAGATCTGGCTGCTGTGTGTAGATGGTGGTGAGTAGGGTGTCCGTGAAAAAATGCAGGTTTGTGAGGAAAGTGCAGGCGTAGAGATGATGCTGCCTTCATCCAACGTTGATGCTATCGATGTCTGAGAGAGCTGTACACACGCACTTGTTTCAACTTCCAAACCAACTGACGACCTACCAAGCAAACTGCCTGTTGCGGTTACAGTGGTGGAAATTGTGTGTGGAAAACCAGGTGTGACAGCTTTCCCCACAGTCCTAGAAGATGAAGAGCGCGCGGATGCACTTGAAGGGGCAGGTGGTGGATGGTTCGCTACGCTAGACCGCATTGCAGTACGGTGAGCTTCCCACTGGGACATATGATATTTATTCATGTGACGATTCATGGAAGAAGTTGTCAAACTCCTGAGGTTTTGCCCTCTACTAACAGAATCATGACAAATTTTACATATCACATGATTTGGGCGATCTTTTTCTATGTCAAAAAAGGTCCAGGCTAGGCAAGGCTTAGAGGGCATGCGACCTGCTGAACCCCCCGACTAGTGCTCAGAGGCAGAGTGGTGGCTGAGGATGCAGTTGTAGACGTGCTACCAGTACTACTTCTCTGTCCAGGAAGGCGCAAGGTAACTTCGTCGTCAGTAGCATCCTCCTCCACCGCCTCTGTTGACCTCCTCGAGTGCCTGACTGTGGGTTGACAGTAGGTGGGATCTAGAACTTCCTCATCAAGCGTTGTGTTTACACTCCCCTCACCCTCAGACCGAGCCTCTTCCTGACATGAACCAATATTTAAGTTGTCATCCCAATCTGGTATCTGCGTCTCATCATCATCAGAATGTTCCTCATTGTCTATAACAACATGTGTTACAGTTTGTGAATAAGGGTCAACATTATGCTCAGAAACTTGGTCCTCACGGCCTGAATCAGAGTCACAAAGGTTCTGGGCATCACTGCAGACCATTTCCTGGTCTGTACTCACTGTAGCTTGGGAGCAGACCTCTGATTCCCAGGCTATAGTGTGACTGAACAGCTCTGCAGACTCAGCCATCTCAGTTCCACCATACTGTGCAGGGCGGATGCAGACTTCAGAGCTGGGAGAAAGCAAGTGTGATTGGGATGACAACTCAGAGGACTGGTGTTTTTTGGATGTGGTAGTTGAGGTGGCGGAGAGGGCACTTGTTGGACAACTTGAGATCCATTCAAGCATTTTCTTTTTTTGGCCATCATCTACCTTTGTTCCAGTTGTTCATGTCCGTAAAAAAGGGAGCACATCGGATTGTCCACAGTAAGTAGTAGACATCTTACTTTTGCTGGAAGATGGTCTATCTTCAGCAGATGTTAATGGAGCTTTGCCACCTTCCCCACGGACAAACCCTTTTTTTCCTTTTCCAACACGCCTCTTCCCCTTTCCACCAGCATATGCCATTTTGCCACTCATTTTGATTGCGACAAGATTGTGCACTTAAAATGTGGTAGTAAAAATTGAGAGCTGGTGTAGATTGCAGCGGTGGTCTATCTTTATTAACAGCAGAATAAACAACAATAACTATCCCTGACAATGCAACTACTGTACGGCCCTTAAACTGGCAGCATAGTTTGCTAGTATAATGGCTTAGTAACAATGAGTTTGAGTGTGCAATGCAGAGGTGCTGCAAATAGATTTGCATCAGTGGGACAATAATGGAAGTCCAACAGCCACTTTTAGGATGCCACTAAGTTTACACAGTGTTTGCTAGTATAATGGCTTAGTAACAATGAGTTTGAGTGTGCAATGCAGAGGTGCTGCAAATAGATTTGCACTAGTGGGACACTAATGGAAGTCCAACAGCCACTTTTAGGATGCCACTAAGTTTACTCAGTGTTTGCTAGTATAATGGCTTAGTAACAATGAGCTTGAGTGTGCAAAGGGCAGGAGGGTACAGTGGCAGGGTTGTGGGTCAGTGTACAGGAATGGAAGCCTCACTTTCTATTCCTCCTACTGGGGAAATGCAGCGAGGAAGCCCCTGACCTTAGCTACACAGACGCTGTTATCTGTAGCTGTTAAAATCTGTTTCCACGGACCTGACTGTCACCTATGGCTCTGAGCCTGCTGTTATTAGCCCTGATAAGGGCTAATAAAAACTTCTATCCCTATTCTGTATAGCGCTGTGTGTAGAGCGTACACAGCAGTATCGGAGACAGGAGCTATGCCAGCGGTGACTGACACCCAGACGCAGAAGAGATAATGGCGTCCGGACGGGCAGATACCCATTTTTATATTGCAGGGACATGTGACATGGACATCCTGTCACACATGCCGTTGCTTCTCTGGCTAAAAGTCCACTTAGCTGTGTGTGTGTCTGGGATTGGCTGACATGCTGGCCCGCCCCACTACACGCGCACGCTTAGGGAAGGAAGACAAGGAAAATAATAAAAAATGGTGATCGCCATTATCCTAGACTTACACTATTACAGCGGAAAGCCAGCTAGTAATTAGCTTGGCTTTTTGCTGCTAGAACCGTTCTCGAACGTAACTAGAACTATCGAGCTTTAGCAAAAAGCTCGAGTTCTAGTTCGATCTAGAACAGCCCCCAAAATCACTCGAACCACGAACTGGAGAACCACGAACCGCGAACTGCGCTCAACTCTATTGATAACCATAGAGGTCAGTTCACATTAGAGGTGAATGCTAGTAGGTTGGACCATGCAGTCCACATGTGTGCTCTGGATAAATCCAGTTTTGAGGGTACTGAAGCCCCTCTTTAAAGGGGGAGTACTGTCACCGCAGGTTTCTCATGATTTCATACTAGTGACATGTTCAAGTCTAGAGTCTCAAAGTGCTCTGAGACTCTGACTATTAAATGTGTTTTCCTTTCCTTTGGTGTATAAAAAGATTAATGTCAGTTTTGTTGTCAGCAGGTTTCTTGCAGTCTATTTCAAGTGCAGCCCCTCTGTGACCATGTTCATCACGTACAAGTAGTTGCATTACCCACCAGCCTTTGCTGGTGATATAATTAATTCCTGTTCATGCTGCCTGGGTGATAGGAGCTGCTGTGGTCTGACTGGTGCCCATCTGCATGCAGCCTCAGAGTCTGTCTGAAGCCATGGAATTAAGTGTTGGTATCGTTTTCTCCCTGTCCATCTTCCTTTCTTTCGTATTGTATTATTGCAGCAATAGGACTAATGTTTCTTACTGGCCATCTTACTAGTCAGGGTGAGTACAGGGATAGCGAGGTCATTGGGTATCCAACTTGGCGACAGGGTGAAAGAACGGTATAGGGCTACCTAGGGAGATCAGGGTTCAACTGCAGTTGAATGCAGGAGGTGTTCCATTTTCCCCCCTTCCTAGTGTTAAAGCCCACCATTGTTAGAGTGCCCCCGGTGTCCCCCTTGTTTGCTGCGGGTTTTGTTGTGCGACAAATGTCTGTATGTGTTAGCACAACTGTCATGTTGGGTATGCGGACATAGCCCACTCTGTGCATGATCCCATGTTGCAATATCTGTACCCAATTCCTTGAAGCTGAAAACATTGCAGATTTTGCACACCCAGCATATGCACTGGACACATCACCCATTGACCATGTTTTCGATGTTCTGGATCAATGTAAGTTACAGTGTGTTCAAGTTCCTGCTAAAATCCAGCAGCCATGCACTGCCATTGAAGAGGAGTGGACCAACGTTTCAACACTTTTAACAACCTGATCAACTCTATTCGAAGGTGATGTGCTGCACTGCATGAGGTAAACGGTAGTCACACCAAATACTAAATGGTTTTCTGACCACCCCACACACTTAAAAAAATGTAAAACTGCACATTTTAGATTGGCATTCTATTGAGGGCAGGCTACAGCACACCTGTGCAATAATTATGCTGTCTAATCAGCATCTTGATATGACACACCTGTGAGGTGGACGGATTATTTTAGCAAAGGAGAAGAGCTCACTAACAAAGATTTAGAAAAATTTGTGAACAATATTTGAGAGAGGCCTTTTTGTGTACATGGAAAAAGTCTTAAGTCTTTGAGTTGCACTCATGAAAAATGGGAACAAAATAAAAAGTGTTGCATTTATACTTTTGTTCAGTGTATTGTGGCACCTTGCCAATTCAGCTAAGTCCATTGCTTTGGATATACTATGCAGGATGCAGCAATTAGATGGTTTATATGTCTATGAATGGCATTTAGCTTACATGACACATTCCTCTTCAGTAAGCTGTGTGCATGCCCAAAATAAATAGAATTTTTAGGAATGCATAATATATAGATATTTCACTGTTTGTATTGGTTTTCTTTTACAAAAATTATAAATTAACTTCAACAATATTCTCAGATAAGTGATAATATTTATTCAGTTGCTTTATTAAATAATTTGGCATAAAATGTGGAAAATGAGAACAATGTGCATTGACATGCATCACAATCCATGTCAATGCTAATGAAAGGGGAAAATATTCCTTATTGTTCTAAAAGGTCTGTTCACTGAACAGATTAAAACAAACCTTTTTACATAATTCATTTAGAAAGCATATCATTATGTTTTATATCTTCTGGAGTATTAATTAAATGAAAGGACCATTTATTTTTATATCAGGTTCAATAATTTTTTGTTTCTAATTAGTAAATGTAATTTAATGAATATATTTACATGTCCTAAAATGAGGACAAGTGTAAAGGAATGTATTATACTTCTTTAGTTTTGTGTGAATCAGTTTTTGTAGATTACTAAGAGTAAATAAATGTTAACAAAATTAACATAAACATGCAATTGAAAATTTTCCAAGCAGCCTTGCGAGTAAAAAAAACAAAAACTAAAACTTTAATTGAAATTTAAATAAAAAAAAATTACGCTGTTTAGGTGAAAAACCCAAAAGGAATGCATCATTGCATGGTTAGTTGTTTATATACAAATCAGACAAATAAGACATCTTGATACTGGTTAGATATGATCAAACCATTTCAAACGTGATTATGCTGGCTTTGCCAAATTTTTCCCAAAAATGGGATGTGCCTCAAATTGCAAAACTGCAAAGCCTCTAATTGCTATGAAAATTGGTATATTATGCTTAGAGGTGTTCTAAGTGTTTATTGAACCCATTTTGACCTATTTAATGGAAACATAGTCTTAGTAATGTCAAAGTGAACACAACCTATCTGGATCAGTGAAAACAGATAGCAACCAATGGTGAATATCAAGCTAATTAACAACAAAGTATAGTTCAGAATTGACAGGCTACTTAAATTACATAAATGGGGAAAAATTATTCTTTTTGGAGGCAGATGGTTTGCTTGTGTTTATACACAGGTGGTGCAAGCAAAAAAACTATCTTTTTCAAATTGCTTGATGCAAAAATTATCCGTGCTTGGGAGGTTTAAAGCTATTTTTCTTTGTTAAATGAAGAAGGGGAAGCTTTGAGATATGGCATCTGTACCGCCCGGCGGGCTCGGCTGCGACCGCCGAGCCACTCGGATCCGTGCTCGTACTGCGGGTGGTGGCTCGAGCCTCTCACAGACCCGGAGGTCACGTTGCTCTGCAAGGGAGTTGACGCTACACTCGGGGACTTGTGCGAGGAGTTCCACAGCCAGGGCCGCGGTGGTTTAGTTTGTGATGTTAGCTCGTGACGCCACCCACAGGTTGTGGTGATTGTGGACACCACCGCTGCGGTGAAGGTATGGGAGGCTCCCGGAGGCGGTGTAATGGCGCAGCTAGGTGTTGACCCCTCTGTGGGTAAGGGGTGTTGGTCCCGGGGCCCGGTAGGCGAGGGCCGAGGTGCAGGGTGCAGTGTTGCGGTGCAGTGCGGTGCGGTGCCTGATGGCACTGGTGTACTCACTCTGACACAAGACACTGGAGTCTCTGGTAAACCAAACAGAGTGATGAACGGGGCCCGCAGCTGGCTGCAGCTTCTCTCAGAATAGGTTTGTGGTTTCCGCCTTTCAACTGCACCTCTGTGTGTAAATGTTTGACTCCTATGCCTAGACACCGGTAGTCCGCTCCCCGACTTGTATATGCCGTAAGAGCCCGTTTGTCCACAGATGCTGGCCCTTTGGGTCTCTATGCCTTGCCGGTGGCTTTACCGTGTATGGTTAGGCTGTTGTCTTCTAAAGGGACTTGTGTGGGACAGGTCCTTAAGTCCAGTCCGCAATCAGTTGATTCGAATCGGCCCTGTCAGTTCAGGGCTTTGTACTAAGTCTGAGTACCCTGCCTGGTGCTCCGGTATCCAGTTGGCTCCATGGTTCGGTTCCGGTGGGCCACTACCCTGTCCCGGTCCCTTATGGTTACACCGATCGTCTTCCCGGTAGCCTGCAGGCGGCCATCACCGTATACCTCCTTGCCAATGGTGACTGGGCCCTGACTCAGCCACTTGGTAGTCTCTTGGCAGCCTGGGCACAGGACTGCCTGTGAACTTGTCTGCTCTACACCTCCTCCAGACTACTCTCTCCTAGGGCTTGAACTTAACTCCTCTAGAACCTGAACTTGACTACTTGTTTTCCCGCCTACAGGCCTGTGAACAACATGGTGGGTGGAGCCAACCACCTGGCTTCGCCCACCCTGGTATGGACATCAAACCTGGAGGGTGGTGACAAGGTTTTTAGTTTGACTGGTGTTACCTAATCGGGAGGGGGGTGTGGTGTTGTGTGTGACTACCTGGGACGAACCGACTAGTGTTACGGGGGCTGTCTGATAATAAAACCTAAAAGAATGTCAGACAGTCAGGGTCCACCGTGCAAAGACTCTGCTGCAGACTATGGCAGAGGATAAGGGGTATATAAGTGTGCCACTGTAAATAATGATAGCACAAGTGCAGAGTGCAATACCTCTGTTATACTCACAGAGGAATATAATTAGAAAATAAAGCAATTCCTCCCTTACTTGGAGGGTGTGTGGAATGGTCTCTGTTAAAGATCACAGAGACAAAAGCAGTGAGTGTGAAATGGCACCTACCTAGGTCCGTTCCTCTAGTGGTGCCAGGAGACGGACAGCAGCGTAAGCCGCACAAAGCTCCTACCTGCGTTTGCTCCACTAGTGTGCGAGGACACGAACCACTAGATATGGCACCTACCTAGGTCCGCTCTTCTAGTGGTGCAAAAGAGACGGACAGCAGCGTAAGCCGCACAAAGCTCCTACCTGCGTTCGCTCCACTAGTGTGCAAGGACACGAACCACTAGATATGGCACCTGCCTAGGTCCGCTCTTCTAGTGGTGCAAAAGAGACGGACAGCAGCATAAGCCGCACAAAGCTCCTACCTCTGTTCGCTCCCCTAGTGTGCTAGGATACGAACAACTGCCAGACACAGTATAAGAAACATTACCCTAGCGGCAACGTCCACCTACGAGTAGAATCACAAGGCCCAGCCAGACCATGTGCCTCAGGCACTTGCCTATGTCCGCTCCACTAAGAGGTAAGGATACGGACTGCAGCCAAAGCTGTAAGGTATAAGAACGCTACCCTGCCGGTAGCGCTCACCTAACATAGACAGAGAGATGCCTAGAGGAACGTGCACAGAGCGTCTACTCGCATGCATGAACCAAGAGGACTGAGCGCCGGGCGGCGTGCATCAGGGTCTTATATAGACTCTATGCCTCATCCAAGATGGAGGACACCAGAGCCAATCCGCTGCCAGAATGACAGCAATGACATCATGCTGGCCTATCACTGAGCAAAGCGTCACAAGCACATGACCAGTGACCAATCGGCATAGAAGGTGTCAGAGACATGTGACCACGTGTCAGCGATGATGTCACCCGCACATGTGCAATGGCTCCAAGATAGGACTTAGTCTCCAGCGCTTGCACATGTGCAGTAGCAAGAAATCCGGACATAGTCTCCAGAGCCACAGAAACCGTAACAGTACCTCCCCCTCAAGGGCCCCCCTCCTGGCGACGCAGGTAATCGGCAACTAAGTCGGGAGCATGGGCAGCCTCCTCAGGCTCCCAAGAGCGATGTTCCGGGCCATAGCCCTCCCAATCTATCAAGAAGAACCTGCGCCCTCTAACCATCTTAGAACCAACTATGGCTCGTACCTCATAGCTAGAGCGAGAGGAATCAGAGGCAGGAGAATGCACTTCACGAGCGTGAGGTAAAATAGCCGGCTTTAGCAGTGAAACATGGAATTTGTTATGGATGCTAAGATGGACGGGTAACTTCAATTGGTAGACAACAGGATTTACCTGTCGAAGAACCTCAACTAATAATGCTGTCAGACTCCCAGTCAATGTGAGGAGCATGAGTCCAAAGCCATGGGAGACCCAGAAGGACGTCGTCTATACCCTCAGGCAAAACAAGAAAAGAAATCTACTCTATGTGACCCTGAGGCAGGGAAAGGCGCAAGGGAACTGTCCTCAATGTAATGGAGTCAGACAACATAGTCCCATTAACAACCCGGACAGGAATAGGCGCCTCTAACATGATAGAGGGAATATTGTGTCTCTTTACAAATCCTGAGGACACAAAAGTCCCGTCAGCTCCGGAATCCACAAAAGCCATAATGGGCCATGTATTCTCAGAGAATGAGAGCTGACCTGGGATATTACACTTAGAGGGTGCAGAAGACGTCTCTAGTAACCCCCCTCTAAATGTTACTAGGCCTGGGAGTTTCCCTGACGACTAGAACACTTGTTGGCATAGTGCCCAGCCTGACGACATACGTAACATATAGGAGGACCAGACTTGCGTAGTCTGGAGGACGTATGACCTAACTCCATAGGAGTGGGAGATGTTTCAGATGCTGAGGAAGATGGTAGTGGACCCTCAACAACTGGAATAGCCCGATGCATAGGGCGTGAGGAAGAGACCTCGAGTCTACGTTCCATATGGCGTACGTCGATCCTCGTTGCTACTGTGATCAAGTCCTCCAGAGAAGCAGGGACCTCACGAGTAGCAAGGGCATCCTTGACATAGCCTGCCAACCCTCTCCAGAAGATAGTAATCAACACCTTCTCTTGCCAATCTAGTTCTGCCACCAGAGTTCTAAAAGCAATGGCATAAGAACAAGTGGATAACGAACCCTGAGATAGATCTAAGGGTCTCAGGGCCGCATCATGGGTAACCTGCGGACCCATGAATACCGCTTTAAGAGCATCGAGAAAGTCTTGATGTCTCAGAGTAACCACATCAGATCGCTCCCATAAGGGAGTCGCCCATTCTAAGGCTTTGTCCTGAAGTAAGGAGATGATAAAGCCTACTCTGGACCTCTCCGTAGAGAAGCGAGACGAATTGACCTCTACATGTATCTGACACTGACTAATAAAACCACGACATGATCTGGCATCGCCAGAATATCTGTTTGGCAGAGCAAGTTGAGGATCATGTGCAGATGTCACCATGGTCTGAGGTTTATCCTCTATACTCTTGAGCCGCGACTCAAGTACTTGTATGTAACGGTGTAACTGCTGATATTCTGCCATAACTGCCAGACCCTTGGCTCAGTCCTAATTTTACGGGGGCTGTCTGATAATAAAACCTAAAAGAATGTCAGACAGTCAGGGACCACCGTGCAAAGACTCTGCTGCAGACTATGGCAGAGGATAAGGGGTATATAAGTGTGCCACTGTAAATAATGATAGCACAAGTGCAGAGTGCAATACCTCTGTTATACTCACAGAGGAATATAATTAGAAAATAAAGCAATTCCTCCCTTACTTGGAGGGTGTGTGGAATGGTCTCTGTTAAAGATCACAGAGACAAAAGCAGTGAGTGTGAAATGGCACCTACCTAGGTCCGTTCCTCTAGTGGTGCCAGGAGACGGACAGCAGCGTAAGCCGCACAAAGCTCCTACCTGCGTTCGCTCCACTAGTGTGCGAGGACACGAACCACTAGATATGGCACCTGCCTAGGTCCGCTCTTCTAGTGGTGCAAAAGAGACGGACAGCAGCATAAGCCGCACAAAGCTCCTACCTCTGTTTGCTCCCCTAGTGTGCGAGGATATGATCCACTAGATATGGCACCTGCCTAGGTCCGCTCTTCTAGTGGTGCAAAAGAGATGGACAGCAGCATAAGCCGCACAAAGCTCCTACCTCTGTTCGCTCCCCTAGTGTACGAGGATACGAACATCTGCCAGACGCAGTATAAGAAACGTTACTCTAGCGGCAACGTCCACCTATGAGTAGAATCACAAGGCCCAGCCGGACCATGTGCCTCAGGCACCTGCCTATGTCCGCTCCACTAAGAGGTAAGGATACAGACTGCAGCCGAAGCTGTAAGGTATAAGAACGCTACCCTGTCGGTAGCGCTCACCTAACATAGACAGAGAGATGCCTAGAGGAACGTGCACAGAGCGCCTACTCGCATGCATGAACCAAGAGGACTGAGCACCGGGCGGCGTGCGTCAGGGTCTTATATAGACTCTGTGCCTCATCCAAGATGGAGGACACCAGAGCCAATCCGCTGCCAGAATGACAGCAATGACGTCACGCTGGCCTATCACCGAGCAAAGCGTCACAAGCACATGACCAGCGACCAATCGGCATAGAAGGTGTCAGAGACATGTGACCACATGTCACAAGCACATGACCAGTGGCCAATCAGCTTAGAAGGTGTCAGAGACATGTGACCTCGTGTCAGCGATGATGTCACCCGCACATGTGCAATGGCTCCAAGATAGGACTTAGTCTCCAGCAACTAGTCCGGGGCGTCACACATCCAAAAATTATCCCTTTATTTTCCTAACAAAAGCAGATGTCCTCAGGACTTTTAAAAGTAAAGAAGTATAAGCTTTTCAACTAGTAGTGAAATGATTATCTTTTTTTTTATTCACAACAGGTTTGCTACTCAAAAGAAAAATAAACAATTAGAAAAGATTTTTTATCCTGCCTTCCAAAAATTGTTCCTTTTTTCAGAAACAGGAGCTAGCTGTTTTCGTAGCAATAGCAATAGAAATTTTATTTATTTTTATTTTTTATAACTTTTTAAAAAAAGTTTTTTTACTTTTTTATTGATTTTATTAGTCCCCCAAGGGGACTTTATGGCTACACAATCTAATCTCTTCTGCTGATCAGCAAAAAGACTGTGTTCCTATGAGTGCCGGAGCTCTGCCAGCATTCACAGGAAGTGATCCATGGCAGTGACAGGGGTCATCATCTAACCTTGTGCTGCCATGACAAACCATTGGGCTGCCAATGGTGGCAGAGAACAGCGCAATCCCTGCTGGAGTGCATTAGATCATGCTGACAGAGCTTGGGAGTGTGATCTAAGGGGTTAAAAATCAGATTAGCAGACATCTGCAGGGATTACCACTGGCTCACCATGGGAGCCGGCTGTAATGGGGCACACACGGCCCAATATGTACCATAGGTCGTGAAGGAGTTAAGGTCATTGTCCTTCTGAAAGACATATGAAAAACCACATAGAACTATATAAAAAAAAACACTCTATAGTGTGGAGGTTTGAGTGGCTGTATCATTAGCATCATGCACCTAGGCTGCAGCTATCTTTTTGAGGAAGGCTCACCAAATTCTGTGTGTGCATACATCATCTGTCTTGGCTCTTTTTGGTGAAAGACATATGACCAATGATACAAATCCTGCTTTCTGACACTGGGTACTACTACTACTACTATATTATGACCCAACATTCTTTGGTAATCTTTAGATTTCATGATGCCTTGCACACAGTCAAGGAACTCAATGCCAGATGCAGCAATTTTGTTCTGTCTATGTTTGGGGTTTTGTGTGAAATTATCTCCTCATCTCACCCCCTATCTGTTGGTGTCTCCCAAGGTTCTATTCTTAGACCCCTCCTCTTTTACATTTACACCTTTGACATGGGACATCTCATAGAATCTTACGGCTTCCATTTTAATCTTTATGCTGACAATATTCAAATCTACTCTCTGGACTCAATATCACCTCTCTACTAACCAAAATCCCACAATGTCTGTCTGCTACTTCATCCTTTTTCTCCTTTCCTTTAAAATGTAATGTGGACAAAACAAAATTGATCATCATTCCCCAATCTCACTCAACATCCCAACAGACTTATACATCATCGTCAATGGCTCCTGACTCTATCCAGTTACGCAAGCTCGCAGCCTTGGGTTAAGCCTTTAGTCTGCTCTCTACTTCAAGCCCCATATCCAAGTACTTTCAACCTCCTGCTGACTCAAACTCAAAAATAAGATTCTGTAAAAACACCAGTACATGCCCTCATCATCTCCTGCCTCGACTACTGTAACCTCCTGCTGTGTGGCTTCCATTATAACATGCTTGAACCTCTACAATCTATCCTAAACTCTGCTGCCCGACTGATCCACCTCACCTCACGCTATTCCATGGCCTATTGACTCTGCCAATCCCTTCATAGGCTCCCTATTGCCAGAGGCTGCAGTTCAAAACCCTAACCATGAGATACAAAGCCATGAACAACCTATCTCTTCCATACATCCGTGACCTAGACTCATGGTACTTACCTGCACCAAACCTCCGATCCTCACAAGATCTCCTTCTGTACTCCCCTCTTATCTCCTCTTCCCATAATTACATACAAGATTTCACCCATGCATCCCTGAAAAGTCTACAACCTGCAATAGTCCTCAGTCCACTATGCCGCTGCATGACCAGCTTTACTCTCACCTACTGTATCCTCACCCATCCCCTGTAGACTGTGAGCCTTCACGGTATGGTCCTCTCTCCTCCTGTACCAGTTAATGACTTGTATTGTTCATGATTATTGTACTTGTTTTTATTATGTATACCCCTTTTCACATGGAATAAATGACGCTATAATATTACATAATAATAGTTTTCCATTTTTTCCTCTTTTTTGTATTGTTCTAACACACACAAAAGAAATAAAGGTGTATAACAAAGTATATTTAATTGAAATAATTTTCTGGGAGAAATACTTCATTTTTTAGAACAATTTCAAGGGTTGCAATACTTTTAGCCTTGACTGTATGGTCCGAAATTTCTGTTTGGGCATATGGGAGTGCTCAGAAGGGCAAGACCACTATGTCATTTTTGGATCACCAATATGACTGGGTTAAATTGGGGACTCCATTTCACATTTGCATATCCCCCCTAGTCAATCATTATTCATGTCCTTTAAATCATCAATTGTACATGGCACTTCAATAAGACATGGAGAATCCTCAATCTTGGGTGCATCCACATCCCTAAGAAAATAAGAAAAGATCCATGAAATTATGTTTTAATATACAGTATATGTTAATAAAAAAATAGTCTAAAAAGCATTAAAATAGAAGATACCTCACTAAAAGGGACACAAAAGCATGCCTGAGTTAGGTAAAATGTCAATAACCATCAAACAACATAGCATAAGTGGAGAGAAGAATAGAAATCACTAGTGCATAGATGTAATGAAAAATCACATCACCCCAGTATATGACTGCCAATTCCTGAGAGTTCGAAATGCCCAGTGCAGGCAAAGTAAACACTAACATAGATAGGTAAAGTTGACTTTACAAAGTGAACTCACTACTCCAAAAATCAAGCACCATTGTCCCTTCACCTTGATGTGCATTTCGCCATGCTTCTTTGGGGGTTTGCCAAGGTAAGGGACAGTTACCTTGTTATAAAGCTAGCTCACCAATTGGGATAAGACACATCATAGACTGATGATGTAAAGACTTGTGCGGAGTTTGTGGCTCATCCTCCCACCCAGTGTCAGAACAGGCACCTTAACAGAAGAGACCTGACAATTGACCCCATTTTGGAAACTACACATCCCAAGAAATTCATCTAAGAGTGTAATGACAATCTTGAACACTCAAATGCTTCAAAGACTTTTAGAAGTTTGGGACGTGCAAATGAAAAACTACAATTTTTCCCCTTAAGTGTAACATTTATCACAATTTTCACATTTTTCACAAGGGTATCAGGATAAAAATGGACCATACAATTTGTTGGGAAGATATTTCTGAATATTCCAAAATCCCATATATGGTTGGAAACTACTTCATGGGCACACAGCAGCACTCAAAACAGAAGAAACATCTCACAAGTGAACCTATTTTGGAATCTAGACCCATCAATCAATTCATCAAGGGGTGTGGTGAGTATCGTTAAACCACAGGTTGTACACAGGTACATTTGAACACGACAAAGAAAAGTTAAAATTCTCCACAAAAATGTTACTTTGGCCTGATTTTTCATTTTCACAAGGGAAATAGTAGAAAATGGACTGTAGAATTTGTTGTGCCATTTCTTCTGCGTATGATGACAGCCCATACGTGATCAGAAACTACTATTCAAGCACATGGACTGTATTGGAAAGGAAGGAACGGCATTTAAATTTTGGAGCATCATTTTGCCAAAACAGCAAAAATAAACACAATTGACCTAATTTTGGAAAATACACCCCTCAATGAACTCATATTTGGTTGTGGTGAGAATCCACAGATGCTTCACAGAACATTATAACGATGAACAATGAAAATTTAATTTTTTTCATAAAAATTTTGCTTTAGTTGCTTTTCACTTTCACAAGCGTAGCAGTAGAAAATGGACTACATGATTTGTTGAGTGCTTTCTGAGTGCGACTAAACCCATTTGTGGTGAGAAATTACTGTTTGGGCAAATCACAGGGATCAGAAGGAATGTAATGCTATTAGAAAAGATTGAGGACCCCATACCACATGTGAAAATCCTGTAACATGCCAAAACAGAAGAAACAACCCACAAGTGAATCTATTTTTGAAGCTTCACTAACCAAAGAATTCAACTAGCCATGTAGCCTGCATTTACAACCGTCAGGGGATTCAAGGAATTGTAAAACATTTGGTTGTGATTATGACTAATGATAAATTTTTCCATTACTATGTTGCTTTAGCTCCAAGTTTTTCATTTTCAAAAGGGCTTTTAGGAGAAATTACATAACAAATTATACTGTCCAGGTTCAACTGAGTATGTCTTATATGTGGTCAAAGCATACGACGCACAGTGCAATGTTCGGAAGGAAAGGAGTACCATACCTCACCTATTGTACCATCACCCATTCCCTGTAGACTGTGAGCCCTTGCGGGCAGGGTCCTCTCTCCTCCTGTACCAGTCTGTTATGTACTGTTAATGATTGTTGTACGTATACCCTTTCACTTGTAAAGCGCCATGGAATAAATGGCGCTATAATAATAAGTAATAATAATAATATTACTGTGCAGATTTTTCTGGATTGGTTTGGGGTACCATTTCACATTGACAAAACCCCTGAAATAACAGAAAGGCAGAAATTCCCACAAATGACCCCATTTTACAAACTACGCCCCTCAATAAATTCATCTAAGGTTGTAGTGAGCATGATGACACCACATGTGTTTCACAGAATTTTTTTATCATTGGACGGTAAAGAAAAAAGAATTACATTTTTACCTCACATTTAGCCCCATGGCAGGCAATGGGAGGGAACAAGCGCTATTTGAATTTTTAAAAGTAGATTTCCCTAGAGTAGACTTTCCATCTAAAGCTCTGACAGTTAATCTCTGTCTGGCCTCTGTTCAGCGGTTTCCTTCAGTGCAAGAAATCTGTGGCTTTTATGTCTTTTTTTTTTTAAAGCAAACACCTTTGGATCGTAGGCCAGTCAGAATGAAAAGTGACTCCACTGACTCATTATAGTGAATGTTCCATTGGTGGTTCAGAAATGTACTCATTAACCACGATCTAAGTTCTCAGTGTAGATTGCAGGATAAATGTGAATCCAGCTTTCCTGCGATCTTTGGGAGGCAGAATAAACAAATCAACAGAAGTTAAAGAATTACTTTTATTTATTTTTTACAATGATTACCATGCAATATACATAGTTAGACAGTTTTATTCTTTGAGGCAGTGCAATTACAGGAATACCAGACTTTTTTTTCTTTGTTTTTTATGTATGGCTACTATCATACACTAAAATTGCATTATTTTTTTACAATAAAGGCTTTTGCTTCAACATACGAAGAGCTATATTTTTTTTTCTGCTGACAGTCATCCAAGGGCTTGCTTTTTATGTAGGATGAGTTATACATTTTATTGGTACCATTTTTGGGGCCACAATACTATTTGATCACTTTCTAATCTGATTTTTTTGGAGGCAGATTGAACATAAAACAGCAATTCAGGAATTTTGGTAGATGATTGGTAAAAGTAATAAGACAGCTTTATTTTTCAGGTCAGTAGGATTACTGTACTTCCACATTTATATGTTTTTTTTTACACAGTATATCAACTATTTTATGGAAAAAAAATAGTTTTTATTGTGCGAGGTATAGATTTTTTATGTTTGCACTGTTGGAGCTTGCTTTTTGCAGGGCAATATGAGGTTTTCAGCTCTACATTTTTATTTACATTTTTAATAACTTTTATTACACTTTTTTGTTGATGAAAAAGCTTATTTTTTGCAACTTTTTTTACAATGTTCATTGAAGGGGTTAACTAGTATAAGGCTATGTGCGCACTGGGAAATGAAATTTCCTTGCGTAAATTCCGCAGGCTCTCAAAGATCTTTTCACCTGCGGAAAAAATCCGCATCAAATCCGCACCCAAATCCGCATGCGGATTGTCGCGTTTTGTTGCGGAATTGGTGCGGATTTGGTGCGGTTTTTCCGCAAGCTGTTCCCTGCGTGATTTTTACATTAGATTAGGGAAAACCCGCAGCTACCTGCGGAAAAGCGGCGGCACGGTGGCTCAGTGGTTAGCACTACAGCCTTGCAGCGCTGGGGTCCTGGGTTCAAATCCCACCAAGGACACTATCTGCAAGGAGTTTGTATGTTCTCCCCGTGTTTGCGTGGGTTTCCTCCGGGTACTCCGGTTTCCTCCCACACTCCAAAGACATACTGATAGGGACTCTAGATTGTGAGCCCCAATGGGGACAGTGTTACCAATGTATGTAAAGCACTGTGGAATTAACAGCGCTATATAAATGAATAAAATTATTATTATTATTATTATTATAAAAGAAGTGACATGCACTTGTTTTTGTTGCGGGATTTCCGCAGCAAAACATGCAGCTGTCAAATTCAGCCTAGTGCGCACAGGATTTTTTTTCTCCATAGGATTTGCTGGTGATTCACTGCAGAGATGTTATGAACATTTTCTGCAGCGAAACATGCAGCAAATCCGCGGAAAATCCGCAGCAAAATCCGGTAAGTGCGCACATAGCCTTATAGTTTTATAGATTGGGACCTTCTTCATGTGGCAATACCAAATATGTTCACTTTTTATGTTTATTTTTGTAATTGCATAAATACACTTCTCCCAAAAAATTAGGGATATTTGGCATTAGGCTAAAATGTATTGAAAATGTATAAAGTTCATGCTACAGTCATAATTTATCATGAAAGTAGGATATCTAAGTAACATGCAATGATGATTCCTCATGTCAAACAAATTATTGAAGCAAAAGTCAACAACAGTGGTGGTTATAACCCCCACCCCCCAAAAAATGTCACTGTCTCAATAACTTGTCATGTGAACTTAAGCATCAATTACAGCTTGACAACGACATCTCATGCTGTTCACAAGTGGAGTTATTGTCTGCTGTAGAATAGCATCTACTCTTCTTGAATGGCAGCCCTCAAGTCATTATGGTTCTGATGTAGAGTTATGAGCCTCAACATCGTGTCTCAACTGATTCTATAGGTTGTATATGGGATTTCAGGTCTGGAGAAAGCGCAGGCCACTCCTTGTGAGTTACCAGAGTCTCCATAAGTCGTCCCCTAATGATGCAACCTCAATGAGTTGGAGCATTGTCATCCATGCAGATGAAATTAGGTCTGTGTTGTTCATGCAGAGGCACAATGACTAGATTAATTATGTTATTCAATTAATGGAGGCTTGTCACTGTGCCATACACAAAGTGTAAAGGCCCCGTTACATGCAACGACGTATCTAACGATATATCGCCGGGGTCACGGACCCCGTGACGCACATCCGGCATCATTAGCGACGTCATTGCGTGAGACAGCAACGAACGGCCGTTAACAATGGAAAATATTCACCAAATCGTCCATCATTGACATGTTGTTCGTTTTAAAAAAATTGTTGATTGTTGAGGACGCAGGTTATTCATCGTTCCCGAGGCAGCACACATCGTTTTGTGTGACACCTTGGGAACGACGAACTGCAGCTTACCTGCGGCCGCCGGCAATGAGGAAAGAAGGAGGTGGGCAGGCTGTTACGGCCGCTCATCTCCGCCGCTCCGCTTCTATTGGGCGGCTGCTTAGTGACGCCGCTGTGACGCCGCACGAACCGCCCCCTTAGAAAGGAGGCGGTTTGCGGCCAACAGCGACGTCGCTAGCAAGGTAAGTCCGTGTGACGGCTCCTAACGATTTTGTGCAACACAGGCAGCGATTTGCCCGTGACGCACAAACGACGGGGGCGGGTGCTTTCACCAGCGATATCGCTAGCGATATCACTGCGTGTAAAGCCCCCTTAAGGCAGTTCTGTATTGACACAATGCAACACCACCACTATCAAAGGTTCATCTGGTGACAAAATGTCATGCATTGACTACCGGGGTCCCGCCAGGTGTAGCTTGGACTCCCAATGAACGGCAGAACACACAGTGTACACTGGGAAAATGATACAATGAGAAAATTATACAACGACAAGTCCTTGGTTTAGGGAGAGGGGAGTGGTGTCACCTCCTAACACTCGCCTGAGGCTGATTCCCTACACTCCCCAACATGCCTATATGGGTAATTTCACCATTGCTTATCATGTTCCTAGGCCCTCAACTCTCCCTTAATAGAAATTGTAAGCAAGATTCTAGTTTTGCCACTGCAAATAAGACAACATGAGGGAAGTAAGAAAAACAGGAGGGGAAAGACATAACAATGAGTCTCCAACATTTCTTCAGCAGGAGCTTCACAGCTACAAATGTAGCAGCACCACAGCTCTGCAGACACTAGCTCCTTCAGCATGGTGAAATAAGGTTTGAGCTTTACCCCTCATAAGGTAGAGTGATGAGTGAATATTTATAGCAGAAGGGAGTGGCTGCTCAGATTTCAACTACCTGTTTCTCTAAAGATAGAAATGCACCTTAACTAATTGAGCACTGAATGGAATTAAATATGCTACAACTAATAGTAAATGAAGTGTCGGCAGACTCGGCACTAATACAAATCTGCAATCAACAATACGCTGTGATCTTCTGACCCCAGATCCCCCAAGATCACATCAGGCCATGACACACTCGGGAAACAAGAGTGGCTGATGCATAGTGCTATCTTTGATGTCTCCAACATCGGTGGTGGACATAATTTCTGCTCAGCATGAGTCAACTATCATCAGTGAACACCACTGAGACCCACTGGTCCCTTGATCAGCATAAAAGCTCCTTGTGCCTGGTGGTGTCATCAAGTACCCTTGCAGGTCATCTAGCATGCAGACATGCTGATGTAAATAAACTTGAATGGTCTGACATTACACTTGGGTGCCTCTCACCTCCCTTAAATGTGCCTGGAGTTGTCTGACATTCATCATTTGGTTCCGAAGGGCATTGTTCACAATGAAACAACCATCAGTGTGGGATGTGGCCAAGGGATGCCCACTTCTTTGCCTTTCTGTTACACTTCCAGTCTCTCTGTATCTCTGCTGCAATATGCTAATGCCACTCTATGACACTGTAAGCTCAGTGGCCATCTCTGTCTGAGAACATCTTGCTTGAAGTCTCCCAATTGCAAGGTACTGTTGATAAATTGTTCCATGTCGAATTGGTCACATGATGTCAAAATGTGAACAGCATGATGATGAAGACTAAAAAGGGTCTAGATCACCTGTTCCTTGAGTGCTCCAGATATAAACAATCCAACATGTTGAAAAAGTTCAGAAAAATCTAGCACCTCATAAAAAGATAGGCATTATTTAAAAAAAAAAACATTTTACAAATGTGGAAAACAGACAGGTAGTACAAAAAAACCAACATAATGTGGTTACTACATGGTGTTTTTTAAGCCACCTGTCTGTTTACCACTTTTTTATTGTAATAAAATCTACTCTTTTATGAAGTGCTGGATTTTTATGGATTTTTTTCATGATGAGGAGGACTGTTTAAATACAAATTCTAATTGAACACTGATATTTATTGGGTGGTTCATGGAGCAAACACTAGTTGTGAATTTGCTGTTGCGCTCCTTGTTAGAGAATAGCAAGTTGTATAAAAAGTACTGTCTTATGTTCTGGCTCTGCTCTCCTTAAATCAGCCCTTGGTATGTTTTTAATTAGTGATTGATCTTATCTGCCCATAAATTTGTAGAACTTAAGTCTGGAAGAGGCATGAAGTTAAGTTAGGGTCCCATCAAGGAAAGATCACCTTGCCGAGATGATGGTCTCTATGAGTTAACTAATTTATGAGCTAAGTACCATTATTTTTCAATGTTTTTTTTCCATACAGCATTAATATAGTTTACATTTAATCTATTCTATGTTTGCGTAAATCTTAGCACATACAGCTAGAGAGTAAGTAAAAACACCTTAAAACATCCTCTCTCATTATTCTGGCATTTGGCAAATATAAAAAATTTGGTAATCCTAATTGACCTAAAACGAGAAAGGTTTGTTCTGATTTCATGTCAAATAGTGAGCAGAACATGCATATATAACTTTTTAGATAGTGTGTATGTAAGCTTCTGGTTTCAACTGTACATTCTATATATATACAGTACAGACCAAAAGTTTGGACACACCTTCTCATTCAAAGAATTTTCTTTATTTTCATGACTCTGAAAATTGCAGATTCACTTTGAAGGCATCAAAACTATGAATTAACACATGTGGAATTAAATACTTAACAAAAAAGTGTGAAACAACTGAAAATATGTCTTATATTCTAGGTTCTTCAAAGTAGCCACCTTTTGCTTTGATTTCTGCTTTGCACACTCTTGGTATTCTCTTGATGAGCTTTAAGAGGTAGTCATCGGAAATCGTCTTCCAACAGTCTTGAAGGAGTTCCCAGAGATGTGTAGCACTTGTTGGCCCTTTTGCCTTCACTCTGCGGTCCAGCTCACCCCAAACCATATCGATTGGGTTCAGGTCTGGTGACTGTGGAGGCCAGGTCATCTGGCGTAGCACCCCATCACTTTCCTCCTTAGTCAAATAGCCCTTACACAGCCTGGAGATGTGTTTGGGGTCATTGTCCTGTTGAAAAATAAATGATGGTCCAACTAAACGCAAACCAGATGGAATAGCATGCCACTGCAAGATGCTGTGGTAGCCATGCTGGTTCAGTATGCCTTCAATTTTGAATAAATCTCCAACAGTGTCACTAGCAAAGCACCCCCACACCATCACACCTCCTCCTCCATGCTTCACGGTGGGAACCAGGCATGTAGAGTCCATCCATCCACCTTTTCTGCGTCGCACAAAAACACGATAGTTGAATCCAAAAATCTCAAATTTGGACTCATCAGACCAAAGCACAGATTTCCACTGGTCTAATGTCCATTCCTTGTGTTCTTTAGCCCAAACAATTCTCTTCTGCTTGTTGCCTGTCCTTAGCAGTGGTTTCCTAGGAGCTATTTTACTGCTGCACAAAGTCTCCTCTTAACAGTTGTTCTAGAGATGTGTCTGCTGCTAGAACCCTGTGTGGCATTGACCTGGTCTCTAATCTGAGCTGCTGTTAACCTGCAATTTCTGAGACTGGTAACTCGGATAAACCTATCCTCTGCAGTTTCTTTGTAGCGTTTGATGGTTTTTACCACTGCACTTGGGGTCACTTTCAAATTTTTTCAAATTTTTTGGACTGACTGACCTTCATTTCTTAAAGTAATGATAGACACTCGTGTTTCTTTACTTAGCTGCTTTTTTCTTGCCATAATACAAATTTTAACAGTCTATTCAGTAGGACTATCAGCTGTGTATCCACCAGACTGCTGCACAACACAACTGATGGTCCCAACCCCAGTTATAAGGCAAGAAATACCACTTATTAAACCTGACAGGGCACACTTGTGAAGTGAAAACCATTTCTGGTGACTACCTCTTAAAGCTCATCAAGAGAATGCCAAGAGTGTGCAAAGCAGTAATCAAAGGAAAAGGTGGCTACTTTGAAGAACCTAGAATATAAGACACATTTTCAGTTGTTTCACACATTTTTGTTAAGTATTTCTTTCCACATGTGTTAATTCATAGTTTTGATGCCTTCAATGTGAATCTACAATTTTCAGAGTCATGAAAATAAAGAAAACTCTTTGAATGAGGTGTGTCCAAATGTCTGGTCTGTACTATATATTATATATATACAAAACAAGAATGCTGCGGAAATACCATCAGACAGCTGTTTCGGGGTATTTGCCCCTCATCAGTGTGGAGTAGGAAACTGGCTAGTGGGAGCAATGCCTAGTAAAAGACTACATAGGTAAAGATGGTTGACCTCGGTGAGATCAACATCCAACTCTGCGGAGACATCTTCACATGTTTCTCAACGCAGTGACACTAGAACAAGGCCACCTGGGAAAATATGCAAAATAAGAATGCAGCGGAGACACCATCACATGTTTCTCAACACTGGCAAGAAACTAGCGAGGTCTTTCACCGGGAATGAACAACCACAGGAAGGGCAGTCTCCAGTCAAGGAAACCGCCTATACCAAAACATGTTATCCATCCACAGACAGCTGTTTCGGGGTATTTTTTCCTCATCAGTGTGGACTAGGAAACTGGCTAGTGGGAGCAATGCCTAGTAGAAGACTACATAAGTAAGGATAGTTGACCTCAGGGAGATCAACATCCAACACCGCGGAGACGCCATCACATGTTTCTCAACGCAGTGGCACTAGAACAAGGCCCCCTGGGAAAATATGCAAAACAAGAATGCCGCGGAGACACCATCACATGTTTCTCAAAGCTGGCAAGAAACTAGCCAGGTCTTTCACCGGGAAGGAACAACCATGGGAAGGGCAGTCTCCAGTCAAGGAAACCGCCTATACCAAAACATGGTATCCATCCACAGACAGCTGCTTCGGGGTATTTGCCCCTCATCAGTGTGGAGTAGGAAACTGGCTAGTGGGAGCAATGCCTAGTAGAAGACTACAAACAGCTGTCTGTGGATGGATACCATGTTTTGGTGTAGGCGGTTTCCTTGACTGGAGGCTGCCCTTCCCATTGTTGTTCCTTGCCGGTGAAAGACCTGGCTAGTTTCTTGCCAGTGTTGAGAAACATGTGATGGTGTCTCTGCGGCATTCTTGTTTTGCATATTTTCCCAGGGGGCCTTGTTCTAGTGTCACTGCATTGAGAAACATGTGATGGTTTCTCCTCGGTGTTGGATGTTGATCTTCCAAGGTCAACCATCCTTACCTATGTATGTATGTGTATATATATATATATATATATATATATATATATCATAAAATGTAGACGACATCCAGCTGAGATTTGGTAGACACGGGTGCCGTAGTAAAATTTCCTTCTTTATTATCGAATTATTAAAAATACAATGACCGACAAGGCTCAGGAAAAAAAAGTTAGTAAGCAGGAAAACTGCAGATGGGACTACGCGTTTTGGCGGCCTTGTCCGCCTTCCTAACAGTCCTAACCTTCTCTGCTCCTTGTGTATGGAGCCATATAAATGGCAATCCCCACTAAAAGTAGTGCACATAATTACAAACAGTTGTGAACAATTAAAAATAAATAGGAACAGATGAAAGGGTTAATCCACCTGCCACTGTGAATTCAAGTGTAGCATTATGAAACAATTCCATGTTATATATATAAATCCAACGCAAGACAACATCAAATACATACATCTGATAAGGAGCAAAAGATTATTTTCACATATTAATCATTTTATCAGTGAGAGACAGTGTCTACATAATCATCAAATCCAAACGGTATTACAGTGTCCATGTCAGTAAATCTCAATGTAGCTGAGAAAGAAAGGTGCAATAAAACACATTTGAGGAGGTACTTGTGTTATATATATATATATATATATATATATATATATATATATATATATATATCGAACCTTATAGAATACTGGTATTCCATATTTTCAGATTTTCAACTCAGCAGGATATCATCCCCGCAGTTACTGAACCCAAATAGGATTCCAGTATTTCAATTCAGGTATCCGACTATTTTTCCTAAGTATTATTTTATTGTAAAATTCTTTCTCCTTATGTGAATTCTTTATACACCGACTCACTCTCTATAATGGAAGAATTTGGCCATATTTCCGTAATGCGTTTTAAAATAATAGCATGGGAGCACTGATGAGCCATGTTTTATATGTATCAAGCCTTAATAAATACTACAATTTCGTATTTTCAATATCTTATTATTACAGGATGATATCCATGCGGTTAATAAATCTAAGCGGTGTTCTAGTATTCATTTCTCCATCTGCTTTCCCTGGTGAGTACTTTCTTATGAAAATCCCAATCCTCGTCATGGTTTGTTTACATGCTCGATTCCCATAAAGGAAAAACTGGCACGTTTCCCACCATGCGTTTTGAAAAAATAGCGTGAAACCACAGATGCTCCCACCAGAGGCAGATTTTTTGCATCAGAGAGGTGTTTTCGGATTCTAGTTTTGAGAGGATTCATTGTACAACCAATGTATTGTAATCTGCTGGTGTTGCAGCTAATCAAGTAGATCACATTTTCTGTATTACAGTTTATGAAAGATGCAATATTAAATTGTTTGTTATTAGAAAAAGATTAAAAAGTTTTCGATCTACTTGCATAGCCACAACAGCTGCAGACATTAGTAACACATTTAAAAAAAACACACCGTTTTTAGCCATTTATTAGAGTTCTTATTCGGGTCAAAGAACATACTAAATGATAAAAGAGATGCTAAAGTGGGCGCTGGCTACAAAAGTGACATTCTGATTATTCACAACGTTTTTTTTAAAGTACTATCTTGTGTCAAAATTGGTAGATATTTATTTTATGATTCCGACTATGCTGTTAAATTGTGGACTATAATTAGTACTGAACACGACCATTGATTCATATGAATTATGTGACTGTTTTTCTATTTTGGATTTATGTAGCGCCCTGGAAAACCAGATAGTTGAACATGTAGGCCCCTGCATAACACCCATCCCACGAAGGGTTAAATCAGCCGACCTGAAACCCTAGTCACCCCCCTCAGGGAAAGACAGACACACCAGTGGGTGGGACCAGGTGGATAGGGAATGCCCACCTAGGGGTCTGGAGAGCCGGCGGGAAAACAGATTGAGTCTAGTTGAAGTGGAGGTGCCAAGCTGACAGGTATAAGGGTCGGAGCCCTGAAACCTTGGCTAGGTGGCGGATGGTAGCCAGAGTTTGCAGGAGACGGGAAGACGGCAACCGGAGATCCGAGGTGGACCAGGACAGGGCTGGAGCCCGCCGGTACCAACACCAGAGAACCGACCCGCAAACCGTGTGCACAGAGGGGGTACTTGGACCCTGAAGCCAGGACCGGCACCGACGGCCTAGCTAATTAACCAATTGAGGGCAGGATTTTAGGTCCTGTCCCAACCTAAGTCCCGAAAAGTAGACAACCATCCACAGAGAGGGATAGGGCAACCGTCAGATGGGCACAACTCCCAACCAAAGGACCGGGAGCGGACTCCCGTGTTTCACACTGGGAAGTCCCACCTACAACACACTGAGTGCAGAGGAGAGAGACTTTGACTACCAACCCAGGTGTGGCATCAGATACACCCGTCTGTGGCAACCGGCCACCATCACCTTGGTTTACCACAGGACTTGTGTGCTTTATTCGACCGTGAGTAACATCCCCGGCCTGGCCAGGTGCGCCGGCCAATGCACTCACCATCCTCAACATAGAGACACTGGGCCCCAGGGCATCCATCCCTAGCCACGGAGGGGTTAACATCCAGCTGCCAGCCCCAAGTCCCAAGGAGCCCCGCAACGGCAGTGGTGGTGCTACATCTCACCACACACCGTTGGTGGCGTCACAGACATCTTACAAACAATCCCGTACAAGTACCTCTCCCTTTTATTCGGAGTGTCTGCGCGACCCCCGGTTCCGGAGGACCCCTCGAGCCACACCGTAGATCCGGATCTGAGCAGCACCGGCTGCTGGCATGAGGGCAGCACACCCCGAAACCTGGCGTCACGAACAGGATTCCTACCCATTCACTTACCCGGTGAAAGTGCGCCCTGTTCTGGACTGTCAGCGGAGTTTCGCTGCAAAATTTTTGAAAAGTTGCCATTTTTGCCGCCATTTTGGGTGCGAAAAACAACAACCCAGCGTCTTCTTCTCCGAGAAAAGGGTGCGAAGCTGAAGCCTCGCCCCCTGGGAACAAGGCCGGAAGGTAACCCCTGAGGCCGAAATCGAAACTAGCAAGCCGCATCAGAGGACTGCTCCCGAAAAACAAGGGGGAGCAGCAGGAAGATGTCAGCGCCAAATGTGAAGAGCGGAGCAGCGCCTGCCGCTGGAGTGGCGACGCTGAGAAGTGGCAGAGGCGGAGTGGCATTCCATGCCGAGGAGCAAGAATCTGATTGCTTACCACAGGGGACTGCTGCATGGCTGGAGCGGGAACTAGGGAGGTTCTGTGTCCAGGTGTGAGCCCAGTCGCTGCAGCAAGTGCTGGATTGGAAAGCGGAGATCCGGAGGATGGTGGCCTTGGTGTGGGGCCGTGAAAGTCGAGTTGCCCAGACAACTCCGCATCAGGAGAACGGAACGCAGACCTTCCCGGCCTCGCTGACCTGCCCGGAGCCAGAGCTCGTTCCCGAGGTGACCGGAGAGCACCGGTCGGCGCAGCTTCTGGAAGAGACAGTATCACCGGCGGTACTTCCTCCGTTCCCGATGGAAGTCCACAGTCCCGGGATGTATTGCAACTGGTCCAGGGATGCTGTTTCCAGGCCACTGGGTGAGCCGTACGGCCATATGCAGCAGTGGTAGCGGAACTCGTAAGTCTACCCGTGAAAAGTTACAAGTTTGAAGTTAAAAGTTAACTGTTTAAAGAGCCAGCCACCCCTGTTGAACGTCCTCATGTTCCCCGGAGGAGGCCATCTGCACAGCAGGTGGGGGGTGGCAGGGCAATTGAGAAGTTAAATGATGCAGGGCTCCGTTCTTGTTGAACGTCTTCACCCCGGCAAGTTGACAGTGAAGAGGCCATCGGGGTTGGAGCCCCAGGTGGAGGACAGAGCCCGGTCCAGAGGAGCAGTCGTACCCGCACCGTCGGCAGTTGAAGACGGAGTCTTTTAGACAGTGCTGCCCGTGAGTGAAGGTGGCATTGGGGACTCGTGCAGACCGGCAGTGGACCGTGGGAAAGCTGCAGGAGAAGGCTGTCTTGACAACGGTGTTTAAAAGTTTTAAATAGACTGGTTAACCCTTGTTGCTCACGGCAGCCACTGGAGAGGGAGATTGGAGGAAGGGGCTGTGGTGGAGTCGGCCAAGGCCCAGTCACTACGAAAACCGGTGACTAACCTCCAGGCCAGGGGTCCCCGGACTTGGGAATCCATGACAAGGACTGCCAGGTAAGGAACTTTTTACCCGGCCCATGTGGGCGTCACCTGGACCCGTTCCTGGACTTTTTGAAAAGGGGTGTGCACCAGTGTTTAGCAGTGGCACCAGGGAACAGGTTGTTTGTGTGGGAGCAGGAAGAAGGTGGCCCAGTCCGTCCCGTTCTGTTTAAATGTGCAACGTTTAAGAAATGTGCCTCCCGAAAGGGAATAAAATGTAAATATGTTATTTATTATAATTGTAAATTTGTCTTTTCTACTATTTCAGTTCCCGTTAAAAAATAAATGGTGGTGGTCGAACAGCCCGCAGATGGTCTGTATTCAACCAAGGGGGAATGTAGCGCCCTGGAAAACCAGGTAGTTGAACATGTAGACCACCGCATAACACCCATCCCACGAAGGGTTAAATCAGCCGACCGGAAACCCTAGTCTCCCCACTCAGGGAAGGACAGAGACACAAGTGGGCAGGAGCAGGCGGATAGGGAACGCCCACCTAGGGGTCTGGAGAGCTTGGGGTGGGAAAACAGTCAGATTGAGTCTAGTTAAAGTTTGGAGTGGAGGTGCCAAGCTGACAGGTGCCAGGGTCAGAGCCCTGACACCTTGGCTAGGTGGCAGACGGTAGCCAGAGTCTGCAGGAGATGGGAAGATGGCAGCCAGAGATACGAGGTGGACCGGAACAGGGTTGGAGCCTGCCGGTACCGACACCAGAGAACCGACCCGTGTGCACAGAGGGGGTACTTGGACCCTGAAGCCAGGACCGGCACCGACGGCCTATCTAATTAACCAATCGAGGGCAGGATTTTAGGTCCTGTCCCAACCTAAGTCCCGAAAGGTTGACCACCCACAGAGAGAGATAGGGTAACCGCCAGGACCCATAGATCCCAAGGGTCAGCGTCAGAGGGGCACGGCTCCCAAGCAAAGGATCGGGAGCGGACTCCCGTGTTTCACACCAGGAAGTCCTACCTACAACACAATGAGTGCAGAGGAGAGAGACTTTGACTACCAACCCGGGTCTGGGATCAGATACACCCGTCTGCGGCAGCCGGCCACCATCACTTTGGTTTACCACAGGACTTGTGTGCTTTATTCGACTGTGAGTAACATCCCCGGCCTGGCCAGGTGCGCTGGCCCCTGCACTCACCATCCTCAACATAGAGACACTGGGTACCGGGGCATCCATCCCTAGCCACAGAGGGGTTAACATCCAGCTGCCAGCCCAACATCCCCGGGAGCCCCGCAACGGCAGCGGTGGTGCTACATCTCACCACACACCGTGGGTGGCGTCACAGACATCTTACAAACAATCCCGTACAAATATGTTCCCCTTTTATTAGGAGTGTCCACGCGACCCCCGGGTCCGGAGGAACCATCGAGTTGCACCGTAGATCCGGATCCGAGCAGCACCGCGGCTGCTGGCACGGGGGCGGCACACCCCAATAACAAATTTCTATCCATATTAGTTACAATTTTTTGGCTCTATTAAGAGACCATAAAGGATGGCCTATGGCCTCTTTTATGTAAATTGCGGCAGGTTTTATTTGCTTCCATTTCAAAATCCTGTTTTAATGTGCTATTTCTTTTTAGTCTGGGATATTTCTAACAACATGTTTGGGACAAGGCCGCCGAAACAAGTAGTCCCATCTGTGGTTTTCCTGCTTAGTAACTCTTTGTTCCGTAGCCTTGTGGGTCATTGTATTTTTAAGGATTTGATAATAAAGAAGAAAATTTTACTATGGCACTCGTGTTTACCAAAACTCTTCTGGATGTCCTTTACATTTTCTGCTATTATTGGATTTACTCCTATCCATATTCGTGCAAGACTATGGTTATCGGGTGAGAGGAGACTCAGGCGGAGACTCAGGCGGCTCGAATGCTGGAGATAGATTCTAATGAATTTTTGTGTGAATATATATATATATATATATATATATACTAGAAGGTGGCCCGATTCTAACGCATCGGGTATTCTAGAATTTACGTATTGTGTAGTTAATGTATGATTTTTGTTATATATATAGATGTTGTTGTGTGTAGTTATCAAGTGTTTGTGTAGGGTGCTGTAAATGTTCTGGGTGTTGTCTGGGTGTGGGGGTGTGTAAGAGCGGTGTTGTATGTGTGTTGCGTTGTGTGTGTTGCGTTATTTGTGAAGCGCTGAGTGTCTGCAGCGTTCTGTGTGTGTGTTGCATGGTTTGTGTGGGTGTGGAGTGCGAATGTGTGTTTTGGGGGAGGTATGTTTTGTGCAGTGTGTGTGTTGCGCGGTATGTGCGTATATTTGTGTATGCCGCGGTGTTTGTGTGTTGGGTGTTGTGTGTGTCTGCGGCGTTGTCCTTGCGTGTGTGGGTGTCTGTGTAGGGCGGTGTTTGTGCTTCCCAGTGTGTGGTGTGTTGTGTGGTGCGCGTGTGGCGGTGTGTGTATATCATGGGGGGAGGTGTGCACCCCCATCGAGCTCCATCCCCCATGCTGCGCACCCCCCATCGTGCTCCTTCCCCAATGCTGCGCATCCCCATCGTGCTCCATCCTGTTAGAGAAGCCATTTTGTCTCCTTGATAGTTACTAGTTACTCCTCGATAGTTAGACTTCTTCTAATATAGTTATGAAATCAGTTACACAATCCGTTATGCAAGCTTGGAAGGAATGAGTAATTGATGTTCTATTCACATCTGCTATTTTATTCCACATCTGCTATTCTTTTATTGTTTATACGGTCATCTTGACCTGGAACTTGTTTTTATAGTGACTGGAACTTGTTTTTATAGTTTTAATCAGTTTTTATAGTTTTAATCACATCTCTTGAAACACTTTTTATTACATATCTCTTTGGCTTGAAATATTATCCTTTCCTTATGTGATGATATCTGCCAAATATGGTCATTTGGGATAATGACTATATTTGGCATCTATCTAAAGTTATGTAACTATATCACATGTCTCATATTGTGTAATATTGTGTAATCAGCTTGAAAAGTATAAAAGAAACCTTCAGATCCAATAAAGCAGCAGAGCTATTTGACTCACTATAATCTCCTGTCTTTATGGTGTTTTAAGCTTGCTCTCACAACCGGCCGGTCCGTCCCTGCTACCTGAGAGGAAACAAGACCCCGGCTTTAACAGTTGGAGGCCCTCAGCGAGCCCCATGACTGGGACCCAGACAGACTTTCCCCTTTCCATCCGTCTAAGACTGAACATACTGCGCACCCCCCATTGTGCTCCATCCCCCATGCTGCGCACCCCCATCACGCTCCATCCCCCATGCTGCGCACCGCCCATCATGCTCCATCCCCCATGATGCGCACCCCTCATCGTGCTCCATCCCCCATGCTGCGCACCCCTCATCGTGCTCCATATCCCATGCTGCGCACCCCCAATCGTGCTCCATCCCCCATGCTGCGCACCTCCAATCGTGCTCTATCCCCCATGCTGCGCACCCCCCATCGTGCTCCATCCCCCATGCTGCGCACCCCCCATCGTGCTCCATCCCCCATGCTGCAACCCCCCCATCGTGCTCCATCCCCCATGCTGCGCATCCCCTATCATGCTCCATCCCCCATGCTGCGCACCGCCCATCGTGCTCCATCCGACATGCTGCGAACCCGCCATCGTGCTCCATCCCCCATGCTGCACACCCCAAATCGTGCTCCATCCCCCATGCTGCGCACCGCCCATCGTCCTCCATCCGACATGCTGCGAACCCCACATCGGGCTCCATCCCCCATGCTGCACACCCCTCATCGTGCTCCATCTCCCATGCTGCGCACCTCCCATCGTGCTCCATCCCCCATGCTGCGCACCTCCCATCGTGCTCCATCCCCCATGCTGCGCACCCCCCATTGTGCTCCATCCCCCATGCTGCGCACGCCCCATCGTGCTCCATCCGACATGCTGCGCACCCCCAATCGTGCTCAATCCCCCATGCTGCGCACCTCCAATCGTGCTCTATCCCCCATGATGCGCACCCCCCATCGTGCTCCATCCCCCATGCTGCGCACCCGCCATCGTGCTCCATCCCCCATGCTGCAACCCCCCCATCGTGCTCCATCCCCCATGCTGCGCATCCCCTATCATGCTCCATCCCCCATGCTGCGCACCGCCCATCGTGCTCCATCCGACATGCTGCGAACCCGCCATCGTTCTCCATCCCCCATGCTGCACACCCCAAATCGTGCTCCATCCCCCATGCTGTGCACCCCCTATCATGCTCCATCCCCCATGCTGCGCACCGCCCATCGTCCTCCATCCGACATGCTGCGAACCCCACATCGGGCTCCATCCCCCATGCTGCACACCCCTCATCGTGCTCCATCTCCCATGCTGCGCACCTCCCATCGTGCTCCATCCCCCATGCTGCGCACCTCCCATCGTGCTCCATCCCCCATGCTGCGCACCCCCCATTGTGCTCCATCCCCCATGCTGCGCACGCCCCATCGTGCTCCATCCGACATGCTGCGCACCCCCCCATCGTGCTCCATCCGACATGCTGCACACACCCCATCGTGCTCCATCCCCCATGCTGCGCACCCCCATCGTGCTCCATCCCCCATGCTGCGCACCCCCATCGTGCTTCATCCCCCATGCTGCGCACCCCCCATCGTGCTCCATCCCCCATGCTGCGCACCGCCAATCGTGCTCCATCCGACATGCTGCGCACCCCCCATCGTGCTCCATCCGACATGCTGCGCACCCCCCATCGTGCTCCATCCCCCATGCTGCACACCCCCCTTCGTGCTCCATCCTCCATGCTGCACACCCCCACTGTGCTCCATCCTCCATGCTGCGTACCCCCCATCGTGCTCCATCTCCCATGGTGCACACACCCCATCATGCTCCATCCCCCATGCTGCGCACCCCCCATCGTGCTCCATACCCCATGCTGCGCACCCCCCATCGTGCTCCATCCCCCATGCTGCGCACCCCCCATCGTCCTCCATCCCCCATGCTGCGCAACCCCTATCGTGCTCCATCCCCCATGCCGCACACCCCCCATCGTGCTCCATCACCCAAGCTGCGCACTCCTCATCGTGCTCCATCTCCCATGCTGCGCACCCCCCATCGTGCGCCATCCCCAATGCTGCGCACCTCCCATTGCTCCATCCCCCATGCTGCGCACACCCCATCGTGCTCCATACCCCATGCTGCGCACCCCCCATTGTGCTTCATCCTCCAAGCTGCGAACCCCCCATCGTGCTTCATCCCCAATGCAGCACACCCCCCATCGTGTTCCATCCCCCATGCTGCGCACCCCCTATCGTGCTCCATCCCCCATGCTGCACACCCCCCATTGTGCTCCATCCTCCATGCTGCACACCCCCCATCATGCTCCATCCCCCATGCTGCGCACCCCCCATCGTGCTCCATCTCCCATGCTGTGCACCCCCCATCGTGCTCCATCCTCCATGCTGCACACCCCCATCGTGCTCCATCCTCCATGCTGCACAACCCCCATCGTGCTCCATCTCCCATGCTGTGCACTCCCCATCGTGCTCCATCTCCCATGCTGCGCACCCCCCATCGTGCTCCATGCTGCACATCCCCCATCGTGCCTCATGCTGCACAACCCCCATCGTGCCTCATGCTGCACACCCCCCATCGTGCTCCATCCCCTATGCTGCGCACCCCCTATCATGCTCCATCCCCTATGCTGCGCGTCCCCCATCGTGCTCCATCCCCCATGCTGCGCACCCCTCTCCGTGCTCCATCCCCCATGCTGCGCACCCCTCATTGTGCTCCATCCCCCATGCTGCGCACCCCCATCAAGCTCCATCCCCCATGCTGCGTACCCCCATCGTGCTTCATCCCCCATGCTGCGCACCCCCCATCCTGCTTCATCACCCATGCTGCGCACCCCCCAACGTGCTCCATGCTGCACACCCCCATCGTGCCTCATGCCGCATACCCCCATCGTGCTCCCTTCTGCACATCCCCCATCGTGTTCCATGCTGCACACCCCCCATTGTGCTCCATCCCCCATGCTGCGGACCCCCTATCATTCTCCATCCCCCATGCTTCGCACCCCCCATCGTGCTCCATCCCCCATACTGCACACCCCCTATCGTGCTCCATCCCCCATGCTGCGCACCGCCCATCGTGCTCCATCCGACATGCTGCACACCCCCCATCATGCTTCATCCCCCATGCTGCACACCCCCTATCGTGCTCCATCCCCCATGCTGCGCACCACCCATCGTGCTCCATCCCACATGCTGCGCACCCCCTATCATGCTCCATCCCACATGCTGCACACCCCCTATCGTGCTCCACCCTCCATGCTGCACACCCCCCATTGTGCTTCATCCTCCATGCTGCGCACCCCCCATCGTGCTTCATCCCCCATGCTGCACACCCCCCATCGTGCTTCATCCCCCATGCTGCACACCCCCATCGTGCTCCATCCCCCATGCTGCACACCCCCTATCGTGCTCCATCCCCCATGCTGCACAACCCCCATTGTGCTCCATCCTCCATGCTGCACACCCCCCATCGTGCTCCATCTCCCATGCTGTGCACTCCCCATCGTGCTCCATCTCCCATGCTGCGCACCCCCATAGTGCCTCATGCTGCACACCCCCCATCCTGCTCCATGCTGCACACCCCCCATCGTGCTCCATCCCAAATGCTGCGCAACCACTATAATGCTCAATCCCCCATGCTGCGCATCCCTCATCGTGCTCCATCCCCTATGCTGCGCACCCCTCATTGTGCTCCATCTCCCAAGCTGCGCACCCCCCATCGTGCTCAATCCCCCATGCTGCGCACCCCCCATCGTGCTCCATCCCCCATGCTGCGCACCCCCTATCGTGCTCCATCCCCCATGCTGCGCACCCTCTATCGTGCTCCATCCTCCATGCTGCACACCCCCCATCGTGCTCCATCCTCCATGATGTACACCCCTTATCGCGCTCCATCCCCCATGCTGCGCACCCCCCATTTTGCTCCATCCCCCATGCTGCGCACCCCCATCGTGCTTCATCCCCCTTGCTGCGCAACCCCCATCATGCTCCATGCTGCACACCCTCCATCGTGCTCCCTTCTGCACACCACCTATCATGCTCCATCCCCCATGCTGCGCACCGCCCATCGTGCTCCATCTGACATGCTGCGCACCCCCCATCATGCTCCATCCCCCATGCTGCGCACCCTCCATCGTGCTACATCTCCCATGCTGCACACCCCCCATCATGCTCCATCCCCCATGCTGCGCACCCCCCATCGTGCTCCATCCTCCATGCTGCACACGCCCCATCGTGCACACCCCCCATCGTGCTCCATCCTCCATGCTGCACACCCCCCATCGTGCTCCATGCTGCACACCCCCCATCGTGCCTCATGCTGCACACTCCCCATCGTGCTACCTGCTGCACACCCCCCATCCTGCTCCATGCTGCACACCCCCCATCGTGCTCTATCCCCCATGCTGCGCACCCCCTATCATGCTCCATCCCCCATGCTGCGCGTCCCCCATCGTGCTCCATCCCCCATGCTGCGCACCCCTCATCGTGCTCCATCCCCATGCTGCGCACCCCTTATTGTGCTCCATCTCGCAAGCTGCGCACCCCCCCATCGTGCTCCATCCCCCATGCTGCGCACCCCCCAACGTGCTCCATCCCCCATGCTGCGCACCCCCCATCGTGCTCCATCCTCCATGCTGCGCACCCCCCATCGTGCTCCATCCTCCATGCTGCACCCCCCCATCATGCTCCATCCTCCATGCTGCACACCCCTTATCGTGCTCCATCCCCCATGCTGCGCACTCCCCATTTTTCTCCATCCCCCACGCTAAGCACCCCCATCGTGCTTCATTCCCCATGCTGCGCACCCCCCATCGTGCTTCATCCCCCATGCTGCGCAGTGTTACATCTCGTGGCTCTCCTCTTGCAAGGAATGAGGTGGTCCCCCATTCCTTGTCTGCCGCGAGCCTTCCTGCTCAGCAGCGCCAAAGGCCTGGGAGACTGCAGGAGTTTCCTCCTCCTAGATGCAGCAGAAGGGTGACACCTAGTGGTTTACTCCTTGTAAGGAATGGAGTGGTCTCCCATCCCTTTCCTGCCACGTGTCCTCCTGCTCAGCATCGCAGAGGGTCGGAATGGTTGCACAGTGTGCAAAGGATAGATGCTCAGGGAAGCAGCAAGACTTCCCTTAGCTCTGCACATTGTGAAACCGAAGATCCCGCCTTTATGACCCAGAGGCAGGAGGTTGAGCATGTGCCCCACGTGACGTCTTCTGATTCGCTCACTGGTATCACACGGCCAGATAACGAGGCTGGTGATGTGCTGAATCCTGACTGGCCGGGCCAGGACGTCACAGATCATGATTGGGTCACATCCGTCTCGCGCCCGCCCTTGGCTGGAGCTACATCTCCTTAAAAACCCCTCCTGCCATCATGGCGGCGCGCGACCGTCCTTCTATGTTTGGATGTCTGGCAGCATGCTGCCACGCCACTGTACAGACATTGTATTTTGCAGGTCTCGCCCCTGCCTTGCTGCTCTGGCAGTATTCCATTTAACAGGCTGTGTTCCTGTCCCAGGTGAGCTCCTTGAATCTCTGTCGGACTCACCTGGTTTCTGAAGCACACGTGCGTGGGCACCTCTGTGCTACCCTCGTGCCATATTCCTGTGACTCCCGCTGGCACACGTGCGTAGGCACCTCTGTGCGTCCCCGTGCAACAGGTACACCGAGTTGTGAGCCCCGTGCCATACAACCCTCACGGGTTAGGGCGTACAGGTGTACGCAGATCGTCTGTGACATTCCAGACGATCGCTAGCAGCAACCCGCTCACTCTTCTCCCACCATAGCAGCGGTCCCTTACACCGCACAGTGGACCTTGACCGGCGGAAGCTGTCCATAAACCATCTTGGCACGCTTCCCCGGGTCCCCCTCGTAACATTACGGTTGCGCCAAAGGTCTGGCTATGGCAGAAGAGCAGCAGCAGTTGCTGCGTTATGTGCAGCAGTTGGAGTCACGATTGGCAGCTGTGGTGCGGTCTTCCCCCGATAAGGCTGCTCTAGCAACAATTGCCACCCAAGCGGCCACTCAGGCTGTGGAATTGAGCGGAAAGTCGCCTCGCCTTGCGCTCCCAGAGCGCTTCAACGGGGACAGCTCCGAGTGCCGTGGTTTCATAAACCAGGTTACCACCTACTTGGAGATGTCCGCCACTCTTTATGCTACTGAGAAGGCGAAAGTAGCATTCGTCCAGTCCCTGCTCACAGGGAGAGCGCTAAAATGGTCCACGCCGTTGTGGGAGCGCGGAGATCGGGTGGTGAATCACCTTCCAGTTTATCTTGAGGCCATGAGAAAGGTGTTCCTCGGGCCTCAAGTCACCCACGACTCCGCGCTGCGACTCCTACGCCTTCGGCAAAAGTCCACTTCAGTCGGGGACTTTGCGGTGCAGTTTAGGACACTCGCCGCAGAGCTGGACTGGCCAGATAAAGTCCTTGTCCCTGTGTTCTGGGAGGGTCTGGCAGGGTTCGTCAAAGACGCGCTGGCCACGCGTGATGTGCCGACCACCTTAGAGGCCTTGATACGGCTTGCTTCTCACATAGACATCCGCCACGCGGAGCGGAGGCTTGAGGTCTCTTCGGCACCCACGTCTACCTGGCCTACAGAGCCTCTGACTCTCCTTCCCCACCAGACCAGTCTCCCAGCCAGTTCTGTTGATGACTCTGTGGAGCCCATGGAAGTCTCCAAGGTGGTCTCCTCTACCACAGGCTCTCGGCCGCCGGTCGTTTGCTTTGCCTGTGGGCAGAGGGAACATGTAGCTACCCGATGTTCAAAACCATCGGAAAAGAGACAAAGTCTGGTTTCCGTCAGAGGAGGAACCCTAGACGCTGCCTCTCCTTCTAAATTAACCCTCAGCGCCCAGTTGCAGTTCGGCACCACTGTCTTCCCTGCCCTGGCTTGCTTAGACACTGGCGCTGACGGCAATTTCATTTCAGCCTCCCTGGCAACTAGGTACTCTGTTCCCCTGGTCCTGTTGCCTAAACCAATCAGTGTCCAGGTAGTCAACGGGTCCCTACTTGTCAAACCCATTACCCAGATCACCGTCCCTCTCAGGATGGATGTACCACCAGGCCACCATGAGCAGGTGTCCTTTCTGGTGCTTCCAGAAGGGACGGATGAGATCCTACTAGGACTCCCCTGGTTGAAACGGCATGCTCCGATACTCAACTGGACAACAGGGGAGATCTCGTCCTGGGCAGGGTCATGTAAAGAACACCTCGGGACCACCGGGTCACCCACTCCCCTAGACCTGGTGCCACCTGGCCAGACCCTCGTTCCCCCTAGGTTACGGAACGATGTACTTTCCTGGGACCATACCTCCAAGGTCGTGGGCCTCTTCAGGTCCAAAAGGACCAGAGTTCTAGAGGCCAGGCATGATAGGTGGCCGACGGCCGACTCCTCGTCCGACAACCCTGAAGTAGCGAGGTTGGTTAAAACAAAAATCGTTCAGGGCAAGAGGTACTTCCTCGTGGAGTGGGTCGGTCGTGGACCGAAGCATAGGACCTGGGAATTGGAGGATCATGTCCACGCTCCGGGTTTGGTAGCAGCCTTTGAGCACAGGCGGTGGGGGGGCCCTAGACGGGGGGGTAATGTTACATCTCGTGGCTCTCCTCTTGCAAGGAATGAGGTGGTCCCCCATTCCTTGTCTGCCGCGATCCTTCCTGCTCAGCAGCGCCAAAGGCCTGGGAGACTGCAGGAGTTTCCTCCTCCTAGATGCAGCAGAAGGGTGACACCTAGTGGTTTACTCCTTGTAAGGAATGGAGTGGTCTCCCATCCCTTGCCTACCACGTGTCCTCCTGCTCAGCATCGCAGAGGGTCGGAATGGTTGCACAGTGTGCAAAGGATAGATGCTCAGGGAAGCAGCAAGACTTCCCTTAGCTCTGCACATTGTGAAACCGAAGAACCCGCCTTTATGACCCAGAGGCAGGAGGTTGAGCATGTGCCCCACGTGACGTCTTCTGATTCGCTCACTGGTATCACACGGCCAGATAACGAGGCTGGTGATGTGCTGAATCCTGACTGGCCGGGCCAGGACGTCACAGATCATGATTGGGTCACATCCGTCTCGCGCCCGCCCTTGGCTGGAGCTACATCTCCTTAAAAACCCCTCCTGCCATCATGGCGGCACGCGACCGTCCTTCTATGTTTGGATGTCTGGCAGCGTGCTGCCACGCCACTGTACAGACATTGTATTTTGCAGGTCTCGCCCCTGCCTTGCTGCTCTGGCAGTATTCCATTTAACAGGCTGTGTTCCTGTCCCAGGTGAGCTCCTTGAATCTCTGTCGGACTCACCTGGTTTCTGAAGCACACGTGCGTGGGCACCTCTGTGCTACCCTCGTGCCATATTCCTGTGACTCCTGCTGGCACACGTGCGTAGGCACCTCTGTGCGTCCCCGTGCAACAGGTACACCGAGTTGTGAGCCCCGTGCCATACAACCCTCACGGGTTAGGGCGTACAGGTGTACGCAGATCGTCTGTGACATTCCAGACGATCGCTAGCAGCAACCCGCTCACTCTTCTCCCACCATAGCAGCGGTCCCTTACACCGCACAGTGGACCTTGACCGGCGGAAGCTGTCCATATACCATCTTGGCACGCTTCCCCGGGTCCCCCTCGTAACAGCGCAGCCCCCATCGTGCTCCATGCTGCACACCCCCATCGTGCCTCATGCTGCACACCCCCCATCGTGCTCCCTTCTGCACCCCCCCCATCGTGCTCCCTTCTGCACCCCCCCCATCATGCTCCATGCTGCACACCCCCCATTGTGCTCCATCCCCCATGCTACGCACCCCCTATCATGCTCCATCCCCCATGCTGCGCACCGCCCATCGTGCTCCATCCGACATGCTACGCACCCCCCATCGTGCTCCATCTCCCATGCTGCACACCCCCCATCATGCTCCATCCCCCATGCTGCGCACCCCCCATCGTGCTCCATCTCCCATGCTGCGCACCCCCCATCGTGCTCCATCCTCCATGCTGCACACCCCCCATCGTGCACACCCCCATCGTGCTCCATCCTCCATGCTGCACACCCCCCATCGTGCTCCATCTCCAATGCTGTGCACTCCCCATCGTGCTCCATCTCCCATGCTACGCACCCCCCATCGTGCTCCATGCTGCACACCCCCCATCGTGCCTCATGCTGCACACTCCCCATCGTGCTACCTGCTGCACACCCCCCATCCTGCTCCATGCTGCACACCCCCCATCGTGCTTCATCCCCCTTGCTGCGCACCCCCTATCATGCTCCATCCCCCATGCTGCGTGTCCCCCATCGTGCTCCATCCCCCATGCTGCGCACCTTTCATCGTGCTCCATCCCCCATGCTGCGCACCCCTCATTATGCTCCATCTCGCAAGCTGCGCACCCCCCATCTTGCTCCATCCCCCATGCTGCGCACCCCCCATCGTGCTCCATCCCCCATGCTGCGCACCCTCCATCGTGCTCCATCCTCCATGCTGTGCACCCCCCATCGTGCTCCATCCCCCATGCTGCGCACCTCCATCGTGCTCCATCTCCTATGCTGCAAACCCCCCATCGTGCTCCATCTCCCATGCTGTGCACTCCCCATCGTGCTCCATCTCCCATGCTGCGCACCCCCCATCGTGCTCCATGCTGCACACCCCCCATCGTGCCTCAAACTGCACACTCCCCATCGTGCTACCTGCTGCACACCCCCCATCCGGCTCCATGCTGCACACCCCCCATCGTGCTCCATCCCCCATGCTGCGCACCCCCTATCATGCTCCATCCCCCATGCTGCGCGTCCCCCATCGTGCTCCATCCCCCATGCTGCGCACCTCTCATCGTGCTCCATCCCCCATGCTGCGCACCCCTCATTGTGCTCCATCTTGCAAGCTGCGCACCCCCCATCGTGCTCCATCCCCCATGCTGCGCACCCCCCTTCGTGCTCCATCCCCCATGCTGCGCACCCCCCATCGTGCTCCATCCTCCATGCTGCGCACCCCCATCGTGCTCCATCCTCCATGCTGCACCCCCCCATCGTGCTCCATCCTCCATGCTGCACACCCCTTATCGTGCTCCATCCCCCATGCTGCGCACCCCCCATCTTGCTCCATCCCCCATGCTGCGCACCCCCATCGTGCTTCATTCCCCATGCTGCGCACCCCCCATCGTGCTTCATCCCCCATGCTGCGCAGCCCCCATCGTGCTCCATGCTGCACACCCCCATCGTGCCTCATGCTGCACACTTCCCATCGTGCTCCCTTCTGCACACCCCCCATCGTGCTCCATGCTTCACAACCCCCATTGTGCTCCATCCCCCATGCTGCGCACCCCCTATCATGCTCCATCCCCCATGCTGCGCACCGCCCATCGTGCTCCATCCGAGATGCTGCGCACCCCCCATCATGCTCCATCCCCCATGCTGCTCACCCCCCATCGTGCTCCATCTCCCATGCTGCACACCCCCCATCATGCTCCATCCCCCATGCTGCGCACCCCCCATCGTGCTCCATCTCCCATGCTGCGCACCCCCCATCGTGCTCCATCCTCCATGCTGCACACCCCCCATCGTGCACACCCCCCATCGTGCTCCATCCTCCATGCTGCACAGCCCCCATCGTGCTCCATCTCCCATGCTGTGCACTCCCCATCGTGCTCCATCTCCCATGCTGCGCACCCCCCATCGTGCCCCATGCTGTACACCCCCCAACGTGCCTCATGCTGCACACTCCCCATCGTGCTACCTGCTGCACACCCCCCATCCTGCTCCATGCTGCACACCCCCCATCGTGCTCCATCCCCCATGCTGCGCACCCCCTATCATGCTCCATCCCCCATGCTGCGCGTCCCCCATCGTGCTCCATCCCCCATGCTGCGCACCCCTCATCGTGCTCCATCCCCCATGCTGCGCACCCCTCATTGTGCTCCATCTTGCAAGCTGCGCACCCTCCATCGTGCTCCATCCCCCATGCTGCGCACCCCCCATCGTGCTCCATCCCCCATGCTGTGCACCCCCCATCGTGCTCCATCCTCCATGCTGTGCACCCCCCATCGTGCTCCATCCTCCATGCTGCACCCCCCCCTTATCGTGCTCCATCCCCCATGCTGCGAACCCCCCATCTTGCTCCATCCCCCATGCTGCGCACCCCCATCGTGCTTCATTCCCCATGCTGCGCACCCCCATCGTGCTTCATCCCCCATGCTGCGCAGCCCCCATCGTGCTCCATGCTGCACACCCCCATCGTGCCTCATGCTGCACACCCCCCATCGTGCTCCCTTCTGCACACCCCCCATCGTGCTCTATGCTGCACACCCCCCATTGTGCTCCATCCCCCATGCTGCGCACCCCCTATCATGCTCCATCCCCCATGCTGCGCACCGCCCATCATGCTCCATCCGACATGCTGCGCACCCCCTATCGTGCTCCATCCCCCATGCTGCGCAACCCTCATCGTGCTCCATCCCCCATGCTGCGCACCCCCATCATGCTTCATCCCCCATGCTGCGCACCCCCCATCGTGCTTCATCCCCCATGCTGCGCACCCCCCATCGTGCTCCATCCCCCATGCTGCGCACCCCCTATCGTGCTCCATCCCCCATGCTGTGCACCGCCCATCGTGCTCCATCCGACATGCTGCGCACCCCTCATCGTGCTCCATCCGACATGCTGCGCACCCCCATCGTGCTCCATCCCCCATGCTGCACACCCCCATTGTGCTCCATCCTCCATGCTGCTCACCCCCCATTGTGCTCCATCCCACATGCTGCGCATCCCCCATCGTGCTCCATCCCCCATGCTGCGCACCCCCATCGTGCTCCATCCTCCATGCTGCACACCCCCCATTGTGCTCCATCCTCCATGCTGCGCACCCCCCATCCTGCTCCATCCCCCATGCTGCGCACCCCCCATCGTGCTCCATCCCCCATGCTGCGCAACCCCTATCGTGCTCCATCCCCCATGCTGCGCACCCCCCATCATGCTCCATCCCTTATGCTGCACTCCCCTCATCGTGCTCAATCCCCCATGCTGCGCACCCCTCATTGTGCTCCATCTCCCATGCTGCGCACCTCCCATCATGCACCATTCCCCATGCTGCGCACCTCCCATCGTGCTCCATCCCCCATGTTGCGCACCCCCCGTCGTGCTCCATCTCCTATGCTGTGTACTCCCCATCGTGCTCCATCTCCCTTGCTGCGCACCCCCCATCGTGCTCCATGCTGCACACCTCCCATTGTGCCTCATGCTGCACACCCCCCATCGTGCTCCCTGTCGCTCACCCCCTATCATTCTCCATGCTGCACACCCCCCATCGTGCTCCATCCCCGATGCTGCACACCCCCTCATCGTGCTCCATCCTCCATGCTGCACACTCCCCATCGTGCTCCATCCCCAATACTGCACACCCCCCTTCGTGCTCCATCCTCAATGCTGGGGCCGCCGGGGGCGGGGCTGAGCGTGGCAACGTGTGCCGGGGTCGGGGCCGAGCGGGCGAGGCGTCAGCATATGCCGGCTCTCTGCACATGTGTACCGGGAGCCGGTGTTCGCTGGTAACCATGCTACACATCGTGTAACTAAGGGAAGCGCTTCCTATAGTTCCGCGGTGTGTCATGGCTACCAGCGTACACCGGCTCCGTCACGATCCCAGCATCGCAAAGTTTTGTCCGCCGGGGGCGGGGCCGAGCGGGCAAGGCGTCATCGTATGCCGGCTCCCTGCACATGTGTACCGGGAGCCAGTGTACGCTGGAGCAGGCGATGCGTGCGGAGGGTCGTTGAGAGCGGCCAATCCATGCGGGGGGCGGGGCCAGGCCTAGGCGAGCGGGAGCGAGCGATGCGTGCGGAGGACCGTGGCGAGCGGCCAATCCATGCGGGGGGTGGGGCCAGGCTGAGGCGAGCGGCCAATCCGTGCGGGGGGCGGGGCCAGTCCGAGCCTAGCAGCCAATCCGCTGGTTGTCACTGTAAGGACACAATTTTGGAGCAAGACAGACAGACAGACAGACAGAATAAGGCAATTATATATATAGATATATATATATATATATATATATATATATATATATATACATACAGTATATATATATGCATATATATATATATATATATTTCGGGAATCTACTTCTGTAGGCAATTCTCAGTGTTCTATTCTCACCTGGTAACAAACAGAAAAACGCAGTCTTACATCAGAGGGGAATGCAAAGTAAAGTCCGGCTTATTAAACAGCATAACATAGGTCTTGGACATACCAGTCCATTTAGGTAAGCTATTCCCATAAAACATTTGCTAACTGTCCAGCCCAAGCATCCACCACACTGATAAATTAGGGTTGTCTATTTATTCTGTCCTAACGCCTTCACCTATGCATCCTGGGCATTCACTAAATACCTGGAATAGCAGGGAATGTCCAGACCAGGGCTTTTCCTCTCCCCTGCGGTTGTAGAGTACAAAAGCCACTTGATAGGATGAATATATCCACCATCTACCACTATAACCATCACTGCAACACATACTCCCCCATATTAAAACTTGTGGGGGTGGATGCACGGCATACAGTGGACTATCAGCTTACTCACACACTCCTTGACTCCTTAATTACCTCTAGTCGCAACATCAATTTCATCTCCTCTGACATGGCCTGTCACTAAGCCTCAGTCACCCCATACAGCTTCAATTAGATTTTGGCCTGGGGCTCAGTGACAAAGTCATGCTGGATCATGAACGTAGATCCAGGGAGTTTGGAGAAAACCACCGGAGGTGACAGAGCCTTCCAAGGCTTTCCTTATTGGTCTTGGACTCCAGAGTGCCTGCGCACATTAAAATTGAAGACTATGCCCATAGAAGGCCGAAAAAATACAGCGGTAGAGACGGCATCCAGAATGCGCAGGAGCGGGATTTCTGAACGCACTTGACATCACAGGCACACACTAAAGAGAAGGAGAAAATGGGGATAATTAAGATCAGAGGTTGTGTTATCTTCTGGGCAGCAAAACTTCAAAAAATGGTGACAGATTCCCTTTAATGACTATATAAAAAACAATAACAGTGCAAATTCCTATGCAAAACCACATTTTTATTTCTTAGGAGTATAATTTCATACTTTAAATTGATGCTCTTTCTTTGTATTGATTTGCATAAATTACTTTAGTGAATTATTTATAATAAAAAAATAGAATAATGTCAGGAATTAGAATGAGCACTGAGTATATGAGTATGAGTATAATCAATACTGTTTTATGTCAGCCACTGCAATATGAACATCATATATTTGTGGGAAAAAAAACCCAAATGGCAATGTTTTACAGACTGTCATGCAAATTTGAAAGTTTATTTAAGAAAAATCAATCATGCTAATTTATAAATCTTTTTGCAGATCAATGCTTTTGCGTGAGTTGCATTTTAACCAATGCATTTACACACAGCAAATTATTAAATTTTAACATTATGCAGTCAAAAGGAAAAAGTTCATAAAACAAAATATAATTAATATCTAAGTAGTAAAATCACAAAATTATGATGAGTGAATCAATTCTAAATTACTCGAATTCCTTTGGAATGTCCCCAAATTTGGAGAGTCTAGGAAAGTCATTTTTGGGAATTAAATTTACACAAATACAGCAATTATAGATCTCCATTTTTAAGGACTCATATGAGTCTGGGTGAGGTTATAAAGTAATAAAATATTTCACTCCTTTTGCCTCAGCTGACCTTTCTACACTGTGTGCTAAATTATTAGGCAAATGAGTATTTTGCTCACATGATACTTTTTATACATGTCGTCCTACTCCAAGCTGTATAGTCTTGAGAGCTAACTACCAATTAAGTAAATCAGGTGATGTGCATCTCTGTAATGAGGAGGGGTGTGGTGTAATGACATTAACACCCTATATAAGGTGTGCTTAATTATTAGACAACTTCCTTTCTTTAGGCAAAATGGGTCAGAAGAGAGATTGGACGGGCTCTGAAAAGTCCAAAATTGTGAGATGTCTTGCAGAGGGATGCAGCAGTCTTGAAATTGCCAAACTTTTGAAGCGTGATCACTGAATAATCAAGCGTTTTATGGCAAATAGCCAAAAGGGTCGCAAGAAGCGTGTTGGGCAAAAAAGGTGCAAAATAACTGCCCATGAATTAAAGAAAATCAAGCGTGAAGCTGCCAAGATGCAATTTGCCACCAGTTTGGCCATATTTCAGAGCGGCAACATTACTGGAGTATCAAAAAGCACAAGGTGTGCCATAATCAGGGACATGGCCAAGGTAAGGAAGGCTGAAACAAGAAACATAAGATGAAATGTCAAGAGAGGGCCAAGAAATACCATAAGACTGATTTTTCAAAGGTTTTATGGACTGATGAAATGAGAGTGACTCTTGATGGGCCAGATGGATGGGCCAGAGGCTGGATCAGTAAAGGGCAGAGAACTCCACTCCAACTTAGACACCAGCAACGTGGAGGTGAGGTACTGGTATGGGCTGGAATCATCAAAGATGAACTTGTGGGACCTTTTCGGGTTAAAGATGGAGTGAAACACAACTCCCAGACCTACTGCCTGTTTCTGGAAGAAAACTTCTTGAAGCAGTGGTAAAGGAAGAATTCGGTATCGTTCAAGAAAAACATGATTTTCATGCAGCACAATGCTCCATCACATGCATCCAACTACTCCACAGTGTGGCTGGCCAGTAAAGGACTAAAAGATGAAAAACAAATAACATGGCCCCTGTTACGGGGGGACCAGCAGATTAGGACCAGGGGGTAAATATCCCAATCACCAGTCGGAGCCCACCGTGCTCCAGATGGCAATGGAGCTGCTGGCACCCTGTGGGTTAGGCGAAGACTATAGAGCTGATGACTCAGAGATAACCCAGGAGACCTCGGAACCGGTCACGTGTGTAGGAACACGTCAAACCGGACGACAACCCAGTTAGCATTTCGGTGAAGCGGGTGCTACTCCGACGACGTGTGTAGGGAACACGTCAGGCTGGATGGTAACCAGTTAGCGTTGACTGAGAAGACCGCTGCGACAGCGCCCAGTCGGCCACGTGTGTAAGACACGTCAGGCCGAGCGGTCCTTCGATTAGCGTTTCTGGTCACCACTCGACTGGCCATGTGTGTGAAGGACACGTCAGACCACGTAGTCACACCAGTAACATTTGACTGGGAAGCCGAGGAGAGAAATAGGGTTCACACACCCAATCCAAGAACACCCTGTTAACTCCACAGGGGTTCTGGAATACGCTGTCCGTGCGCGTAGAGGGCACAACTGGACAGGTGACGCAGCAGGTATGCTGTCCGTGTGCGTAGAGAACACAAGCGGACAAGTAACGCAACAGGTATGCTGTCCGTGTGCGTAGGAGGCACAAACGGACAGGTGACACAACAGCCGCAGTCCAGTTAACGCCACTGGACTGCTATAGCACAACTGGAACGGCAGCAAGGAAGCACGGCGCCTGACCCTGATGTGCCAAGCCACGAATCTTGGCGTGACAGACACCGTTCGCCTAGCCCTACCTACCGCTTCCAATAAAGCTAATGCCACCATGAAATCTAAATGAAGACTGCGCACCTCCATGTTGTCTCCAGCCCCTTTTATAACCTGGGTCCACCCCAAACCTAGGGTGGAACCACCAAGGTCCAATAGCAGAGTGCCATGTCAGCAGCGACGTCACCGGCGGCCTATCCGGAACCGTCACGTCATTGATGACCTCATGGTAGCCACGCCCCAAACACTTCACCAGTCATCGTCCGATGACCAATGGTGAGGTGCCAGATCATAGGGGCGGGCCTCTGCGAGCCAGTCCGGAGTGGCCTTGTCATCAGGACACCTGACACCCTCTGCCCTATCAGGGCCTGCCACCTCACGGACATGCTCAGTGAGGTCCTTACCGGACCTAGCCTCTAATGCACTAAGTGCCTGAGCATGCTCAGTAGCCTGAACAACAGACTCAGAAATCTGACTATCTGCCTGAGCATGCTCAGTAGGAACATCCCAGAACTTGGACACAGCATGAAGTCCAAGTACCTGTGCAAAGAGGCTGTTAGGATTAATTGTGGGAGCATGCTCCGTAGCCTGAACTGAGGACTTAGTCTCAGAAATGACACAATCAGGCTGAGCATGCTCACTAGGCAAAACACCAGACTTAGACTCTAGCTGGGGTAAGTCGGCGCACGCATGTGCACTAGCCGCCTCTCCACAGTTAGACGTGGTGGAAGGAGCTGGCACCCTGTCGTCCAGCTGCCAACTGGACGACCCGAGGTACGGCCAAGAACGGCAGCCGGCGCCTTGGCGCAACAGGAACCGCAGCAGGCTGCTTGCGGCTATGGTGGCACTGGTTCGTAACAGCCCTCTTGTTCACCTGATCTAAACCCCATAGAGAACCTGTGGTCTCTCATAAAATGTGAGATCTACAGGGAGGGAAAACAGTACACCTCTCGGAACAGTGTCTGGGAGGCTGTGGTGGCTGCTGCACGCAATGTTGATCGTAAACAGATCAAGCAACTGACAAAATCTATGGATGGTAGGCTGTTGAGTGTCATCATAAAGAAAGGTGGCTATATTGGTCACTAATTTTTTGGGGTTTCGTTTTTGCATGTCAGAAATGTTTATTTCTACATTTTGTGCCGTTATATTGGTTAACCTGGCAAAAATAAACAAGTGAGATGGGAATATATTTGGTTTTTATTAACTTGCCTAATAATTCTGCACAGTAATAGTTACCTGCACAAACAGATATCCTCCTAAGATAGCCAAATCTAAAAAAAAAAACACTCCAACTGCCAAAAATATTAAGCTTTGATATTTATGAGTCTTTTGGGTTGATTGAGAACATAGTTGTTGATCAATAATAAAAGAATCCTCTAAAATACAACTTGCCTAATAATTCTGCACACAGTGTATTGAGGTTTATTGCTTGTTGTCAGATGGTTTCAAAAGGCTCTGGCTTCAGTCTTCTCTTCATTTTTTCACCTGCACTAAGGGATCATATGGGGCAATTCATGTCATGACATTATAACATGTAGTGAGGCCTAGCCATCACACTAATCATAAAAAATTCTAAGAGTTCAGAATAGATAAAGGGAGTGCCTGTGACGCCTGCCTGGATCAACAGACTCAGATGGGACGTAATGGACAGGCTAGAGGAAAGCCACTCACCAAGCAGGAGCTCCAGAACCCTGAAACCCTTTAACCCCTATACAGGGATTTGGAATTACACAGGGCCCCAGAGATGTGGAAGGATGCAATCTGATGAGAGTAGTCATCAGGCAGGGTCAAACCAGGAAAGCAGAACAGGGACAGAATCGTCAGGCAAGGACGTAATCAGAAAACATAGCAGAGGTCAAATCCAGATCGGGCAGCGAAGTACAAAAACAGCAGGCAGAAGGGTAGTCAGAAAATACGCAGAAGTCAGCACATAGGAATCACAAAACAGAATAGGGCGGATCAGGAGCCAGGAAATCAGAACTATCTCTGGCAGAGGTCAGCAGACAGGAGGGGAACTAAGAAGCGTGTGGTGTCTTCCTATTGGCTGTAGCTGAACGCTGGCAACTTCAGCTGGAAGACACACACCACCCACAGTCAGCCAGTGGTACTGCAGATCCCAAGATAACCCAGCCCAGTGGACGATCAGAGCCTGCGCCCACCGGTGCCACTGGCATTGACTCCTCTCCCATCACCAGCACCATCCACGGCAGGAACACGGCGTCGCCTGGCGATCGGAGCAGAAGTCGCTGGAGCAGACTCCGGTGGTGACGTAACAGTGCCTTAAGAAGCAGCAAAATATCAGCAGGGAACAGTAACATAATAGACTGGTAAGGGGCAAAATTAGTATGATATCTTGTTGGTATTTAACCTTTTTTCAACTCCTCTATTTAGTTTACTTTTGAATTTGGAGACCTTAGAGCATATTAAGTCCCTTCTCGTACAGCCATCAGGACATGTTCAATGAAAATCTAATTTACCAGCTGAAATTGAGTAAATCTTATTTCTGCAGATTTACCTAATCTCACAACAGAAGAAGAAGTTGGCAACACAATGTAAGTCCAGAAGATAAGGTAAGGCTACTTTCACATGTCCTGTTATCATCCGTTAGAACGGATACTGCAGAGATCCTTAGCAAAATAATATCTCCTGGATCCATATTTTAACATTGGAGTCTATGGAAAAAATATATGTAAAGCAGGTGAAATAAGTATTGAAAATATCACCAATTTTCTAAGTAAATATACAGTACAGACCAAACGTTTGGACACACCTTCTCATCTCTAGAACAACTATTAAGAGAAAACTTTGTGCAGCAGGCCTTCATGGTAAAATAGCTGCTAGGAAACCACTGCTAAGGACAGGCAACAAGCAGAAGAGACTTGTTTGGGCTAAAGAACACAAGAAATGGACATTAGACCAGTGGAAATCTGTGCTTTGGTCTGATGAGTCCAAATTTGAGATCTCTGGATCCAACCACCGTGTCTTTGTAGAAAAGGTGAATGGATGGACTCTACATGGCTGGTTCCCACCGTAAAGCATTGAGGAGGAGGTGTGATGGTGTAAGGGTGCTTTGCTGGTGACACTGTTGGGGATTTATTCAAAATTGAAGGCATATAGAACCAGCATGGCTACCACAGCATCTTGCAGCGGCATGCTATTCCATCTCGTTTGCGTTTAGTTGGACCATCATTTATTTTTCAACAGGGCAATGACCCCAAACACATCTCCAGGCTGTGTAAGGGCTATTTGACTAAAAAGGAGAGTGATGGGGTGCTACGCCAGATGACATGGCCTCCACAGTCACCAGACCTGAACACAATCGAGATGGTTTGGGGTGAGGTGGACCGCAGAGTGAAGGCAAAGGGGCCAAAAAGTGCTAAGCATCTCTGGGAACTCCTTCAAGACTGTTGGAAGACCATTTCCGGTGACTATCTCTTGAAGCTCATCAAGAGAATGCCAAGAGTGTACAAAGCAGTAATCAAAGCAAAAGGTGGCTACTTTGAAGAACCTAGAATATAAGACATATTTTCAGTTGTTTCACACTTTTTTTAATTATTTCATTTCACATGTTTTAATTCATAGTTTTGATGCCTTCAATGTGAATCTACAATTTTTAGAGTCATGAAAATAAAGAAAACTCTTTGAATGAGAAGGTGTGTCCAAACTTTTGGTCTGTACTGTATTTCTAAATGTGCTGTTGACAACAATTTATCGCCAGATGTCAGTAACAGCATGAAATCAAACCATAGATATGAATAAATTATGTTATGTGTAATAATAAGAAGCAACACAAGATAGCTCACGTTGGAAAAAAGGGAAGGGGAATAAGTGGCGCTTATTTGACTGTAGCAGTGCAATAACCAACAATGGGGGAGAGAATGTTGTTACACTGACCTATTGGAAGAACTATGAAACCATATCATGGGAAGTCCTCGTAGACTGAGAGCCTGTGGCTGCTGGTCTCATGGGCTGTAGTAAAATCCTCCAGTGGGATTCGAACAGAAGAGAGGGATAAAATGATAACCGGTAGTTGGCACCTGCTGCATTCACAATGTAGAGGTTCTTACTGTCCAATGGGGAATTACACAGAATCCCACATATGCAATGTAAAATTTTTGATATACTTACATAAAAAACTGTACAATGCATTTTGCGCGTGAGGCCTTCTTCAGGTATAATGTAAAAACCTGACAGTGAATGGTCAGTGAGCAGGATCTATATATATGTGCATGTACACCTCAGCTTGTCATGTGGGCGTAACATGTAGCCAAATGGGCGGGGTGCCTCTATCATTCATTCCATCAAGGATAACTTAATTGATGGACCGGATGAAGATCAGTAAAATGGCAAGTCAGTATAAATTAATAGACAGTAAAATTCAGTCAAATACTTACGTCTGTACAATAAAACATAAGTTCTTTGTTGCCTGTATCTATTGCATCTATGTACTCATGAAATATTCACAAAACATATACAGTCATATGAAAACGTTTGGGCACCCCTATTAATGTTAACCTTTTTTCTTTATAACAATTTGGGGTTTTGCAACAGCTATTTCAGTTTCATATATCTAATAACTTATGGACTGAGTAATATTTCTGGATTGAAATGAGGTTTATTGTACTAACAGAAAATGTGCAATCCGCATTTAAGTAAAATTTGACCGGTGCAAAAGTATGGGCACCCTTAGCAATTTCTTGATTTGAACCCTCCTAACTAGATTTTACTGACTTACTAAAGCACTAAATTGGTTTTGTAACCTCATATTTAAGGTGGTCACTTGCAAGTTGTTCTCCTATTTGAATCTCCTATGAAGAGTGGTATCATGGGCTGCTCAAAACAACTCTCAAATGATCTGAAAACAAAGATTATTCAACATAGTTGTTCAGGGGAAGGATACAAAAAGTTGTCTCAGAGATTTAAACTGTCAGTTTCCACTGTGAGGAACATAGTAAGGAAATGGAAGAACACATGTACAGTTCTTGTTAAGCCCAGAAGTGGCAGGCCAAGAAAAATATCAGAAAGGCAGAGAAGAAGAATTATGAGAACAGTCAAGGACAATCCACAGACCACCTCCAAAGACCTGCAGCTTCATGCTGCTGCAGATGGTGTCACTGTGCATCGGTCAACAATACAGCGCACATTGCACAAGGAGAAGCTGTATGGGAGAGTGATGCGAAAGAAGCCGTTTCTGCAAGCACGCCACAAACAGAGTCGCCTGAGGTATGCAAAAGCACATTTGGACAAGCCAGTTACATTTTGGAAGAAGGTCCTGTGGACTGATGAAACAAAGATTGAGTTGTTTGGTCATACAAAAAGGCGTTATTTATGGAGGCAAAAAAACACGGCATTCCAAGAAAAGCACTTGCTACCCACAGTAAAATTTGGTGGTCCATCATGCTTTGGGGCTGTGTGGCCAATGCCGGCACCGGGAATCTTGTTAAAGTTGAGGGTCGCATGGATTCAACTCAGTAGCAGCAGATTCTTGACAATAATATGCAAGAATCAGTGATGAAGTTGAACTTACGCAAGGGATGGATATTTCAGCAAGACAATGATCCAAAACACGGCTTCAAATCTACTCAGGCATTCATGCAGAGGAACAATTACAATGTTCTGGAATGGCCATCCCAGTCCCCAGACCTGAATATCATTCAACATCTGTGGGATGATTTGAAGCGTGCTGTCCATGCTCGGCGACCATCAAATTTAACTGAATTGGAATTGTTTTGTAAACAGGAATGGTCAAATATACCTTCATCCAGGATCCAGGAACTCATTAAAAGCTACAGGAAGCAACTAGAGGCTGTTATTTTTGCAAAAGGAGGATCTACAAAATACTAATGTCACTTTTCTGCTGAGGTGCCCATACTTTTGCACCGGTCAAATTTTGTTTAAATGCGGATTGCACATTTTCTGTTAGTACAATAAACCTCATTTCAATCCAGAAATATTACTCAGTCCATCAGTTATTAGATATATGAAACTGAAATAGCTGTTGCAAAAACCCAAATTGTTATAAAGAAAAAAGGTTAACATTAATAGGGGTGCCCAAACGTTTTCCTATGACTGTATAATATACAAAATATACCTAATATTTTCCAATGCTAGATATTCTTTAAATATATTAAACCGGACCATGAACTAGATCATTATAAACAACATATACTCGTACAGCCCATAAAAAATCTTTTTTAAGCAAAAAAAGTCTATGTGGAAAAAAAAATAAATTGAAGAGTGTTGGGGCAGTTGGATCAGGATCAGCATTACTCTGCAGTAAGTTAATTTAATAACAGCCCCCTTTTTATGTGCCTTCTATTGCCCATATACTTTACCTAGTGCTGCCCATATAGTCTATCTATACACTCTATTCTCCCGGTACTATTGAACCTATTTTGCTAGCCTTCTTTATCTATGCACTTTACCATTAGAGCCTACTCAGCCTATATCACCTTCTCTTTCATGCAGTTTGAGCTGGATTTGTGCAATTTATTTTGCTAGGTTATGCACTTTACTTTAGAGGTATTGTCATATTGAAATGTAATTGTGCAGCAAATTATATCCATCCACCAATATCTAAGTTGGTCCATTAAGATGGCTTGGTAGTAGGCACAAATATTAGGGCAACCCAAACCTCCCTTTTCCACTGGCATATACAGAATTTTCATTGGAACTCTGGCTCTCCGCTGACTCCATAAAAAGCCTATGAGAAGTTATTGAAGTATTTTAAGGTAGGTGCAGATGCCAAAATGGGTAAATTGCAGAAGTAGTAGAGGATTTGGGGCAGTATTATCATTTTAGCTATAGAAACTTGTTGTCATGGGTTGCTAGGGGAAATACAGGGAAGCCTATGCTGACCCTAAGACGTGGGCCCCTGCGCTCACCATAACACTTGGAGGTATACCCTTAAAGGTAGGAAGGTCCGGGTCTCCAACCCAGCCATTATCTCCTGTTTTTATCCCTGATGATAAGATACACATATAGATATAGATATACAACCCACTACTCAGGGGGAAAGGGAAAAGAACCAAAGTCAACCACCCCACTGACAAATATAGACAAGACAGAGGTAACTACTTCAACAACAACTATCCATACACACTTCAACCACACACAAAGGAGCCACTAAAGAGTGTATGAGGGCAAACATCATAAAATGGGGAGAAAAAACAAACTATTGGGGAACATCCATACCATTTAACCAGCACACCTAGAAGTGCTGCAGCAGCAACCAATGCTGCAGCCCTCAATGCAAGCCTCAGAGAGAGTTTCTTCAGCTCCTTCCTCCTCCTGGACAAGGAATGAATGGAAATTGAGGGTATTTATAGGACCTGGGTGTGTTTCCAACCGGAAACACCTAACCAGGAGTCAGGAGCTGCTGGAAAGAAAACTGACATTAACTCTCCCCTTCCCAAAGGAAGTTTTATAAAAAGAGTCCCACAAGAAAAAGTGAGACTCAGACTCAGAACTTGTCACTAAAATCTGCAACAGAGGAAAGTCTATGACACTTATCAAATCCAGAACACTGGAAATCTACTATACTTTTGCATGTCTTTGGAAATATTATGCATCAGAATTGAGTAGTTGACTGATGCCACATCTTTGGTTGAGTAGGTCAAAAGAATTCCCAAATAAGTAATTCTATCATATACCCATACCAGTGGGAATTCCTTCTCCAGATATACCTTAACATCGTCCAGGAATCCTATATTCAATATCATTGACTTATTTACATTTACCTTATAGCAGCCATCTGGAAAATATGCTGCAAAGACTCTCTAGAGTTCGTAACACACAAGATAAAATTATCCACGAATAAATCGTAATTTTCTAACTTCCCTACTTTCATACCTGATACCTCCTAAACTGTATGCATCGTCTGGGTAAAAAGCTCCATTACTAACACAAAAATTAATGGGGAAAGAGGGCACCCCTGTCTTGTTCAGTTGGATATAGAAAATCTTCTGGACAGTACCCCAGAAGAATAAATTTGTGTTGATGGAAATGTAGAGATTGCCAATATGGATGATAAAATAAACCCGGAAAATCCAAAGCATTGGAGCACCTCACCTAAGTAACCCCAGTGGATACTATCGAAGGTCTTCTCTACATCGCAAAGAAGGCATCCGAAAATGCTCAACATCTGCTATTAGATCAATGAAGCGTGACTTCATTGCTAGTTCTTCATGAAGCTGACTTGATGTTTCTATATAAGAGCCAGTAGTATATTAATAAGTCTCATGGATATTCATTGAAATACAAAAGAGGAATGTGCACCGCACTGCTTACCTATACTGGAGGTAGTGTAGTATTTCCGTACCAAACACAATTCAGTGTGATGTTTCCTTGGTTATATCCTTGGCTTGTCGGGTGTCACAGTAAGCCTTTTTTCTGATCTTGATGGGTCCACAGGTCCCTTACCGAGGTGCTATTGCCCAATTTTTTACAAATATATCCATAGAACAAAGGGAGACAGGGCAGCACTCTCCGATATTCTGGGACTATTTTATTTTTCAATGCTGACAGGTGAAACAGACATGAGGGAATGCAGGGAGGGGAGCACGAGGACGACGGTACCGTTTCGCACCTCTAGGGGTGCTTTCACGGGTCCATACACAGTAAAACGTGAGTACCATACATTTAAATAGAGAATTACTGACTCACGTGTTAATGTTTAAAACCTAATTAAAAACATTCACATTTTGCAAATAAATCACAATACATTGGATCGCACTAATGTTATAGCTATAATTCTTATTACCGGTCCGATAATGATCTAACATTTTTAGCAGAGAATATTTCCAAACTTCAATTGACAGCCTTATGGAAATATATCAGCCTTTTAACCTATAATTTTTATAAATTTATTATATGAAGATAATTCTTGTTCATAAAATTTTTATTTTATATTTTTATATATGAACACATTTCACTATATAAAAAATTCATACATAGATGAGATAACACACAAGCAAATCACCATGGAGAGAAGGGCTGGTCAGATCAGCTTCAGTCAATCTAAAGGAATATTACCAAATCGTTCTTATCATTGAAGCCTATGGGTCCCATTGCTTTGGTGTCCATGATCCAGCGAGCTTCTCTCCTTAGTAAGTGCTTGTGCGTATCTCCTCCTGCTGGGGAGGGTGTAATCTTTTCTAAACCGGCAAACCTGAGCAATTTATGATTCCCATTATGTTTCTCTTGCATATGATTAATGAGGCGTGTAGCCCCTATCCCTGTACTGATAGAGTGTGCATGTTCTCTAAATCTGGTGAATAAAGGTCTGATAGTTTTGTCTATATAGAAAAAATTACATGGGCAGAAAATAATATAAACCAACCATTTAGTACGGCATGTAATTAGATCGTTTATTTTATGCCATTTATCGCCCACTTTGATACTTTTACCTGTCAAATGTTGGTCACAATATGTGCAGTTCCCACATTTATAGTTTCCTATGGGGCTTGCTTTTTCTAACCACGTTTTTTGTGGAATAAACCTCCTTTTTATCAATAGATCTCCTTTATTTTTTGTTCTACGGTATGTGATTTGAGGTCTATTATGCGCTACTTCTTGTAAGTCCCTATCGCTCTCGATAATATGCCAGTGGCATTAATGATTGATTTTATTCTTTGATCCATGGGGCTGACTTTAAAGTTAAACCTAAACCGTTCTGTTTTTAGAATATTTTTATGATGTCTATCCGCCTTATTTTTATTTTCACTTTCATGTAAGACTTTTTCCAATGCTTGGGTGATTATTGATTGTGGATATCCCCTTTCCTTCAGCCTATAACTCAACTCATCTGCTTGTATCATGAAGCGATCTATATCATTATTAGCTCTTTTTATCCTGAGAAATTGTGAATACGGTATTGATTTTTTTATATGTTCAGGATGGGCACTGTCATGACGCAAAAGGGTATTTACCGCTATAGGTTTTCTGTATGATTCTGTTTTTATTTCATTATTCTGTATGGAAATTTTTATGTCTAAGAATTCCAAGGTTTGATCTCCAAAAATACTGGTGAATAACATATTATATTTGTTTGACTGGTTTAGGAATGAAACAAACTCATCAAATTTTTCTTGTGTACCATCCCAAACTATTAGGATGTCATCCACATATCTGAAAAAATGTTTAATGTGGCATAGAAATTTATTATTTTGGGAATAAATTGTGTCATCCTCAAACCTTGCCAAAAACAAGTTTGCCAGTGTGCAACCTATGGGGGTGCCCATGGCCACACCCTCATGTTGTAAGTACCAGGTCTCTCCGAATTTAAATACATTATTTTTAAGTACTATCAATAACGCTTCAGTTATCAAGTTGATATAGTCATCATGTTCTCCCATGTTGGTCAAAAAATGTCTAACAGCCTCCACACCCAGATCCTGCGGGATCCGGGTGTAAAGGCTCTCGACATCAATTGAAGTGAGTTTGTAGTTTGGTTGCCAATGGATTTCTCCTAATATTTTCAAACAATCCTTAGTATCTCGTATGAAAGATGGTATTACCTTCAGGAGTGGGTTCAACAACCAATGCAGATACCTAGATAGCGGCTCAGTTGCTGAACCCACCCCTGACACAATGGGGCGTCCAGGTGGCTTGTCTATTGATTTATGTATTTTTGGGGAAAAATACCAGTGGGGTCTATTTGGAAAACTTGGTAAAAGGCTCTCTGCTTTTTTGTTGGAAATGGTACCCAGATGCACTTGTTTGTTCAGAAAACTACGTATTTTTTCCACCACTTTTGACATAGGATCAGATTTAAGTTTAGTGTATACTTTGGGGTCTGACAATTGTCTTGCGGCTTCTTTTAAGTAATAATCCTTGTCTAGGAGTACTGTGGCTCCCCCCTTATCGGTCTTACGGATGATGACATCCTCCCAAGATTTAAGTGTATCAATTGCAACTCTCTCTGCTTGAGAAATATTAGATGCTGCCTTTGGATAATTTAAGCATTCAATATCTTGCAGTACTGCTCTCTGAAAAATATCTATGCTGTTACCTGGATTAGTTGGTGGAAAAAAATTTGATTTTATGCCTCCTTGAAAGAAAGAAATATCTGAGGCTAAGGGTGATTGTTCTAAGGAGTCAGTGTTATCAGTTAAGCTTAACAGTAGCAGTGTGTCATCTCTGACATTTTCGAGAGCTGAGTCCTTAAAACAAAAACCCACTGGACCTATGTTGCAAGGTTTTTCTGCCAATGCTGGTTCCCTGCTGCTTGTTTTAGAAGTGGCAAAAATTTTTTTTAAATGCATTTTGCGACAGGATTTAAACATATCTATTTGCACAGGTGCAGGACTATTAGCAGGGAGAGAGGGAGCGAGCAAGTATTTCACAGAATGCAATACAAAACTGGACACTGAAATTATCACTGAAATTATCAGCACTAAAAGTTTGGAGTATAAGATTACTACTCTAGCAGAGAAAGAAATTAGTTTATTTTGGACAATTCAATCATTAACAGCTTATAAAACCTCAGATCGTGTCCCTAGGGGATTACGAGTGATGAAAAATATATCATTCTACCAGCGTGATGCGGCATTTAAAGACAAGTGGGAACAGGTCCAGAAAGAAAGTTCGATGCAGTTCTTGATGATTGTGCTGGAAAAAAATATAGAAGAACATGAGGTAGTCACCCAGGAACTCATAAGACTACGAAAAGAACTACAATCTCGATTTTCTAATGACCAATGTTTAATATTTTTAAAAAATCTGGACAAAAGATTAATTCCATTCCAAACAGTAATTAAAGAAAGGAAAAAAGAAAAATGTATCCGAGATAAACAAAATTATGAGTCTAACATGATTTTCAAATGGAATAGTAAAATGACAACCACAGGATCGCCACCAAAGAGGAATAGATTTCAGAAAAGATTCATAAAAACTTCGGGTAAAACTAAAAGAGGAGCTTGGACCACAGATACGGACTCAAGTGGGACGGAAGAGCCCCTACCACCTCCAAAGAAAAAATCTGGATCGGATACTAATCCGGGACCATCAAGCAATATCCCTTTAGGAGGATTACACGCAGAGGCGGACGAAAACATAGAAGATATAGATATCAGACGGCTGAAGCAAGTCACTTGGAGGAAATAAAACATAAAAAAGACATTAAAGTATATAATCTGTAAAAAAGAACACTGTCTGAGGATATGATGTCAGCCCTGGAGAAGGGTCTCAACTTTTGTCTACCCGAAAAATTTAATTTTACAGAGTTTCAAATAGATATGTTTAAATCCTGTCGCAAAATGCATTTAAACATTTTTTTTGCCACTTCTAAAACAAGCAGCAGGGAACCAGCATTGGCAGAAAAACCTTGCAACATAGGTCCAGTGGGTTTTTGTTTTAAGGACTCAGCTCTCGAAAATGTCAGAGATGACACACTGCTACTGTTAAGCTTAACTGATAACACTGACTCCTTAGAACAATCACCCTTAGCCTCAGATATTTCTTTCTTTCAAGGAGGCATAAAATCAAATTTTTTTCCACCAACTAATCCAGGTAACAGCATAGATATTTTTCAGAGAGCAGTACTGCAAGATATTGAATGTTTAAATTATCCAAAGGCAGCGTCTAATATTTCTCAAGCAGAGAGAGTTGCAATTGATACACTTAAATCTTGGGAGGATGTCATCATCCGTAAGGCCGATAAGGGGGGAGCCACAGTACTCCTAGACAAGGATTATTACTTAAAAGAAGCCGCAAGACAATTGTCAGACCCCAAAGTATACACTAAACTTAAATCTGATCCTATGTCAAAAGTGGTGGAAAAAATACGTAGTTTTCTGAACAAACAAGTGCATCTGGGTACCATTTCCAACAAAAAAGCAGAGAGCCTTTTACCAAGTTTTCCAAATAGACCCCACTGGTATTTTTCCCCAAAAATACATGAATCAATAGACAAGCCACCTGGATGTCCCATTCTGTCAGGGGTGGGTTCAGCAACTGAGCCGCTATCTAGGTATCTGCATTGGTTGTTGAACCCACTCCTGAAGGTAATACCATCTTTCATACGAGATACTAAGGATTGTTTGAAAATATTAGGAGAAATCCATTGGCAACCAAACTACAGACTCACTTCAATTGATGTCGAGAGCCTTTACACCCGGATCCCGCAGGATCTGGGTGTGGAGGCTGTTAGACATTTTTTGACCAACATGGGAGAACATGATGACTATATCAACTTCAAAACTGAAGCGTTATTGATAGTACTTAAAAATAATGTATTTAAATTCGGAGAGACCTGGTACTTACAACATGGGGGTGTGGCCATGGGCACCCCCATAGGTTGCACACTGGCAAACTTGTTTTTGGCAAGGTTTGAGGATGACACAATTTATTCCCAAAATAATAAATTTCTATGCCACATTAAACATTTTTTCAGATATGTGGATGACATCCTAATAGTTTGGGATGGTACACAAGAAAAATTTGATGAGTTTGTTTCATTCCTAAACCAGTCAAACAAATATAATATGTTATTCACCAGTATTTTTGGAGATCAAACCTTGGAATTCTTAGACATAAAAATTTCCATACAGAATAATGAAATAAAAACAGAATCATACAGAAAACCTATAGCGGTAAATACCCTTTTGCGTCATGACAGTGCCCATCCTGAACATATAAAAAAATCAATACCGTATTCACAATTTCTCAGGATAAAAAGAGCTAATAATGATATAGATCGCTTCATGATACAAGCAGATGAGTTGAGTTATAGGCTGAAGGAAAGGGGATATCCACAATCAATAATCACCCAAGCATTGGAAAAAGTCTTACATGAAAGTGAAAATAAAAATAAGGCGGATAGACATCATAAAAATATTCTAAAAACAGAACGGTTTAGGTTTAACTTTAAAGTCAGCCCCATGGATCAAAGAATAAAATCAATCATTAACCGCCACTGGCATATTATCGAGAGCGATAGGGACTTACAAGAAGTAGCGCATAATAGACCTCAAATCACATACCGTAGAACAAAAAATAAAGGAGATCTATTGATAAAAAGGAGGTTTATTCCACAAAAAACGTGGTTAGAAAAAGCAAGCCCCATAGGAAACTATAAATGTAGGAACTGCACATATTGTGACCAACATTTGACAGGTAAAAGTATCAAAGTGGGCGATAAATGGCATAAAATAAACGATCTAATTACATGCCGTACTAAATGGTTGGTTTATATTATTTTCTGCCCATGTAATTTTTTCAATATAGGCAAAACTATCAGACCTTTATTCACCAGATTTAGAGAACATGCACACTCTATCAGTACAGGGATAGGGGCTACACGCCTCATTAATCATATGCAAGAGAAACATAATGGGAATCATAAATTGCTCAGGTTTGCCGGTTTAGAAAAGATTACACCCTCCCCAGCAGGAGGAGATACGCACAAGCACTTACTAAGGAGAGAAGCTCGCTGGATCATGGACACCAAAGCAATGGGACCCATAGGCTTCAATGATAAGAACGATTTGGTAATATTCCTTTAGATTGACTGAAGCTGATCTGACCAGCCCTTCTCTCCATGGTGATTTGCTTGTGTGTTATCTCATCTATGTATGACCATGGATGATATACTATACAATCATTATTCTTGCTTCATTAAAGAAATTTTTTTCAGATAAATTTGTTTGCTTAGTAGAAAAATATAATTACTATCTATGATATATATGATAACTATTACTCTGAGTATTTGCATGCAGCTTTATGAATGATTGTATGACCTAATTGATATTGATAGCCATAATGGATTTATTTTTTGTGTATCATGAATAATGTAATTAATTGATCTCTATAATGAACAAGGTTCAGCTTAATTCCTATATTGACAATAAACTATAAAAAGAAGAAAAAGTATTTTTTCAATACAAAAAAAAAATGTTTGCCTTTAGCATTAAAGTAATTGATAATATTCCATTTAGAAGAGAAATTTCTACTCTGCTATTATAGTGGAGTACTATATTATAATAACTTTGGGCTATTAATATGGAATCATTTTTTTTGTATGGAGGGAATTTTTTATATAGTGAAATGTGTTCATATATAAAAATATAAAATAAAAATTTGATGAACAAGAATTATCTTCATATAATAAATTTATAAAAATTATAGGTTAAAAGGCTGATATATTTCCATAAGGCTGTCAATTGAAGTTTGGAAATATTCTCTGCTAAAAATGTTAGATCATTATCGGACCGGTAATAAGAATTATAGCTATAACATTAGTGCGATCCAATGTATTGTGATTTATTTGCAAAATGTGAATGTTTTTAATTAGGTTTTAAACATTAACACGTGAGTCAGTAATTCTCTATTTAAATGTATGGTACTCACGTTTTACTGTGTATGGACCCGTGAAAGCACCCCTAGAGGTGCGAAACGGTACCGTCATCCTCGTGTTCCCCTCCCTGCATTCCCTCATGTCTGTTTCACCTGTCAGCATTGAAAAATAAAATAGTCCCAGAATATCGGAGAGTGCTGCCCTGTCTCCCTTTGTTCTATAGTCTCATGGATATTGCTTTGGCATAAGTTTAATATCTGAATTCAATAAAGAGATTGGTCTGAAGTTCGATGGAGTGTCTGGGTTTTTCCTGGGTTTGGTTAGGCTGATAATGTAAGCATTGAGCATCTCGCTTGGGAATGCTCCCTTTTGTGGCCCTTTATTGAAAAGTCTTACTAGGTAAGAAGAGAGTACAGTTTTGTACTTTTTGTAAAAATCGTTTGGGATAACAGAGCCTTGTGTAACTTCAATGAATCTATAGCCTTTATGATTTCCATCACTGAGAATAGTTGTACAGTGGTTAACTGTGGCAATTTGACATTATTTTATCCTGATCTGGCTGACTTTGTTTGTCTTCTTGTATATTGTACGAATTACTATAATAATTGGCAAATTCATTTGCAATTTGTTAAGGTTCCATGATTTCACTTGAGTCAGGTAATGTCAAGTAAGGTATGCGGAATTTAACGTTTTGGGTTTTTATCTGTTTTGCCAATGAGGCCCCAGGTTTATCACCCTGTCAATAATATGACATTTTGTTTTTTTTAAATGGCTTGTTCATATTTGTGCAGATTTAGCTCATGGAGTTGACTATGATGACTAGATATTTCTAGTGCTCTTGAATTTGAATATTTCAGTTTATTGAGTCTGTGTAAAACGGAAATCTTATTTTGAAGGTTTGTGTTTAGCAACTGACTGGTTCTTTTATGGTGGGAGCCTTGTTTTATAAAATGACTTCTTATGGTTGCTTTATGGGCACACGACAATGTCGTATGTGAAACTTCTTCATTGTCGTTAAATTCAAAGCATTCCTGGATACAATGTTGAGTTTGGGTCACGTTTGAAGGGTGGTTGAGAATATACAGTTAGGTCCAGAAATATTTGGACAGTGACACAATTTTCGCGAGTTGGGCTCTGCATGCCACCACATTGGATTTGAAATGAAACCTCTACAACAGAATTCAAGTGCAGATTGTAACGTTTAATTTGAAGGTTTGAACAAAAATATCTGATAGAAATTGTAGGAATTGTACACATTTCTTTACAAACACTCCACATTTTAGGAGGTCAAAAGTAATTGGACAAATAAACCAAACCCAAACAAAATTTTTTCATTTTCAATATTTTGTTGCGAATCCTTTGGAGGCAATCACTGCCTTAAGTCTGGAACCCATGGACATCACCAAACGCTGGGTTTCCTCCTTCTTAATGCTTTGCCAGGCCTTTACAGCCGCAGCCTTCAGGTCTTGCTTGTTTGTGGGATTTTCCGTCTTAAGTCTGGATTTCAGCAAGTGAAATGCATGCTCAATTGGGTTAAGATCTGGTGATTGACTTGGCCATTGCAGAATGTTCCACTTTTTTGCACTCATGAACTCCTGGGTAGCTTTGGCTGTATGCTTGGGGTCATTGTCCATCTGTACTATGAAGCGCCGTCCGATCAACTTTGCGGCATTTGGCTAAATCTGGGCTGAAAGTATATCCCGGTACACTTCAGAATTCATCCGGCTACTCTTGTCTGCTGTTATGTCATCAATAAACACAAGTGACCCAGTGCCATTGAAAGCCATGCATGCCCATGCCATCACGTTGCCTCCACCATGTTTTACAGAGGATGTGGTGTGCCTTGGATCATGTGCCGTTCCCTTTCTTCTCCAAACTTTTTTCTTCCCATCATTCTGGTACTGGTTGATCTTTGTCTCATCTGTCCATAGAATACTTTTCCAGAACTGAGCTGGCTTCATGAGGTGTTTTTCAGCAAATTTAACTCTGGCCTGTCTATTTTTGGAATTGATGAATGGTTTGCATCTAGATGTGAACCCTTTGTATTTACTTTCATGGAGTCTTCTCTTTACTGTTGACTTAGAGACAGATACACCTACTTCACTGAGAGTGTTCTGGACTTCAGTTGATGTTGTGAACGGGTTCTTCTTCACCAAAGAAAGTATGCGGCGATCATCCACCACTGTTGTCATCCGTGGACGCCCAGGCCTTTTTGAGTTCCCAAGCTCACCAGTCAATTCCTTTTTTCTCAGAATGTACCCGACTGTTGATTTTGCTACTCCAAGCATGTCTGCTATCTCTCTGATGGATTTTTTCTTTTTTTTCAGCCTCAGGATGTTCTGCTTCACCTCAATTGAGAGTTCCTTAGACCGCATGTTGTCTGGTCACAGCAACAGCTTCCAAATGCAAAACCACACACCTGTAATCAACCCCAGACCTTTTAACTACTTCATTGATTACAGGTTAACGAGGGAGACACCTTCAGAGTTAATTGCAGCCCTTAGAGTCCCTTGTCCAATTACTTTTGGTCCCTTGAAAAAGAGGAGGCTATGCATTACAGAGCTATGATTCCTAAACCCTTTCTCCGATTTGGATGTGAAAACTCTCATATTGCAGCTGGGAGTGTGCACTTTCAGCCCATATTATATATATAATTGTATTTCTGAACATGTTTTTGTAAACAGCTAAAATAACAAAACTTGTGTCACTGTCCAAATATTTCTGGCCCTGACTGTAGGTAGTAAGTTGACAAGTCAGGGATATGTGATTAGAGAAATTTTCCTCAATGTCCAGCGTGATGGAAGCATTGTCGGACCATGTTATATCCTCATTGTTTCTTTTCAATACTCTGGGTAATAAGATTTTATTCACTAGAAAGTAGTTTTTAAAAGTTGTATACCAGAACCCATTATAAACCCGTAGATGAGAATAGCTACCAAGACTTTTGTAGTGTGCCTTATCCCAAATGAATACAAAATATCACAGTGAGTAAGTTCTGCCATATCAGGAGAAATGATAGCTCAACCCAGGAATACATTAAACAAAAAGAGATCTTGACAAGATTTTGAGAGACGTTTCAGAAACAGATCATTAAGAGAACAATTGAGACAAATAGGAACCTTACACATGATCATTGCTTAGTCCACCGCAAAAAAAATCTACTAAAAACCGCAAAACAGGCGAAAGATAAAATAATAATTTCTTTACAGGTTACAATAGGGGCAACCATACCATACATAATGTTTTCGAGAAATATTGGTATTTTCTGAAAAAGTATCCCATTATTAAGGATATTTCTTTACCCCAAGGATCTAATATAACATTTTGTAGGGTGATGACAGTTAAAAATAGTATAGCCCCCAGTATTCTGATGAAAAACACGTTACAGAAAATTGATAGTACTAAATCAAATAATAACAAGAATGTTAATAAAAACAAAAATGGCGGCAATAAAAATAAAATAAACTTTAATACAAATATCCATAAAAACAGGAACAAAAATTTAAATAATGTTGAAACGTTAGAGATAGTTAAATGCAGCATCAAACAATACTGTTGTTGTAAAATTATCAGTCATGGAACCCAATCTATCAAATCCACCAACAATAATGAAACATTCACAATAAAACAAAAATTGTCATACAACTCAGATTATGTAGTATATGCCATAAATTGCATATGTATATTGCAATATGTGCAACGCAATGTGTGCGCTACCGCATGAATGATCACAGGCAGGATATTAAAAATGTTTTTTTTAAAAACAGAGCCTGACAAGACATATAACCATCAAGCACAATGGAGATTTTGAAGTAATGAAATTAATACCCTTGGAACAAATTCCAGCACACCTAATAAATACAAGAAATGCAATCCTAATAAAAGGTCATAAATAGGGAATCTATAATAAAGACATTATCCCACAATGATAAATTTATAATCAGTGCATTAAATCAGACAGTTGGATATAACCGTAGATGTTAATAGGGTACTTTACTAGTTGCTGGTAGCCCTCCTGGGCTACAGTGGATGTAGATGATTAGATGTCAATACTCTCCCAAACTTTACAGATTAATAACTATATAGTGCCTTGGTGTTGTGTAGGTAAAAAGACAACTCCTTCATCCAACGCGTTTTCCCCCATTTGTTATTGGGGTTCATCAGGGGATCAGAGACGGCAATTGGGAGCAGAATCACAGCCCAATTGTCCAAAGATGCCACGTAGCGGTATAATCAATGCCCGGTCTCAATGTCCCGTAGAGCAAGACGTCTGGGTCCAGGTGATAGATGCCTCCCTCCTAATAGTGCTGCCGCAGCATCAGGTTAAGGAGCATTAGTAAGGCCCAATAACTTTCTGTGGGCAATTTTACTACGAATGGTGGGTCAATTACTACCTGTGCTGTGAGTCTCCCAAACTTGGGGAGGAGGATATTATGAATCATCAATACCACTCTGTGTTGTGTTTGGTATCTGTGTGCTGATTTTATTGCACTTTGCACATTTGGAGGCTGGTGGTGGGTATCTGTTACGGTTGCTGTGGCTCTGGAGACTATGTCCGGATTTCTTGCTACTGCACATGTGCAAGCGCTGGAGACTAAGTCCTATCTTGGAGCCATTGCACATGTGCGGGTGACATCATCGCTGACACGAGGTCACATGTCTCTGACACCTTCTAAGCTGATTGGCCACTGGTCATGTGCTTGTGACACGTGGTCACATGTCTCTGACACCTTCTATGCCGATTGGTCGCTGGTCATGTGCTTGTGACGCTTTGCTCGGTGATAGGCCAGCGTGACGTCATTGCTGTCATTCTGGCAGCGGATTGGCTCTGGTGTCCTCCATCTTGGATGAGGCACAGAGTCTATATAAGACCCTGACGCACGCCGCCCGGCGCTCAGTCCTCTTGGTTCATGCATGAGGGTAGACGCCCTGTGCACATCCCTCTAGGAATCTCTCTGTCTATGTTAGGTGAGCGCTACCGGCAGAGTAGCGTTCTTATACCTCACAGCATCGGCTGCAGTCCGTATCCTTACCTCTTAGTGTAGCAGACATAGGCAGGTGCCTGAGGCACATGGTCCGGCTGGGCCTTGTGATTCTACTCGTAGGTGGACGTTGCCGCTAGGGTAACGTTCCTTATACTGCGTCTGGCAGTTGTTCGTATCCTCGCACACTAGGGGAGCGAACAGAGGTAAGAGCTTTGTGCGGCTTATGCTGCTGTCCAACTCTTTTGCACCACTAGAAGAGCGGACCTAGGCAGGTGCCATATCTAGTGGTTCGTGTCCTCGCACACTAGTGGAGCGAACGCAGGTAGGAGCTTTGTGCGGCTAACGCTGCTGTCCGTCTCTTTTGCACCACTAGAAGAGCGGACCTAGGCAGGTGCCATATCTAGTGGTTCGTGTCCTCGCACACTAGTGGAGCGAACGCAGGTAGGAGCTTTGTGCGGCTTACGCTGCTGTCTGTCTCCTGGCACCACTAGAGGAACGTACCTAGGTAGGTGCCATTTCACACTCACTGCTTTTGTCTTTGTGATCTTTAACAGAGACCATTCCACACACCCTCCAAGTAAGGGAGGAATTGCTTTATTTTCTAATTATATTCCTCTGTGAGTTTAACAGAGGTATTGCACTCTGCACTTGTGCTATTATTTTTTACAGTGGCACACTTATATACCCCTTATCCTCTGCCATAGTCTGCAGCAGAGTCTTTGCACGGTGGACCCTGACTGTCTGACATTCCTTTAGGTTTTATTATCAGACAACCCCCCGTAACATTAGGACTGAGCCTAGGGTCTGGCAGTTATGGCAGAATATCAGCAGTTACACCGTTACATACAAGTATTTGAGTCGCGGCTCAAGAGTATAGAGGATAAACCTCAGACCATGGTGACATCTGCACATGATCCTCGACTTGCTCTGCCAAACAGATATTCTGGTGATGCCAGATCATGTCGTGGTTTCATTAGTCAATGTCAGATGCACCTAGAGGTCAATTCTTCTCGCTTCTCTACGGAGAGGTCCAGAGTAGGCTTTATCATCTCCTTACTTCAGGACAAAGCCTTAGAATGGGCGACTCCCTTATGGGAGTGATCTGATGTGGTTGCTCTGAGACATCAAGACTTTCTTGATGCTCTTAAAGCGGTATTCATGGGTCCGCAGGTTACCCATGATGCGGCCCTGAGACTCTTAGATCTATCTCAGGGTTCGTTATCCACTAGTTCTTATGCCATTGCTTTTAGAACTCTGGTGGCAGAACTAGATTGGCCAGAGAAGGTGTTGATTACTATCTTCTGGAGAGGGTTGGCAGGCTATGTCAAGGATGCCCTTGCTACTCGTGAGGTCCCTGCTTCTCTGGAGGACTTGATCACAGTAGCAATGAGGATCGACGTACGCCATAGGGAACGTAGACTCGATGTCTCTTCCTCACGCCCTAAGCATCGGGCTATTCCAGTTGTTGAGGGTCCACTACCATCTTCCTCAGCATCTGAAACATCTCCCACTCCTATGGAGTTAGGTCATACGTCCTCCAGACTACGCAAGTCTGGTCCTTCTATATGTTACGTATGTTGTCAGGCTGGGCACTATGCCAACAAGTGTTCTAGTCGTCAGGGAAACTCCCAGGCCTAGTAACCATTAGAGGGGGGTTACTAGAGACGTCTTCTGCACCCTCTAAGTGTAGTATCCCAGGTCAGCTCTGATTCTCTGAGAATACATGGCCTAATATGGCTTTTGTGGATTCCGGAGCTGACGGGACTTTTGTGTCCTCAGGATTTGTAAAGGGACACAATATTCCCTCTATCATGTTAGAGGCGCCTATTCCTGTCCGTGTTGTTAATGGGACTATGTTGTCTGACTCCATTACATTGAGGACAGTTCCCTTGCGCCTTTCCCTGCCTCAGGGTCACATAGAGGAGATTTCTTTTCTTGTTTTGATGAGGGTATAGACGACGTCCTTCTGGGTCTCCCATGGCTTCGGACTCATGCTCCTCACATTGACTGGGAGTCCGACAGCATTATTAGTTGGGGTTTGAAATGTCAGTCCCGATGTCTTCCCTTACCACCTAAGGTCGTTGCGGTTGCATCAACTGATCTCTCTCCCATACCTACACCCTATTTGGATTTCGCTGACGTGTTCTCCAAACAGGGTGCTGAGGTTCTTCAACCCCATAGGCCGTATGACTGTGCCATAGACCTTATCCCAGGTTCGGTTCCACCTAAGGGCAGGGTTTACCCCCTGTCGATACCTGAGTCGGAGGCCATATCGACCTATATAAGAGAGAGTTTAGAGAAGGGGTTCATTCGTAAGTCTGTCTCTCCCGCGGGAGCTGGATTTTTCTTTGTTCGTTAGAAAGAGGGTGATTTGTGTCCCTGCATAGATTACAGGGGTCTCAACGCAATCACAATAAAGAACAAATACCCGTTATCTTTAATTTCGGAGCTCTTTGACAGACTGAGGGGAGCTCAGGTTTTTACGAAGTTGGATCTGCGGGGTGCGTATAACTTGGTACGAATTCGAGTGGGTGACGAATGGAAGACCGCTTTTAACACCCGAGACGGTCACTATGAATACCTAGTCATGCCTTTTGGTTTATGTAATGCACCTGCAGTATTTCAGGACTTCTTAAACGATGTGTTCAGGGATTTACTGCTATCCTCTGTCGTGGTGTATCTGGACGACATCCTGATTTTTTCTCCTGATCTGGAGACTCATCGTCAGGATGTCGTTCGTGTCCTTTCCCGTTTAAGGGAGCACTCTTTGTTTGCTAAACTCGAAAAATGTGTATTCGAGCAGTCATCCTTGCCTTTTTTGGGCTACATTATCTCACAAGAGGGTCTGGCTATGGATCCTGCGAAGCTCTCTGCTGTCCTGGAATGGTCCGAACCTCATTCCTTGAAGGCGGTGCAACGCTTCTTAGGATTCATAAATTATTACAGGCAGTTCATACCCCATTTCTCTACTTTGGTGGCCCCTTTGGTGGCCTTGACTAAGAAAGGTGCTAATCCAAAAGTCTGGTCTACTGAGACATCCCAGGCTTTTGAGGCAGTAAAAAAACACTTTTCAACTGCTCCCGTTCTTCAAAGACCCGATGAGAATAAGCCCTTCCTCTTGGAGGTTGATGCCTCTTCAGTGGGTGCTGGTGCAGTCTTGTATCAAAAGAACGGTGCAGGTAGAAAAAGGCCGTGTTTCTTCTTTGCTAAAACCTTTTCACCGGCAGAGAGAAACTATACCATTGGGGATAGGGAACTGCTCGCCCTGAGATTAGCCTTGGAGGAGTGGCGTCACTTGCTGGAAGGAGCGAAACATCCTTTCCAGGTCTATACAGACCATAAGAATCTGACATACTTACAAACTGCTCAGCGTCTGAATCCTCACCAAGCCCGCTGGTCCTTGTTTTTCTCCCGCTTTCACTCCTCCATCAACTATCTGTCTGGGAGTAAGAATAACAAGGCAGACGCTCTGTCTCGCTCTATGGTTTCTACCCAGGAAGAGATTGTCGAACCTCGTCTTATCCTTCCCTCCAGGGTTTTTCATACGCTCTCCCCTGTGACGTTAGACCAAATCCCACCGGGCAAGACCTTTGTGCAGCCTGATCGACAGAATGATATACTGTCGTGGGCCCACACCTCAAAGGTGGGTGGGCATTTTGGTATTAGGCGGACACGAGAGTTACTGGAGAGGTGGTATTGGTGGCCACACTTAGCCAGCCACGTCAAGAGATATGTCGGTTCCTGCTACTCGTGTGCTCGCAACCGTCCATTACGGCAGAGACCGGCTGGGCTCTTGCATCCTTTACCAGTGCCAGATAGACCATAGGAGGTGGTAGGCATGGACTTTGTGGGTGATCTTCCGTGTTTACAGGGACATAGATTTGTGTGGGTCATTACGGACCATTTCTCCCGGATGGTTCATCTCGTACCATTATCGAGAATCCCGTCTTCCAGGGTACTAGCCAAACTATTCCTCAAGCATGTCTTTAGGCTTCACGGGATGCCAGATCGTATCATTTGTGATAGAGGCCCGCAATTTGCTTCCTGTTTCTGGCGAGATCTTTGTAGCCTTCTGCAAATTGAGTTGAATCTCTCTTCGGCATATCATCCGGAGACCAATGGTTTGGTTGAGCGTACCAATCAATCCATGATTATATACCTTCGACACTTTGTTGCTGAGAACTACGATAACTGGTCCTCCCTCCTACCCTGGGCAGAATTTGCCCTTAACAATTCGCTGGCTGAGGCCACTGGGCAGACACCGTTCGTACTCAATAATGGGCAATACCCTAGGGTACCGGTACCGTTTCCCGCTGCTGCACCTTCTCCTCTTGTGGCCGACTGGGCAACTAATGCCAGAGAGGTTTGGGATTGGACTCAAGAGTCGATCCAAGCAGCTAAGGACCGTATGAAGACGGTGTCCGATCGGTTTCGTCGCCCGGCTCCTGTCTTTTCTCCAGGGGATTTTGTGTGGCTCTCTGCAAAACACGTGAAACTTAGAGTGAGCTCTGTCAAATTTACTCCTCGCTTCCTGGGTCCTTATGAGGTTCTTCGACAGGTAAATCCTGTAGTCTACCAATTGAAGTTACCCGTCCATCTTAGGATCCATGACAATTTCCATGTTTCACTGCTAAAGCCGGCTATTTTACCTTACGCTCGTGAAGTGCACTCTCCTGCCTCTGATTCCTTTCGCTCTAGCTATGAGGTACGAGCCATAGTTGGTTCTAAGATGGTTAGAGGGCGCAGGTTCTTCTTGATAGATTGGGAGGGCTATGGCCCGGAACATCGCTCTTGGGAGCCTGAGGAGACTGTCCATGCTCCCGACTTAGTTGCCGATTACCTGCGTCACCGGGAGGGGGGCCCTTGAGGGGGAGGTACTGTTACGGTTGCTGTGGCTCTGGAGACTATGTCCGGATTTCTTGCTACTGCACATGTGCAAGCGCTGGAGATTAAGTCCTATCTTGGAGCCATTGCACATGTGTGGGTGACATCATCGCTGACACGAGGTCACATGTCTCTGACACCTTCTAAACTGATTGGCCACTGGTCATGTGCTTGTGACATGTGGTCACATATCTCTGACACCTTCTATGCCGATTGGTCGCTGGTCATGTGCTTGTGACGCTTTGCTCGGTGATAGGCCAGCGTGACGTCATTGCTGTTATTCTGGCAGCGGATTGGCTCTGGTGTCCTCCATCTTGGATGAGGCACAGAGTCTATATAAGACCCTGACGCACGCCGCCCGGCGCTCAGTCCTCTTGGTTCATGCATGAGGGTAGACGCCCTGTGCACGTCCCTCTAGGCATCTCTCTGTCTATGTTAGGTGAGTGCTACCGGCAGGGTAGCGTTCTTATACCTTACAGCTTCGGCTGCAGTCCGTATCCTTACCTCTTAGTGGAGCGGACATAGGCACGTGCCTGAGGCACAAGGTCCGGCTGGGCCTTGTGATTCTACTCGTAGGTGGACGTTGCCGCTAGGGTAACGTTCCTTATACTGCGTCTGGCAGTTGTTCGTATCCTCGCACACTAGGGGAGCGAACAGAGGTAGGAGCTTTGTGCGGCTTATGCTGCTGTCCGTCTCTTTTGCACCACTAGAAGAGCGGACCTAGGCAGGTGCCATATCTAGTGGTTCGTGTCCTCGCACACTAGTGGAGCGAACGCAGGTAGGAGCTTTGTGCGGCTAACGCTGCTGTCCGTCTCTTTTGCACCACTAAAAGAGCGGACCTAGGCAGGTGCCATATCTAGTGGTTCGTGTCCTCGCACACTAGTGGAGCGAACGCAGGTAGGAGCTTTGTGCGGCTTACGCTGCTGTCCGTCTCCTGGCACCACTAGAGGAACGTACCTAGGTAGGTGCCATTTCACACTCACTGCTTTTTTCTCTGTGATCTTTAACAGAGACCATTCCACACACCCTCCAAGTAAGGGAGGAATTGCTTTATTTTCTAATTATATTCCTCTGTGAGTTTAACAGAGGTATTGCACTCTGCACTTGTGCTATTATTTGTTACAGTGGCACACTTATATACCCCTTATCCTCTGCCATAGTCTGCAGCAGAGTCTTTGCACGGTGGACCCTGACTGTCTGACATTCCTTTAGGTTTTATTATCAGACAGCCCCCCGTAACAGTATCCTTTAAGGTAGTTAGGAGTAAAGAGGGAGAGCTTAGGGTGCTTAAAGCCCCATTGTTAGGCAAGACCAAGAGAAGGGAGAGTTATACCCCCTAGGTCTTTTGTTGATCAGAATTTTTTGCATTGTCAACCTTTACCTCAAGCTCCTCTATATCAATCCCTTACACCTTTCTACCTAGTGTGCACTTACACACTACATTTACATTTTGTGTTTGTTTGATTAAATATATTTGTTTTAATTAATAAATAAAAAGTATATTTATAGGTATTAGTTTGTGCTGTCTTTACCTTCCCTTCATTTTACAAACCCGACCTGGTCTGGGTGAATAAGTTTAGGCAATAACCTGCCTATCCTTATCCATCAAGAAGAAGTCCTCTGCCTTTCCACCGTTGTCAGCCTGTCCCACTGTAGACCTTTTCGTCAAATTAGTCACTCAAGATCTTTGCAAACTCCCTGAGATAAGATCTCATGATAATTTGAACCAGGGACAAAGAAAAGCGATTGACAAAATGTCTAAGATGCGGGATATAATGGGGAAACAGGCTGACAAGGGGGGAAATGTAGTGACATGGCCAACTGTAAATTATGAGGCTGAGGACTTCAAGCAGTTGAATAATAGTGACTGTTATCGGAAACTTGATGGCAACCCATCTGCAGCCTTCAAGTCTGACCTTGATAACATCCTTAAGAAAGCATGTGATGATAACATTATATCCGTGTGTGTCCTGGAGGGTCTTGTGAACCAATATCCCACTGTCCCTACTATTTACTTTTTGCCAAAAGTTCATAATAGCCTCCAGGACCCTCCGGGAAGGCCCATAGTTTCGGGCATTAACAGTTTATGCGAACCTGCTTGTAGATTTTTGGATCATTACTTGCAACCCCTGATATTTTGACAAAAAAGCGACGAAAGCTGAGACATCGGAAGACCTTGAGGCCCTAAATAACATACCTAAGCCTTTTAGGGAAAAACATAGCTGTAACTGGCGCCTCCTCAAGTTTTGAGGGATAGACAGAGTTTATTTTGGTACAAGGGGAGGTGATCACAGGAGGGTTTTGGCCCGGAAGGAGGATAACTGGATTACCATGCTGGAAACTGTGAAACCACAGGGTTTGAATGATCTGGTGTCCTTCAAGCCCTTCCTGTGATCGGCTTCCCTCAGGATATTATGTGACCCCTGACAGAGGTGTATCAAGGCTTTCCGGCACCCGGGGCAAGAATTCAATTTGTGACCAATTATTTATATGTGATTTGCACATTTAGTCACATGATGACAAGCTGCTCTTAATAATTCTCTCAATGTTCAAAGAGAAATATAGGAAGAAAAGCTAATTGTCTCATGCAAGTATGAAAATCCCATATGAGTGGAGTGGCGATGTGGTATCTGCTGGAACCAGAAGCAGAGCTGAATCCTGACAGGGAGTATTATACATGCTGTTAGGATTGGGCTACACTGTTTAATTTTATCAGTAAAGGGCTTCTCCAGGTTTGAGATAAAAATCTGCAGTCACTGTGTGTCACTCTATGTGACTGTAGACTTCTAAATTCTCACATTGCACACTGTCAGGATTCTCTGGTGCCGGCGGTATTCACGTGCTGACTAGAAATGTATGGCCTCGCTGAATAAAAATGAATTGAGTAAGGCCGGACACATCTAGTCAGAATGTGGCCAGAAATATAAAAATCTCATACTTGTGCTCATATGACCGTCCACTCTCATCACTGGCACCGGAGAATCCTAAAAGTGTGCAAGCGCTGTGAGAATTCAGAAGATTGAAGTCACCTAGAGAGACTGGAAACTTTCATCTCAAATCTGGACAAGACTTTACTTATAAAATTAAGCAGTGTAGGCCAATTCTAAGTAAAGGAGTTGTTCAATCTCACAATGTATGTATTGTTACTTGTGTACAGGATCAGAACTAGTAACAGCACCAGAACCACCAGAGGTACAGAAATACATAATTAGAACCCCCATCAATACAGAAACACAGCATCACAACCACCAGCAGCACAGAAATTCATCATCCGAACCACCAGCAGTACAGAAATACACCCATATAACCCCATAAGTTTAGAAACACAGCATCAAAACCCTCATCAGTACAGAAATACATAATCAAAACCACAAGAATGGTACATCAATTGTAATGTCAGGTCAGACACATAGACAATTGTATTGCCAGAATCTACAACTTCCAGTACATCCTTAAAGGGAATTTGTCACCAGAATGTTAACACCTAATCTGAGAGCAGCATAACGTAGGGGCAGAGATCCTGATTCCAGCAGTGTGTCACTTACTGTGCTGCTTAATCTAGTTTTGATAAAATCACAGTTTAATCAGCAGTAGACTATCATTACAGGACTGATTGACATGCTGCCAGGTAGTCCAGCATATTCATGAGCTCTGTATAACTGCTAGATCTCCAGCAGAGAAAACATTGATTTTATCAAAATGACAGCAAAGAATTCAGTAAGTGACACATCGCTGGAATCAGGGTCTCTGTCTCTACATTATGCTGCTCTCAGATGGGAGAGCAAAAACCTGGTGACAGATTTCTTTTAACAATGGTAAGGAGATATTTAGGAGTTATCAGTCATCATCATACTGAGGACTATACAGGAACTACAATAAGGCCTCAGTTCCACTTGCATTTTGCACAGACCAGTGCAATCCGATAAAACATCGAATTGCAATTGCAAAATTATGGAGCAGTGTCCATCTGCGATTGATTTTTCATGATATATTGGCATGATAAAAGACTTGCTGCATGCAGCGAGTGTCTGAGAGTCTCAGCTCACACACCCAGACAGGTCAACGGAAGCGTGGGAAACATCACACTGCACTTGGATGTCATCAGAGTGCAGTGCAATGTACGCAGAGACAGGCCGTGGAGAAGGGGTAGAATTACTCCATCCCTTTGTCTTGTCTGAAACTGTGATCCGATCGCAAGATTGGATCACAGTCGCATGACACTCGGCTCATGCTCGCAGCAGAGCCTGAGACAAGGGTCATTAGTATATCGCATCTGATGCTCTTGCATGGGAAGCAATGTGCAAGTGAGACTGAGGCCTAATGATGAGAATTAGTCAGTATCACAAATAAAGGCTGGAGTCACATTAGCGTATGGCATCTAATGCAAGTGCAACAGATGTGATATGCTAATGACCCTCGCTCAGGCTCTACTGCGAGCGTGAGCCGAATGTCATGCGACTGTGACCCGATCTTGTGATCGGGTCACAGCTATGAAGTAGGGGTGGGGCGCTGCAGAGGAGAGGGAGGGGTTAATCTCCCCATATGCTCCATTGTCAGCCTGTGTGTATATCGCACTGCACTTGGATAACATTCGAGTGCAGGCCGATGTTTCTTGAATGGGTGCGAGTGATATGGCCCTCGCAGACAATCGCAGCATGCTGCGACTTTTTCCACTGTCCGATTAGGCTGAGGAAAAACTCACAGATCTGAGCTGCATCATTGTCTTACATGGGGCCAAGTGCAATGCGAGATTTTCTCACATTGCACTCGTGCGACTCATACGCAAGTGCGACTGTGCCCAATCATTTACTTTCAGGTACCTTATAGACAATGTTGTCTCTGATTGGAGTCATCTTGTCCAGACACCATGATGACTTTTCACATCCACAGCTCGTCTCTGCAGACTTCCATCTTCTCCAGAACATACTGGCATGATACCCTTAAAAATAGCAGAATGATTATAATACTCCGATATAAAAATATCTGCCCTACGCTGTGCCCCTGAATAAATAATGGCCCCTCACTGTATTCTTTGCACAAAACATGATGCGCACACACAGTCCCTCTTATAGTACATTCACTCCACAGTGCCCTCTATATTTTCCATACTGAACCCACTCTTCACACTGTCCTCTACACTGTGTCACCCTTATACTGCCCAGTCTTTATACTGTGCCTCCTCATCACACTCCCCCTCCTTGCTATGGCTTCACAATATCCTCTCATGCTATCCCCTTTCCTTGACAGCCATACTCAGAGAATAACCGGCTCCCACTATGGGGACGGCAAAATGTACCCGCAGGTAGGGCTGGCTCCAGGTTTTTGTGGGCCCTGGGTGAAAGAGTCTCAATGGGCCCCATCCTCACATAGGCACACACTTACACAAATATTTACACATACAAGCATACATACATATACATATTTAAAGACAAATTCACAAGAATATATATAAACAGAAAATAAATCTATACATAGTCATATACACTGACATACATAGACACACATAATATGCACACACAGACAAATTAGAGATATTATTAATATGGGTAAGCAGGCAACAGCCTCATTTACCTCCCCTGCTTGTCTCCGTCCAGCTCCTCCTCGGCATGTGTCTGTGCCGTGCTCATTGGTGGCCATTACTATCAGACATGACCACACACAAAGCACACTGACCGTGCTGTATATACATCACAGGAGAGGCTGGGGACATACAGCAATGGGGGGACATACAGCTCGAGAGGGGGGCATTCAGATCTGAGGTGGTATACAGCCCTGGGGTGGGGGAAGTACAGCTCTGGTGGGTGTATAGCACTGGGGTGGGGGACATACAGCTCTAGGGGAGTATACAGCACTGGGGTTGAGGATGTACTGCTCTGGAGGGTATACAGCACTGGAGTGGGGGGGACATAAAGCTCTGGGAGGTATATAGCACTGGAGTGGGTGCAACAGACAGTTCTGGTGGATATACAGCACGGGGATCAGGGGACATACAGTTCTGAGGGGTATACAGCACTGGGATCAGGGGACAGACAGTTCTGGGGGTATATAGTACTGGGGTGGGGTGAATAGAGGGTTCTGGGGGTATACAGCACTGGGTGGCGTTAATAGACAGTTCTGGGGGTATATAGCACTGGGTGGGGTTAATAGACAGTTCTGGGGGTATATAGCACTGGGTGGGGTTAATAGACAGTTCTGGGGGTATATAGCACTGGGTGGGGTTAATATACAGTTCTGAGGTATATAGCACTGGGTGGGGTTAATAGACAGTTCTGGGGTATACAGCACTGGGTGGGGTTAATAGACAGTTCTAGGGTATATAGCACTGGGTGGGGTTAATAGGCAGTTCTGGGGTATACAGCACTAGGTGGGGTTAATAGACAGTTCTGGAGTATACAGCACTGGAAGGGATTAATAGACAGTTCTGGGGATATACAGCACTGGGTGGGGTTAATAGACAGTTCTGAGGGTATACAGCACTGGGTTGGGTTAATAGACAGTTCTGGGGTATACAGCACTGGGGAGGTGTTAATAGATAGTTCTGGTGGTATACAGCACTGGGTGGGGTTAATAGACAGTTCTGGGGGTATACAGCACTGGGTGGGGTTAATAGACAGTTCTGGGGGTATACAGCACTGGGTGGGGTTAATAGACAGTTCTGGGGTATATAACACTGGGTGGGGTTACATAGACAGTTCTGGGAGGTATACAGCACTGGGTGGGGTTAATAGACAGTTCTGGCGTATACAGCACTGGGTTGGGTTAATAGACAGTTCTGGGGGTATACAGCACTGGGTGGGGGGGACAGGACATACAGCTCGGCGAGAAGTTGATGCTTCGGCTCCTGTCTAACAATGTCTTCATCTGTGGGTTGAGCATAGAATGTATGGGCTCCATACAGGTCAGTGGGCGCGACCAGCTTCATGACAAATTAAGTTATACCTGGAAGGAGCCCGTACATTCTAGCATCTACCTTTTCTATTGGACGCAGTGCACACTGCATGTTAGCTCCGCCCACAAATGAACTTAGGCTCTGCAGACCGCAGAGAAGGCTGCGTGCAGGTGTGGATGTAAGAGCCATAAGCCAGGGAAGGGCGGCTGCCAGCTGCATGAGTGCTGCGGGCCCTGGAACTCGGCCCGGGGGCAGCAGCATACATCACCGCCCTTGCTAAAAGGTGCTGCCGCCGTTCCTGGCCTGGGGAGACACAGACTGCTGCATCAGTCGGCCAGACAGTGCCCCCCCGACACTGCGCCTGGGGCAGATGCCCTGCCAGCCCCCACAGATATGTCTCTGCCCCTGATCTGTGTCCTCGTGCTTTTGTTGTACGTTTTCTTGGCTAATTCTCTTTCTGCATGATATCTGTTATTTGAGCTTTGGCCTGAGTGGCCCCCACAAGTTCCTCGCTCTCTGTTTGATTTTTATGGTCATTATTTTAATTTTTTATATTTTTTTGTTATGTTGTCCTTTTGTACAGGGTTTGGTGAGAGCAGCCGTTTAAGAAAATCTGCCATATGTGAATACATATGTTCTACATCTATGATGCTATTGTACCTGAATGATCTACGTCCATGACGGAATTATACCGAAATTGTACCTGAATGATCCACCAACTAAACTGTTGTTTTGCAATCTATTTTTTTTATGATAATGCACATGGATTTGGGTCATACAATCATATGAAAAAGTTTGGGCACCTATATTAATGTTAACCTTTTTTTCTTTATAACAATTTGGGTTTTTGCAACAGCTATTTCAGTTTCATATATCTAATAACTGATGGACTCAGTAATATTTCTGGATTGAAATGAGGTGTATTGTACTAACAGAAAATGTGCAATCCGCATTTAAATAAAATTTGACCGGTGCAAAAGTATGGCCACCCTTATCAATTTCTTGATTTGAACACTCCTAACTACTTTTTACTGACTTACTAAAGCAGTAAATTGGTTTTTTAACCTCATTGAACTTTGAACTTCAAAGGCAGGTGTATCCAATCATGAGAAAAGGTATTTAAGGTGGCCACTTGTAAGTTATTCTCCTATTTGAATCTCCTATGAAGAGTGGCATCATGGGCTCCTCAAAACAACTCTCAAATGATCTGAAAACAAAGATTATTCAACACAGTTGTTCCGGGTGAAGGATACAAAACGTTGTCTCAGAGATTTAAACTGTCAGTTTCCACTGTGAGGAACATAGTAAGGAAATGGAAGAACACAGGTACAGTTCTTGTTAAGCCCAGAAGTGGCAGGCCAAGAAAAATATCAGAAAGGCAGAGAAGAAGAATGGTGAGAACAGTCAAGGACAATCCACAGACCACCTCCAAAGACCTGCAGCATCATCTTGCTGCAGATGGTGTCACTGTGCATCGGTCAACAATACAGCGCACGTTGCAGAAGGAGAAGCTGTATAGAGTGATGCGAAAGAAGCCATTTCTGCAAGCACGCCACAAACAGAGTCGCCTGAGGTATGGAAAAGCACATTTGGACAAGCCAGTTACATTTTGGAAGAAGGTCCTGTGGACTGATGAAACAAAGATTGAGTTGTTTGGTCATACAAAAAGGCGTTATGCATGGAGGCAAAAAAACACGGCATTCCAAGAAAAGCACTTGCTACCCACAGTAAAATTTCCATCACGCTTTGGGGCTGTGTGGCCAATGCCGGCACCGGGAATCTTGTTAAAGTTGAGGGTCGCATGGATTCAACTCAGTATCAGCAGATTCTTGACAATAATGTGCAAGAATCAGTGACGAAGTTGAAGTTACGCAGGGGATGGATATTTCAGCAAGACAATGATCCAAAACACCGCTCCAAATCTACTCAGGCATTCATGCAGAGGAACAATTACAATGTTCTGGAATGGCCATCCCAGTACCCAGACCTGAATATCATTGAACATCTGTGGGATGATTTGAAGCATGCTGTCCATGCTCGGCGACCATCAAACTTAACTGAACTGGAATTGTTTTGTAAATGGAATGGTCAAATATACCTTCATCCAGGATTCAGGAACTTATTAAAAGCTACAGGAAGCGACTAGAGGCTGTTATTTTTGCAAAAGGAGGATCTGCAAAATATTAATATCACTTTTATGTTGAGGTGCCCATACTTTTGCACCGGTCAAATTTTGTTTAAATGCGGATTGCACATTTTCTGTTAGTACAATAAACCTCATTTCAATCCAGAAATATTACTCAGTCGATCATTTATTAGATATATGAAACTGAAATAGCTGTTGCAAAAACCCAAATTGTTATAAAGAAAAAAGGTTAACATTAATAGGGGTGCCCAAACTTTTTCATATGACTGTATTTATAGCCTGGTTATGGCTATATAGCATGCAATTTTACCTTGGGATAAGTAATGGTTTCTTATAAACTGATATGGGTGAATGAATGTCCCTTCATGTCTTATGACTGCCGGTTAGTCAGTTTGTAATATCATGCTTGGCATATCTAATTGATAGCATTATCTTTTTCCTGACCACACTTATGCAATAGTTCATTAACCACACTGCTCCAGGATTTTTCTGTGTTTTTAAGGAGTTAATTTTAACTGTGTGTTTTTTTATACCCATCTTTAATCATGTGATGAATTTATGATGTCTTTTTGTATTATGCTAATAAACTTGTAATTTTTTGGATTTATTTTGGTGTCTCTTTGGTATACTGTACTTGTATCAAAATGCAGGTCTAATGTAGGTTTAATATATTTGGTTTGGTAGATATGCATATATAAAATATAGATTTCTATTTCCGTTTTTGGATTTATAACCTGCATATCCTTCTAGTTAAAATGTTTGCCCACAATTTGATATCCATATTCAGAAGTGAAATAGGGCAGTATGTACTACAGTGCAGCGGGTCTTTGTCTTCTTTGGGAAGAATTGTAATAAATGCTTCCAGTGTTTGCTTAGGGGGTGGGGATCCAGATAGGAAAGAATTGAATACTTCTACTGGATGCGGGAGTACAACATTTCCCCTGTCACAGCACCTTCTGACGAAGCGAGTGTGAAATGCGCGTAGAGGTGCTGGGCAGTGTGGTTCTTCAGGTAGTGATCTCCATTTTCTCAAACTGTCCTCTGGTAGTCTGATGCCCCTGACTTCCCCCCTACTGGATGCGGGAGTAAAACATTTTTAATTTTTTATAACATATTATAGGAAAGCCATCAGGGCATGGAGTTTTACCATTTGGGATAGTTTTAAGGTGTCAATGACTTCTTGTGGCATAATAATAGTAGTCAGTAAATCAAAATCCTCAGGTTTCATCGAGGGGAGAGAGAAGTTTAAGGAAGATATTAACTTTATCTAAAGCCTTTGTTGGGTTAACCATTGTACATGGTGTTTCAAGGTTATATACGGATTCATAGAATTGTTTAAAAGCATCTGAAATTTCTTCTATCATATCTAGCAATATGTTTTTACTGGAACATATGTGTTCGAGAAATACCTGCTCAGTTCTTTTCTTTAGGAGAGAGGAAGTAAGTTTACTACCCTTATTTCCATGCATATAAAACTTTTGTCTATGTCTCGGGTAAATTTTGACCGATTATACAGTACAGACCAAAAGTTTGGACACACCTTCTAATCTCTAGAACAACTATTAAGAGGAGACTTTGTGCAGCGGGCCTTCATGGTAAAATAGCTGCTAGGAAACCACTGCTAATGACAGATAACAAGCAGAAGAGACTTGTTTGGGCTAAAGAACACAAGGAATGGACATTAGAGCAGTGGAAATCTGTGCTTTGGTCTGATGAGTCCAAATTTGAGATCTTTGGATCCAACCACCGTGTCTTTGTAGAAAAGGTGAACGGATGGACTCTACAAGCCTGGTTCCCACCGTGAAGTATGGAGGAGGAGGTCTGATGGTGTGGGGGTGCTTTGCTGCTGACACTGTTGGGTATTTATTCAAAATTGAAGGCATACAGAACCAGCATACCTACCACACCATCTTGCAGCGGCATGCTATTCCATCCGGTTTGCATTTAGTTGGACCATCAATTATTTTTCAGCAGGACAATGACCCCAAACACACCTCCAGGATGTGTGAGGGCTATTTGACTAAGAAGGAGAGTGATGGGGTGCTACGCCAGATGACCTGGCCTCCACAGTCACCAGACCTGAACCCAATCGAGATGGTTTGGGGTGAGCTGGACCGCAGAGTGAAGGCAAAAGGGTCAACAAGTGCTAAGCATCTCTGGGAACTCCTTCAAGACTGTTGGAAAACCATTTCCGGTGACTACCTCTTGAAGCTCATCAAGAGAATGCCAAGAGTGTGCAAAGTAGTAATCAAAGCAAAAGGTGGCTACGTTGAAGGACCTAGAATATAAGACATATTTTCAGTTGTTTCACACTTTTTTAAGTATTTCATTCCACATGTTTTAATTCATAGTTTTGATGCCTTCAATGTGAATCTACAATTTTTAGAGTCATGAAAATAAAGAAAACTCTTTGAATGAGGAAGTGTGTCCAAACATTTGGTCTGTACTGTATGTTTACAGTGTTTTTTTAAGCAGATCCTCAATTTGGAGAGTTCAGTTCGGATATTTTTGTTTCTATGAGAGTGTATAGTGCGGCCACTGGGATTAAAGGTATATTGAGATCTCCTCCTAATATGAGCAAGCCTTCCTTTACAAGGAACAGAGTGTCGAGTATTTTAATAATCCAGGAAATTTGGCCCTTATTTGGTGCATATAATTTGCAAAGTGTGACTATGTATGCAATGTATCCCTTTACTACGATAAAATGTCCCTCTGGGTCTGATAGAGTGTCCTTCGATGTAACCGGCAGTCCTTTCTTAATAGCAATGCTCACTCCCTTAGAAGCAGAGGTGTTGCAGCTATTGAACCACATAGGATACATTGAGTGAGACATATCAGGCACCCGGCCCTTTTTAAAGTGTGTTTCCTGTATAAATGCAATTTGAGCTTTATGTTTTGCAGAAGAGTCATGATTTGTGAGAGTTTGGCTGGGGAATTTATACCTTTCATTTTGAAAGAAGCTACTGTAATGGAGTCAGGAGTCGTTTTATTTGCTATGGTGGTCATCTAGATGTGTGCTCGATGAGTCCAAGTCTCGCCTGAGAGTAACTACAAATGAAATAAACAAATAGTTATTTACATACAGAATAATCTTTTCTACAACTAAGGGAGGGTGTAGAGTGCCCAACATGCAGACAAGTAAACACATGTAAACTTGAGTGAACATAAGTGGTGATCCAACTGTAACCATACGGGAGGCTTAGTATTACCGGGAGCGTGTTCTGTTCGTAGTAGAAAACATTTCTAAGGGGGTGTAACAGATTCCAATGAACAGAAATGAGTTGTAGTATTAAGAGGGCATGGGGGATTAAAGAGACGATGAGTAATGAGAAGGCGGGGAGAGAGGGAAGATAAGGCGGAAGGCAAGTTTAAGGGGTGCTTCACACATAGCGAGATCGCTACCGAAATCGCTGCTACGGCACGGTTTTGGTGACGAAACAGTGACCTCATTAGCGATCTCGCTGTGTGTGACACTGAGCAGCGATCTGGCCCCTGCTGCGAGATCGCTGCTCGTTACACACAGCCCTGGTTCGTTTTCTTCAAAGGCACTCTCCCGCTGTGACACACAGATCGCTGTGTGTGACAGCGAGAGAGCGACGAAATGAAGCGAGCAGGGAGCAGGAGCCGGCATCTGGCAGCTGCGGTAAGCTGTAACCATGGTAAACATCGGGTAACCAAGGTGGTTACCCGATATTTACCTTAGTTACCAGCCTCCGCAGCTCTCACACTGCCTGTGTTGCCGGCTCCGGCTCTCTGCACATGTAGCTGCAGTACACATCGGGTTAATTAACCCGATGTGTACTGTAGCTAGGAGAGCAAGGAGCCAGCGCTAAGCAGTGTGCGCGACTCCCTGCTCTCTGCACATGTAGCTGCAGTAAACATCGGGTTAATTAACCCGATGTGTACTGTAGCTAGGAGAGCAAGGAGCCAGCGCTAAGCAGTGTGCGCGGCTCCCTGCTCTCTGCACATGTAGCGATGTTATGATCGCTGCTGCATCGCTGTGTTTGACAGCTAAGCAGCGATCATAACAGCGACTTACCAGGTCGCTGTTACGTCACAAAAAATGGTGACCTAACAGCGACGTCGTTGTCGCTGTCGCTATGTGTGAAGCACCCCTAAGTGAAGAGAGGGAAAAAGAGGGAGTTAGATCAAGTGGGCTGTGGAAAGGAAAAAAAGGTAAGTAGATAGAAAATACTTAGATTCATTATATGATGAAGAGTTCCTCGATATTAGAGTTTACACGGGGAAAATTCTTCAATCAAGAGGTAAGCAAAGTCTTGCATCGGTGTTGAGTTAGGTCGGAGTATGGCAGGGTCCAAGGTTCTTTTTAGAAGGGGACTTCTTTTTAATTATTCTGGCCTGTGGAGCTGGGGTAGGGTCCACCCAGTGTCTATTGACATCCACAAGGGCAAATCAATTGGGGAGATGTGGAGAGTCTCCCAGGCCAGTTTCCTATTTTTGAGAATCCCCAACCCGAAGGGGAAAAACAATCAGTAGTTTAAATTATTGGCTTTTAGGATTCCGAGGAGTGGCTTTAGTTTTCTTCCTTTTGCCAACGTGCTGGGGGAGATATCTTGAATGATCTCTCTGGGGGATCCGTCATAAGAGAGAGGTGACTGCTCTCTTGCCTTCATTAGAATTCCTGAAGTGTACACAAAGCTTAGAAGGCCGCAGATGATATCGCGGGGTGGATCTGATGGTTTTGGTTTGGGTCGAAGCGCCCTATGGACCCTTTCAACAACATTAGCTTCCGTTCTATCATTTCCTAGTATGTAGGAGATTTCATTCAACGCTTTTTCCAGGGTTTTATTTGAAAGGATTCAGGGATTCCCTTTATTCTTGTGTTCTTATGTTTGCTCCTATTTTCTTGGTTTTCTATTGCCATTATGGCTAAGTTGGGCTGTTGTTAGTGGATAATGGTATGTTCTTTCATGGGATTTGAGAAATCTATCAGTTCTTGTTGGGAGTTTTCTAGAGATTCAACCCTGTTGCCTATTTGCTTTAGGTCTGTACACATCCCTAAGATTTCTTCCAGTAGCAGTTTCATAGCTTGAGTTAAGGATTTTTTTTATGACGTTTCTCGAGATAGGGGCCATGTCATTTGTGTCTGATTCACCATTTGAATCTTCATTGCTTGAGTCCGACTGATCTGTATGCTCTATAGTTGGTGTTTGATTAGGTGTTTTTTTTGGTAGGGGTTTGCTGAGCTAGTAGTTTTTTCTGAAGGAACTCATCGAGCTCTCCATGCTTAGAAGAAGTATTTTTATCTGTAAAGCTATTAACATGTTCTTTATTTGTTTTTACCATTTTTGTAGATAGACATGTCAAGAAGAGGATCACCACTAAGTCATTTTTGCTGTGATAGCTTCCCCTAGAGGGTTGTGTATGTAAAGCCTGTATGGTACTATATGGAGAAAATGAACGTGTGAAGGCTTGTTATAGTACATCTCAGTATCCACAGGATGGCAGCAGTGCCTCAAAATAGGAAAAGCCTCATCAGGCTGTGCTGTTTACTTTGGTTGACAGCAGTCACTGAAAGACTAAGCCTGGTTCAAACTTCTGTTTGCAAAAAGATGAAGTGTCTATGTTAAGACAAGAAGCTTAATTTGTAAAATGGCGGATTTTAGTGCCAATATGATAAATACCCAATGGGGTTTGATTTTTGATTCTCCTTTGATACCTATAGGTATGAGGTAGCAGGGTGGTGGGGTGCTTCCCCAGTATTTCCCATATATGATGTAGCTGCAGCTGTAGGCACCAAACCTTGGGGTAGTTTGAGGGTGGACTGATGATGGGGCTTGTTTATCCCTGCTTCAATTTGGTGCAGGGTATGGTGTGTCTGATGAAACCACTGCTTCAGCCCTCTGGTGTAGAGAGAGCAAGGGGACTGCTATTACACTGAAGTTTTCAAATTTTCCCGCCTATTCCCAGGAGCTGCAGAGTATTCTCCCCACTGTGGCCGGCAACCAGCACAGACACTGCGTAACCCCCTCTTCACCACCCAGTGTGTGCTGTTCCCGGTCAGGGCCCTGTGGCAAGGATGTGAGCACCGGCTAGGCCTAGCATCCCGCGGTCCTGTTGACCCGGCACGTCACTCACTTCTCAGAGCGGCGGTGGTCAGCTGCTGCTTCAGTCTCCTCTCTGCTCCCCCAACCCAAGCCAGAATCAGCTCAGGACCCGTCTGCAGCTGTTACCAGGGACTCCGATTCAGGTAGTCACTTACCCGCTCCCTCCAGGGATCCTGGTTGCTGTCGTCCCTGGTTTAAGATGGGAGTAGCAGTTGGTGATACTCCTCTTGACCATCTCGCCTACTCCTAAGATCACCTCAGGGTGCAGGCTGTTGTGATGGTGGCATCAGCAGCATGAGATTTCTGTAGGGCACTCCAGACCACTTGGGTGGGCAGAACAGAGCACTCCGGATCACAACCAGCTCAGAGGGCTTGAGTTCCGGCAATAGAGCACCAGGCCCCAACTAGGCCTCAGGACACAGCATGGGGTTAAGCTGATGTAGATAGCTGAACTGAGCTCAAAACCTAGTTTAGTAGTCTTCCAAGGGAGCTATGACACTCCGATGGTGTTTGTGTGTCCGGGGGAGCTCTGTGGTGGCTAAATCTAGTGGATTGGTTTTGTTTATGGCAGAGCTCCCTCATGCATGGCTGCTCCTGTCAGTGGCCTTCTTGGAACATTGGTTTTGCTACTATTTATATAATGTTTACTGGAGGGGTTAACTAGTGTGACAGTTTTATATATCGGCTTGTTACGGATGTAGCAATATCAAATATGTGTACATTTATGGGTTTTTGTTTTTTTTCTACATGAATATACATATTTATTGGTATAATTTTACTTTTTTATTTCTTTTTGTTTATATTTTTACATTTTATTTTACTTTTTAACCTAGTCCCTTTTTAGGTTGCCCTGAACACTGATATAATGTATTACAATGCACCAGCAATTCTTTCCACTCCTCTGTATGAAATATTTTGGGAAGAACCTGGTCATGGCTGGTTTATGGTAAAATAAAGTTCTTTCCACTTCTGGATTATTGCCTCAACAGTGCTCACTGTAGCCTACAGTAGCTTAGAAATTCTTCTGTAACTAATGCTATCAGTATGTTTTTCAACAACAAGGTTGCAAAGGTCTTGAGATAACTCACTGGTTTTGTCCATCATGAGATGTTTCTTGTGTTGCACCTTGGTCATGTGACACCTTTTTATAGGCCATATGTTGGACTAGCTGAAATTGTTTTTCACAAAGAATCAGGATTGCTTTCTAATAACTGATAGATTTCAGCTGGAGACATGATTTTCCATGGCTTTTTGTACGTCTCTTTTTCATCATGTGTTCAATGCTTTTTCCCTGTGTCATTTCTCATTAATATATGCATCTTAATTTATGGACATGTGTGGCTTGAATTTATTGCCTGTGTAGATTGGATGTGTTGTTAATGACATCTAGTAAGAAATTCATGTCAATAACACCTTTCTATTATAACTTTAAATATAAAAATAAATATATTTACATAAAAAATTGGTGACATGTGAAATACTTATATTACCAGCTGTATACCACTTAAATCCTTATTAACACTTATTTCTCAGTGCCATAAAAAAGTATCCACTATTAAAAGGCATAATAAGGGGTTAATTGGAAAACAAAATGTTTACATATTAACCACTTAATGACCTAGGACATATATATATGTCTTAAATCTCCCCTTTCTTTAATGTGAGCTCATGAGGCTAACCACATGTTTCACTGCACATGTTGGCTGATCTGATCAGTTGACATAGTCAGCTGATGGGCTTTGTTGGATCCCCGATTCACCCACATCTGTTAACTCCTTAGATTGCGCTGCGATCAGACGGTACAATCATAAAGTCCCCAAGGGAACTAGTAAAATCAAGAAAAAAATGTAAAAAAAAGGTTTTTAAAGTACTGCAACATTGTATTAAAATGCAATAACAAGTGCAATGTGCGAATCAGAACTTTGTATCTACCCAAAAATGGTATAATTAAGGCTGTGTACGCACATTGCGTTTTTTTATGCACTTTTTCCGCGTGAACTGTTACAGCTTGTTGCCCAAAACTGCATTTCTCTCCTTCTCCCAGGAAAATCTATGAGAATTTAAACAGGATGTGCGTACATTTTGGGTACAGAAATAGCAGCTCCATGTCAATTCTATGTACGTTTTTGTGCTACATTTTTATCCCTTCCAGCCATTGAATAAATTAAAAAATATTCATGGCACAAAAACTTACCAAACAATGCACCAAAACACACCAAAAAAATACATATTTTTTTGGTGCGTTTTTCTGCCGCAAGGTGCATTTTTAGGTGTAGAAAATGTCTGCACTTAATCTGAGCCTGTGCACATATCCTAAAAATGTCAGCTCAAGATGCAAAAAAATAAGCCCCAGATTCCAAAAATTCCATCACTGAGCCCCAGAATCCAAAAATTGTTAACACTGTGGGTCTAGGAACATGGCGACAAAAGCGCAATTCTTTTTTGTTACAAACATCTGAATATTTTTTTTCACCACTTAGATAAATGTAAAACTTTACATGTTTGGTATTAACTCATACTAAGCTAGGGAATCATAATGTCAGGTCAGGTTTACTATATAGTGAAAATGGTAAATTAAGAATAAAAAAAACTATCGTGCAATTGCACTTTTTTGGCAATTTCACCGCACTTGGAATTTTTTACTTGTTTTCCAGTACAATATGGGGCAGAATCAATAGTTTCATTCAAAATACAACTCGTCCTGGACAAGCCCACATATGGCTATATTGATGGAAAAATGAAAAAAGTTACATCTCTTTGAAGAAGGGGAGAGAAAACCCCCCTGAAAAAGCAGGAAATCGTCAGGGGTGATGGGGTTAAAAAAGGAAAAAAAAACACACTCAATATTCTATTATTGCAAAATGAAATTATAGATAACAAATACATAAATATACATTACATATAGACATATCTGAGACATAGTTTCCACCTTTAGCCATATATGCTAGGTATGTATAATAAATTCATGAAGAAGGGTACATCTGTTTGTTAATGATGTTCTGCTTGCTTTTTAATTTAAGCTAAAATTTTGGATGTCTAGGACAAAAATGTAGATACAAACAACACAATCATATTTATGTAAGTATACCTCTATTTTCAGTTATGAATTAAGAATATCTCTCAAAGTTATAATCTATTTTGCCCTTCTTTTCTGTTAGACAATAACAATACAGGTACTTGGAAATCTAGGTTTCTTCTGTATTTTCTCAATGCCAAATATTTGTAACTTTGTATCTTCGTTTTGCATATTTGCAAGCATCTAAATGCTTATACATATACATGCACTCAGATTTCTTGACATTATGCCTTTCTATCAATTCCCAAAGCAATTAAGTGCCACTGCTATTTTTCCTCCATTAGCAAATCCTTTAGTTTACTATACCCCCGGCCAAGAAGCTGTACTACTAAGTGGCATATAAATTTGTGTATGATCACTGACTTTGCTAATGGGGTTGGTTCCATTGACTACACACATCATTTCATTAGAAAATGAGCGCATTTTGCAACCTGCACTATTATGAATCATTTCCAGGTAATGTACAAAATGCAGTAGTATATATATCATAACATTAATGATTTGTATCCAATGTCCCAGAGTCTTTTTTTCTAATATGAAACATTTCCAAGAAACTAAATGCTAAAGGTTGCTTTGTAACCACTTTAATATTCACTGACTTTTCAGTTTTGCAAAAAAAAATGTGGCTTGTTCTTTTACAAAGTTGGGACACAGTGCATAGCCTTAGAAAGAAGTAAAACCTTGTACAATAAAACAATAAAATGTTGTAACACAATACATTTTTATATATTGTATATTTTATTTTTCTATGGGACAGATTAAATACTGCATTTGTTCCTGTCTTTTAGAGTTTTTAGAGTTTTGCACCTTTTATTGTCTGTACCATTTGAGCCTTTGTTGAAGTCTACTTGATATCTATCCCCCTGTAGTTGTTTTTTTAGTTTTCTACTGTGAGGTGGGGTTTAGCGCATCAATATGTTTTCACTAGATTCATCATTTTCAACTTTTCAAAACGTAGCAAAAATTTATTGAATATATATTTCAGTTCCCCTTTTGAGTGATTTTATGTATGCCAAAAAAAGTTTAATTTTTTATGCGAGTTTTGAGACATTATGTGAAATTTTCAACTCTGGCTTCTAGAAAGTGACAAGAAAGCCTAAAACAGAAAAGAAGGCTAGTTTTTTTTTCTATCTGAAAAATTTATGAACCTTGTGCACCATTTGATGAATATGGAGTAAAAAACATAAATGACTATCGCAATACAAAAAAAGGAAAGTGATTTTAAAAATTGCAAACAATGAGTTGGGCCCATTATATGTGGAATCCTGTTCCCAAATAACTTAACAGACCAAATTAGCTACTAAAAAGAAATCTATTGCCCGATTCCTGCTGCCCAAACTGACAATTGCTGTGAGGTTTCCTCGCTACAGAAGTCGTATAATACTTTCACTCCAATTCAATGAATAGACAGATGTGCAAAACGATAACTGACAGTAGCCCTGCAACTCATGTAGATTAGAAATCATGTCAAATATATAGACAAGGCACTTTCCCCCACCATTGTCAATCCTAAAGTCATGAGACAAAGTTGCATGCACATATAACAACATCAAGCACCATAAATAATAACTAATAAATGTGCATGCATCATACAAAAAAAGCATGATCAAAGCCAATGGGAACAAAGTAAAGACAAGTTTATTAAACAAATCAGCATAAAATATGGCAAGGTAATAAAGTAGTGAGACAAGTGCAAAAGCACCCCAAGGATGGCACAGCAAGGGGATGATTAGATACAGCAAACAAAGTATTTTACAAAAATATTCCACATCATCTATACACACATGGTCAAAATTGTTGGTTCCCCTTCGTTTAATGAAAGAAAAATCCACAATCGTCACATAAATAATTTGAACCTGACAAAAGTAATAATGAAAAAAATCTATGAAAAGGAACAAATGAAAGTCAGACATTGCTTTTCAATCATGTTTCCACAGAATTTTAAAAAAATAAAACTCATAAAATAGGCCTAGACAGAAATGATGTTACCCCTGAAAATATTGTGATAAAAGGGACACGTTAAATCCAGGTGTGTCCACTACTAGCATCACAGGTGACTACAATCTTGTAGTCAGTCAGTTGTCCTGTATATAGGGCTACAGATACTTACTGTGCTGTCTAGTGACATGGTGTGTACCACACTCAACATGGACCAGAGGAAGCGAAGGAAACAGTAGTCTCAGGAGATTAGAAAGAAAAATATAAACAAGCATGTTAAAGGTAAAGATTATAAGACCATCTCCAAGCAGCTTGATGTTCCTGTGACTATAGTTGCGCATATTATTCAGAAATTTAAGATCCATGGGACTGTAGCTAACCTCCCTGGACGTGGCCGTAGGAGGAAAATTGATGACAAATGATGGAGATGGATAATACGAATGGTAAGAAAAGAGTCCAGAAAAACTTCTAAAGAGATTAAAGGTGAACTTCAAGCTCAAGGAACATTAGTGTCAGATCGCACCATCTGTCATTGTTTGAGCAAAAGATGACTTCATGGGAGACGACCAAGGAGGACACTAATTTTTGAAACAAATCATAAAAAAGTCAGACTGGAATTTGCCAAACTAGATGTTGACAAGCCACAAAGCTTCTGGTAGAATGTCCTATGGACAGATGAGACAAAAATTGAACTTTTTGGCAAGGCAGCTCTATGTTCACAGACAGAAAAATGAAGCATATCAAGAAAAGAACACTGTGCCTACTATGAAATTTGCAGGAGGCTCTGTTATCTTCTGGGGCTGCTTTGCTTCATCTGGCACAGGGTGTCTTGAATCTGTGCAGGGTACAATGAAATCTCAAGACTATCAAAAGATTCTAGAGAGAAAAGTGCTGCCCAGTGTCAGAAAGCTTGGTCTCAGTCACAGGTCATGGGTCTTGCAATAGGATAATGACCCAAAACACAAAGCTAAAAACACTGAAGAATGGCTAAGAGGAAACATTGGACTACTCTGAAGGGGTCTTCTATGAGCCCTGACCTAAATCCTATTGAGCATCTTTGGAAAGAGCTGAAACATGCCATCTGGAAAAGGCAACCTTCAAACATGAGAGAGCTGGAGCAGTTTGCTCTTGACGAGTGTGCCAAAATACCTGTCAAGAGGCTCAGAAGTCTCCTTGACAGTTATAGGAATCATTTGATTGCAGTGATTGCCTCAAAAGGTTGTGCAACAAATAATTAAGAGTTAAGAAAGGGTACCATTTTTTCTGTCCAGGCCTATTTCATGAGTTTTATTTTTTTTTTTAAATTCCGTGGAAGCATGGTTGAAAAGCAATGTCTGACTTTCATTTGTTCATTTTCAAAGATGTTTATTTATTATTACTTTTGTCAGATTCAAGCTATTTCTGCGACCATTGTGGGTTTTTCTTTCATTAAATGAGGGGTACCAACAATTTTTACTACGTGTGTGTATATGTGTACAGTATATGCACTAAAAAGTGGGTATATACAATATAGCATGATGCATAAAAATCAGTGCACAATATACAAATGCATCTCAATAAATTAGAATATCATCAAAAAGTTAATTTAGTTCAGTAATTCAATACAAAAAGGGAAATGCATATGTTACATGAACAGGAAAAAAAGACTTCTGTCCAGCGCAATGACCAGGAATCAGATAATAAAATTTCCAGGATTTATTTGATGCTTAGCGAATTCATAAAATCAGACACTTACAATACATGTAAAAGTCAAGCTGACACTCCAGCGAAGAAAAAAATTGGTATGACACCAGCGACACGTTTCAACTACATGAGTGTAGTCTTTGTGAAGTGATGTCCTCTCCACTGTAGGAGCCATTTAAAGTTAGAAGGGAAATCCTTTGGAATCCACAGGTGCCTTAATTCACTGGTCTACTTGAGTTTAACCCTTGTGGCATTAAAAGCGATGGAACTAATCATATGGACATAAATGTGCATTAGTAATATATACAAGGTAGTCCTGAATTCAGTAAATTATGATGATTTTTTATTATTTCATACTCAGTTTAGTCAAGTCGGACGTTGCGGCCTAAACATGGCCTTCATCAGTAACTGAAATAGATTAACAAAATATCCAAAATTACATCAAAAGAATAAAAAAAATATAAAAATAAATAGAAACATCAAGTACAATAGATTTATACAAAACAGATTAAACATCTGTGTTGATAGTACCAGATGATATAGATAGAATAGACTAATACAATGAATGATATATCATAAGTGATTACTGTGCTGTATAGAAAAAATTCTGGATCCCAAAGGAAGACCAGAGGGGTGTATAGAGAAGTAAAAACTAGGAAAATCGTGAAAAATAACCATGAAAAATTACTGTGAAAAATAATGTGAAAAATACTTAAATAATAGTGATGATAGTGAGGTAATTGAATGGGACAAAAGGAAAGTGCCTGTCTTACCTAGCACCTGAGATGAATAGAGATAGATGATAGTTTCACTCTTTTCATTGGCAGTATTTGGAATGCTAAAATGAATGTGGGAAAATGTCAGGTATTGAGCTCCTTTACATGAAAGGAATGAAACAAAACAATCACTGATCTCGGGGAAACCAGCCAGAGAAAACACTGCCAGCAGCCAGCGAGGGCGCTCAAGACAGTTAAATCCTACGTGCATTGCCCCCTGGGAAATATGCAAATCAAAAAGGTCCGTGGAGCCTCTGTTAGGAGTCTCAACACAGAAACCAGCCAGATATCCCTCCGGGAAGGGCCCAGCTAAGGGGTGACTCTTTTTAGGAGACCACCATAACCACCATATTAAGTGGCCCTTATAGTCAATATCCAACTTTTTGACAAGTTTAAAGATATGACAAGGAAAATACCAAGGCCAGGTATCCATCCACAGACAGCCGTTTTCGGGGTATTGCCCCTCATCAGTGTGGAGTAGGATTCTGGCTGGGTGGGAGCAATGCCTAATAGACCCACAAAACAAAACAATCACTGATCTCGGGGAGACCAGCCAGAGAAAACACTGCCGGCAGCCAGCGAGAACGCTCAAGACAGTGAAATCCTAGGTGCATTGCCCCCTGGGAAATTTGCAAATCAAAAAGGTCCGTGGAGCCTCTGTTAGGAGTCTCCACACAGAAACCAGCCAGATATCCCTCCGGGAAGGGCCCAGCCAAGGGGTGACTCTTTTTAGGAGACCACCATAACCACCATATTAAGTGGCCCTTTTAGTCAATATCCAACTTTTTGACAAGTTTAAAGATATGACAAGGGAAATACCAAGGCCAGGTATCCATCCACAGACAGCCGTTTCGGGGTATTGCCCCTCATCAGTGTGGAGTAGGATTCTGGCCGGGTGGGAGCAATGCCTAGTAGACCAACAAAACAAAACAGTCACTGATCTCGGGGAGACCAGCCAGAGAAAACACTGCCAGCAGCCAGCGAGGGCGCTCAAGACAGTGAAATCCTAGGTGCATTGCCCCCTGGGAAATATGCAAATCAAAAAGATCCGTGAAGCCTCTGTTAGGAGTCTCAACACAGAAACCAGCCAGATATCCCTCCGGGAAGGGCCCAGCCAAGGGGTGACTTCTTTTAAGAGACCACCATACCCACCATATTAAGTGGCCCTTTTAGTCAATATTAAAGTTGAGCGCGGTTCGCGGTTCGAGGTTCTCTAGTTCGCGGCTCGATTGATTTTGGGGGCTGTTCTAGATAGAACTAGAACTCGAGCTTTTTGCTAAAGCTCGATAGTTCTAGATACGTTTGAGAACGGTTATAGCAGCAAAAAGACCAGCTAATTACTAGCTGGCTTTCCTCTGTAATAGTGTAAGTCACTCTGTGACTCACGCTATTATGAAATTTCAGTGTATAGTGTGCAGGAACAGTGCATTCAGATCACTGCTGTATGGATAATGGCGATAGCCATTTTTTTTTTCCTTGTCTTCCTTCCCTAAGCGCGCGCGTGTAGTGGGGCGGGCCAGCATGTCAGCCAATCCCAGACACACACACAGCTAAGTGTACTTTTAGCCAGAGAAGCAACGGCATGTGTGATAGGATGTCCATGTCACATGTCCCTGCATTATAAAAACGAGTATCTGCCTGTCCGGACGCCATTATCTCTTCTGCGTCCTTGGTGTCAGTCACCACTGGCGCAGCGCCTATCTCCGATACTACTGTGTACGCTCTATACACAGCGCTGTACAGAATAGGGATAGCACTTTCTATCAGTCCTTTTAAGGGCTAATACCGGCAGGGTCAGAGCCATAGGTGACAGGTCCGTGAAAACAGAGTTTAACACCTACACAAGATGACAGCGTCTGTGTAGCTAAGGTCAGGGATTTCCTCGCTGCATTTCCCCATTAGAAGGGATAGAAAGGCAGGCTTCCTTTCCTCTACCCAGAGACCCACAACCCTGCCACTGTACCCTCCTGCCCTTTGCACACTTAAACTCATTGTTACTAAGCCATTATACTAGCAAACACTGAGTGAACTTAGTGGCATCATAAAAGTGGCTGTTGGACTTCTGTATTGTCCCACTAGTGCAAAGATATATGCAGCACGTCTGCCTGCATTGCACACTCAAACTCATTGTTACTAAGCCATTATACTAGCAAACACTGAGTGAACTTAGTGGCATCATAAAAGTGGCTGTTGGACTTCTGTATTGTCCAACTAGTGCAAAGATATTTGCAGCACGTCTGCCTGCATTGCACACTCAAACTCATTGTTACTAAGCCATTATACTAGCAAACACTGAGTGAACTTAGTGGCATCCTAAACGTGGCTGTTGGACTTCTGTATTGTCCCACTAGTGCAAAGATATTTGCAGCACGTCTGCCTGCATTGCACACTCAAACTCATTGTTACTAAGCCATTATACTAGCAAACACTGAGTGAACTTAGTGGCATCATAAAAGTGGCTGTTGGACTGCTGTATTGTCCCACTAGTGCAAAGATATTTGCAGCACGTCTGCCTGCATTGCACACTGAAACTCATTGTTACTAAGCCATTATACTAGCAAACACTGAGTGAACTTAGTGGCATCCTAAACGTGGCTGTTGGAATTCTGTATTGTCCCACTAGTGCAAAGATATTTGCAGCACGTCTACCTGCATTGCACACTCAAACTCATTGTTACTAAGCCATTATACTAGCAAACACTGAGTGAACTTAGTGGCATCATAAAAGTGGCTGTTGGACTTCTGTATTATCCCACTAGTGCAAAGATATTTGCAGCACGTCTGCCTGCATTGCACACTCAAACTCATTGTTACTAAGCCATTATACTAGCAAACACTGCTGCCAGTTTAAGGGCCATAGTTGCATTGTCAGGGATAATTATTGTTGTTTATTCTGCTGTTAATAAAGCTAGACCACCGCTGAAATCTACACCACCTCTCAATTTTTACTACCACATTTTAAGTGCACAATCTTGTCGCAATCAAAATGAGTGGCAAAATGACAGATGCTGGTGGAAAGGGGAAGAGGCATGTGCGAAAAGGAAAAAAAGAGTTTGTCCGTGACGAAGGTGGCAAAGCTCCATTAACATCTGCTGAAGATAGACCATCTTCCAGCAAAAGTAAGATGTCTACTGCTTACCGTGGACAATCCGATGTGCTCCCTTTTTTACGGACACGAACAACTGGAACAAAGGTAGATGATGGCCAAAAAAGGAAAATGCTTGAATGGATCTCAAGTGGTCCAACAAATGCCCTCTCCGCCACCTCAACTACCGCATCCAAAAAACACCAGTCCTCTGAGTTGTCATCCCAATCAAACTTGCTTTCTCCCTGCTCTGAAGTCTCCATCCGCCCTGCACAGTATGGTGGAACTGAGATGGCTGAGTCTGCAGAGCTGTTCAGTCACACTATAGCCTGGGAATCAGAGGTCTGCTCCCAAGTTACAATGAGTACAGACCAGGAAATGGTCTGCAGTGATGCCCAGAACCTTTGTGACTCTGTTTCAGGCCGTGAGGACCAAGTTTCTGAGCATAATGTTCACCCTTTTTCACAAACTGTAACACCTGTTGTTATAGACAATGAGGAACATACTGATGACGATGAGACGCAGATACCAGATTGGGATGACAACTTAAATATTCGGTCAGGGAAAGAAGAGGCTCGGTCTGAGGGTGAGGGGAGTGCAAACACAACAATTGATGAGGAAGTTCTAGATCCCACCTACTGTCAACCCACAGTCAGGCCCTCGAGGAGGTCAACAGAGACGGTGGAGGAGGATGCAACTGACGACGAAGTTACCTTGCGCCTTCCTGGACAGAGTAGGAGTACTGGTAGCACGTCTACAACTGCATCCTCAGCCACCACTGTGCCTCTGAGCACTAGTCGAGGTGGATCAGCAGGTCGCATGCCCTCTAAGCCTTGCCTAGCCTGGTCCTTTTTTGACATAGCAAAAGATCGCCCAAATTATGTGATCTGTAAAATTTTTCATGATTCTGTTAGTAGAGGGCAAAACCTTAGCAGTTTGACAACTTCTTCCATGAATCGTCACATGAATAAATATCATATGTCCCGGTGGGAAGCTCACCGTGCTGCAATGCGGCCTATCGGAGCGAACCATCCACCGCCTGCCCCTTCTAGTGCATCCGCGCGCTCTTCATCTTCTAGGACTGTGGGGCAGCTGTCACACCTGGTTTTCCATGCACAACTTCCACCACTGTAACCGCAACAGGCAGTTTGCTTGGTAGGTCGTCAGTTGGTTTGGAAGGGGAAACAAGTACGTGTGTACAGCTCTCTCAGACATCGATAGCACCAACGTTGGATAAAGGCAACATCATGTCTACGCCTGCACTTTCCTCACAAAGCTGCATTTTTCCAGGGACACCCTACTCAACACCATCTACACACAGCAGCCAGATCTCTGTCCCTCAGATGTGGACAAATAAATGGCCATTTCCTGCGACCCATGACAAAGCTAAGAGGTTGACTTTATCCCTCTGTAAGCTCTTGGCTACTGAAATGCTGCCTTTCCGCCTGGTCTACACACAGGATTTTAGAGACCTTATGTCTGTCGCTGTGCCCCAGTACCAGATGCCCAGTCGCCACTACTTCTCTAAGAAAGGTGTGCCCGCGCTACACCAGCATGTTGCACACAACATCACCGCTTCCTTGAGAAACTCTGTGTGTCAACGGGTGCATTTCACCACCGATACTTGGACCAGTAAGCATGGACAGGGACGTTACATGTTGCTGACTGGGCACTGGGTAACTATGGTGATAGATGGTGAAGGGTCTGCTGCACAAGTCTTGCCGTCCCCACGACTTGTGTGTCAATCCTCTGTCTGTCCAAGTTCCGCCACTGCTTCTGCCTCCTCCACCTCATCTGGGTCCTCCACATCCGCCCCAAGCCTGCCTGGTCAGGTCACCAGCGTTCGCACTGCGCAGAAGGAATCACGCACCCCTCATTACTATGCTGGCAGCAGAGTGCAACGGCATCAGGCGGTCTTTAGCTTGACATGTCTTGGAAATAGGAGTCACACAGTGGCTGAGTTGTGGGCAGCTCTGGAGACTGAGTTTAATAATAGATTGTCTCCACTCAACCTGCAGCCTGGTAAGGCCGTGTGCGACAATGCTGCAAAACTGGGTGCGGCCCTTCGCCTGGGCAAGGTGACACACGTGCCTTGTATGGCTCACGTGTTGAACCTTGTTGTCCAGCAATTTTTAACACACTATCCCGGCCTAGATGGCCTTCTGACCAGGGCACGAAAAACTGTCTGCTCACTTCCGCCGTTCAACCGCCGCAGCTGAGCGACTTGCATCGCTCCAGAAGTCTTTTGGCCTGCCGGTTCATCGCCTGAAATTCGATGTGGCGACACGCTGGAATTCGACTCTCCACATGTTACAGCGACTGTGGCAGCACCGCCGAGCCCTGGTGCAATACATCATGACGTATAGCCTGGGCCAACGAGATGCAGAGGTGGGGCAGATCACCCTGATGGAGTGGTCTCAGATCAAGGACCTATGCACCCTTCTGCACAGTTTCGACATGGCGACGAATATGTATAGCGCTGACAATGCCATTATCAGCATGACAATTCCAGTCATTTACATGCTGGAGCACACGCTAAACACTATTCAGAGGCAGGGGGTGGGACAACAGGAAGGCGAGGAACTACAGGAGGATTCATATGCGCAAGACACAACAACATCACCAAGGTCCAGACGTTCATCATCACCAACGCGGCAGGCATGGGACCATGGGGGACAGGGATCAACAAGGGCGCATGGTAGCAGGTGAAATGTTGAGGAAGGTGCAAGAGAACATGAAGAAATGGAGGACGAACTGTCCATGGACATGGAAGACTCAGCGGATGAGGGAGACCTTGGTCAAATTTCAGTTGAAAGAGGTTGGAGGGAGATGTCAGAGGAAGAAAGAACGGTTAGCACCTCTATGCCACAAACACAGCGTGGACTTGGTCCACATGGCTGCGCAAGACACATGAGCACCTTCTTGCTGCACTACCTCCAACATGACCCTCGTATTGTCAAAATTAGAAGTGATGATGACTACTGGCTTGCCACACTATTAGATCCCCGGTACAAGTCCAAATTTTGTGACATAATTCCAGCCATAGAAAGGGATGCACGTATGCAGGAGTATCAGCAGAAGCTGTTACTCGATCTTAGCTCGGCTTTTCCACCAACAACCGTGCAGGTGCAGGGAGTGAATCTCCCAGTTGTAACTTGACAAACATGGGACGGTCTCGTCATCTTCAACAGTCTACCCGTACCAGTAGCACCGTATCTGGTGCTGGTAACAGCAATTTTATGGAACCTTTTCATAATTTTTTTAGACCGTCCTTTGCAAGGCCACCAGAGACAACAAGTCTGACACATAGTCAACGGTTGGAGAGGATGATACAGGAGTATCTCCAAATAAACATTGATGCCATGACTTTGCAAATGGAGCCTTGCTCATTTTGGGCTTCAAATCTTGAAAAATGGCCAGAGCTCTCAACTTACGCCTTGGAGATTTTGTCGTGTCCAGCTGCCAGCGTTGTCTCTGAACGTGTCTTCAGTGCTGCTGGGTGTGTGCTGGCAGATAAGCGCACGCGTCTGTCCAGTGACAATGTGGACAGACTAACGTTCATCAAAATGAACAAGTCATGGATCCACAAGGAATTTACTACCCCGTTGTCATCCTGGAGAGAGTAAATGCTTGTGGATTTGGAATGTGCTTGATGCAAATCAAAACATCCTGTTTGCAACTAGGGCACAAGTGCTGCCACTGTTGGGGTGTCTGTGTGGCCCAATTTTTGGAAAAAAAGGAGACTCCGCTTGGAGTAACCCTTGCTTGCTGTGTTTTTTAAAAGGAGCCAAGATGAACAAGTCATGGTTCAGCAAAGACTTTGCTACCTACCCCGGTGTCATCCTGGGGACGGTTAAGAATGGCATATTTTTGAATGTGCTTGATGCAAATCTAGCTGTGAAGTGTACAACTGGGGCACAACTGCTGCCACTGAAGGGGTGGGTGTGTGTGGGGCCCAATTTTTGGAAAAAAGGGAGACTCCGCTTGGAGTAACCCTTGCTTGCCGTGTTTTTAAAAAGGAGCCAAGATGAACAAGTCATGGTTCAGCAAAGACTTTGCTACCTACCCCGGGGTCATCCAGGGAACGGTTAAGTATGGCGTATTTTTGAATGTGCTTGATGCAAATCTAGCTGTGAAGTGTACAACTGGGACACAAGTGCTGCCACTGAAGGGGTGGGTGTGTGTGTGGCCCAATTTTTGGAAAAAAGGGAGACTCCGCTTGGAGTCCCCTTGCGGTGTTTTACATGATTTTAGAAGGGCGTGCCATGCCTATATCTGTGTCTCCTCCTCTTTTTCCTTGTCCAGCTCTTTTGTTTTCACATGAGTATGTCCTTGTCACTTTCCCATGTGTTTGTGTTGTGTTGTGAGTTGTTTGTCACCTTTTGGACACCTTTAAGGGTGTTTTCTAGGTGTTTTTATGTGTTTGTGATTGCCTACCATTGTTTCCTATGCGGTTCGAGTTCTGTTCGTCGAACGTTCGACGAACTGAACTCGAACGACACCTCCGTTCGACAAACCGAACTCGAGCCAGACCGGTTCGCTCATCTCTAGTCAATATCCAACTTTTTGACAAGTTTAAAGATATGACAAGGGAAATACCAAGGCCAGGTATCCATCCACAGACAGCCGTTTCGGGGTATTGCCCCTCATCAGTGTGGAGTAGGGTTCTGCCCGGGTGGGAGCAATGCCTAGTAGACCCACAAAACAAAACAATCACTGATCTCAGGGAGACCAGCCAGAGAAAACACTGCAAGCAGCCAGCGAGGGCGCTCAAGACAGTGAAATCCTAGGTGCATTGCCCCCTGGGAAACATGCAAATCAAAAAGGTACGTGGAACCTCTGTTAGGAGTCTCAACACAGAAACCAGCCAGATATCCCTCCGGGAAGGGCCCAGCCAAGGGTGACTCTTTTTAGGAGACCACCATATTAAGTGGCGCTTTTAGTCAATATCCAACTTTTTGACAAGTTTAAAGATATGACAAGGGAAATACCAAGGCCAGGTATCCATCCACAGACAGCCGTTTCGGGGTATTGCCTCTCATCAGTGTGGAGTAGGATTCTGGCCGGGTGGGAGCAATGCCTAGTAGACCAACAAAACAAAACAATCACTGATCTCGGGGAGACCAGCAAGAGAAAACACTGCCAGCAGCCAGCGAGGGCGCTCAAGACAGTGAAATCCTAGGTGCATTGCCCCCTGGGAAATATGCAAATCAAAAAGGTCCGTGGAGCCTCTGTTAGGAGTCTCAACACAGAAACCAGCCAGATATCCCTCCGGGAAGGGCCCAGCCAAGGGGTGACTCTTTTTAGGAGACCACCATAACCACCATATTAAGTGGCCCTTTTAGTCAATATCCAACTTTTTGACAAGTTTAAAGATATGACAAGGGAAATACCAAGGCCAGGTATCCATCCACAGACAGCAGTTTCGGGGTATTGCCCCTCATCAGTGTGGAGTAGGATTCTGGCCGGGTGGGAGCAATGCCTAGTAGACCAACAAAACAAAACAATCACTGATCTTGAGGAGACCAGCCAAAGAAAAATGGCTAATCACATGGGGGGAGGGGCGGATCTAGCTACGTGGCATGTGAGGGAGGCCTGTGTCGCTGGCACCAATGAGCTTAGACTGGGCGTTCCTTATGTGATGCCAGAGCTCAGAATCAGGTGCTGGGCGGGCACATGTGCTGTGATTAGGAAAGACAGATTTCAGCTCACTGCAAGTATAGAGCAGGAGCATGCTCAGTAGGCATGAAACCAGACTTAGGTTTTCAGAGGAAAGTAAAAGCCTGTCTGGAAGATGTCCCTTCAGAGTGGTGCAGGTGCCTAATAAGCCATACAACTGAAGGCACAGGGGAGAATCCAAGGGATGAGAGGAGATAGAGGACTCAAATCTGAATCTAAAAAGAGAAGAATTTTTTGTAGTAGTAATAGGTTGACACAATAAACCATAATACATTACTGTAGATATGAATAAGATATCACAACAAGATTTTAATTGGAGAACAATAAACAGATCAGGCATGGAATCTTACAAAAATGATTGTAGATCATAATCCCTGTTTAATCCTTTTGGGTGTAATGTATTTAATTCATGGATCCAAAATGCCTCTCGTTTCAGCATTATCTGTTTAATGTTGCCTCCTCTAGGTGGGCTGGAAATTTGCTCCACTACCTGAAATTTAAGTTGGGAGATTCTGTGGCCAAAGGTGTTAAAATGATGGGGAATTGGCAAAATGTTGTCCTCGCAGCGTATGGTGGACTTGTGTTTAGAAATTCTGTCTTTGATACACTGTGAGGTTTCTCCCACGTAGAGAAGACCGCATGGACATCTAATAACATGGATCACATTAATTGATTCACATGTGAAATAATTTTTTATTTCATATCTTTTACCTGTATATGGATGGACCAATGTGTCCACTTTCTTTATTACACTGGGGGCAGTTTAAACAGGGGAATATTCCCATTTTTGGAGTTCCCAGAGATCTTTGAGTGGACAGGGTTTTTTTTGGACATATATCCGCGCGGACTAGACGATCTTTTAAATTATTTGCCCGGCGAAAACAGGGGAGAAATTTATTTTTGAATTCTTGAATATTAGGGTACCATTGTGTAAAATATGCCAGTGCCTCCGAATCGCACTATGCATTCTATACATGAATGGATGGTAGGTATGGATGAATGGGATCCGCCCCTTATTATCATCTTTGGGGGAAGGTATATGTTGGATACTACTATCAAGGATTGAAGGGGGATATCCCGGTTTTACAAAGTTGTCCCTCATTTCAAGAAGTCTTGTTCCACATGTATTGGGATCAGATACAATCCTTTTGACCCGTTGAAATTGTGAAATGGGGATGGACTTCTTTGTAGCATTCAGATGGTGGCTGGTATAGTGGAGTAGAGTATTGCGGTCCGTTGGTTTGGTGTATAGATCTGATGTAAGATTACCGATGTCGTCCTTCAGTATATAGGTGTCTAAGAAATTAATCTTATTATTAGCAAAATGCATAGTAAATCAGAGTGAAGGCCAAACATTGTTAATGTGTCCAGAGAATTCATGTAAGGACTCGATGGGCCCCGTCCATATGCAAAACACATCATCGATAAAGCGTCACCAAAGCGGACAATATGACTTAAAAAGTGGATGTTCATAGATGCTAGTGTCCTCAAAATCAGCCATATAGCAATTTGCATATGGGGGCGCCACATGCGAGCCCATCGCGGTCCCTTGCATCTGCAAATAATATGTATCTTCAAACAAAAAGAAATTTTCCCGTAGAACTAAATTTAATAGGTCCATGCATAGGTCAACAACATGAGGTTGAATACTACTATCACTGAGTAGGAGTTTACGCATAGATTCCATGCCTTTGTCATGTGGGATGTTAGTATAGATGTCAGACCAGATTAAAAAAATCTCACCCAAGATCTATGAAAACTTAAACCATTAAATTATTCATAGAGAATTCCATCATTGCTTCTATCTATGGAATTTCCCTCATTGTGATAACTAAAAAAAAAAACCCAAAAAAACCACACAAAAAAGCAACAACAACACATGTGTATTTTTGGTTCTATATTTATTTTAAACAAGCACATATTCCTTGTAATTTTGTGCTAAAATTATGTTAAATGGTTAAAAGCATCAGACCAATCAGTGTGAATCTCTTTTGTAAAAATCTTTATTGTACATGGATAAATTGTATATTGATCATGTATTTGTATTTTTAGTTTTTATGATTATCTCAGATAAATCCTACCCTTGAGAAAGACCACAAAATAAAAGGTCGAAACGTTGGGAATGAGATTTAATATACTTTAGTTGTCAATCTATCTCTTTCCCTGTCTGTCTATCTATCTCTGTCACTTTCCCTGTCTGTCTCTTTCCCTCTCTTTCCCAGTCTGTCTCTTTCCCTCTTTCCCTCTGTCTCTTTCCCTGTGTCTGTCTCTTTGTCTGTCTCTTTACCTGTCTTTGTTTTTCTCTTACCCTGTCTGTCTCTGTCCCTCTCTTTCCCTGTCTGTCTGTTTCCCTGTGTCTGTCTGTCTCTTTGTCTGTGTCTGTCTCTTTACCTGTCTGTGTCTGTCTCTTAACCTGTCTTTCTCTTTCCCTCTCTTTCCCTGTCTGTCTCTTTCCCTGTCAGTCTGTCTCTTTGTGTCTGCCTCTTACCCTGTCTATGTCTGTTTCTTACCCTGTCTGTGTCTGCCTCTTTTAGTGTCTGTGTCTGTCTCTTTCCCTGGCTGCATTGTGACACGCCAACATTCCATATAAGGGCATGGCTGCGCATTCTTCTGAAGTTCTGGCTGCACTGTGGCTCCCAGCTGTATTTGCTTTAATGGAGGCAGGTTTTTTGGTGAATAACTGTAAAGAGTGGGGTTAAAATTTCCCCTCAAAACATAGCCTATGACGCTCTCGGGGTCCAGAAGTGTGACTGTGCAAAATTTTGTGGCTGTAGTTGCGACGGTGCGGATGCCAATCCCGGACATACACACACACATACTTACTTTACATACTTACTTTTTCAATACCACAAAATGCAAATCCTGAATTATCCCCCCATGGATCTCAGAAAAATGTTTAGAGACCATGGAAATGCCGATCTTCTTCTGGCCTGACGCATCAGATAGGTGACGTCTGATTCGTTTCTTTAAAGGGCCCACTGTGCATCCTACATACTTCACCTGACAAATATTGCAGGTTACCAAGTAAATAATTCCAGATGTATTGCAGTTCATGAAGATCTCCATATCAAAAATGTTTCCATTAGCAATGGATTTAAAGGATTACACTTGGAGGCATATGAACAGCAAACACAAGTATTGTGACCACAGCCAAAAAATCCCTTTGTATGTAACCATGTGGAAATGTTTTTACACTGGGGTTGTAAGAAGCTTGGAGATATCATGTTGCCTATTGTTTGGGCTTTCTTGGATATGCATCTAACCTCATTCTCAGACATGATTTTCTTAGTAAGGGCATCACTATCCAAAATGGGTATGTATTTTTTGATAATTTTCATAATATCTTAATAGTCCTCACTGTATCGGGTGACAAAACTGATGTAATTAGAATTAATTTTTGCTTTTTCTTTATCTTGTAGAAGCAATTCTCTATCTGTTTTGCTAACTTGTTTCAGTGAATTTTCAATCAGACCCTTTGGATACCCCCTATCTAATAATTTGTTGGATTTGACTTAAGTAAAATATATCTTTGTACCGTGTTAGCCAGTAGAGATAAAAACTTTTTGTTTTAAAAATTGTTTTGAAACAAAATTTTTGGGATTTGACTTGTAATTCTCTATCTAATAACAGAGGATCCGAGCAATTGCACTTTAGGCAAATAAATTCACCTTTAGGGATGTTAGAGGTAACATGACTAGGATGACTGGGATCAAAATTAAGAATTGCATTTTCATTTACATCTTTTTTTACGATACGATACGATACACTTTATTGATCCCGTGGGAAATTATGGTATCACAGCAGCACAACTTAAATCATAACATGGAATACATAATTGACAAGACAGTAGAGTTGACAGAAGAACATTATACATTAGATAAGGTCATACACAGCGGGTAAACTGAAAGTAGAAAAAATAAAGTAGACATTCACCTTGATGATTTAACACTAATGTTATTGTTGTACATTCCCATAGCAGTTGGCCCAAATGATTTCCTATATTTTTCCTTCTTACACCTCAGAAGGATTAGCCGGTTGCTGAAGATGCTCTTCTGTCTCATGAATAGCTCATATAATGGATGTGCATTATTATTCATAATCGCCATACACTTTTTCAGAGTTCTTCTCTCCACTACCTCCTCAAAAGAGTCCAGATTGCAACCAACAGCAGAGCTTGCCTTCTTGATAAGCTTATTCAGCTTATTAGCATTAGAGACCCGCACACTACTACCCCAGCATAGATATGAGTGCAAGAAAGATGGCACTTGCCACTACAGACTGGTAGAACATTTCTAACATTTTGCTGCACACATTAAAAGACCTCAGTTTCCTTAGGAAATACAATCTGCTCATCCCCTTCTTGTAGACCATCTCTGAGTGGCATCTTCAGTCCAGTTTGCTATCCAGGTGGACCCCCAAATATTTGTAACTCTCCACCTGCTCTACCTCCTGACCAGCCATAGTGAGCGGTAAACATTCCATCTTTCTCCTGCTATATCTTTTTAAAAAAACATTTTATAAGAGAGATATAGGAAAAAAGGGGGATTTTTTGCCACAAACCAATCCCTCCAAGAACCACTTGAATTCACATATGTGTGTATCACAGTAAACCACAAAATATTCACTAAAATTTGTAATTTCTCAATACATATAACATGCTAAAAGCAGGAAAACAAAACCCCTAAGAGAGAATTTTTGCACATCCGCAATGGGATATATTTTTTTGTGCAATTTCAAGAAAAGGGATATGAGAACCAAACAGTGGTTTGTAAACCTCAAAAATAGTAAATAGTGCTAGCACTTTCCCATAAAAAATATAGTATCAACAAGCAGATAAAAAATATATATATATTGCCAATATGGCTTTTCCAGACAAAAGCATTTATATTAGGATGGAATTCATAAATTTACTTGCCCATATAAGAAAAATAATGCCTATAAGGGAGATATACACAAGAGGGCAGTAAAATTCCAATACAACAATATGTAGCTATTTGTCTTAGAAGAAATATACAAATGCTTGTTTGAATATAGAGGGAAAAATGCCAGTCACAAAAAATATAAGAGGAAAACAAGATACCGGATCCACATGCAGTCAGGGAGAATACTGATACCAGACTGCCGAATACCAACGGAGAGTGGATGGAGGGATAATTACCCTGACGGCCGTTTCGCCTAGGGCTTCTTCGTGAGGGTAGTGAGGGGTGTACAAGGTTGGAGTTTTATATCACTCACCTAAGTGGTAAACTCGGCGCTCATGACCGCGATTCCGGACCGGAAGCACATGCTGCGGCGTCCGACGTCACTTCCGCCCGCTCTAAACAGAGGGGAGGGAAGCAAGTTACAGGACGCGTAGGCATGGTAACGGTCACGTGAACCGCGGGCAGAGCGCGCACCACAGGAAAAACAGTGTGCAGCATGAATCGCCGCCCCACTCCCAAAGGGGAGAGATGCAGGGAAAGAGGCAACACAGTGTTGATATATATAACATTGAATAATTAGAATATGGAGTACCGTATATAGACCATACATGAAGAGAAAAGTTACAAAAACCATATAGTGCGATTACAATACAGAACAATACAAATAAACAAAATGCAAGCATGTGCATATATAAATAATTATAAATAGTGTGAATGTGTGCAAGTGATCAACAGATGTGATGGTGAAATGATTATAAGATCATATATAATTAAATAAATAATGATATATGTATTTAAACAAAAATAATATATCTCATGAGAGATTCCCTATGAGATATAAATGTGTAATATAATTAAAAAAGTGAAAAATAATAATAAAAGTGAGTGGATATATAAAAAATATAAAAATATGAAATGAATATGATACATAAAATTGCAAGAATTATTATAATACATATACATGCATATAAATCCACCGTCACATACACATAAATACACACATACAAAAAACACATGCATACACACATATATACACATACACACATACATACATGTACATATATATATATATATATATATACACGTACATACATACACACACATACACATATATATAAAAATTAAAAGTGATATTCTATATGTGTTAATTAAGTGTTAATTAATAAAGATATTTCATTTTATATAAATCCATATATGGAACAAAACCGTGCAATTATGTTGTGCACATATAATACACATAGTGTTAATAATACCACACAGATATTCACTCAATCGTACGCATCTGTGCACACACACACATGTGCACACATACACACATACAACATGCAACATAGTGTGTAATTGTTCCTCTACATGTAATCAGTCTTCCTTAAAGTCACTATTCCTCCAAGAAAAAATCTAAAAGAAAAAAGGAAAAAGATGAGAATTAAAAACAAGAAAAGCAATGAAAATTAAAATATTTTTATTGAGTTAAAAACTATAAAAAGATAAAAAACGACACCCTACTAGATCAGTGGTTTTATAAAAATGACGCAAAACTGAGTACTTCGTTCAGACCATTTGGTCGAATACTATCAATAGTCATGATCCATTTTGTTTCTAATTGAGAGAGCTTTTTCTTCATATCCCCTCCTCGTTGATCTTGGGGAATACAATCCATACCAAAGGCCCGTAAAAGGCTGCCATTACAGGCATGTGTCAGTTTGAAATGTTTCGCCAAAGGTTTCAAGGTGGAAATGTCACCAACATCTATAGCATGGTTGATATCCCTGACGTGTTCTCGTATTCGTACTTTGAGAGGTCGGGAAGTCAGTCCTACGTACATCTTCTTACAAGGACAGAAGGCGCAATACACCACATGTGTTGTGTTGCAAGTGATGTGTCTAGTAATCCTAAATTCTCGTATTCCATTTGCAGATGTAAAATGAGTATTCCTAATCATATTAGGGCATGCAATACATGTACCACAAGGATAAAAGCCCCATTTAGGTCCCATTTTATAAGAGAGATATAGGAAAAAAGGGGGATTTTTTGCCACAAACCAATCCCTCCAAGAACCACTTGAATTCACATATGTGTGTATCACAGTAAACCACAAAATATTCACTAAAATTTGTAATTTCTCAATACATATAACATGCTAAAAGCAGGAAAACAAAACCCCTAAGAGAGAATTTTTGCACATCCGCAATGGGATATATTTTTTTGTGCAATTTCAAGAAAAGGGATATGAGAACCAAACAGTGGTTTGTAAACCTCAAAAATATGGCAGTATGTGTGAGATTGTGGGTAAGTTCCTTGATTTTCATCTCAAACCTTTGGTAGAGTCATTGCCTTCATTCTTGAAAGATACCAATGAATTTTTGAACAAAGTGTCAAACATTCATTTGGAGGATGATATGTGGCTGGTTGTACTCGATGTAGAGTCATTATACACATCAATTCGCCATGAGGATGGCATTGGAGCTGTCCGTTTTTTTCTGAACACCACGAATTTGGAACCATCCTTCAAGACTTTTTTGATTTCTCTGCTTGACTTCTCCCTCAAGCATAATTTCTTCCTCTTTAAGGATGTCCCCTACCTACAGCTCCAGGGCACAGCTATGGGGGCGTCTTTTGCGCCCTCATATGCTAATTTGTTCCTGGGGCTGTGGGAGAGGGAGATCTTTCAGTCACATCCGTTATCAGGGACAGAATTTGTGTTAATGTGGACAAGATACATTGACGATGTTTTCTTGATTTGGCAGGGTAGTGAGGAGGATTTACTGACATTTACGGAACAATTGAATAAAAATCAAATTAATGTAAAGATGACCTCCCATTATGACCAGTTTACCATCGATTTCTTGGATGTTCGCCTGAAGAAGGATGATGAGGGCATGCTTCAGACTGAGGTATTTAGAAAAGTTACAGCAGTAAACTCGTTTTTACATGCAACCTCATCCCATCCACAGGCTTTAATACAAAGCATTCCAACAGGCCAATTTCTCAGGACACGTCGGATATGTTCATCTAAATCTACATTTTTAAAACAGGCTGAAGATTTGGCTTCCAGATTCCATGACAGAGGATATTCCAGAAGATCTATCAAGAGAGGATATCAGCGTGCTATGAAAAGCAATAGGGATGAGTTACTTTGCCCCAGGCGACGAGAAGAATCCATACAGCAGGTAAGGTTTATTTCAACCTATAGTTGCAGATGGAAGGAGGTGGCAGAAGCTCTTCAAAAATTTTGGCCCATTATTCGGGCAGATAACACCTTGAGTAAATGCACCATGAATAGACCTAATATAACTTATAGGAGGTCTAATAATCTAAAGGATTTGCTAACACACAGCAACTATGAGGGATCGAAACCGTCTGTGATTTTTGGATCCAAGGGACCTAAATGGGGCTTTTATCCTTGTGGTACATGTATTGCATGCCCTAATATGATTAGGAATACTCATTTTACATCTGCAAATGGAATACGAGAATTTAGGATTACTAGACACATCACTTGCAACACAACACATGTGGTGTATTGCGCCTTCTGTCCTTGTAAGAAGATGTACGTAGGACTGACTTCCCGACCTCTCAAAGTACGAATACGAGAACACGTCAGGGATATCAACCATGCTATAGATGTTGGTGACATTTCCACCTTGAAACCTTTGGCGAAACATTTCAAACTGACACATGCCTGTAATGGCAGCCTTTTACGGGCCTTTGGTATGGATTGTATTCCCCAAGATCAACGAGGAGGGGATATGAAGAAAAAGCTCTCTCAATTAGAAACAAAATGGATCATGACTATTGATAGTATTCGACCAAATGGTCTGAACGAAGTACTCAGTTTTGCGTCATTTTTATAAAACCACTGATCTAGTAGGGTGTCGTTTTTTATCTTTTTATAGTTTTTAACTCAATAAAAATATTTTAATTTTCATTGCTTTTCTTGTTTTTAATTCTCATCTTTTTCCTTTTTTCTTTTAGATTTTTTCTTGGAGGAATAGTGACTTTAAGGAAGACTGATTACATGTAGAGGAACAATTACACACTATGTTGCATGTTGTATGTGTGTATGTGTGCACATGTGTGTGTGTGCACAGATGCGTACGATTGAGTGAATATCTGTGTGGTATTATTAACACTATGTGTATTATATGTGCACAACATAATTGCACGGTTTTGTTCCATATATGGATTTATATAAAATGAAATATCTTTATTAATTAACACTTAATTAACACATATAGAATATCACTTTTAATTTTTATATATATGTGTATGTGTGTGTATGTATGTACGTGTATATATATATATATATATATGTACATGTATGTATGTGTGTATGTGTATATATGTGTGTATGCATGTGTTTTTTGTATGTGTGTATTTATGTGTATGTGACGGTGGATTTATATGCATGTATATGTATTATAATAATTCTTGCAATTTTATGTATCATATTCATTTCATATTTTTATATTTTTTATATATCCACTCACTTTTATTATTATTTTTCACTTTTTTAATTATATTACACATTTATATCTCATAGGGAATCTCTCATGAGATATATTATTTTTGTTTAAATACATATATCATTATTTATTTAATTATATATGATCTTATAATCATTTCACCATCACATCTGTTGATCACTTGCACACATTCACACTATTTATAATTATTTATATATGCACATGCTTGCATTTTGTTTATTTGTATTGTTCTGTATTGTAATCGCACTATATGGTTTTTGTAACTTTTCTCTTCATGTATGGTCTATATACGGTACTCCATATTCTAATTATTCAATGTTATATATATCAACACTGTGTTGCCTCTTTCCCTGCATCTCTCCCCTTTGGGAGTGGGGCGGCGATTCATGCTGCACACTGTTTTTCCTGTGGTGCGCGCTCTGCCCGCGGTTCACGTGACCGTTACCATGCCTACGCGTCCTGTAACTTGCTTCCCTCCCCTCTGTTTAGAGCGGGCGGAAGTGACGTCGGACGCCGCAGCATGTGCTTCCGGTCCGGAATCGCGGTCATGAGCGCCGAGTTTACCACTTAGGTGAGTGATATAAAACTCCAACCTTGTACACCCCTCACTACCCTCACGAAGAAGCCCTAGGCGAAACGGCCGTCAGGGTAATTATCCCTCCATCCACTCTCCGTTGGTATTCGGCAGTCTGGTATCAGTATTCTCCCTGACTGCATGTGGATCCGGTATCTTGTTTTCCTCTTATATTTTTTGTGACTGGCATTTTTCCCTCTATATTCAAACAAGCATTTGTATATTTCTTCTAAGACAAATAGCTACATATTGTTGTATTGGAATTTTACTGCCCTCTTGTGTATATCTCCCTTATAGGCATTATTTTTCTTATATGGGCAAGTAAATTTATGAATTCCATCCTAATATAAATGCTTTTGTCTGGAAAAGCCATATTGGCAATATATATATATTTTTTATCTGCTTGTTGATACTATATTTTTTATGGGAAAGTGCTAGCACTATTTACTATTTTTGAGGTTTACAAACCACTGTTTGGTTCTCATATCCCTTTTCTTGAAATTGCACAAAAAAATATATCCCATTGCGGATGTGCAAAAATTCTCTCTTAGGGGTTTTGTTTTCCTGCTTTTAGCATGTTATATGTATTGAGAAATTACAAATTTTAGTGAATATTTTGTGGTTTACTGTGATACACACATATGTGAATTCAAGTGGTTCTTGGAGGGATTGGTTTGTGGCAAAAAATCCCCCTTTTTTCCTATATCTCTCTTATAAAATGTTTTTTTAAAAAGATATTTTCAATAAAATAAATCCTTTTTTTAAAAATTTGTTTCGCTATATACTCTGGTTTTTTCATTGGTATCCTTCAACTCTAGAGTTAGCATTGTTGTGATTGGGCCAATAATTTGGTATTTTTCTCCTGCTATAGTTGGCCACCAACTCCTTAGTTTTCTTGGTATGGTATGACAAATACTTTTGAAAAACTCCCGTCTGCTCTGAGGGTGACGTCCAGGAAATTAATTTCTTCAATATCATGTTTATGAGTGAATATTAAGTGAAACTCGTTGTCATTCAAATGATTCAAAAATTCACTCACTTCCATGTCATCAGCCCTCCCCACAAACAGGAGGTCATCAATATACCTGCCATACCAACAGATATGCTGTTGCTCGGGGTTACAGTCCCCTATGAGAAAGATTTCCTCAAAAAAGGCCATCTCTAAATTAGCTAAAGATGGAGAGTGTTTACCTCCCATGCTGACTCCTTTCTTCTGGATATAATAGGTTCCATTGAAAAGAAAGTAATTTTTAGATATTTGGTCACATCCAATATAAATGCCTGTACATTTTGCTTATAGTTGCTATATTAAGATAAAAAATGTTTCCATGAAGAAATGGCTAATAGCAAGTCATAGCTAATTGACGGATATAATGCCATAACATCAGAAGTAATCCACTAGAAATCCGGATCCCAATCAAAATCATCAAACACACAGAGCACACTTTTTGTGTCTGCAATATAGCCAGGCAAAGATTTCACTAATTGTTGTAGCATGTAATCCAACCAGGCTCTGAGTTTTTCAGATAAGGACCCTATCGTGGAAACTATTGGCCTGAACTTCAGGGGGAAACCACCCTTATGCACTTTAGGGAGGCAGTGGAAAATGGGTACCACCGGACTTTCCACAAAAATGCCATCCATAGTTTTACTGTATATGTAATTGCACCCATCTCCACTCCATCCCTAAGTAGAGATAAAAGTTCTTTTTGAATACAGATTGGTGGGGTCGCCTTTTAGCTTGTTGTATGTATTTGTATCTAGCAAAATTTCCCCATTATATTTTATATACAAATAATTAAGTTAAGAAAGGTTACCATTTTTTCTGTCCAGGCCTATTTCATGAGTTTTATTTTTTTTTTAAATTCTGTGGAAGCATGGTTGAAAAGCAATGTCTGACTTTCACTTGTTCATTTTCTAAGATGTTTTATTTATTATTACTTTTATCAGATTCAAGCTATTTCTGTGACCATTGTGGGTTTTTCTTTCATTAAATGAGGAGTACAAACAATTTTTACTATGTGTGTGTATATGTGTACAGTATATGCATTAAAAAATGGGTATATATGTACTGCCCCGCGGCCTCAGCTGCGACCGCCGAGCCGCTTGGATCCGTGCTCGTTCTGCGGTCGGTGGCTCGAGACTCTCTCGGACCGGGGGGTCACTTCGCTCTGTAAGGGAGGCTGGCGCTACACGCGGGGGATGCGGGGATTTCGGGTGTCGGGGTGATTGCGCGTGACGCCACCCACGGGTCGTGGTGACGGTGGACACCACCGCTGCGGTAGAGGTGAGGGACTCCCGGGAGTGGTGTCAGGGCGCAGCTTTGGTATTAACCCCTCCGTGGGTAGAAGCGGTGTGTCCCGGGGCCTGGTTGCGGGGAGCTGGTGCAGGGCGCAATGCTGTGGTGCGGCGCGGTGCCGGATGGCACTGTTGTACTCACGATTAAGTGACACAGAGTCACTGGTAAACCAAACGTTGTGATAGATGGGAGGCCTGCAGCCGGTTGCGGTCCACTAGATGGGTTGGCAGAGTCCACCTTTCTCCTGCACCTAAGTGTAAATGGACCACGGTGCCTAAGCACAGGTGGTCCGCTCATCGGCGGGTGTGTCGAAGGAGCTCCTTTGCCCACAGGCGCTGGCCCTTGGATTTCTGGCGGTGGCTACTATCCGGTCGGGTTGGGCTGTTGCCTTCAATTGGAACTTTGGTGGGAAAGAACCCCGGGAGGTCCATATCCTCAATCAGTGAATTTGACTATAGTGGTGGCCTACGGCCTAGTCAGGGTCTGAGTACCCGTCCTGGTCCTCCGGTATACTGTTGGCTCCCCGGTTCGGTTCCGGCGGGCTCCAACCCTGTCCCGGTCCCTACGGTTCCACCGGTCGTGTTCCCGGTCTCCTGCAGGCGGCCCCTGCCGTCTGCCTGCCTGACTGTTTGGGGGTCCTAGGCTCCAACCCAGGCCCCGCGCAGAACTGCACTTCACTCCACTACTCCTCAACTGTACTCTCCCTTCTGCACTGGGCAGAACTCAACTCCCTCTCTCTGTGTTTTCCTGCCTCAGGCCAGCAGACTCCTCGGTGGGCGTGTTTTTCCACCTGACTCCGCCCACTTGGTGTGCCTGTCCAACACAGAGGGAGGCAATCAGGTCTTTGTGGTTGATGGGTGTTACCTGCCTAGTGTGGGTGTGTGTGTGTTGTAGAGACCTGTGACCCCTGGGGTGTCCAGGGCGTCACATTCCCCCTTGGTTTAATGCAAACCATCCGCGGGCTGCCCGTCCACACCGATTTAATTTTGTTGTAAACTGGAAAAGATAAAAACATGTAAACATTCAAAAGCATTTTCGTTTCTTCCCTTACGGGAGGCACATTACTATACCGTTACAAACGGGAAAACATTTTTAATAACAAACGGGACGGGTCCATGTCCTTCCGCTTCCCCACCCAAGCAACCTAGACCTTGGTGCTGCCCCTAAGAAACAGGCAGCACCCCTCTAACACAGTTCAGACAACGGGAACTGGCCCAGGCCACCCAAGGGGGAACGGGTATGGTGCCTTGCACCCGGTCAGTCTTGCAGAGGCCCCACGTCCGAGGGGACCCCTGCCCCGGAGGATGGTCACTGGTTCAGGTGGTGACCGGACCCCAGCCTACTCTGCTGTTGGTCCTTCCTCCAAGCAGCCTCTCCGGAGACTGGCAGTGCGGGAAGGGCATGGCGGGGGCAGGAAGGGACAATATTTACAGACCCAATAGTTTTTGGGTTGGCCTGCTAGTTCTCTGCCTTGTTCATGGCAGTCGCTCATGTTATACAGGGGCAAGGTGACAAAGGGTGACAAAGGTGATAGCACAAGTCCCAATGGGGACAGGCGCTTTATAGCCAACGGGCTACCACAAACACTGTAGGTCCCAACGGGGACTTGCTGATTTGTGAAACTCTGCTGCCGAAGCAGCCTCCTCCGGCCACTTTCCCCGGTCCACCACAGGGCAGCACGGGTCCCCAATGCCATGCTCACTTACGGTGGCACTGTCAAGAAAGACCCCGTCTTCCACTGCCTGCGGCGTGGGTACGGTGGGCCGGGCTCCACTTGTAGAACTGTCCTTGCTCCTCCAAAACCCCGCCTTCCTCCACCAGGGATTCCGACCTCCTGGTGGCGCCCACCGGGGCCCCAACCCCGGCAGCGTTCAACAAGTGGGGCGGGGGCCAGCTCCTTCCACCCGGCGCACCGGATGGCGCCACCCGGATCATGGGGGCGTTCAACAAAGGAAGCAGGTTGCGGGGAATGGGCCCTTTTAAACTTCAACTTTAAAACAATGAACGGTTAACTTCAGGGATCATGTCGGGAGGCGGCTACCACCGCAAGGGGCCGGCTCGGCCAACGGTCGGACGATCCACCGGGTTCCCCATCCATGTGCAGTGTGTGCCGGGGCTGTACACGGTTAACGGGAACGGCGGCAGGAGCAGCGCACTCGGGACCTCTTCCTTCATCAGCTGCATCACCCGCCACGGCGCTGCCGGGTCTTGGTTCCCACTCGATCAGGGCGGGTTCGGGAATCTGCGTGGCTTGATCTCGGCGCTGCACGATGGTGGCGGCCGCTTGCTCCCGGGCCCACACCACAGCAACCATCCTGCGGACCTCCGGCTTTCAATCAAGTAGCTGCTACAGGCTCTGCACCCTCACCTTCATACAGAACCAGCCCAGCTCCCACTCCAACTAAGCAGCGGTCCCAGCGGGGAGTTCACCCGGGCTGCAGTCCTCAAAGGCTACTCCTCCTCTGCTTCTTCCGGGCCCTGCCGCTCCAGCGACGGGCACCCCTCCGTTCCTGTCCGGGAAGCCGACATTCTACCATCCGTCCCCCCTTGGTTCTCTCTGGCACTGCCTTTTTTTGGGGGCAGGGTCTCACTTTCGTGCCTTTACTGTTCGGGGAAGACGACTCGAGCGAGAACTCTTTGCTCCCAAGATGGCGGATCTTCAAATTTTTCAGCGGGACGCCGCTGACGGGAACTACAAGGCGCACTTCTATGTGTGAGTAGACTGGATCGATCCTGTTCGTGACACCAGAAGAGTCGATGTGTACCGCCCTGCGGCCTCAGCTGTGACCGCTGAGCCGCTCGGATCCGTGCTCGTTCTGCGGTCGGTGGCTCGAGCCTCTCATGGACCTGGGGGTCACTTCGCTCTGTAAGGGAGGCTGGCGCTACACGCGGGGGATGCGGGGATTTCGGGTGTCGGGGTGATTGCTCGTGACGCCACCCACGGGTCGTGGTGATGGTGGACACCACCGCTGCGGTAGAGGTGAGGGACTCTGGGGAGCGGTGTCAGGGCGCAGCTTTGGTGTTAACCCCTCCGTGGGTAGGGGTGCTGTGTCCCGGGGCCCGATTGCAGGGAGCTGGTGCAGGGCGCAATGCTGCGGTGCGGCGCGGTGCCAGATGGCACTGTTGTACTCACGATTAAGTCACACAGAGTCACTGATAAACCAAACATGGTGATAGATGGGAGGCCCGCAGCCGGTTGCAGTCCACTAGACAGGTTGGCAAAGTCCACCTTTCTCCTGCATCTAAGTGTAAATGGACCACGGTGCCTAAGCACAGGTGGTCCGCTCCCCGGCGGGTGTGTCGAAGGAGCTCCTTTGCCCGCAGGCGCTGGCCCTTGGATCTCTGGCCTCTGGCGGTGGCTATTATCCAGTCGGATTGGGCTGTTGCCTTCAATCGGGACTTTGGTGGGAAAGAACCCTGGGAGGTCCAGATCCTCAATCAGTAAATTTGACTATGGTGGTGGCCTACGGCCTAGTCAGGGTCTGAGTACCTGTCCTGGTGCTCCGGTATACTGTTGGCTCCCCGGCTCGGTTCCGGCGGGCTCCAACCCGGTCCTGGTCCCTACGGTTCCACCGGTCGTGTTCCCGGTCTCCTGCAGGCGGCCCCTGCCGTCTGCCTGCCTGACTGTTTGGGGGTCCTAGGCTCCAACCCAGGCCCCGCGCAGAACTGCACTTCACTCCACTACTCCTCAACTGTACTCTCCCTTCTGCACTGGACAGAACTCAACTCCCTCTCTCTGTGTTTTCCTGCCTCAGGCCAGCAGACTCCGGTGGGCGTGTCTTTCCACCTGACTCCGCCCACCTGGTGTGCCTGTTCAACACTGAGGGAGGCAATCAGGTCTTTGTGGTTGACGGGTGTTACCTGCCTAGTGTGGGGGGATGTGTGTGGTGTAGTGACCTGTGACCCCTGGGGTGTCCAGGGCGTCATATATACAATATAGCATGATGCATAGAAATCAGTGCACAATATATATATACAAATGCATCTCAATAAATTAGAATATCATCAAAAAATTAATTTATTTCAGTAATTCAATCCAAAAAGGGAAATGCATATATTATATGAACAGGAAAAAAAGACTTCTGTCCAGCGCAATGACCAGGAATCAGATAATAAAATTTCCAGGATTTATTTGATGCTTAGCGAATTCATAAAATCAGACACTTACAATACATCTAAAAGTTAAGCTGACACTCCAGCCTGGAAAAAAATTGGTATGACAACAGTGACACGTTTCAACTACTTGAGTGTAGTCTTTGTCAAGCGATGTCCTCACTGTGAGAGCCGTTTGAAGTTAGAAGAGAAATCCTTTGCAATCCACAGGTGATTTAATTCACTGGTCCACTTGAGTTTAACCCTTGTGGCATTAAAAGCTATGGAACAAGTCATATGGATATAAATGTGCATTAGGACAAGAGAAAACCGCATATACAATCTATAGGAACCAGTTCTAATCAGGTAAGTATACAGTGTGTCCACCCATATCCTGTTAACCGCCATTAACTTGAGAACGGCGGCAGCTAAAGGCATACAAGTGGTGTCTAGGTATAGTAAAGTATCCATGCGCTACGCAATGAAACCACCTATAGCGCCACCTGGTGGAAAACAACTGAGTTAGCATTTTTTATCTCGAAAACTAAACGAGATAGAGAAAAAAAGTATATTAAAAAATTGTAGGGCATCATCAATTCAATACGAATCGACACCTGGAAATTTTATTATCTGATTCCTGGTCATTGCGCTGGACATAAGTCTTTTTTTCCTGTTCACTAATACTGAGGAACCACACCTTAAAGTCCGGCTGCAGAAGGTTAGATATATAGAGTCACTGGAGGTCAAAATTATGGAGGTAAAAAAACGCAAGTGGAAAAGAGACAGTGATGATTACACCCAAAATCAAATCTACACCTGGAGGAAAAATAAATTTATAATAAGATGTAGAATGAAAAAAACCGATAGAAACAGACATGTCAGCTTTTCTTATCCTGAAACCTCAGGAGACTCTTTTTCATCTTCAGAAAGATTAGATAGTGGTGAGGATTTGGATATTAGCAGGCCCTCGGTTTCAAAAACCATGGACGCCGAGCTGGCAGGAAACACCACAATAAAACATCAATCAGCACGAAAAAAGAAAATCTAAACACGGTCTGGAACCTCACAACAAGGATTTTTCAGCAGGAACATTTAGAAGCACTTTCTAATTGTCTAGGATTTGCACTCACGTCTAGATTTGATATTTTCTCCATGCTGTTGGATATGAATAGGTTCTCAAGAAACATCACACTTAACGCTGGAAACACACCTATGCGTGGAAAATCGGTCCGAGTTGCCTGAAAAACACTCGTCCGATTTTAGTTCACGTTAGGTCAGTGTGCAATGCAAGTGCAATGCTTTTTTAAATTTTTTTCCAGGGTAGCAGAATGTGTGTAATGCGTGTGTGATCCGTGTGTGATCCTTTTTTTTCTCAGCAACTGTTATCTGCCATCCAGCTCTGTTACATGGCCGCTGACAGTAGCCACAGACAGAGCCATGTAGCAGAGCTGAATGGCCGCTGACAGCAGACACAGACAGAGCCGCACGATCAGAATGAAGTCGGATGAACTTCACCAGACTTCATTGTCATCCCGCGGCTCTGTCTGTGTGGCATGGCCTGATTTTCGGTCACTGGTGAAGGTCTCACCGGTGACCGGAAATCCCCTGAGTGACCGCAGTGAGCCGCGCTATCAGCGGTGCCGTCACTGAGGTTACCCGCGGCCACAGCAGAAGTCCTCCCGCTGAGATCTGTGGCCGCGGGTAACCTGAGTGACGTTATCGCTGATAGCGCGACTCACTTCAGTCGCTGCGGGGAGCTCACAGAGAGCGGTCGTGCTCTGTGACTGCTCTCTGTCAGCTTCCGATGTAGCAGAGCTGACAGCATTGAGGGACCTCTGTGGATTACGTCGGACCTGGAAGGGTATTTGGGTTATTTGAATAAAGTGGTGAAAGAGGTGTTTTTTTTTTGTTATTTATTTCAAATAAAGAATTTTTTGATGTATGTCTTCATTTACTTTATCTTACAGGTTGATCATGGAAGGTATCTCGAGGAGACGCCTGCCATGATTAATCTAGGACTTAGTGGCAGCTATGGGCTGCTGCCATTAACTCCTTATTACCTCGATTGCCAATGCACCAGGGCAATTCGGGATGGCCGGGTACAGTCCCGGGACTGTTGCATCTCATGGATGTGGCTATTCCTGGTAGCTGCTGGCTGATATTGTTAGGGTGGGGGGCTCCCCATCCTGAGAATACCAGCCTGCAGCCATGTGGCTTTATCCTGGCTGGTATTAAAATTGGGGGGACCACACGCCGTTTTTTTAATTATTATTTTTTTTTAACTGCATGATATAGACCCGCCCACCGGCAGCTGTGATTGGTTGCAGTGAGACAGCTGTCACTCATTGTGGGGTGAGTCTGACTGCAACCAATTATAGGCGCCGGTGGGCGGGGAAAGCAGGGAATACGAGATTGAATAATGAGTGGCCGGCTTTTTCAAAAGAGGAGAAGCCGCCGAAGCAGTGTGACCACCGTGCAGCGCCACGCCGGTGATTATGAGAGGGGGGGGAAGTAATAGACCAACATGGACAGAGAGAGAGAGAGAGACTGACAGAGAGAGAAACCGCGTGACAGACCGACCGACAGAGAGAGAATAGAGACCAAGAGGGAGAGACCGACCAACATTAATCGCATGTTTCTCAAAACACTGGAAATGAGTGAGGTCACACAATGTCGGTCAATCTCTATAATTCACCGACATTGTGAGACCTCACTCATTTCCAGTGTTTTGAGAAACAGAAAAACGAATGTCACTAGGATGGTGTGAGTGCCGGTCCGTGTGACATGCATTTTTTTCACGCTCCCATAGACTTGCATTGGAGAGACTCTGCGAGAAACTCTCCAAAAAGCAGCCTGCTGCGATTTTTTTCTCAGTCCGATTTGGACTGAGAAAAAAATCGCAGATGAGATGTGTCCGATTCCAATGCGAGATTTTCTCGCATTACACTACTGCGAGAAACTCGCAAGCGAGAAGTCGCCCTAAGTGTCATTTTTTTGCGGAAAATGAGGAGTTAGATAATCAGTTGGTAACACATGACAGTCAGACAGATGACACCAATGCCATGACATCCATCCCTAGTTTTACTGAATTATGTGGCATCATGTCACTTAGGTAATTACAATCTGAAGGTACTACTGGCATTGGTGCAAATCTGGCAGACTTTCATGTGCGAAATAATGATTTTTACCCCATTAATTCACGACCAACCATACTTGACAAATTTCAAGATCTTATAAAGATGGACACTAGCGCTCACACAAGGAATGGGAATGGGGTATACTTAACTCTGGGGGTATGGAGGTGATGCCAGGGAGGGGACACAGGACTGAAATTATCAGTTAAATATATAAAAAAGGGGGGAAGGAAGGGAATGGAAGGGTCCGCGTAAACTTGTCTAAAAAAAGAAATAAATGAAAAACTACCGCACTAACTGGATGAGTGGAAAAAGGGATTGAATGGGTAGACCTAAATTTAGGTATGCAAATCTGGAGACACAGCAGGGAATAAAACTGATTTAATGTATAATAATTTAAGATAAAACACAAGTTTTAAAATTATGTATAATCTTTCTTTATTAGAAAAATAAATAGTACAGAAAATAAGAAGGAAGAGAGTTAGATCTTACAGACCAATTTTACAAGAACAATCTTATTCCAAAAGAGTTTAACTAGTCGATTCAGTGAAGAATACAATTTTCTCTAAGGCAAAAAAAAAACAAAACAATAATATGTTAGTCTTGTAAAGCCCTGCTTTATGTAATTTATGTAACTGCTCTCTCCGTCTCCCCCCTCATCCATTAATCTATCCACATTAACTCTCTCTCTCCATGAGAGGCAAGATTTTAAACCAGTGAGGGGAAAAGGAGTCTACGACATCAATCTGGCATGTAGATCCCATATTTTGGGCAAACGAGTGACACTCCAACTATAATGCAAGGCATCTTAAAGTATAAATAATAGCTAGCCAAGAGAAGAGAAGAAAGGAACTGAGTAGCAGAAAAGCAGCAACAGTGGGTGAGGTAAGGAAAGGGAAGGTTTACGGGGGAGGAAGGCCGTGGTGCTCCCAGGTGTGGCGGGCTAAGATAGAAACTATGAGCGGGATTGCTATCCGCTCAAGGGCCAAACAGTGCTCGAAACGCTTCAGTATCTTTGAAAAGGATCCAGGGCTGCCAAATTTTTAAAAATCTCTCACTGTCCCCTGTTGCCTCTGCGGAAAAGTCCTCCATATAACATATGGAGGCCATTTCCTGTTGCCACTCTTGTAATGATGGAAGGATCGTCACCCGCCAGTGCCTAGGGATTACTGAGCGGGCTGCTGTTAGACAAAATCTAAGCAGATCTCCCTTTTGTGTTTTAATAGAGCCAGGCAACATGGACAGCAACGAGATTTGTGGTGATGGTGTCACCGATTTTCCAGTAATTTTGGTGTGTATCTGAAACACCTCCAACCAAAAGGGCCTGATCAGCAAACACTCCCACCAAATATGCAGCATCGTCCCGGAGGCCCCCCCACATCGCCAACACAACTCTGACACAGAGGGGAAGATCTTATGTATCTTTATTGGATATTGATACCATCTGGATAGAATTTTGTAGTTCTTTTCTTTTGCATAACCAGCTGTAGACATCTTATGGGTAAACAGGAAAGCTTTCTGCTTATCCTCCTCAGTAAAAGAAGTGCCCAGTTCTGTCTCCCAGTTAGCTATGAAATTTGGGTCTATGTCTGTATCCGGGGCTGCCTGACTCAGTAATTTGTAAATGACTGAAATTAAATGAGATGGAGGGGATTTTTGCAAAAACAAACCCTCAAACGGGGTCGGAGAAATGTCAGGTACGTGTTTCCAGTGTCTCAGTCGATTACTAACAAAGGAATATAGTTGTCTATACTCAGTCCATGACAACAGGCGCGGGGGGGTCCAGGCCCTGCATATCTTCAAAAGACATGATATCCTTCCCTTTCAAAGCATGATATACCCTAAAATCATCTTCCACCTTCCAGCGCAGAAAGGAGGAACGTGTGATTCCCGGGGAAAGTTCCGGGTTGGAAAAAATCGGAGTGAGCAGAAGCAGGGGGCCTGTCAAGGAGCCCCTCTGCCTCACCCGATCCCACACTTTAAGTGTGGCCTTGATTAGAAAGTCAGCTGCAGGTAACTTCACTCCCTCACGTGACTCCAGCTATGGCAGATACCTCGTGGGCACCGGCGCTCCCCCCTGTTCCAACACGACCCATTTTTTATGTGTAGCCAAAAACTGCCAGTCGAACATACGCAGCAAAAGGGAGGCCTGATGGTATCTGCGAAGATCTGGCAATCCAGCCCCTCTCCTATCAATGGGTCTGGTTAAGATCTGATATCTTACTCTCGCCCTAGAGTGGCCCCATACGAAATTGATTAATGCCAATTTAAGTGTGCAAAAAAAACTCGCCGGTGGCAAAATAGGGACAACCTGAAAGACACACAGGAACCGCGGTAGCACGTCCATTTTTAATGAGTTGATGCGTCCGAACCACGAAATAGGTTTTTTATGGTATGATAGTAGTTCTTTAAGTGTTCGTGTTAACAGGGTCTGATAATTCAGAGAATACAGAAGTGTGAGATCAGCAGGGATTTGTATACCTAAATATGTGATTGCTTTGGGTTGCCACCGAAACGAGAAGTTTTGTTTAGCTAATGACACCTCAGAGGGCTGCATGGTAACATTCAGAGCTTCCGTTTTTGAAAAATTTACTTTAAAGTTGCTTAGATCTCCAAATTTCTCAAACTCCGTCAACAAGGAGGGCAGAGTGATGTGATGCTGGGAGATATAAATCAATAAGTCGTCAGCGTACAGGGAGGTCTTGTACATCCTGCCTTCCACTCGTAGACCGTGTATACAGTGATTTCTCCTTATGGCATTGGCCAGATGCTCCATCACTACCACGTATAACAACGGGGAGAGAGGGCACCCTTGTCTCGTACCGTTCCTTATAGCGATGGGCCGGGACAACGCTCCATTGGCCTTGATCCGTGCCGAGGGACACGTATACAATGCCAATATCTTTTGTAGAAAGCGGGGGCCCAGGCCAATCTTTTCCAATGCCGCGCGAAGGAAATCCCAGTGCACACGGTCAAATGCCTTCTCGGCGTCCACCGACAGAAGGCCCATACATGTGGAGGAGGATATTGCATTTGCCATAAGTAATAATGTCTTATTTACATTATCTCCGGCCTCTCTGCCCTGTACAAAACCGACTTGGTCTGAACTAATAATTGCAGGGAGAAGGGGAGCCAATCTATTAGCCAGTGTTTTGGAGAACAACTTCACGTCCACGTTTAATAAAGAAATCGGCCTATAATTAGAGACCATAGATGGATCCTTCCCTGGTTTTGGTATTACTGTAATATAAGCCTCCAGGGACTGTGCTGCAAATGGGGATGTGTAAGAAACTGCATTAAAAACCATTGTGAGAAATGGTGTTATTAATTCTCTCAATGTCTTATAAAATGCTGGGGAAAACCCATCTGGGCCAGGGCTCTTACCGGCTGGAGTATTTTTGATCACCACACCAATCTCCTCTTCTGTAAACTGCTCTTCCAGATGAGAGACCTCCTCATTCCCCATTCCCTCGGCCCCATGTCTGCTAAGCGGCCCCTAATGTTATAGAGGTCTGAATAAAATGTCCGCATTTCCTCCAAAATCTCCACCGGGTTACTCGTGTCCGAACCGCCCCGCCGCTGTAAGCATGAGATAAATGACGTATTATTACGGGGATGAAGAAGGCGCGACAGGGACCTGCCGCACTTGTCTGAGTGTTGGTATAGAAAACGTTTGTAGTGATTTCGGTATCTGAGGTATTTCTCGTTAAGAAGTGACCTAAGGTCTTCTCTACATTTAGTAAGGTCTGCCAGGACCCCCGACGATCTGAGTCTTTTATGTGCAGATTCCAGCCTATGTATCGTGTCAAGTAATTCCTTGATTTGTAAACTCTTCATTCTCATAATGCGCGCCCCATGTTTTATCAGGACCCCCCTAATCACGCACTTAAATGCTTCCAACTGAAGGGGTAGGGAAGTGAGGTCCGCCGCATGTGTCTCCATAAAAACCCCAATCGATTCCTTGATGTCATTCACGCACACCGTATCCTTCAAGAAGTTATCATTAAGTTTCCATGTCTACTCGCGTGTCTGGCTGTTAGGAGGAGAAATAGTTAGAAAAATGGACGCGTGATCCGACCAAACCACGCTACCGATCTCGGCAACTGGGCTCCCAGTGAGAGCATGCTGACTTATCAAAAAGAAATCAATATGACTATATGAATCGTGTGGGTTTGAGTAGAAGGTATAGTCCCTTCCAGATGGATTTAATATCCGCCACACGTCTACCAATTGTGACTGGTGCATCTCCTGCTTAAAGGACCTTAAGTGAGACAGGGGGATCCCGCTTCTGCCCGACGAGGTATCCACTGATGGGTTCAAAGGAAGGTTAAAATCCCCTCCCAATATTACCACCCCCTCCGAGAATTCTGCCAACACCCGAAGGAAGCTTCGCCCCGCCCTTGACTGTCCTACGTTGGGTGCGTACCACCCTGCTACTGTGAACACTGTATTCGCAATACGCAACTTAATTATGGCATATCTGCCTTCCGGATCTAACTTTATGTCTATCATGGAATGTGCTAAAGATTTGTGAAGGGCCAGTGACACCCCCCTGGACCTGGATTCTGTGCTAGCGCTGTGATACCAGGTTGAGTAGTAACGGTTCTCATAAAGCAAATTGATAAAGCAGTGAGTCTCGGAGAGGTAATTATTATGGGGGACTTTAACTATCCTGATATAAATTGGGGAACAGAAACTTGCAGTTCCAGCAAAGGAAATAGATTTTTGATAACAATGAAAGATAATTACCTTTCACAAACGGTACAGGACCCCACAAGAGGGGGAGCACTACTAGACCTTGTACTAACCAATAGGCCAGACCGCATATCAAATATACAAGTTGGGGGTTACTTGGGGAATAGTGATCACAAAATAATAAGTTTTCATGTATTCTTTAGTAAGATGTCTAGTAGAGGGGCTACAAGGACACTAAACTTCAGGAAAGCAAATTTTAAACGGTTGAGAGATGATCTTAGTGCAATAAACTGGGATGATGTATTAAGTAATAAAAGTACACAAAGCAAATGGGAGACTTTTATGAGCATCCTGAATAGGGCTTGTGCAGAAAATATACCCTATGGGAACAAACATGCTAGAAATAGGAGGAAACCCCTGTGGCTAAATAGAGCTGTAAGGGAAGCAATAAAAGAAAAACAGAAAGCCTTAAAAGAATTAAAGAGGGTAGGTAGTGATGAGGCATTATATAATTATAGAAAATTAAATAAAATATGTAAAAAGCAAATTAAGTTAGCTAAGTTTGAGACAGAGAGACTCATTGCGAGAGAAAGTAAAAATAATCCTAAAATATTCTTTAACTACATAAACAGTAAAAAACTGAAAAGCGATAGTGTTGGCCCCCTTAAAAATAGTCTTGGTGAAATGGTGGAAGGGGATGAGGGTAAAGCCAACCTGCTGAATGACTTTTTTTCTACGGTTTTTATACAAGAAAATGCCATGGCAGATGACATGACCAGTGATACCATAAATTCACCCTTGAATATTACCTGCTTAACCCAGCAGGAAGTACGCCGCCGCCTCGAAATCACTAAGGTTGACAAATCTCCGGGCCCGGATGGCATACACCCCAGAGTACTACAGGAATTGAGTTCTGTGATAGATAGACCATTATTTTTAATCTTCTCAGATTCCTTAATAACAGGGTCGGTACCGCAGGACTGGCGCATAGCAAATGTGGTGCCAATATTCAAAAAGGGGACAAAAACTGAGCCGGGAAATTATAGGCCGGTAAGTTTAACCTCTACGGTTGGTAAAATCCTTGAGGGTTTCTTGAGAGATGCTATACTGGAGTATCTCAAGAAAAATAACCTTATGACAGAGTATCAACATGGGTTTATGAGGGATCGATCCTGTCAAACTAATTTGATCAGCTTCTATGAAGAGGTAAGTTCAAGTCTGGACCAGGGAAATGCAGTGGATGTTGTGTATATGGACTTTTCAAAAGCTTTTGATACGGTGCCACACAAAAGGTTGGTACATAAAATGAGAATAATGGGGATAGGGGAAAATATGTGTAACTGGGTTAAAAACTGGCTCAGTGATAGGAAACAAAGGGTGGTTATTAATGGTACGTACTCGGACTGGGTCTCAGTTCATAGTGGGGTACCACAGGGGTCAGTATTGGGCCCGCTTCTTTTCAACATATTTATAAATGACCTTGTTGGGGGCATGCGGAGTAGAATTTCAATATTTGCAGATGATACTAAACTCTGCAGGGTAATCAATACAGAAGAGGATAATTTTATATTACAGGGAGATTTATGTAAATTGGAGGATTGGGCTGAGAAGTGACAATTGAAGTTTAATGTAGATAAATGTAAGGTCATGCACTCGGGTAGAGGAAATAAAATTTATAATTATGTACTTAATTGTAGAGCACTGGGTAAAACAGACACAGAAAAAGACTTGGGTGTATGGGTGGATGGTAAACTTCACTTTAGTGGACAGTGTCAGGCAGCTGCTGCCAGGGCTAATAAAATAATGGGATGTATTAAAAGAGGTATAAGTGTTCATGAAAAAAATATAGTTCTACCTCTGTACAAGTCACTAGTGCGACCGCACTTAGAATACTGTGTACAATTCTGGTCACCGATATATAAGAAGGATATAGCTGAACTGGAGAGGGTGCAGAGAAGAGCGACCAAGATTATTAGAGGAATGGGTGGGCTGCAATACCAAGACAGGTTATTAAACTTGGGGTTATTTAGTTTGGAAAAACGAAGGCTTAGGGGGGATCTAATCACAATGTATAAATATATGAGGGGACAGTACAGAGACCTTTCCAAAGATCTTTTTACACCTAGGCCTGCGACTGGAACACGGGGGCATCCGCTACGTCTTGAGGAAAGAAGGTTTAATCATAATCACAGACGAGGATTCTTTACTGTACGAGCAGTGAGACTATGGAACTCTCTGCCGCATGATGTTGTAATGAGTGATTCACTACTAACATTTAAGCAGAGCCTGGACGCCTTTCTTGAAAAATTTAATATTACCAGTTATGTATATTAGATTTTATGACAGGGTATTGATCCAGGGAACTAGTCTGATTGCCGGATGTGGAGTCAGGAAGGAAATTTTTCCCCATTGGAACTTGTTTGCCACATTGGGGTTTTTTTGCCTTCCTCTGGATCAACATGTTAGGCTACGGGTTGAACTAGATGGACTTAGAGTCTCCCTTCAACCTTAAAAACTATGATACTATGATACTATGATACTATGGTTTGTCATGTTGGGGATACAGCCGACTTTAAAATGAGTTTCTTGAAGAAGAAGAATGTGTACCCTCTGTTTTTGCATATCGTATAAGATTTGTGCCCGTTTTTGGGGGGTATTGAACCCTTTAACATTCAGAGTGCCGAATTTTAGTTCCGCCATGTCTCCACACCCGGGTCCCAGACTACAAACTGTAGGAGGGAGGGAAGTAGGGTAAGTGGCTAAAAGGGGTGGGGGGGGAAATGGGAAGAGGAAAACAAAGGAAAAGTGAAGAAAAAATGAGAAATGAAAAAGAACAGGTAGAGAAGAGGGTATAGACAACTGCAGAGAGAGAGAGAGAAAAAAAAGGGATTACAAAAAGATTATATATGAAAGTACTTCAGCACCGCAGAAGGGCTGAAGTTGTCGTCTTACCAAACGACTGATTGGGGCGGGTTTTTTATATAGCTGCTCCTTGGCCTGCCAAGTGCAGCAACCCCAGAAAAGAGGCGGACTGAACACGAAGGGGAACTCCCCCCGACCCAGTATACCCCACCTATTTCACATTCTGCCCACACTCCCAACCAACACAGCGGCCATGAGCGTGGACCCCACAGGGACGAGCCAGCCCCTCAGACGGAGCTGGACGTCCCCGAAAGGGCCACGATCCAGGCCATTGCCTCCAAAGAGGGGACCGCCCCCAGCACACTTCAACAATGCAACACAAAAACAATTGTTAATACTTTTTTCCCCGTTGTGCATTTCAAACTACTGCGGGAGAAATTAAACCATAGCTCTCAAAGTTGAGTATCAGCTTTTTCTTTTCATCTTAATTACAACATTTCAGCCACGATCTACAGGGGCTTCCTGCTGATTTCCCCTCCTCGCCCGGGCCGCCACAGGATGCACATGTCCAGGAACCCCCGAAGGCAAGCACGGCCATCCCGTGATAGTTACCTCTGGGATCTGTATGGCCGCCGCAAATGCCGGAATACCCCCAGGGTGACTCAAGACATGCATCCTGCCCGCCCGGTGTACCCTAAGATGGAAAGGGAAACCCCATGTGTAGGGGATGTTTCATTGTCGTAGAGAGTCCAGGAGTGGCCTCAATGCCCTCCTTTTCTGTAAAGTCCACCTGGATAAGTCCGGCAGGAGTTGGATCCTCTGTCCCTTGTGACGTAGGTTCTCTGCCGAGCGGGCCCGCATCATGATGGTATCCTTCAGCTGGTACCTGTGGACCTTGCAATTAACATCCCTGGGACGGTCCAGGTCCAAGGACCGAGGGCCCAGCGCTCTGTGTGATCTATCCAGTTCCAAAGGTGAGTCGAAGGGAACTTTCAGTAAAGCATTAAAGATATGGCGAAGGGATTTGTCAAGGTCGGCAGATTCAATCGATTCTGGAAGGCCGCGGACCCTTATATTGTTACGCCTGTTACGGTTTTCAATATCATCAATATGGTCGGCTAGATATTGGAAGTGTGCTGTGTGGGAGGCCAGGTTAGATTCCTGCTCTGTTACTTTAATTGATAGGGATTGTGTTACAGATTCAATAGACCCCACTCTGTTACGGGGGCTGTCGGATAATAAGGGAATGGAAGGCTATCCGACAGTCAGGGTCCACCGTGCAGAGCTATGCTGCAGAGTATGGCAGAGGATAGGGGAAACCTGTACCACCAAAGCGGTACTGACACTGTTGCGTCACAGTGTCACCAAGACCAATAGCGGCGTATACTGTTTAAGTCACAGCGACTACCTTATTAGAATAACATAGGAGTGGAAATGCAAAAGAGTGAGGAATACAACATAAAAGTGCATAGAAGTCTCACAGTCTGTGAGCGTGAAAGCACCTGTCTCAGTTAACAGTCACAAAGACTAGGTGTAGTGTGTGCAATATGGCACCTACCTATGTCCGCTCCACTTGTGGTGCAAGGATACGGACAGCAGCAAGGCTGCTAGCATGAAACTCCTGCCTATGACCGCTCCCCTAGTGTGCGAGGATACGGACTGCTGCAGGAGGCAGCGTAGTGGAGCGTTACCCTAGAAGGCAACGACCACCTAACCTACCTATGTCCGCTCCACTAAGGTGCGAGGACACGGACAACAGTACGGCTGAAAGGTACAGGAGCGCTACCCTACCGATAGCGCTCACCTCAGAGTAGAACCACAAGGCCCAGTCAGACCATGTGCAGCAAGCACCTGCCTATGTCCGCTCCACTAAGGTGCGAGGATACGGACCACAGCATAAGCTCCAAGGTACAAGAGCATTACCCTACCGATAACGCTCACCTAGATGGAATAGGTGCCGCAAGGGACATGCACAGAGCGTCTACTCCTATGCAGGAACCAAGAGGACTGAGCGCCGAGCAGCGTGTGTCAGGGTCTTATATAGACTCTGTGCCTCATCCAAGATGGAGGACACCAGAGCCAATCCGCTGCCAAAATGACAGCAATGACGTCACGCTGGCCTATCACCGAACAAAGCGTCACAAGCACATGACCTGCGACCAATCAGCATAGAAGGTGTCAGAGACATGGACCACGTGTCACAAGCACATGACCAGCGGCCAATCAGCTTAGAAGGTGTCAGAGACATGTGACCTCGTGTCAGCGATGATGTCACCCGCACATGTGCAATGGCTCCAAGATAGGACTTAGTCTCCAGCGCTTGCACATGTGCAGTAGCAAGAAATCCAAACATAGTCTCCAGTGCCACAGCACCTGTAACACACTCTTTCCCCCTAGACTTCATCTCTCAGACCTGAGAGCTCTGATCTGTATGAGCTTTCCAGTCTGTCTATATATGACTCCATGTCAGCTTTCGTTGGGAAATTTCTAATATGGGAGCTAAGGCCCTCCCGCACCCTCCACATCTTTTGCATGGACTGGTGTGCCGGGAGACCCCCCTCTTCCCTGATGTTAATAATCTCAGCAGTTTGTGCAGCAATATCCAATCTTGTCGCTGTGGCATGTGATCCTGTAAGGGAGCTCCCCGCATATGACACAGTCCCAGCAGCTCCCAGGGGCACCGAGGGAACGCTCATCTCCAAACCTGCTGCAGCTCTGTGGCCGGGCAACACCACCCCTCCCCCCTCCATTAGCCGGACCTCCAGGCCTGAGATAATGTGCAGAGTCTCGCTGGAAGGGAGGTAAGAGGGAATGCTCCCCGCTGAGGGCCTCCCGCTGTCATTGTTCTGTCCTCCTGGTCCTGCACAGGGGGATGCCTCCTGGGTGTAATCTGCGGTCGCTCCTGCTGCACCGCCAGCGCACGTGGGGGCAGCACCATCTTGCCCTCCCACTGCGGGAGCCGCGCTGGCCTGTTCCTCACTAACCTGCATCTGTTCCCAGTTGCCGCAGGTCTCTGCCGCCTGCCCCTCCACGCCGCTTGCAGCTGGTAAATCTTCAGCGGCCGCTACCGCCGCACTCAGCAAGCAGCCGCTTCTTGTGTGCATTGCTGAGTCAGCCATCTTGCGCCCAGGAGCCTCCTGAGCCGGGTCCAGCAGGTAGCTCCATATACCACGAGCAGGGGTCCCCAATGGATTAGATGTGGGCTGGGAGCTTCCTTTCCCCTTCTTCTTGCCCATTCGCTGTCTGAGGCCAGGTAAAAGAGACGCTGTTGCGGTGTATCCCTAGGTCAGGGCAGGAGCAGATTCCCCAGGCTTCTTTATCCCTCCATGTCCAGGCCACGCCCCCACAAGTTTTAAAATTATATATAAAAACAAAACAAAAAAAACCTCTGCGTGGAGGTATTGAGAGGGTCCTGGTGAGGAACTTAGGGACAGAAGGGGAGGCTTGGGACCTGTTAGGAATACAAAATGACAGGAATGAATGCAGGTAAACTGATAATAGGAATAATGAGGATCTGGGTGGAATACTAATTACCTGGTGGTTATGAACACAATGAGGATGAAAATGTAGAATTTGTGAAAATGACAAGAGGAGGAGAGAACAACTTTTGGTGTTTTCCCTTTATGTAGGAACCTGTAAACCAAAGTAAGTAGATTAGTCTGTGATGACAGTAAGCTCCACAATGTAGGTGCTTCCTAAAAGGGGGGGAGGGGAGAGGGGGGAAACCTACTGTGGCGCCCCTGACCTGGTCAGGCACCACTGAGTACTGCACCCATGCTGGGGACAGTACAATACAGGTAATCCAGAAGGCTGACTGGGGTGTGGAACACAGGCGCATAGTGATCAGGTCTCACACATGTACCCATGAGAGGACCCCTGGGGAACCCAGGAGGGGGCAAAGCCTATACCTCCACTGGAATAGTGGCAGGGGGTCAAAAGCCTCCATCTCCTCTCAAGGGGTGTGGTGGAGAGTCTGGTTGCTAGGTGGCGTAGGCAAGAACAGGAGAGGAGGAGCAGTGAGTCAGTTAGAGCAGAGAACTCCATAGGGCTCAGTGAGGAGCAGACCTGTGGGGCTGTTGCTGTCTAACAGCGCCCGCGCAGTGGCTACTGACGGGGGAGAACGGTCAACTAGGAGTGCTACCTGAAAGCCAGCTTCAGCTAGAGAGAAAGCACGGAGTGGGAAGTAAGGAGACTGCTAGAGAGCACCAGGCCCAACCGGGCGGCAGATCCCGAAGCGAAGATAGATCCAGCTTTCTTCTGCTAAACCTGCCGGTGTGGGGCTCTCAAAGCCCACACCACAACACCACAAAAGCCGCAGCCACGTAACCGCAGTGAGGGCCCATAGGTCACAGGAGGCAAGCAGCTGGAGTGGCCTGGTCCGGGGAACAAGCAAACGGCAAACAAAAGGGGGAGAGAGGCTGCAGCATCTTCCCTGGGTGACCCCCATAGGGACTCAAAGTCGGGGTCACCCCAAACCACCAAGGGCTAAGGAAGGCGAGTCAGTAGTCACCCTCATAAAGTCAGCCTGAAGGATACCTGGTTCCATCTGGTTCATCCCAGCTACGCCCGGGTTACTCACCCTGCCATCAAATGTGAGTAAAGCCCTTGAAAGACAGTTCTGCCTGTGTGAGTCATTCTGCGACTTGTGGTACTACAAACCTACACCGGGCCCTGGGGCTTGCCTCACTCTCAGGAGGCTATTCCAACTAACTGCACACACCATCAGCCCCAGGCGACCCTCAACCTGCAGTGGCGGTCCCTACTGACCGCAATACTGAGAGTGGCGTCACGATCAAAACCGAAGATTCCCTACCTGTGACCAGATCCAGCCGAGTGGAGTCCCTGAAGGTAATGCACCGACACTACACCTGTGGGGCTTCACATCTGGCGTCACGAACAGGATAAGGACTAGACCTGTTCAGACAGGTGACCATGTGCCTGGGCGGTCCGCTTGAAAAATTGGAAGCGCCGCCATATTGCCACCATGAAAAGCGCGCTGAAAAACAACAGCAGCCCGCGCTGGAAGAAGTTACCGCCCACGAAGAGGTGTGGCTACCCAGAGATCCCCTGCAGGGTTCTGGGCTTGCCAGCGAAGAGAGCGGAAGCGTCCGGAGACGGCGGAGCAGGAGAGAAGCCAGCAGCTTGCTAGAGAAAATGGCGTCTGAGTGCAGAGACCCAGAGCCAGGCTCCGCTGCCTGGTGGTGTCGGGAGCTCGCCGAGTTCTGCGATCAACTGGAAGCCAGGGTCGGAAGGCTGATCAGAGAGGGACGCGAGGAGTTTCTATGGATGACCGCGGCGGTTCGGGCCTACGAGGAGAGAGCCGCGCACCGAGTGCCAGACCGGGCGGTGACGACTCAGACCCCGATGCTGCTACCGATGGGTGAGTCCAGTGTTGCCCCTGCCGGCCCGGATGCCCCGACCCCTGCTGCCACGCCCGCGGTCCCTGAAGAGGCGCCCGGTGCGGCGACGCTGAACCAGGCCGCAGCCACGCCAGGTGCGGCCCGCCAAGCCCCGGCCGCCGCAGCGATGCCCTGCTCGGCCCGCCAAGCCCAGGCCGCCGCAGCGATGCCCTGCTCGGCCCGCCAAGCCCCGGCCGCCGCAGCGATGCCCTGCTCGGCCCACCAAGACCCGGTCCCTGCAGCGACGCCCAGCCCAGCCTGCACAGACCCCATCGCAGCTGCGACGCCGAACCAGGCCGCCGCCATGCCAGGCGCGGCCCGCCAAGACCAGGCCGCCGCCATGCCAGGCGCGGCCCGCCAAGACCAGGCCGCCGCCATGCCAGGCGCGGCCCGCCAAGACAAGGCTGACGTACCATTTACCCCGGCCCGCAAGGCCAGAGCAGACAAGGCTCCCCAGGTTCAGGAAGTCCCTGCTAGGCAATCCCTGGTAGGTGAGGACTCCGCATACTGGCAGCTAAAAGCCGACCTGGAAGCTAAGTTCCCACGGGAGATGGTGGAGCGGTACATGCTCCCTCCGCACACCCCAAAGAGTATCCCGACAGCTCCCGCAGCAACCACGGCAAAGAGTTCCCCACCTGGGCCGGCAGAAAGAAGTCCATCCCCAGCACTGCTACCCAAGGAGTGCCAGGAAGAACTAAGGGGGGGAGGAGGCCAGGAGGTTGAGGGGCTGACTCCAGAGCCATACCCAGAGCCAGAGATGCTGCCTTATTCTCGCTGGGATGAGGAAGACCTGACACCATCTGCAGAAGAAGATCTGCCCAAAAGCCTTACCTGGGAGTTTGTGAGCTGTACCCTACAGAATCCAGCCCGTAAGACACACCGCAACAGAATGCAACTATCCTCTGCACCGTCATCTCCAGAGCAGAGAGAAGTCACCGCCAGAGACCTGCAAGAAAAACGAGCCCTGAGAAGGTCCAAAGCCCAGGCCAGAGGACCCCTTTTCAGAGGAGTAGTAGAGGATTTTAATCTGAGAAGTGGATATGGATTCATCGTAGCACCTGGTATCAAAGAAGGGATATTTGTCAACAGAAGAGATGTGAGAGCTCATCTGCCTAGAGGACACCCTGGCAGAAATCTAAAGATGGGAGATTCAGTCCAGTTTACTATGCATCAAGGTGAAAGAGGATTGTATGCCCTGGACGTAACACAAAGTCCTAAAGAAAGAGAAGGAAGACAAAGCAGAGAAAAAGAACCTACGGATGAGACGACCACAGACGACGACAAAGAGCAGGAAAGCAGCAGGTGCCACCGCCGTACAGGCTCAAGCCCTGGTAAAGAGGAGTAAAGTAAAGTAAAGTAAAGAAAGAAGTACAGAAGTTAAAGTTTTGAAAAGTTTTGTTTTGCAACGTTTAAGCATGTGCCCACAAAAACTATTGTGAGAAAACCATAAACCTTAAGGCTATGAACTGGCTATAGCCACAAACTCTCGCAGTGTAAATAGTTACACCAGAGGGCACCACCACCACCAGAGTCAGCCTGTTTAGGGGCTTGGCTCGTCTGCAACCAGGAGGAGCCCGTCCGTATATGGGGCCTGGCTCTCCACCACAAAGAGGGTACCTGGTCAGCACCAACTGTGGAGGCCGCCTCTGCATCCTGCCAGAAGAGGCTGAAGGCGCGGATCCACCAGGCCAGGTATACCCTGAAACCACCAGCCCATGTAAGCCGCCTCTACATCCTGCCAGAAGTGGCTGAAGCCGCGGCCAACGTGAAAGGGTTTTGGGTGGGTTAACGGACTTGTGGGTGGAGGGTGGTGATGTATGGTACCTGGTGCTCTTAAAATGTTTTACCATGTTTTAATGTTTTATGCATTTTAAAATGTTGTCTTGCAGCCCGAGGACGTGCTGGTGATAACTATGGGGGAATGTGGCGCCCCTGACCTGGTCAGGCACCACTGAGTACTGCACCCATGCTGGGGACAGTACAATACAGGTAATCCAGAAGGCTGACTGGGGTGTGGAACACAGGCGCATAGTGATCAGGTCTCACACATGTACCCATGAGAGGACCCCTGGGGAACCCAGGAGGGGGCAAAGCCTATACCTCCACTGGAATAGTGGCAGGGGGTCAAAAGCCTCCATCTCCTCTCAAGGGGTGTGGTGGAGAGTCTGGTTGCTAGGTGGCGTAGGCAAGAACAGGAGAGGAGGAGCAGTGAGTCAGTTAGAGCAGAGAACTCCATAGGGCTCAGTGAGGAGCAGACCTGTGGGGCTGTTGCTGTCTAACAGCGCCCGCGCAGTGGCTACTGACGGGGGAGAACGGTCAACTAGGAGTGCTACCTGAAAGCCAGCTTCAGCTAGAGAGAAAGCACGGAGTGGGAAGTAAGGAGACTGCTAGAGAGCACCAGGCCCAACCGGGCGGCAGATCCCGAAGCGAAGATAGATCCAGCTTTCTTCTGCTAAACCTGCCGGTGTGGGGCTCTCAAAGCCCACACCACAACACCACAAAAGCCGCAGCCACGTAACCGCAGTGAGGGCCCATAGGTCCCAGGAGGCAAGCAGCTGGAGTGGCCTGGTCCGGGGAACAAGCAAACGGCAAACAAAAGGGGGAGAGAGGCTGCAGCATCTTCCCTGGGTGACCCCCATAGGGACTCAAAGTCGGGGTCACCCCAAACCACCAAGGGCTAAGGAAGGCGAGTCAGTAGTCACCCTCATAAAGTCAGCCTGAAGGATACCTGGTTCCATCTGGTTCATCCCAGCTACGCCCGGGTTACTCACCCTGCCATCAAATGTGAGTAAAGCCCTTGAAAGACAGTTCTGCCTGTGTGAGTCATTCTGCGACTTGTGGTACTACAAACCTACACCGGGCCCTGGGGCTTGCCTCACTCTCAGGAGGCTATTCCAACTAACTGCACACACCATCAGCCCCAGGCGACCCTCAACCTGCAGTGGCGGTCCCTACTGACCGCAATACTGAGAGTGGCGTCACGATCAAAACCGAAGATTCCCTACCTGTGACCAGATCCAGCCGAGTGGAGTCCCTGAAGGTAATGCACCGACACTACACCTGTGGGGCTTCACACTACCAGTACTGGTCTTTTGAGTGCCGGTGTATTTGCTTTAGAAGGCCTGATAGATAAGCGATATTTAGGAAAATGTCCTAAAAATATTAGAAGATTGAAATTAGTACTAATAGATAAACCACAGGAATACAAATGTTAATGGTGGTGATAGAAAAATACCTGATGATATGAATGCTGTGTGCTGGTTTCAGCAACTATATAGGATAGAGATTGAAGTATCACCTGGTAAAAATGGTATAAGATGTTGAAAGAGTATTAATCGAATTGATGTAATCACATGAAATAACCATATGGAAATAAGGAACAGTATAAAAATTGGTAATAGTATTGTATAATAAGTGTAAATACCTAATAGGGTGTTTGGTGAGTATAAAGAGATAAATAGAGAGGATGTTCATATGATTACTAAAACTGGATAATTTAGCTGGTGCCTCCTATTAAAAATAGACAATACAGGTCAGAGTTGAGAATGGTTAATACAACCTAAACTAGTGCTGTTATTAAAACTAGGTGATGAATTTAACATTACCTGACAATAAAACTAGGTAGCGATTTCAAAATTACCTCTCTGTGAGTTCAGCTGTAAAAAAAATTAGGCTAAATGTTGAGGATGTAGGGTTTAACCTGCAACCTGACTAGTGGTTGTGTTAGGGAATGGTAAACAGAGGGTGATCGTAGTTAAAGATAGTGAGGTCAGATAGCTGGCTGTATGAGTCAGCTACGGTATAGTGAAAAAATGTCACAGTCAGGCTGTCAGCAGGCGGTTTGCTAGGTGTTACGGGGGGCTGTCTGATAATAAAACCTAAAGGAATGTCAGACAGTCAGGGTCCACCGTGCAAAGACTCTGCTGCAGACTATGGCAGAGGATAAGGGGTATATAAGTGTGCCACTGTAAAAAATAATAGCACAAGTGCAGAGTGCAATACCTCTGTTAAACTCACAGAGGAATATAATTAGAAAATAAAGCAATTCCTCCCTTACTTGGAGGGTGTGTGGAATGGTCTCTGTTAAAGATCACAGAGACAAAAGCAGTGAGTGTGAAATGGCACCTATCTAGGTCCGTTCCTCTAGTGGTGCCAGGAGACGGACAGCAGCGTAAGCCACACAAAGCTCCTACCTGCGTTCGCTCCACTAGTGTGCGAGGACACGAACCACTCTCTTCTAGTGGTGCAAAAGAGATGGACAGCAGCGTAAGCCGCACAAAGCTCCTACCTGCGTTCGCTCCACTAGTGTGCGAGGACATGAACCACTAGATATGGCACCTGCCTAGGTCCGCTCTTCTAGTGGTGCAAAAGAAACGGACAGCAGCATAAGCCGCACAAAGTTCCTACCTCTGTTCGCTCCCCTAGTGTGCGAGGATACGAACAACTGCCAGACGCAGTATAAGGAACGTTACCCTAGCGGCAACGTCCACCTACGAATAGAATCACAAGGCCCAGCCGGACCATGTGCCTCAGGCACCTGCCTATGTCCGCTCCACTAAGAGGTAAGGATACGGACTGCAGCCGAAGCTGTAAGGTATAAGAACGCTACCCTGCCAGTAGCGCTCACATACCATAGACAGAGAGATGCCTAGAGGGACGTGCACAGGGCGTCTACCCTCATGCATGAACCAAGAGGACTGAGCAGCGGCCGGCGTGCGTCAGGGTCTATATAGACACTGTGCCTCATCCAAGATGGAGGACACCAGAGCCAATCCGCTGCCAGAATGAAAGCAATGACGTCACCAAGCAAAGCATCACAAGCACATGACCAGCGACCAATCGGCATAGAAGGTGTCAGAGACATGTGACCACGTGTCACAAGCACATGACCAGTGGCCAATCAGCTTAGAAGGTGTCAGAGACATGTGACCTCGTGTCAGCGATGATGTCACCCGCACATGTGCAATGGCTCCAAGATAGGACTTAGTCTCCAGCGCTTGCACATGTGCAGTAGCAAGAAATCCGGACATAGTCTCCAGAGCCACAGCAACCGTAACAGTACCTCCCCCTCAAGGGCCCCCCTCCAGGCGATGCAGGTAATCGGCAACTAAGTCGGGAGCATGGACAGCCTCCTCAGGCTCCCAAGAGCGATGTTCCGAGCCATAGTCCTCCCAATCTATCAAGAAGAACCTGCGCCCTCTAACCATCTTAGAACCAACTATGGCTCGTACCTCATAGCTAGAGCGAGAGGAATCAGAGGCAGGAGAGTGCACTTCACGAGCGTGAGGTAAAATAGCCGGCTTTAGCAGTGAAACATGGAATTTGTCATGGATCCTAAGATGGACGGGTAACTTCAATTGGTAGACTACAGGATTTACCTGTCGAAGAACCTCATAAGGACCCAGGAAGCGAGGAGCAAATTTGACAGAGCTCACTCTAAGTTTCACATGTTTTGCAGAGAGCCACACAAAATCCCCTGGAGAAAAGACAGGAGCCGGGCGACGAAACCGATCGGACACCGTCTTCATACGGTCCTTAGCTGCTTGGATCGACTCTTGAGTCCGATCCCAAACCTGTCTGGCATTAGTTGCCCAGTCGGCCACAAGAGGAGAAGGTGCAGCAGCGGGAAAAGGTACCGGTACCCTAGGGTGTTGCTCATTATTGAGTATGAATGGTGTCTGCCCAGTGGCCTCAGCCAGCGAATTGTTAAGGGCAAATTCTGCCCAGGGTAGGAGGGAGGACCAGTTATCGTGATTCTCAGCAACAAAGTGTCGAAGGTATATAATCATGGATTGATTGGTACGCTCAACCAAACCATTGGTCTCCGGATGGTATACCGAAGAGAGATTCAACTCAATTTGCAGAAGGCTACAAAGATCTCGCCAGAAACGGGAAGCAAATTGCGGGCCTCTATCACAAATGATATGATCTGGCATCCCGTGAATCCTAAAGACATGCTTGAGGAATAGTTTGGCTAGTACCCTGGAAGACGGGATTCTCGATAACGGTACGAGATGAACCATCCGGGAGAAATGGTCCGTAATGACCCACACAAATCTATGTCCCTGTGAACACGGAAGATCACCCACAAAGTCCATGCCTACCACCTCCCATGGTCTATCTGGCACTGGTAAAGGATGCAAGAGCCCAGCCGGTCTCTGCCGTAATGGACGGTTGCGAGCACACGAGTAGCAGGAACCGACATGTCTCTTGACATGGCTGGCTAAGTGTGGCCACCAATACCACCTCTCCAGTAACTCTCGTGTCCGCCTAATACCAAAATGCCCACCCACCTTTGAAGTGTGGGCCCACGACAGTATATAATTCTGTCGATCAGGTGGCACAAAGGTCTTGCCCGGTGGGATTTGGTCTAACATCACAGGGGAGAGCGTTTGAAAAACCCTGGAGGGAAGGATAAGACGAGGTTCGTCAATCTGTTCCTGGGTAGAAACCATAGAGCGAGACAGAGCGTCTGCCTTGTTATTCTTACTCCCAGACAGATAGTTGATGGAGAAGTGAAAGCGGGAGAAAAACAAGGACCAGCGGGCTTGGCGAGGATTCAGACGCTGAGCGGTTTGTAAGTACGTCAGATTCTTATGGTCTGTATAGACCTGGAAAGGATGTTTCGCTCCTTCCAGCAAGTGACGCCATTCCTCCAAAGCTAATCTCAGGGCGAGCAGTTCCCTATCCCCAATGGTATAGTTTCTCTCTGCCGGTGAAAAGGTTTTAGCAAAGAAGAAACACGGCCTTTTTCTACCTGCACCGTTCTTTTGATACAAGACCGCACCAGTACCCACTGAAGAGGCATCAACCTCCAAGAGGAAGGGCTTAATCTCATTGGGTCTTTGAAGAACGGGAGCAGTTGAAAAGTGTCTTTTTACTGCCTCAAAAGCCTGGGATGTCTCAGTAGACCAGACTTTTGGATTTGCACCTTTCTTAGTCAAGGCCACCAAAGGGGCCACCAAAGTAGAGAAATGGGGTATGAACTGCCTGTAATAATTTATGAATCCTAAGAAGCGTTGCACCGCCTTTAAGGAATGAGGTTCGGACCATTCCAGGACAGCAGAGAGCTTCGCAGGATCCATAGCCAGACCCTCTTGTGAGATAATGTAGCCCAAAAAAGGCAAGGATGACTGCTCGAATACACATTTTTCGAGTTTAGCAAACAAAGAGTGCTCCCTTAAACGGTAAAGGACACGAACGACATCCTGACGATGAGTCTCCAGATCAGGAGAAAAAATCAGAATGTCGTCCAGATACACCACGACGGAGGATAACAGTAAATCTCTGAACACATTGTTTACAAAGTCCTGAAATACTGCGGGTGCATTACATAAACCAAAAGGCATGACGAGGTATTCATAGTGACCGTCTCGGGTGTTAAAAGCGGTCTTCCATTCGTCACCCTCTCGAATTCGTACCAAGTTCTACGCAACCCGCAGATCCAACTTCGTAAAAACCTGAGCTCCCCTCAGTCTGTCAAAGAGCTCCGAAATTAAAGGTAACGGGTATTTGTTCTTCATTGTGATTGCGTTGAGACCCCTGTAATCTATGCAGGGACGCAAATCAACCTCTTTCTTCCGAACAAAGAAAAGCCCAGCTCCCGCGGGAGAGACAGACTTACGAATGAACCCCTTCTCTAAACTCTCTCCTTTATAGATCGACATGGCCTCCGACTCAGGTATCGACAGGGGGTACACCCTGCCCTTAGGTGGAACCGAACCTGGGATAAGGTCTATGGCACAGTCATACGGCCTATGGGGTGGAGAATGAATGAGAGCTGACCTGGGATACTACACTTAGAGGGTGCAGAAGACGTCTCTAGTAACCCCCCTCTAATGGTTAAAGGCCTGGGAGTTTCCCTGACGACTAGAACACTTGTTGGCATAGTGCCCAGCCTGACGACATACATAACATATAGGAGGACCAGACTTGCGTAGTCTGGAGGACGTATGACCTAACTCCATAGGAGTGGGAGATGTTTCAGATGCTGAGGAAGATGGTAGTGGACCCTCAACAGCTGGAATAGCCCGATGCTTAGGGTGTGAGGAAGAGACCTCGAGTCTGCGTTCCCTATGGCGTACGTCGATCCTCGTTGCTACTGTGATCAAGTCCTCCAGAGAAGCAGGGACCTCACGAGTAGCAAGGGCATCCTTGACACAGCCTGCCAACCCTCTCCAGAAGATAGGAATCAACACCTTCTCTGGCCAATCTAGTTCTGCCACCAGAGTTCTAAAAGCAATGGCATAAGAACTAGTGGATAACGAACCCTGAGATAGATCTAAGAGTCTCAGGGCCGCATCATGGGTAACCTGCGGACCCATGAATACCGCTTTAAGAGCATCAAGAAAGTCTTGATGTCTCAGAGTAACCACATCAGAGCGCTCCCATAAGGGAGTCGCCCATTCTAAGGCTTTGTCCTGAAGTAAGGAGATGATAAAGCCTACTCTGGACCTCTCCGTAGAGAAGCGAGAAGAGTTGACCTCTAGGTGTATCTGACACTGACTAATGAAACCACGACATGATCTGGCATCGCCAGAATATCTGTTTGGCAGAGCAAGTCGAGGATCATGTGCAGATGTCACCATGGTCTGAGGTTTATCCTCTATACTCTTGAGCCGCGACTCAAGTACTTGTATGTAACTGTGTAACTGCTGATATTCTGCCATAACTGCCAGACCCTTGGCTCAGTCCTAATGTTATGGGGGGCTGTCTGATAATAAAACCTAAAGGAATGTCAGACAGTCAGGGTCCACCGTGCAAAGACTCTGCTGCAGACTATGGCAGAGGATAAGGGGTATATAAGTGTGCCACTGTAAAAAATAATAGCACAAGTGCAGAGTGCAATACCTCTGTTAAACTCACAGAGGAATATAATTAGAAAATAAAGCAATTCCTCCCTTACTTGGAGGGTGTGTGGAATGGTCTCTGTTAAAGATCACAGAGACAAAAGCAGTGAGTGTGAAATGGCACCTACCTAGGTCCGTTCCTCTAGTGTTGCCAGGAGACGGAAAGCAGCGTAAGCCGCACAAAGCTCCTACCTGCGTTCGCTCCACTAGTGTGCGAGGACACGGACCACTAGATATGGCACCTGCCTAGGTCCGCTCTTCTAGTGGTGCAAAAGAGATGGACAGCAGCGTAAGCCGCACAAAGCTCCTACCTGCGTTCGCTCCACTAGTGTGCGAGGACACGAACCACTAGATATGGCACCTGCCTAGGTCCGCTCTTCTAGTGGTGCAAAAGAAACGGACAGCAGCATAAGCCGCACAAAATTCCTACCTCTGTTCGCTCCCCTAGTGTGCGAGGATACGAACAACTGCCAGACGCAGTATAAGGAACGTTACCCTAGCGGCAACGTCCACCTACGAGTAGAATCACAAGGCCCAGCCGGACCATGTGCCTCAGGCACCTGCCTATGTCCGCTCCACTAAGAGGTAAGGATACGGACTGCAGCCGAAGCTGTAAGGTATAAGAACGCTACCCTGCCAGTAGCGCTCACATACCATAGACAGAGAGATGCCTAGAGGGACGTGCACAGGGCGTCTACCCTCATGCATGAACCAAGAGGACTGAGCAGCGGCCGGCGTGCGTCAGGGTCTATATAGACACTGTGCCTCATCCAAGATGGAGGACACCAGAGCCAATCCGCTGCCAGAATGAAAGCAATGACGTCACGCTGGCCTATCACCGAGCAAAGCGTCACAAGCACATGACCAGCGACCAATCGGCATAGAAGGTGTCAGAGACATGTGACCACGTGTCACAAGCACATGACCAGTGGCCAATCAGCTTAGAAGGTGTCAGAGACATGTGACCTCGTGTCAGCGATGATGTCACCCGCACATGTGCAATGGCTCCAAGATAGGACTTAGTCTCCAGCGCTTGCACATGTGCAGTAGCAAGAAATCCGGACATAGTCTCCAGAGCCACAGCAACCGTAACAGTACCTCCCCCTCAAGGGCCCCCCTCCAGGCGATGCAGGTAATCGGCAACTAAGTCGGGAGCATGGACAGCCTCCTCAGGCTCCCAAGAGCGATGTTCCGAGCCATAGCCCTCCCAATCTATCAAGAAGAACCTGCGCCCTCTAACCATCTTAGAACCAACTATGGCTCGTACCTCATAGCTAGAGCGAGAGGAATCAGAGGCAGGAGAGTGCACTTCACGAGCGTGAGGTAAAATAGCCGGCTTTAGCAGTGAAACATGGAATTTGTCATGGATCCTAAGATGGACGGGTAACTTCAATTGGTAAACTACAGGATTTACCTGTCGAAGAACCTCATAAGGACCCAGGAAGCGAGGAGCAAATTTGACAGAGCTCACTCTAAGTTTCACATGTTTTGCAGAGAGTCACACAAAATCCCCTGGAGAAAAGACAGGAGCCGGGCGACGAAACCGATCGGACACCGTCTTCATACGGTCCTTAGCTGCTTGGATCGACTCTTGAGTCCGATCCCAAACCTGTCTGGCATTAGTTGCCCAGTCGGCCACAAGAGGAGAAGGTGCAGCAGCGGGAAAAGGTACCGGTACCCTAGGGTGTTGCTCATTATTGAGTATGAATGGTGTCTGCCCAGTGGCCTCAGCCAGCGAATTGTTAAGGGCAAATTCTGCCCAGGGTAGGAGGGAGGACCAGTTATCGTGATTCTCAGCAACAAAGTGTCGAAGGTATATAATCATGGATTGATTGGTACGCTCAACCAAACCATTGGTCTCCGGATGGTATACCGAAGAGAGATTCAACTCAATTTGCAGAAGGCTACAAAGATCTCGCCAGAAACGGGAAGCAATTTGCGGGCCTCTATCACAAATGATATGATCTGGCATCCCGTGAAGCCTAAAGACATGCTTGAGGAATAGTTTGGCTAGTACCCTGGAAGACGGGATTCTCGATAACGGTACGAGATGAACCATCCGGGAGAAATGGTCCGTAATGACCCACACAAATCTATGTCCCTGTGAACACGGAAGATCACCCACAAAGTCCATGCCTACCACCTCCCATGGTCTATCTGGCACTGGTAAAGGATGCAAGAGCCCAGCCGGTCTCTGCCGTAATGGACGGTTGCGAGCACACGAGTAGTAGTAACCGACATGTCTCTTGACATGGCTGGCTAAGTGTGGCCACCAATACCACCTCTCCAGTAACTCTCGTGTCCGCCTAATACCAAAATGCCCACCCACCTTTGAAGTGTGGGCCCACGACAGTATATAATTCTGTCGATCAGGTGGCACAAAGGTCTTGCCCGGTGGGATTTGGTCTAACATCACAGGGGAGAGCGTTTGAAAAACCCTGGAGGGAAGGATAAGACGAGGTTCGTCAATCTGTTCCTGGGTAGAAACCATAGAGCGAGACAGAGCGTCTGCCTTGTTATTCTTACTCCCAGACAGATAGTTGATGGAGAAGTGAAAGCGGGAGAAAAACAAGGACCAGCGGGCTTGGCGAGGATTCAGACGCTGAGCGGTTTGTAAGTACGTCAGATTCTTATGGTCTGTATAGACCTGGAAAGGATGTTTCGCTCCTTCCAGCAAGTGATGCCATTCCTCCAAAGCTAATCTCAGGGCGAGCAGTTCCCTATCCCCAATGGTATAGTTTCTCTCTGCCGGTGAAAAGGTTTTAGCAAAGAAGAAACACGGCCTTTTTCTACCTGCACCGTTCTTTTGATACAAGACCGCACCAGTACCCACTGAAGAGGCATCAACCTCCAAGAGGAAGGGCTTAATCTCATTGGGTCTTTGAAGAACGGGAGCAGTTGAAAAGTGTCTTTTTACTGCCTCAAAAGCCTGGGATGTCTCAGTAGACCAGACTTTTGGATTTGCACCTTTCTTAGTCAAGGCCACCAAAGGGGCCACCAAAGTAGAGAAATGGGGTATGAACTGCCTGTAATAATTTATGAATCCTAAGAAGCGTTGCACCGCCATTAAGGAATGAGGTTCGGACCATTCCAGGACAGCAGAGAGCTTCGCAGGATCCATAGCCAGACCCTCTTGTGAGATAATGTAGCCCAAAAAAGGCAAGGATGACTGCTCGAATACACATTTTTCGAGTTTAGCAAACAAAGAGTGCTCCCTTAAACGGTAAAGGACACGAACGACATCCTGACGATGAGTCTCCAGATCAGGAGAAAAAATCAGAATGTCGTCCAGATACACCACGACAGAGGATAACAGTAAATCTCTGAACACATTGTTTACAAAGTCCTGAAATACTGCGGGTGCATTACATAAACCAAAAGGCATGACGAGGTATTCATAGTGACCGTCTCGGGTGTTAAAAGCGGTCTTCCATTCGTCACCCTCTCGAATGCGTACCAAGTTCTACGCAACCCGCAGATCCAACTTCGTAAAAACATGAGCTCCCCTCAGTCTGTCAAAGAGCTCCGAAATTAAAGGTAACGGGTATTTGTTCTTCATTGTGATTGCATTGAGACCCCTGTAATCTATGCAGGGACGCAAATCAACCTCTTTCTTCCGAACAAAGAAAAGCCCAGCTCCCGCGGGAGAGACAGACTTACGAATGAACCCCTTCTCTAAACTCTCTCCTTTATAGATCGACATGGCCTCCGACTCAGGTATCGACAGGGGGTAAACCCTGCCCTTAGGTGGAACCGAACCTGGGATAAGGTCTATGGCACAGTCATACGGCCTATGGGGTGGAGAATGAATGAGAGCTGACCTGGGATACTACACTTAGAGGGTGCAGAAGACGTCTCTAGTAACCCCCCTCTAATGGTTATAGGCCTGGGAGTTTCCCTGACGACTAGAACACTTGTTGGCATAGTGCCCAGCCTGACGACATACGTAACATATAGGAGGACCAGACTTGCGTAGTCTGGAGGACGTATGACCTAACTCCATAGGAGTGGGAGATGTTTCAGATGCTGAGGAAGATGGTAGTGGACCCTCAACAACTGGAATAGCCCGATGCTTAGGGTGTGAGGAAGAGACCTCGAGTCTGCGTTCCCTATGGCGTACGTCGATCCTCGTTGCTACTGTGATCAAGTCCTCCAGAGAAGCAGGGACCTCACGAGTAGCAAGGGCATCCTTGACATAGCCTGCCAACCCTCTCCAGAAGATAGGAATCAACACCTTCTCTGGCCAATCTAGTTCTGCCACCAGAGTTCTAAAAGCAATGGCATAAGAACTAGTGGATAACAAACCCTGAGATAGATCTAAGAGTCTCAGGGCCGCATCATGGGTAACCTGCGGACCCATGAATACCGCTTTAAGAGCATCAAGAAAGTCTTGATGTCTCAGAGTAACCACATCAGAGCGCTCCCATAAGGGAGTCGCCCATTCTAAGGCTTTGTCCTGAAGTAAGGAGATGATAAAGCCTACTCTGGACCTCTCCGTAGAGAAGCGAGAAGAGTTGACCTCTAGGTGTATCTGACACTGACTAATGAAACCACGACATGATCTGGCATCGCCAGAATATCTGTTTGGCAGAGCAAGTCGAGGATCATGTGCAGATGTCACCATGGTCTGAGGTTTATCCTCTATACTCTTGAGCCGCGACTCAAGTACTTGTATGTAACTGTGTAACTGCTGATATTCTGCCATAACTGCCAGATCCTTGGCTCAGTCCTAATGTTACGGGGGGCTGTCTGATAATAAAACCTAAAGGAATGTCAGACAGTCAGGGTCCACCGTGCAAAGACTCTGCTGCAGACTATGGCAGAGGATAAGGGGTATATAAGTGTGCCACTGTAAAAAATAATAGCACAAGTGCAGAGTGCAATACCTCTGTTAAACTCACAGAGGAATATAATTAGAAAATAAATCAATTCCTCCCTTACTTGGAGGGTGTGTGGAATGGTCTCTGTTAAAGATCACAGAGACAAAAGCAGTGAGTGTGAAATGGCACCTACCTAGGTCCGTTCCTCTAGTGTTGCCAGGAGACGGAAAGCAGCGTAAGCCGCACAAAGCTCCTACCTGCGTTCGCTCCACTAGTGTGCGAGGACACGAACCACTAGATATGGCACCTGCCTAGGTCCACTCTTCTAGTGGTGCAAAAGAGATGGACAGCAGCGTAAGCCGCACAAAGCTCCTACCTGCGTTCGCTCCCCTAGTGTGCGAGGATACGAACAACTGCCAGACGCAGTATAAGGAACGTTACCCTAGCGGCAACGTCCACCTACGAGTAGAATCACAAGGCCCAGCCGGACCATGTGCCTCAGGCACCTGCCTATGTCCGCTCCACTAAGAGGTAAGGATACGGACTGCAGCCGAAGCTGTAAGGTATAAGAACGCTACCCTGCCAGTTGCGCTCACCTAACATAGACAGAGAGATGCCTAGAGGGATGTGCACAGGGCGTCTACCCTCATGCATGAACCAAGAGGACTGAGCGGCGGGCGGCGGGCGGCAGGGTCTTATATAGACTCTGTGCCTCATCCAAGATGGAGGACACCAGAGCCAATCCGCTGCCAAAATGACAGCAATGACGTCACGCTGGCCTATCATAGTATCATATCATCAAAGTATCATAGTATCATAGTTTTAGGGTTGAAGGGAGACTCTAAGTCCATCTAGTTCAACCCGTAGCCTAACATGTTGATCCAGAGGAAGGCAAAAAAAAACCCCAATGTGGCAAACAAGTTCCAATGGGGAAAAAATTTCCTTCCTGACTCCACATCCGGCAATCAGACTAGTTCCCTGGATCAATACCCTGTCATAAAATCTAATATACATAACTGGTAATATTAAATTTTTCAAGAAAGGCATCCAGGCTCTGCTTAAATGTTAGTAGTGAATCACTCATTACAACATCATGCGGCAGAGAGTTCCATAGTCTCACTGCTCGTACAGTAAAGAATCCTCGTCTGTGATTATGATTAAACATTCTTTCCTCAAGACGTAGTGGATGCCCCTGTGTTCCAGTCGCAGGCCTAGGTGTAAAAAGATCTTTGGAAAGGTCTCTGTACTGTCCCCTCATATATTTATACATTGTGATTATGTGGCGCCCCTGAGGCTTCCGTCGCCACAGGTCATTGCACCCCATCAGCGGTGTGATGCCCCATTCTGGGAGAGGAAGAGAGTGAACTCCGGTCCCCTGGTAAATCCACACTACACCCATTGCTAGGGACACACAGGACCAGGGAAAGTGGCAGGCAACCCTCCCATGCTGCATGCTGAGAGGGGCTGTAAGACCCATCCCTGCTCCCATAGGGTGGTAGCTTAGCAACTGGGGAGGTGGGAGGAGCCACCAGAGAGCAGATAGAGAAAGGAAGGTCAAGTTAGTTTCAGTTTACCTCAGGGAGTGAGAGAAGCAGCATGTAGTTGGAGGAGAAGAACGAGAGAAAGGAGGGAGGAGGAGGCCTGCTGAGGCAGGCAAGGAGGAGAAAGAAGAGAAGGAAAGAAAGGGTCGCAGGGCCGCGGGTAGTCCTGTAGGTACCACGAGCTGTCCTTGTTGGGTACCGAAGCCGAGGGCCCAGAGGCGCTACGAGTAGCTGCAGGCTGCGGTGGCCTGGTCCACAGTGACATCGGTGGAGTGATTAGCTGCGACAGGGGACGGTCCCTAGAGACTGGAGGAGTGAAAAGACAATCTCCAAACAGTAAAAACCGAGGCCCAGGGACGTTGTAAGCTCCCAGGGCCAGAACCCAGAGCAGCCCTTCAGAAAAGGGGTAATCAGCCGACAGGTGACCCCCCAGCCTGGAGGCTGTAATGGAGGCCAAGCCAAGTCCATCTTAACAAAGGCAAGGCTAGTGAAGACAGCAGAGAAAGAGACACTAAGAGAGAGGGTACCGGATTTCACACTCTGAATCACCCAGAAGACGGAGGTCCCTGACAGCGGTCCCAGCAGTCCAAGGTTCTGCCTGCCCTGACAAGAACTGTGAGTAAAAGAACTTGAACTGCACCTCTGAAGTTGCCTCAGTTATTTCATCTGCATAGACATTTACAAGCACCAACTGTGCCCCGGGCATTGCTCCACCTGTGGGGAGCAGTACTACCATTGCTGCCATAATATCATCCCGGAGGCCTCACACAGCAGCGGCGGCTTATTAGCCGCATACCACAGGTGGCGTCACGAACACAAACTTTAACTTAAGCCACTTATTCTACTGACACCCACCAGGGCCACGGAGCCGGGCCCAGCCACCACTGACTACCACCGGACTAGTCCGGCCCGGCACCGAGTGTCCCATAGCCCTGGAGTGGGCGAGTCAACTTTGGCGTCACGAACAGGATTTCGTGCCCGGTCACACCGGGTACTGTGCGCCTGGAGAACCGTGTGACAGACTGTGTACTTTACTGAGAAACCGCCGCCATTAGCGCTGCTGAGAGCGGGAAGAAGGGGGGCGTGCAAGAAGAAAGGGCGCGAAGAGAAGCCCCGCCCCCTTGTCCAAGAAAAGCGCGCGAAGCGGTGCCCGCCATAGAAAGCGGAAGAAAAAGAAGTGGTGACCAAATAAGCTGGCCGGCTGGCAGACAGAGTTTAAAAAGCCAGACCAGCAGACAACGAAAATGTACCTTATCGCAAGCGGAGTGATGCCGGTCGTGGTGGGCTGGGCGCCAGTCTGGCGCCAGATGCAAGTGCAGCCTCCGGCCCCGCCGCCGAGATGGGAAAGGGAGAAGCCGAGTGGCGTGGTCGAGCACCCGAGCAGTAATCCAGCAAGCGTTCCCCAGGTCGGCAGCATGGCAGAGAGGCTGCAGGAGTGTACACCTGGGACCGGGAAGATGGATCCCGAGCTGGACCTGCTCCGGGAGGAAATGCGAATCCTGGCTCGGAGACTGCGTAACCTGCAAGCAGAGGTGGACCGGCGGAGTGAAACACCGATGGTGCCGGAGAGTGTGGGCCACAGGATGGAGGCCGCGGAGCAGCGACCGGGTGAGCATTGTGAAGCCCCGACCCGTCCGGACCCACTGACCCACCAAGCGCCACCGCCCTGTCCCTCCACTGTCCCGCAGGCCTTCCCCGCCAGCCCCGCAAATGCTCGGTGGGGCACCGGAGGCCTGCCCGAAACCCCCGCAGACGGAGCCTGGGGAGGGGTGGACCCCGACCAGCTAGTGGGCCCCCTACCGAGTCCCCCTGTGAGTCTCCTGGGAGCGACATCCCCGGGAGTGCACTGGGACGCAGCGCCCATAGAGAGTAGGGGACTGCAAAAGCCCCTGCGCCGCAAGGAAACCGCACTGGCAAACGAGCTGACCTGCCGGAGATTGGTGCAGGAGTACCAGCAGGAGCGGGAGGCCCGGGAGGAGACGGCCTCAGAAGAACCGGAGTGGCGCCGCACTATGCCAGCGTGCGGCGTCTCTCCTGTCAGCAGCAGCCGCAGCACTACCTCAAGGCAGACCCAGGTCACAGAACTGAGCAGAGGTCCTGTGACAGCCACGCAAGAAACGCAGACCAGGATCTCCATGGCCTACATGCTGCCCAGGGCCCTGCCAAAGAAGGACCCCTGCAATGAAGAGTAAAGATGAAGAGCTGCTGAACTGTAAATAGCCCCTGTTTGCCCCTCATTCTTTTCGAAGACGACACCCTTTCCTGCTGTGTTTTGCCCCTTATTCTTTTTGAAGACGTCACCCCCCATGTTATGTGCTACCGGGCCACTGAACTGGAATGTGGGCCCCGGTGGAAGTGTATGTGGCATGTCATACCAGGCCACTGGACTTAGTGGCTGGTATGTTGTTATGTGTCCTATGTAACCAGGCCATTGGACTTAATGGCTGGTTGATTGTGTCATTTTGTTTGATTGAAAGAAACGAACTGCCGGGCTACTGGACTTGTTGTAGCCAAAAATGTAATTAGTTGCACCTGTTGTGCCCCCTACCAGAATTATGGGGGATTTGCCAAACCGTGCAATGGACTGGAAGTGCACACTTAGAGTTTTCTTTATAAGAAGTTCGCAACGTTCATGATATGTGCCTCCCATAAAGGGAAGAAATGTTTTATTGTTTTATGTTTTGCATAACAAAAATTTTGCAGTTTCTCCACATGTTTTTGTTGTTTTTCAGCCCGAGGACGTGCTGGGATTTGCTGTGGGGGAGTGTGGCGCCCCTGAGGCTTCCGTCGCCACAGGTCATTGCACCCCATCAGCGGTGTGATGCCCCATTCTGGGAGAGGAAGAGAGTGAACTCCGGTCCCCTGGTAAATCCACACTACACCCATTGCTAGGGACACACAGGACCAGGGAAAGTGGCAGGCAACCCTCCCATGCTGCATGCTGAGAGGGGCTGTAAGACCCATCCCTGCTCCCATAGGGTGGTAGCTTAGCAACTGGGGAGGTGGGAGGAGCCACCAGAGAGCAGATAGAGAAAGGAAGGTCAAGTTAGTTTCAGTTTACCTCAGGGAGTGAGAGAAGCAGCATGTAGTTGGAGGAGAAGAACGAGAGAAAGGAGGGAGGAGGAGGCCTGCTGAGGCAGGCAAGGAGGAGAAAGAAGAGAAGGAAAGAAAGGGTCGCAGGGCCGCGGGTAGTCCTGTAGGTACCACGAGCTGTCCTTGTTGGGTACCGAAGCCGAGGGCCCAGAGGCGCTACGAGTAGCTGCAGGCTGCGGTGGCCTGGTCCACAGTGACATCGGTGGAGTGATTAGCTGCGACAGGGGACGGTCCCTAGAGACTGGAGGAGTGAAAAGACAATCTCCAAACAGTAAAAACCGAGGCCCAGGGACGTTGTAAGCTCCCAGGGCCAGAACCCAGAGCAGCCCTTCAGAAAAGGGGTAATCAGCCGACAGGTGACCCCCCAGCCTGGAGGCTGTAATGGAGGCCAAGCCAAGTCCATCTTAACAAAGGCAAGGCTAGTGAAGACAGCAGAGAAAGAGACACTAAGAGAGAGGGTACCGGATTTCACACTCTGAATCACCCAGAAGACGGAGGTCCCTGACAGCGGTCCCAGCAGTCCAAGGGTTCTGCCTGCCCTGACAAGAACTGTGAGTAAAAGAACTTGAACTGCACCTCTGAAGTTGCCTCAGTTATTTCATCTGCATAGACATTTACAAGCACCAACTGTGCCCCGGGCATTGCTCCACCTGTGGGGAGCAGTACTACCATTGCTGCCATAATATCATCCCGGAGGCCTCACACAGCAGCGGCGGCTTATTAGCCGCATACCACAGGTGGCGTCACGAACACAAACTTTAACTTAAGCCACTTATTCTACTGACACCCACCAGGGCCACGGAGCCGGGCCCAGCCACCACTGACTACCACCGGACTAGTCCGGCCCGGCACCGAGTGTCCCATAGCCCTGGGGTGGGCGAGTCAATTAGATCCCCCCTAAGCCTTCGTTTTTCCAAACTAAATAACCCCAAGTTTAATAACCTGTCTTGGTATTGCAGCCCACCCATTCCTCTAATAATCTTGGTGGCTCTTCTCTGCACCCTTTCCAGTTCAGCTATGTCCTTCTTATATATCGGTGACCAGAATTGTACACAGTATTCTAAGTGCGGTCGCACTAGTGACTTGTACAGAGGTAGAACTATATTTTTTTTCATGAACACTTATACCTCTTTTAATACATCCCATTATTTTATTAGCCCTGGCAGCAGCTGCCTGACACTGTCCACTAAAGTGAAGTTTACCATCCACCCATACACCCAAGTCTTTTTCTGTGTCTGTCTTACCCAGTGTTCTACAATTAAGTACATAAATGTTATTTCCTCTACCCAAGTGCATGACCTTACATTTATCTACATTAAACTTCAATTGCCACTTCTCAGCCCAATCCTTCAATTTACATAAATCTCCCTGTAATATAAAATTATCCTCCTCTGTATTGATTACCCTGCCGAGTTTAGTATCATCTGCAAATATTGAAATTCTACTCCGCATGCCCCCAACAAGGTCATTTATAAATATGTTGAAAAGAAGCGGGCCCAATACTGACCCCTGTGGTACCCCACTATGAACTGAGACCCAGTCCGAGTACGTACCATTAATAATCACCCTTTGTTTCCTATCACTGAGCCAGTTTTTAACCCAGTTACACATATTTTCCCCTATCCCCATTATTCTCATTTTATGTACCAACCTTTTATGTGGCACCGTATCAAAAGCTTTTGAAAAGTCCATATACACAACATCCACTGCATTTCCCTGGTCCAGACTTGATCTTACCTCTTCATAGAAGCCGATCAAATTAGTTTGACAGGATCGATCCCTCATAAACCCATGTTGATACTCTGTCATAAGGTTATTTTTCTTGAGATACTCCAGTATAGCATCTCTCAAGAAACCCTCAAGGATTTTACCAACCGTAGAGGTTAAACTTACCGGCCTATAATTTCCCGGCTCAGTTTTTGTCCCCTTTTTGAATATTGGCACCACATTTGCTATGCGCCAGTCCTGCGGTACCGACCCTGTTATTAAGGAATCTGAGAAGATTAAAAATAATGGTCTATCTATCACAGAACTCAATTCCTGTAGTACTCTGGGGTGTATGCCATCCGGGCCCGGAGATTTGTCAACCTTAGTGATTTCGAGGCGGCGGCGTACTTCCTGCTGGGTTAAGCAGGTAATATTCAAGGGTGAATTTATGGTATCACTGGTCATGTCATCTGCCATGGCATTTTCTTGTATAAAAACCGTAGAAAAAAAGTCATTCAGCAGGTTGGCTTTACCCTCATCCCCTTCCACCATTTCACCAAGACTATTTTTAAGGGGGCCAACACTATCGCTTTTCAGTTTTTTACTGTTTATGTAGTTAAAGAATATTTTAGGATTATTTTTACTTTCTCTCGCAATGAGTCTCTCTGTCTCAAACTTAGCTAACTTAATTTGCTTTTTACATATTTTATTTAATTTTCTATAATTATATAATGCCTCATCACTACCTACCCCCTTTAATTCTTTTAAGGCTTTCTGTTTTTCTTTTATTGCTTCCCTTACAGCTCTATTTAGCCATAGGGGTTTCCTCCTATTTCTAGCATGTTTGTTCCCATAGGGTATATTTTCTGCACAAGCCCTATTCAGGATGCTCATAAAAGTCTCCCATTTGCTTTGTGTACTTTTATTACTTAGTACATCATCCCAGTTTATTGCACTAAGATCATCTCTCAACTGTTTAAAATTTGCTTTCCTGAAGTTTAGTGTCCTTGTAGCCCCTCTACTAGACATCTTACTAAAGAATACATGAAAACTTATTATTTTGTGATCACTATTCCCCAAGTAACCCCCAACTTGTAGATTTGATATGCGGTCTGGCCTATTGGTTAGTACAAGGTCTAGTAGTGCTCCCCCTCTTGTGGGGTCCTGTACCATTTGTGAAAGGTAATTATCTTTCATTGTTAGCAAAAATCTCTTTCCTTTGCTGGAACTGCAAGTTTCTGTTCCCCAATTTATATCAGGATAGTTAAAGTCCCCCATAATAATTACCTCTCCGAGACTCGCTGCTTTATCAATTTGCTTTATGAGGAGATTCTCTACCTCTTCCATAATATTCAGCGTCTTATAACACACCCCTATCAGTATTTTATTATTCATTCTCCCCCCCCTTATCTCCACCCATAGGGACTCTACATTCTCAGTACCCTCACATATGTTGTCACGCAGGATGGGTTTTAAGGATGATTTTACATATAGACACACACCTCCCCCTCGCTTATTTGTACAGTCATTCCTGAATAGGCTGTAACCCTGTAAATTAACAGCCCAGTCATAGCTCTCATCCAGCCATGTCTCTGATATCCCCACTATATCATAATTTTCTTCCAACAATATTAAATCTAATTCCTCCACCTTATTTGTGAGGCTTCGGGCATTAGCGTACATGCACGTTACGTATGACTCTGTACCTGTATTCCTGCTTACTGTATTAACTGTCCTAACCCTTCCCCCCGTACCACCCCCAATTTCATTACTTGTGCCCTGGTCACTATTTGCACTACATTCCCCTTCTATAAAGTGAATTCCCTTGCCCCCCATTCCTAGTTTAAACACTCCTCCAACCTTCTAGCCATTTTCTGCCCCAGCAGAGCTGCACCTTCCCCATTAAGATGCAGCCCATCCCTAGCATAGAATCTGTAGCCAACTGAAAAGTCGGCCCAATTCTCCAGGAACCCAAAACCCTCTTTCCTACACCAATTCCTGAGCCACCTGTTAACCTCCCTGATCTCTCTTTGCCTCTCTGGTGTGGCTCGTGGCACAGATAGTATTTCCGAAAATACCACCTTTGAGGTCCATGCTTTAAGCTTACAACCTAATTCCCTGAAATCATCTTTAAGGACCTTCCACCTACCTCTAACTTTGTCATTTGTGCCAATGTGTACAATGACCGCTGGGTCCTCCCCAGCCCCTCCCAGTAATCTGTCAACCCGATCAGCGATGTGCCGAACTCAAGCGCCAGGAAGACAACACACTGTTCGGCGATCCCTGTCTTTGTGACAGATTGCCCTATCTGTCCCCCTAATAATTGAGTCCCCCACTACCAGTACCTGTCTTGCCTGCCCTGCACTCCTATTCCCCCCCTTACTGGAGCAGACACTCCTCTGGCGTTCAGAGGTCATACCTTGCTGCAGCAATGCTACCCCTGTAATGACATCCCCCTCATCTGCCAAGTTTGCAAACCTATTGGGGTGTGTCAGTTCAGGACTAGCCTTCCTAGCACTTTTCCTTTTACCCCCCTTTCTAACTGTCACCCAGCTACCTACCTCACCGTCCTGCCGCTTCCTACTACGATCCTCCCCCACATCTGACCCAGCAAGCTGCTGCTCAGTGAGCAGCACACTCCTTTCCATATTGCTAATGCATCTCAGAGTTGCCAGCTGCTCATTTAGATCCAGTATCTGGGCTTCCAAATGTGCAACTTGCGCACATCTCGAACAACAGTATGCACCCTCGAACGGCTTTTCAAGGACTGCATACATGAGACAAGATGTACACTGGATCGCATTAGCAATAGTGGAGCACATTTTCTAATGGGGATAGCACTAAACAAATATTAAGTAATTAAACAACTAAATACAAACAATTCTACTCACACTTACTTTTGCTCACACTTTGCTCACTCACGCTCACAATGAAGAAGACAGGCTAAAAATTTGCGCGCCCTAGCGGCGCGCGGTTTTCAGAAGTCTTCCTTCCGGCTGTAACGGCCAAAACCCGGTTCTCCTTGAGCTCGCGGTGACTCTTCACTTATCCCAGAAGGCACTGGGAATATGCAAATTATCCTCGCAAGACTCCTTCCCTGGCTTTCAGAAGTCTTCCTTCCGGCTGTAACGGCCAAAACCCGGTTCTCCTTGAGCTCGCGGTGACTCTTCACTTATCCCAGAAGGCACTGGGAATATGCAAATTATCCTCGCAAGACTCCTTCCCTGGCTATCACCGAGCAAAGCGTCACAAGCACATGACCAGCGACCAATCGGCATAGAAGGTGTCAGAGACATGTGACCACGTGTCACAAGCACATGACCAGTGGCCAATCAGCTTAGAAGGTGTCAGAGACATGTGACCTCGTGTCAGCGATGATGTCACCCGAACATGTGCAATGGCTCCAAGATAGGACTTAGTCTCCAGCGCTTGCACATGTGCAGTAGCAAGAAATCTGGACATAGTCTCCAGAGCCACAGCAACCGTAACACTAGGGGCAGTAATTGTGTTACCTAACTGGCTGGGATGTCCGTGGAAGCTGGTCTGTCAGAAGTGTCGCTGGGAGCTGCATTGAGCGCGGCATAATAGGCCGCCGAGCGGAAGTGGGTGGAAGGTCCCGGTCCCCTTCTGTCCCTAAGTTACTCACCAGGACCCTCTCAACAATACCTCTACGCAGAGTTTTTTGTTTTGTTTTTATTTATAATTTTAAAACTTGTGTTTTATCTTAAATTATTATACATTAAATCAGTTTAATTCCCTGCTGTGTCTCCAGATTTGTATACCTAAATTTAGGTCTACTCATTCACTCCCTCTTCCCACTCATCCAGTTAGCGCGGTAGTTTTTCATAAATTTCAAGATCTCATTGAAGAGGATCTAGTAAAACTTAATTCTAGAAAGAAAAAAAACACGAAAAAATCTCTCCCGATCTGATTTCGGGCACTGCAGAGCATACAACATAATAGGAGTATCACGATAAAAAAAGTGGACAAGGGGGGAGCCATTGTCATCTTAGATACAGATTTGTGTATAAAATGTAATGAGGAAATTTTGCTAGATACAAATACATACAAGCTAAAAGGTGACCTGACCCCTCTTTTTCAAAAATAACTTGTATCTCTACTTAGAGATGGAGAGGAGATAGGTGCAATTACATCTAAAACTATGGATGGCATTTTTGTGGAAAGTCCGGTGGTACCCATTTTTCACTCCCTCCCTAAAGTGCATAAGGGTGGTTTCTCCCTGAAGTTCAGGACAATAGTTTCCGCGATAGGGTCCCTATCTGAAAAACTCGGCGCCTGGTTGGATTACATGCTACAACCATTAGTGAAATCTTTGTCTGGCTATATTAGAGACACAAAAAGTGTGCTCTGTGTGTTTGATGATTTTGATTGGGATTCGGATTTCTAGTGGATTGCTGCTGATGTTATGGCATTATATTTATCAATTAGCTATGAACTAGCCATTTCTTCATGGAAACATTTTTGTCTTAATATAGCAACTATAAGCAAAATGTACAGGCATTTATATTGGATGTGACCAAATATCTAAAAATTCATTTCTTTTCAATGGAACCTATTATATCCAGAAGAAAGGAGTCAGCATGGGAGGTAAACACTCTCCCTCTTTATCTAATTTAGCGATGGCCTTTTTGAGGAAATCTTTCTCATAGGGGACTGTAACCCCTGGCAACGGCATATCTGTTGGTATGGCAGGTATATTGATGACCTCCTGTTTGTGGGGAGGGGTGATTACAGGGAAGTGAGTGAATTTTTGAATCATTTGAATGACAACGAGTTTGACTTAAAATTCACTCATAAACATGATATTAAAGAAATTAATTTCCTGGACGTCACCCTCAGAGCAGACGGGAGTATTTCAAAAGTATTTGTCATACCATACCAAAAAGATGTAAATGAAAACGCGATTCCTAATTTTGAGTCCAGTCATCCTCGTCATGTTACCTCCAACATCCCTAAAGGTGAATTTATTCACCTAAAGCGCAATTGCTCGGATCCTCTGTTATTGGATAGAAAATTACAAGTCAAATCCAACAAATTATTAGATAGGGGGTATCCAAAGGGTCTGATTGAAAGTTCACTGAAACAAGTTAGCAAAATAGATAGAGAATTGCTTCTACAAGATAAAGACAAAGCAAAAATTAATTCTAATTACATCAGTTTTGTCACCCATTACAGTGAGGACTATCAAGATATTATGAAAATTGTCAAAAAATACATACGCATTTTTGGATAGTGATCCCCTTACTAATAAAATCATGTCTGAGAATGAGGTTAGATGCATATCCAAGAAAGCCCGAACAATAGGCAACATGATATCTCCAAGCTTCTTACAACCCCAGTGTAAAAACATTTCCACATGGTTACATACAAAGGGATTTTTTGGCTGTGGTCACAATATTTGTGTTTGCTGTTCATATGCCTCCAAGTGTAAAACCTTTAAATTGATCGCTAATGGAAACAGTTTTGATATGGAGAGCTTCATGAACTGCAATACATCTGGAATTATTTACTTAGTAACCTGAAATATTTGTCAGCTGCAGTATGTAGGATGCACAGTGGGCCCTTTAAAGAAATGAATCAGATGTCACCTATCCGATGCGTCAGGCCAGAAGAAGATTGACATTTCCATGGACTCTAAGCACTTCTCTAAGATCCATGGGGGGATATTTCAGGATTTGCATTTTGTGGTATTTTAATGGTAACCAGACCAGTTAGAGGAGGCGATTTCAGGCAGAAAATATTAAATAGGGAATCCTATTGGATATTCTATTTGGGTACGAGACAACCCGATGGACTAAATATTTGTAGAGATCTCATATTACAAAACAATTGAACGAATTCCTAGTTAATAGTAGACAGTGGGGTCATTCAGATATAATTTAAAATGAATATAGAACCAAAAATAGACAATGTGTTTTTGTTTGTTTTCTTTTTAGTCATCACAATGAGTGACATTCTCATAGATAAAAGCAATGATGGAATTGTCTATGAATAACTTAATGGTTTAAGTTTTCATAGATCCTATCTCGGTCGATTCTTAGGCTATGTTCACACTAGAAAAATGATTTTTCTTAAGAAATTTCTTAAGAAATTTCTTAAGAGTGAAGGATTAGTGCACCTGCGTTAAAAAACGCACCAAAAACGCACCTGCGTTTTTGCCGCGTTTTCGGTGCGTTTTTGGTGCGTTTTCAGTGCGTTTTTGGTGCATTTTTACCGCTGGTTGCTCCTTGCGTTATTGTGCCAATTATCTATGGCAAATAACGCAGTTAGCTGCAGAAAAGTAGTGACATGCTCATTCTTTTTCTTAAGAAAATCTACTGAAAGAATTTTCTTAAGAAAAAAATGCAGTGTGCGCACAGCTAATTTTTTTTGCCATAGGTTTTGCTGGGGAATGTCTGCAGAAAGGTTACAAGAATTTCTCAAGAAATTTCTGCAGCAAAAACGGACCAAAAACGCAGGTAAAAAACGCAGTGTGTGAACATAGCCTTATACCGTATTACCGTATTTTTCGGACTATAAGACGCACTTTTTCCCCCCAAATGTTGGGAGAAAGAGTCTAATTATAGTCTGAATGTAGGGCATGGCTGAGGGGAATGAGGGTGCTGTGGTGGACTGGGGCACGAGCAAGCTGCAGCAGCGCATGCCGTGACTACGTGGGCTCGCTCATTTCATATGCACGCCTATCCTCCTGCCCATCATCTTTCAGCGCTGAAGCCGGCGCTAACAGGTGGGCGGGATGTTGGGCGGGGGATACGCGCATACTAAACAGACGGCCCACATGATCACCCCTGGCAACTACAGCTTGGAGTGATCATGTGCGGCTGTATTCACTGCTCCCAGTGCATCATCATCAGCGCGGGGTGCAGTGAATCAGTATACTCACCGACCACGAACCCTGCAGCATCGCTCGTTCTCCTTTCTGCCGGCCACGGCTGTGTGTGGAGACTAGCGTGCGCACAGTGATGATGTCATCACTGTGTGCACGTGTCCACACACAGCCGCGGCCGGCACAAACAGAAGGACGAGGAATGCTGCAGGGATCGTAGCCGGCTCCACACAGGTCAGCGGCACTGCTGCTGGCACAGATGGGAGGATGAGTGATGCTGTGGGGAGCGAGGAAAGGTGAGTATGAACATTTATTTTTTTGTTTGTCACAGGATGGGGCCATACAACAGGATGGGGGTATATAGCAGGATGAGGCCATACACCAGGATGCGGGTATATAGCAGAATGTGGCCATATGCCAGGATTTGGTATATAGCAAGATGGGGGTATATGAGCAGAATGGGGTATATAGCAGGATGCAGCCATATGCCAGGATGGGGTACGTAGCAGGATGCGGCCATATGCCCCGATGGGGTATATAGCAGGATGCGGCCATATGCCAGGATGGGGTAATTCTGATCTAGTTTCTTTCGTATGGTAGTTCATAGAGGTTCCTTTTATGAAATAATCATCTAGGTTTCCATAACCAATGCAATGCTAGAGGTTCCCATTATAAAAAGATGGAGGTTCCCTCAGGTTAGTTAATGATTGAAGTTCCTATGAATAATACAATGATGGATTTTCCTATAGATTAAGTATTGGTGGGAATTTTTTTTTTCCTCAATATAAGATGGAGGTTTCCTTCAACTCTGTATTGCTGGTGGTTCTTAATGGTAATATAATGATATGTAATAATACTGCATTTTCTCTGTCTCTTTCATCATTATAACTTGGATTTCTATGGATGTAAGTGAGTCGCCCACCACAGCGCTGCAGCGGTCGCCTGTGGGACACTGCGGGGACTTCTCTGTAGGGACCCTTCTGGCAACAGGTATGTCTGGTTGACTTTCATAGGAGTCGTGACGCCACTGTCGGTTTTGCGGTCAGGATGAGGGGTGGCTGCCACTGCAGTTTAACGAGCGTCTGGGGCTGATGGTGTCTGCAGTAAGGTTTTATGGCCTCCCGAGAGTGAGGCTGGCCCCAGGGGCTCGGGTATATGTGTGTGGAACCACAGGTTGCCTCAATGACTCAGTCGCAGTCCAGAAAGTCTTTTAACTTGTTTACTCACTTTTAGTTGGTTGGTGAGATACCCGGGCGATGCTGAGATTATGCCAGGTGGAACCAGGAATTCCTGCAGGCCGTTCTGAGGGTAGCTATTAACTCCCCTTCCTTGCACTTCTTTTGTTTCGGATAACCCCTGACTTGCAGTATCGTGGGATTTATCCAGGGAAAGTTGCTTCTGCCTCTCCTTCCCTTTCTGGCCTGTTTGCCGGCAGTGTGGACCTGGTGAGATGGCTTCTGGCCCTATCTCCTTATGGGTCCCCCTATTGCTGCTGAGGCTTGAGCTCCGTGTCTTTGGTGAGGAACCTTTAGTCCCCTCACCATCAGCTTTAGCAGATCAGTAAATCGATATCTGGCTCTAGGGACCTGTTCCCTGTGCATGCGTAGTTACCAGCAATCCCCGTACTCAACTGTTTCTCCTCAGGTGTCTTTCAGGCTGACTTTCTGGTCACTGTACTCCCCCGCCAACAGCTACCACACAAGCAGGGTCTGGCTAGCGTGGCTGTATGTCTGTTTCCTTCAGCAACTTCTGAACACTGCTCCAGACTGGCTTGCTCCTTCTCCTTTTCCTACTGCCACTGCATCCAGCCTCTCCACTACACCCCTTGCTGAGAATTGAAAGTTAACCTCTTCAGGGCTACCCATGGGTCCCCTCTCAAGGTGTGGGAGACTTGGTTGCTATGTGTCTGTGTTTACACACCTCATTCTGGCCTAGGAATTTACCTGAAAGCACTGCCCCAGCATGGGTGCAGTACTCAGTGGTGCCTCACCAGGTCAGGGGCACCACATTCCCCCTGAGTTATTAACAGCACGTCCTCGGGCTGCAAAGACAAGAAACAAGGTTAAATACAAACTTTTCCCACAAAGGGGAGGGTTATTTACATTGACAACATACCAGGTACCATTCTTCACCACCCACCACCCACCCAAAAACCTCCAGGAGGCAGGTCACCGGTCCCTTTGTTAACCAGGTCTGGGCCAGCTCTATCCCAGACCTTTCCTCCAATCTTCCTCTCCTGAGGAGGGTGATGTAAGGTAGGCCCCATAAACAGGCATACCGGCTTCCGAGTGTTGGAGAGCAGGCCCCATAAACAGGCGTGCCCCCTGGTGGTGCAGAGTCAGGCCCCATAAACAGGCGTGCTCTGAGGTTGGTACCAATGAGGTAACTTTTTACAATGCAAGAGTGTTACGGTTCCCGTTCTGGGTATCTGCGTGTCTCCTTTCCCTTTGATGTAGCACTGGAGACTATGTTCGGATTTCTTGCTACTGCACATGTGCGATCGCTGGAGACTAAGTCCTATCTTGGAGCCATTGCACATGTGCGAGTGACATCATCACTGACATGAGGTCACATGTCTCTGACACCTTCTAAGCTGATTGGCCACTGGTCATGTGCTTGTGACACGAGATCACATGTCTCTGACACCTTCGGTCGCTGGTCATGTGCTTGTGATGCCTTACTCGGTGATAAGCCAGTGTGACGTCATTGCTGTCATTCTGGCAGCGGATTGGCTCTGGTGTCCTCCATCTTGGATGAGGCACAGAGTCTATATAGACCCTGATGCACGCTGCTCGGCGCTCAGTCCTCTTGGTTCCTGCATAGGAGTAGACGCTCTGTGCATGTCCCTTGCGGCACCTATTCTATCTAGGTGAGCGTTATCGGTAGGGTAATGCTCTTGTACCTTGCAGCTTATGATGTGGTCCGTATCCTCGCACCTTAGTGGAGTGGACATAGGCAGGTGCTTGCTGCACATGGTCTGACTGGGCCTTGTGGTTCTACTCTGAGGTGAGCGCTATCGGTAGGGTAGCGCTCCTGTCCCTTTCAGCCGTACTGTTGTCCGTGTCCTCGCACCTTAGTGGAGCGGACATAGGTAGGTTAGGTGGTCGTTGCCTTCTAGGGTAATGCTCCACTACGCTGCCTCCTGCAGCAGTCCGTATCCTCGCACACTAGGGGAGCGGTCATAGGCAGGAGTTTCAAGCTAGCAGCCTTGCTGCTGTCCGTATCCTTGCACCACAAGTGGAGCGGACATAGGTAGGTGCCATATTGCACACACTACACCTAGTCTCTGTGACTGTTAACTGAGACAGGTGCTTTCACGCTCACAGACTGTGAGACTTCTATGCACTTTTATGTTGTATTCCTCACTATTTTGCATTTCCACTCCTATGTTATTCTAATAAGGTAGTCGCTGTGACTTAAACAGTATACGCCGGTATTGGTCTTGGTGACACTGTGACGCAACAGTGTCAGTATCACTTTGGTGGTACAGGTTTCCCCTATCCTCTGCCATACTCTGCAGCATAGCTCTACACTGTGGACTCTGACTGTCGGATAGCCTTCCATTCCCTTATTATCCGACAGCCCCCGTAACATTAGGATTGAGTCAGGGGTCTGGCAGAGATGGCAGAGTATCAACAATTACATCAGTATATACAGGTTCTGGACTATATACAGGCTCAAGACTGTAGAGGATAAACCTCAAACTTTGGTGTCTTCGATACATGACCCACGACTTTCTCTACCCAACAGATACTCTGGCGATGCCAGGTCTTGTCGTGGGTTCATAAGCCAGTGTCAGATTCACCTTGAGGTTAATTCATCTCACTTTTCTACGGAGAGGTCCAAAGTAGGCTTTATTATATCCCTGCTTCAGGATAAAGCCTTAGAGTGGGCTACTCCCTTATGGGAGCGCTCTGATTTGGTTACTCAGAGACATCAAGACTTCCTTGATGCTCTTAAAGCGGTGTTCATGGAACCGCAGGTTACCCATGATGCGGCTTTGAGACTGCTAGATCTGTCTCAAGGTTCGTTATCTACCAGCACTTATGCCATTGCTTTTCGTACCTTGGTAGCAGAGTTAGACTGGCCTGAGAAGGTGTTAATACCTATCTTCTGGAGGGGTCCTGCAGGCTATGTCAAAGATGCTCTTGCTATTCGGGAAGTTCCTCCTTCTCTGGAGGACTTAATTACGGTAACAACTAGGATCGATGTACGCCATAAGGAACGTAGACTAGGTTACCTTGTCACGTCCCAAGCGTCAAGTTGGTTCAGATGCTGTGGTTCCTTCTCCATCTTCCTCAGCATCTGAGACATCTCCTACTCCTATGGAGTTGGGTTATACTACTTCCCGACCTCGTAAGGCGGGCTCTCCTATCTGTTACATATGTCGTCAGGCTGGGCACTATGCCAACAAGTGTCCTAGCCGTCAGGGAAACTCCCAGGCCTAGTAACCATTAGAGGGGGGTTACTAGAGACGCCTTCTGCACCCTCTAGGTGTAGTGTCCCAAGTCAGCTCTCATTCTCTGAGAATACATGGCCTATTATGGCTTTTGTGGATTCCGGAGCTGACGGGACTTTTGTGTCCTCAGGATTTGTAAAGACACACAATATTCCCTCTATCATGTTAGTGGCGCCTATTCCTGTCCTGGTTGTTAATGGGACTATGTTGTCTGACTCCATTACATTGAGGACAGTTCCCTTGCGCCTTTCCCTGTCTCATGGTCACATAGAGGAGATTTTTTTTCTTGTTTTGCCTGAGGGTATAGACGACGTACTTCTGGGTCTCCCATGTCTTCGGACTCATGCTCCTCTAATTGACTGGGAGTCCGACAGCATTATTAGTTGGGGTTCGAAATGTCAGTCCCGATGTCTTCCATTACCACCTAAGGTCATTGTGGTTGCATCAACTGATCTCTCTCCCTTACCTACACCCTATGTGGATTTTGCTGATGTGTTTTCCAAGCAGGGTGCTGAGACTCTTCCACCTCATAGGCCTTATGACTGTGCTATAGACCTCTTGCCGGGTTCTGTTCCACCAAAGGGCAGGGTCTATCCCTTGTCTATCTCAGAATCCGAGGCTATGTCGGCCCTTTATAAAGGATAGTCTGGAGAGGGGCTTCATCCGCAAGTCTGTCTCACCTGCAGGGGCTGGTTTTTTCTTTGTGCGGAAAAAAGAGGGTGATCTGCGTCCCTGCATAGACTACAGGGGTCTTAACGCCATTACTGTAAAGAATAGATACCCCTTGCCCCTAATTTCTGAACTGTTTGACAGACTACGGGGAGCTAAGGTATTTACAAAGTTGGATCTGCGAGGTGCTTATAACTGAGTGCGAATTCGAGAGGGTGACGAATGGAAGACCGCTTTTAACACCAGAGACGGTCACTATGAATACCTCGTCATGCCTTTCGGTCTGTGTAATGCACCCGCAGTGTTCCAGGACTTCATAAATGACGTGTTTAGGGATTTACTGTTATCATCGGTGGTGGTATACCTGGATGATATACTAATTTTTTCTCCCGACCTGGAGACACATCGGTTGGATGTGATCAGAGTTCTGTCACGTCTAAGGGAGCACTCTCTGTTTGCCAAACTCGAGAAATGTATATTTGAGGAAGCCTCTCTACCCTTCTTAGGCTATATCATTTCTCATGAGGGATTGGCAATGGATCCTGCGAAGCTTTCTGCAGTTATGGAATGGGCTGAACCTCATTCCTTGAAAGCAGTATAACGCTTCCTGGGATTCATAAATTATTACCGGCAATGTATACCACACTTTTCTACCTTGGTAGCTCCATTAGTGGCTTTGACTAAAAAGGGTGCCAATCCTAAGGTTTGGTCTACTGAGATATCCCAGGCTTTCAAGGCAGTTAAAGAACACTTTTCATCTGCTCCTGTCCTTCAAAGACCTGACGAGAATAAGCCCTTTCTCATGGAGGTGGACGCGTCCTCTGTAGCAGCTGGAGCAGTTCTATATCAAAAGAACAGCTCAGGTAGAAAAAGACCGTGTTTTTTCTTTGCAAAGACGTTCTCTCCTGCTGAGAGGAACTACACTATTGGTGACAGGGAACTACTTGCCCTAAAATTAGCATTGTCACTTGCTCGAGGGAGCCAGGCAGCCCTTTCAGGTCTTTACGGACCATAAGAACCTGACATATTTGCAAACTGCACAATGTTTGAATCCTCGGCAAACTCGCTGGTCCTTGTTTTTCTCTCGGTTTAACTTCTCCATTAATTATCTTACCGGGAGTAAGAATAAAAAGGCCGACGCACTCTCTCGCTCTATGTAATCATCTCAGGAAGAGAATGAGGACCCTCGTCTCATTCTTCCATTCAGGGTTTTTCACACACTCTCTCCTGTAACGTTAGACCAAATCCCACCGGGCAAGACCTTTGTTCCGCCTAATCGACAAAATGATATATTGTCGTGGGCCCACACCTCAAAGGTGGGTGGGCATTTTGGTATTAGACGGACACGAGAGTTACTCGAGAGGTGGTATTGGTGGCCATACTTAGCCAGCCACGTCAAAAGATATGTCGGTTACTGCTACTCATGTGCTCGCAACCGTCCGAGTTTGCCCTTAACAATTCTCTGGCTGAGGCCACTGGGCAGACACTGTTCGTACTCAACAATGGGCAACACCCTAGGGTACCGGTACCGTTTCCCGCTGCTGCACCTCCTCCTCTTGTGGCTGACTGGGCAACTAATGCCAGAGAGGTCTGGAATGGGACTCAAGAGTCGATCCAAGCAGCTAAGGACCGTATGAAGACGGTGTCCGATCGGTTTCGTCGCCCGACCCCTGTCTTTTCTCCTGGGGACTTTGTGTGGCTCTCTGCAAAAAACATGAAACTTAGAGTGAGCTCTGTCAAATTTGCTCCTCGCTTCCTGGGTCCTTATGAGGTTCTTCGACAGGTAAATTCTGTAGTCTACCAATTGAAGATACCCGTCCATCTTAGGATCCATGACAAATTCCATGTTTCACTGTTAAAGCCAGATATTTTACCTCACGCTCATGAAGTGCACTCTCCTGCCTCTGATTCCTCTCACTAAAGCTATGAGGTACGAGCCACAGTTGGTTCTAAGATGGTTTGAGGCCACAGGTTCTTCTTGATAGATTGGGAGGGCTATGGCCCGGAACATCGCTCTTGGGAGCCTGAGGAGGCTGTCCATGCTCCTGACTTAGTTGACAGGGGTCATTTGGTTTGCATCGGCTGGAGCAGTGCTCTCTGGCTGTGATGGTCTTTTCTTCTGAGATTGCAGGGGCTGCAGTCTCGACACCACTTCTCCAGGGCAGATCTCATGCCCACCCAGTAGAATCTTTCTTTAAGTAGTGCCTCCAGTTTCGTCCAACCAAAGTGGCCTGTGCCATTGTGATAGGCTTACAGCACCATCCGTGTATCCTTCTGTGGTACAATCACCTGCCATACCTTCTCATGCGTCTTCAGGTCAATGATGCTCCTGTAGAGTTTGTCTTGGTAGATGAATAATCGACCCCTCTCTCTCCACAAGTGCTGTGCTTCAGGCGGGGCTTCTGAACCAAGGCTGGTGCCAGGTTGAGTGATCAGCTTCTTCACCAAGCCAACCGCTGGATCATTCTCCTGAGTCTCCTTCCAGTTGTAGTGAGGTAGCGGATTCAGGGTCACTTCTTGGTGGCTGGTGCGTGACTGCTGGCACTGGTTGGCTCCATGGCGATGGAACACTGGCAGCTCAATCTCTTCAAGGTCATCTACATCTTCACCCTCATCTGCTAGGTGAGGCATCCTTGACAGAGCATCTCCGTTTCCATTCTTGCGACCAGCTCGATACTTGACAGTAAAATCATAATTTGCTAGTCGGGCTACCCAACGTTGTTCCATGTCACCCAATTTAGCAGTATCCAAGTGAGTCAGGGGGTTGTTATCCGTGAAGACGGTGAATTTAGTGGCTGCCAGGTAGTGCTTGAATCGCTCTGTGATAGCACAGACCATGGCCAGGAACTCCAGCTTAAATGAACTATACTGTAGTTTTCTGGGTTTCTTTCAGTAGGCCTGAGCTTCCTGCTGGCGTAAGCGATCACACGTTCCTTGCCTTTCTGTACCTGTGAAGCACTGCTCCCAGTCCCACAATACTGACATCTGTATACAGTACAAATGGTAGACGGTAATCAGGTTAGGCTAGAATCTCTTCACACGTCAGGGCCCCTTTCATTTGTCTGAAGGAGTGTTCTTCTGCTTCTGCCCAGTGAAATGGTGGGCCGGAGGTCTTTCCCTTCTTTGCTTGGCCTACTAAGAGGTCTTATAAAGACGCCGCCATCTTCGTATAGCCCTTGGTGAACCTTCTGTAGTAGCCTACCAAGCCAAGGAACTGATGTACCTCCTGGACAGTGGTGCGTGTGGGCCATTTCTGGATGACTGTGACCTTCTCTGGGTCCGGTGCTACTTCTTCTGCACTGACCACATGACCTAGGTATTGGACCTTCGGCTTTAGTAAATGGCACTTAGATGGTTTCAACTTCATCCCATATCGATATGCTTCAAAGGCTTCAGCCAGGTGTTTCAGGTGGTCCTCATAGGTCTAGGAGTACACGATGACATCATCCAGGTAGAGCAGGACGGTTTCAAAGTTGAGGTGCCCCAGGCAGCACTCCATCAACCTCTGGAAGGTCCCGGGGGCGTTACAAAGTCCAAATGGTATGCTGTTGCACTCACAAAGGTCCATGGGGGTGGTGAAGGCCGTCTTCTCCCGATCTTCCTCTGCTACAAATACTTGCCAGTAGCCACTAGTGAGAACTAGGGTAGAAAAGTAGTTAGAAGCTTTTAAGGCAGCGAGGGATTCCTCTATCTGTGGCAAAGGGTAGGCATCCTTGTGTGTTATCTGATTTATCCGTCTGTAGTCTACACACATCCTCATTGTGCCATCCTTCTTTTTCACAAGGACCAGGGGAGTTGCCCAAGGGCTGGAACTGTCCCTGATGACTCCTGCCTCTTTCATGTCCTTCGGTGCTATGACAAATCCCAAGCACACAATCAATGCAAGAGGGTAATGCAAAAAGTGTTTATTAAAGGATTACAAGCAAAGAGAAAATGCCACTACCAACAATGCAAAGCCAAGCCAACGTTTCGGCCTTTGTTAGGCCTTTGTCAAGGTCTTGCCTATAAGAAATGATAAAGATTATTTACACAACAGAAAGTGACGAATAATAACAAAATTTACATATTTACAGAGAGTATATACACATACGTTATGAGGGGACTGTGGATATAGACGGATTAAACGTCCAAGGAGCAAACCATAAGTAGGGCGTTTTGCTTTTCAAGAGCAACATGCTAAATGGGAAGAAAGATAAATAAATAAGCACCACAGGTATAATATAAAGCAAGCCGTATAGTAACTACCAGCATGCGCTGGTGTACTTGTCAACCGAAAAAATTTGCTGGTAGGACATACGGGACACAATGTACCTACAAATTCTGATCCATAAGAGATGGCTAAATATGGCATGGTGAAACTCGGCAGATCATGGAGTGTAATACATAGGAGACAAACATGAGTATAGTGATCTTATATTAGAGGGCAGAACCAGGAGGAGGCATCGGAGTAGACAATGCAACTGCTACTATCTGGGTATTGCAGCTCAGGTTTAAAATAGATAATGGATGACATAAAAGTATACAGGCAAATAGAGAATAGTATATGGCTTGTAACATACCCAGAGTCAAGGAGACATAAGAGGTTAGTGGAGAGGTAGAGAGAGTGCCTGTCGAGAAAACAGGATAAAACAATATTAAGTGACTATATACAAGGAAACCAGGGAGCTGGACGCAAGTCAGGAGCTTATAGCGTGATGTCAGTTACCTTAAGAGCACAAGGAATAGAGACAGGGTCCCAGAGGTGCAGGCAGGAGGCGTGTGGCAGTGTGGTCTATGGAGGAGTGCCTTTTTAAACGCTGGAGGATACTTCCTGGTATGAGTCATAGATGCTAATGTGCATGCGCGCGTGACATCAGTGGTGATGTGGGCAAGCATCTGCACATGCGTGTGACGTCAGCGGAGAGGCGGGAATATGTCAGTGAGGAAGTGATACGTGCGCACTATGTGCGCATGCGCGTGATGTCATCGCGGGGGCAGAATGAAAAAGAGGGTAAGCCCTGGGTGTGTGGTGTAATGTAACTAGTGACACACGTGCGCGCTTGTGCCTTGAGTCGTTGGGGCGGTGAGTAGGAGATGTATGGTATAATAGGAGATGTATGATATAAGTGGCAGCGCGTGTTATGCGCATGCGTGGTACGTGAAAAACGGGGAATGGACACCTAGAGTGTATAGGGGAGGGATTGACGGAATGTATGTTACTGTGGTGAGGAGGTATTGATGCTGAGTAGGGGCAATGTATAGCAATAAAGAGAGGTAGGTGTGAAGTATATAGAAAAGATAGAGCGATGACATAATAATGAGGATACTTAGTCACTAATAGGGAGCTGGTTGTGGAAAAGGATTAAATGGGGAGGGATGCTGAATGTATGTATGAGAGAAAAAAGGGGGGAAGGAGAGAGGTATATGCAAGGTGGAGAATAAGAAGGGGATGGATATGGGGGTGTGTGTATGTAGTTAGGGCGTGTAAGAGGAATGTGTGTCACTGTATATATATATATATATATATATATATATATATTATTATATATCTCTCATGTCCTTCAGCATGTCTTTAGCACTCTTGTTATGGGCTGGGGGTATAGGCCTATGTCTCTCCTTAATGTGAGGATGACTGCCTGTGGGTATGTGATGTTGCACCCCTTTGATTCTACCAAAGTCTAGTGGGTTCTTGCTAAAAACCTGCTCATATTCCTGCACAACCCGGTGAACCCCTTGTTTCTGGTAGGTGGGGGTAGAGTCAGTTCTAACATGGAGTTTTTGGCACCAGTCCTCTAACTGCTTTTGGGAGGTCTCGTCCTCTATGGAGTCAGCTTGCGTTAGGGGACCTACAGGTTGTATAGCGTTGTTTGGGCAAGTAAACAGTTTGGCAATGGTAGCGTATCTTGGTAGTCTGTCTTCCTCTTCCCCACAGTTCAGCACTCTTACAGGTACTTGTCCCTTGTGAACGTCAACTACCCCTCTGGCTGTCAGAATCGTGGGCCAGTATTCTGAATGAGTGGGCTCTACTACAGCCTGGTAATCCCATCCTCTGAGACCTACCGCTGCTCTACACCACATAATCATTTCGCACCGTGGGGGTATCACAATGGGGTTAGCATCCATTACACGTACATTACCAATTTCACCGCCAGTCTGGTTTACCTGTTGCTTCCTCAGAATGACTTGGATCTCTTTCTGCAAGGCTCTCCGTTGTCCACCCTCAACACCTTTAGCAATCTGGTGAAGCAACAACACTTCTCATAGGCAATTCTCTATGACATTAGTGCCTAAAATCATTTGTGGGTTCCTTTCTTTAACATAATTATCCACAACAATCAGTCCTTGTCCCTTTGTTTCCTGCCTTACCACCTTTATGGTTACCTCTTTGACCCCAATCTGGTCTATAGGTTGTCCATTGGCTGCATAGATGGTGAGGTTAGGGTCCGGTTGTCGGAGATCGTCGTCCGACCAAAACTTGCAATAAAGGACATACGGGATTGTGGTTACCTGGGAACCGGTGTCCAATAATGCCGGGGTAGGCATCCCGTCCAGGATGATGGACAGGACCGGTCGTCCACCCACATACTGATCACGGTAGTCAGCTGGGCCTGATTTTCTTAATCCTGGGGACTGGCCCTTGGCTTCAGGTTTGACCCATTTAAATGACAGGCCCTTGCATAGTGGCCTGCCTCCTGGCAACGGCGGCAGATGGATTGTCCAGAGGAGTCATAGCCAATCAATTGCCCCAGCACCACTGCGGCCCTCTGCTTACCGGTCATTGCGTACATGTCCAGCAGGGTTCTGATCTTCTTCTTGAATCCAGTCAGGGTGTCTGCTTTGCCAGCATATTGGGGCAGCCAGGTCTGCTCTGGAACGTACGGCAAGGAAATCGGCATAATCGGGGAGACTTCGGCCGGCGCAGCTGCGACCACCGTACCGGCACTAGGCGCTGCTGCGTTCACCGCGCCGGGGCCTTGCATCGCTTGGGCTGCGCCGACCTGGCTGGGGGCGTTAGCACTCGCGGCGTCCGTCATCCTCAGAGTCCCGCTTCATTCCTTGAATCAGGGCGCTTCCTTGCTTCTTCTCCAGGTTATTCCCTCCTCTTCCGGGGTCAGAGCGCTTCAGGGATTCTGGGGCAGCCACACCTCTTCGTGGGCGGTTACTTCTTTTTGCGTGGGCTGCTGTTGTTTCTTTGGCGCGCTTTCCGCGGTGGCAATATGGCGGCGTTTCAAACTTTTCAAATGGACCTCCAAGGCACACGGTCACCTGTCTTAACAGGTCTAGTCCTTATCCTGTTCGTGACGCCAGATGAGTCGCCCACCACAGCGCTCCGGGACACTGTGGGGACTTCTCTGTAGGGACCCTTCTGGCAACAGGTATGTCAGGTTGACTTTCATAGGAGTCGTGACGCCACTCTCGGTTTTGCGGTCAGGATGAGGGGTGACCGCCACTGCAGTTTAACGAGCGTCTGGGGCTGATGGTGTCTGCAGTCTGGTGTTATGGCCTTCCGAGAGTGAGGCTGGCCCCAGGGGCTCGGGTATATGTATGTGGAACAACAGGTTGCAAAATAAATCAGCTGCAGTCCAGAAAGTCTTTTAACTTGTTTACTCACGTTTAGTTGGTTGGTGAGATACCCAGGCGATGCTGAGATTATACCAGGTGGAACCAGGAATTTCTGCAGGCCATTCTGAGGGTAGCTATTAACTCCCCTTCCTTGTACTTCTTTTGTTTTGCATAACCCCTGACTTGCAGTATCGTGGGATTTATCCAGGGAAAGATGCTCCTGCATCTCCTTCCCTTTCTGGCCCGTTTGCTGGCAGCGTGGACCTGGTGAAATGGCTTCTGGCCCTATCTCCTTATGTGTCCCCCTGTTGCTGCTGAGGCTCGAGCTCTGTGTCTTTGGTGAGGAACCTCTAGTCCCCTCACCGGCTCTAGGAACCTGTTCCCTGTGCATGCGTAGTTACCAGCAATCCCCATACTCGACTGCCTCTGCTCAGGTGTCTTTCAGGCTGACTTTCTGGTCACTGTACTCCCCCGCCAACAGCTACCACACAAGCAGGGTCTGGCTAGTGTGGCTGTATGTCTGCTTCCTTCAGCAACTTCTATACACTGCTCCAGACTGGCTTGCTCCTCCTCCTTTTCCTACTGCCACTGCATCTAGCTTCCAGCCTCTCCACTACACCTCTTGCTGAGAATTGAAAGTTAACCTCTTCAGGGCTACACAAGGGTCCACTCTCAAGGTGTGAGAGACCTGGTTGCTATGTGTCTATGTGTACACACCTCATTCTGGCCTTGGAATTTACCTGGAAGCACTGCCCCAGCATGGGTGCAGTATTCAGTGGTGCCTGACCAGGTCAGGGGCGCCACATAAGGTAAAGCAGTTTCTGCAACAATATCATATTTAATTGGATTTCCTTTAGTCCTCCCTTTTACAGTCATATGAAAAAAGTTTGGGCACCCCTATTAATGTTAACCTTTTTTCTTTATAACAATTTGGGTTTTTGCAACAGCTATTTCAGTTTCATATATCTAATAACTGATGGACTCAGTAATTTTTCTGGATTGAAATGAGGTTTATTGTACTAACAGAAAATGTGCAATCCGCATTTAAACAAAATTTGACCGGTGCAAAAGTATGGGCACCTCAACATAAAAGTGACATTAATATTTTGTAGATCCTCCTTTTGCAAAAATAACAGCCTCTAGTCGGTTCCTGTAGCTTTTAATGAGTTCCTGGATCCTGGATGAAGGTATATTTGACCATTCCTGTTTACAAAACAATTTTTGTTTAAATGCGGATTGCACATTTTCTTTTAGTACAATAAACCTCATTTCAATCCAGAAATATTACTGAGTCCATCAGTTATTAGATATATGAAATTGAAATAGCTGTTGCAAAAACCCATTTTTTTATGAAGAACAAAGGTTAACATTAATAGGGGTGCCCAAACTTTTTCATATGATTGTATACTTACCTGATTAGAACTGGATCCTATAATTTGTATATGCGTTTTTTTCTTGTCTTAATGCACATTTATATCCATATGATCTGTTCCATCGCTTTTAATGCCGCAAGGGTTAAACTCAAGTGGACAAGTGAATTAAGGCACCTGTGGATTGCAAAGGATTTCCCTTCTAACTTCAAAAGGCTCCCACAGTGTGGAGGACATCACTTGACAAAGACTACACTCATGTAGTCGAAACGCGTCGCTATTGTCATACCAATTTTTTTCTTCGCTGGAGTGTCAGCTTGACTTTTAAATGTATTGTAAGTGTCTGATTTTATAAATTCGCTAAGCATCAAATAAATCCTGGAAATTTTATTATCTGATTCCTGGTCATTGCGCTGGACAGAAGTCTTTTTTTCCTGTTCACTAATACTGAGGAACCACACCTTAAAGTCCGGCTACAGAAGGTTCAGATTCCAACATACAAAGGGATGAGCTGATTTTTTTTTCTTTTTTCTTGCATATATTATATATAGAGTCATTACAGAGTGATCTATTTCAAGTGTTTATTTCTGTTTATGTTGATGATTTATGGCTGACAGCCAATTAAAACCCAATTTAGATGTATAACTTGTAATTTGGAGCTGGAACACAGATGAGGCTCTATTTCGATCCAGAACTAGCAATTTTGAGCTGGGACTCAGATGTGGCACTATTTAAATGCAGAAATAGCAAGTTTGAGCTGGAGCACACAATTAGCCATCACTAGATGAAGAGATGCCAATTTGTGCCACACAACATTCCCTACACTGCACTCCCCTATTCTGTACTATCACTTTCCAGTGTGTCCCAACTACCTATGATTAAACCCCTAGCTAAGCTAACTGGTTAACAGCAGTGGCGGCAGTACCTTCTCTAAGTTTTAGCAAACACAAAATGGCGCAGATCCCATGTCCGCATATAAACTGCAGAGATGTGACTTAGGGAGCCAATGACACAAGCCCTGTTCCTGAACGTTGGGGATGTTTTATGCACCCTGATTGGTTGCAGGAACATCCACATATAAAGATAAGAAAAAAAATCTGTAGCTTCTCTGACCTCTCTCTAGCCCCTCCCCCATCAAACACATCCCCCCGCTCATCATACAGCACCACTATAGTAGCCAAAGTAGTAATAAAGTTTTAGAAAAGCCGCAAACACTTATTGAACAAAACCGAACATTGCTGACTCTTGGGAAAAGTGTTCAGCTTTCCGAGCCCAAGCCGAACTGTCCAAGGTTCTTACCGAATTTAAGATTGTTGAACCTTTATCGAACAAGTTTGCTCATATGTAGCACTTCCTCAATTAAAGTGCAAAGTGTCAGCATGTGTTAAAGGCCCAGATGTGCATTTCACTTTGGCTTCCTCAAGTGGTTGAAAGGCTGTGTGTGATGATATTGCTATAAAAAAAAAAATTCTGCAGAAGCGGGGCACTGTGATGGGCATGGAATGTGTGCCATCATATGTAAACCTCTTTCTTGTTTTCTGGGAGATGGAGGTTTTTGGGGATATCGAGCGGGCCACCACCCCATCGCTTTGCTACATTCATTATGTGTTTATCATTTGGAATGGTTCTGTTACTAAACTCCAAGATTTTATGTCCTTTTTACCATTACAATGTCAAACCTACTTCTAAATATAATTGACTTTTTGTACATTAGTGGTGGTGCAACCTGATGGCTTTATTCAGACCAACATTTTCTGGAGGGAAATGCTGGTAAATTTTCTACTGCATGCATCATCAGCACACCCATTCTCTACAATTAGGGCAATCCCTACGGGACAATTCCGAGGTTAAAATACATCTTCTGTACTGATGTGTTTTTTGAACAACAGGTTGGTGACCTCCGTGATAGATTTTATAGTAGTAGAAATATCAAGAAGTTGTGTCATCGTGCTAAAAATACCCCACACAATCAACTGCTATCCAACTGCCAAAAGAAAGGAGTTACATTCTGGTAGTGAGGTTTATATCAACCTATAATAACCAGTAGGACAACATATGATGAATAATATGTAAACACATAAAAACAGAACCTAATACTGGTAAGATACTACCAAACTGTCCATCAATGACTGCTAGCAGGGGGAAAAATCTAAAATATGTGCTCATATGCAGTCACTATGTGTCTAAACTAACGTTACCCTTCAATACTGGGAGATCCAAATGGGGCTGGTATCCATATAGATCTTATGCGGTATGTCGGAAGAGCTAACATCTAAAAGCTACATCATTTTTGTTGGCCAATGTTAGAAAGGAATTCAGGATTACGAGCTACATCTCATGTAGTACTAATTATGTTATTTACCATGATACCTGCACATGTAAGCTTATCTACATGGGCCTAGCAACTAGGGAACTTTGGGTCCACACTAGGGAACATGTAATTGACATTTTGGCAGCACAGGGTATTGATGGTACCTCATCTCTCAAAATCATCCCGCACTATTTCAAACTTTGCCATTGCTCCAACCTTAATTACCTTAAAATCAGGTGTATTGACAGAATTACATCTCGACACAAGAGTCGGCGATTACAAACACATCTAAGCGCAGCTTGAGTGTAGATAGATAGTTGCATTGGGTACCATGGCCCATAATGGCCTCAATGAAAAATTGAGCTTCTCTCTATTCTTGTAGTTAAGCGATTTCTCTGTTCTCCATCTTTTTCATCCTCATGGCATTTGTTTTTCTAGTTTTATTTTTTTCAGTAGTTTACCAATTTGAGGTGCATCTTAATATCGACTCCATCTTTGGTATGCCCACCTTGCTTATTACATTGAAGTTTTGGACGTATACCTACAATATTACCTGACGACGCTGTTATCTTTTCTTGTACGGAAGATGCCTCATCACTTTGTCTTTAATATACATGTACTGCATGTACATCTTTTACCTATTTGCTTTGTTTATTGTTATCTTCTTTTTTTCCTCTTTTGTCAGCCCTCTCACTCTACCTTGTACTACACCGTATGTCTACTTTTTGTATTTAAAAATGATTGTTTTCCCTTTAAATAGGCTCTACTACTTCATATATACAAGTATATATTTATGCTATCACAACAGAAACAAGGAATGTAAGGCAATAATCACTGCCTAAATGCCCCTATTACACTATCCCTTCTCTACCAGCTGTCCCTACAATAACAGCAGACAACAGCAGTGTTAGTGGAAAACAGAGTAGCCTTGGATTAGCCCTGAAAAGGACTTTTGGGATAACCTACCAGCACCAAGGTCTGAAAGGCCTACTGTACATCCCAGCCTACATGCCTCTAATACAAGTACACTATCCCTTCTCCAGCAGCTTGCCCTACATTAAATGCCGATAAGAGAGGTATCATTATAGAATACAATCATTTTTTTTTACATAGCAGCAGCAAAGTCTGTAATGCTAGAATTTCTGCCTGCATGCCTGTAATACACTACTCCTTCTCCAGTAGCTATCTCTACATTCATAGCAGCTAAGAGTGGTAATAGAGAATAGAATAGATCTGAGTTAGCCATAAAAAGGACTTTTGGATTAATGTAACAGCAGCAAGGAGTGTACAGCAATAATCATTGCTTGGATGACTCTAATACACTATCCCTTCTACACCAGCTTTTCATATACCAATTGCAGCTAAGAACCATATTATTAGAAAAAAGAATGGTTTTGAATTAGGTCTGAAAAGGACTTTTGGGATAACGTAGCAGCATCAATGTCTGTAAGGCTAGAATCCCTGTATACATGCATGTAATACACTATCCCTTCTCCACCAACTCTCCCTACGCTAATTACACCTAAGAGCAGTATTAATATATGTTCAGTGGGGGTAGTGCAATTAAAATATAGCTTTTAATTTATTCAGATAAAAAGCCCAAAAATCTTTAAAATAAACACACAGACATACATTTACCATGAAGTACAATTTGCTTAGTGTGAGACAAATGAATTGAATGGCATTCCCTATTATCGAAATACCAATGGATAAACAAAGCTGTACCATGTTCTATAAACAAGTACAATCATGTGCAAAGAACATTGCTTGTAGTTGGCTGATTAAATAAGGAATAATCTCATTATATTTGTCAGGGTAAAGGAGATGTCCCAAGGCTTGAGCAGTCCCTTTATCCAGAGGGTTATGGGGGGCTATTGCTTAAGTCCCACCATACCCTCTTCACATCCAGACCATTTCAATGAGGCTCCCAGGCGCTCATGACACGTTTGGTTTGTTACTCATCAGAGGAGCAGGAAAAATCTCGCCAGGCAGGCTGATTATAATGCCTGCAACAAAGCAGCGTGTGCCACCTGTTCCTTTAAAAATATCAACTGGCAGAAGTGACTGCAAGAAAGACAAGGAAGTTGAGGGATGGAATTGCACTGTGCAGTGTCTTTATGACAGACAGTGTTAGTGCCCAATGCCATATCACTGCATCATGACACGCCCACTCTCATCGCATCAGTCAACAGTGGAATGAGAATGAGGCATGAACCACATTATAATCTCATCTAAGAGGTGGTGGAGGAGTCTCATAGAGATTAATTGTTGGTTAATTCTAGCCCGCTCATCTAACCGCGTCACTCATCATGGAATACGGAATGAGGTGTGCTGGAATACAGACGTCACCTCAATTTTTAGCACAGGCTTAGGAGGTAGGGCATAAAGATATATATACACAGCCATTGGTTCCTTGTTTATGGCATCACCTGTGTCCTAGAAACCAGGTCAACAACAAAAGCTGGTCATTGTTACAAGGTGATAGAGTTGCAGTGTATAGCAGTTAAGCCTATCATTGTATTAAAAAGGACACTAAGGAAATATCCCTTATACTATCCCTAGTAGGGGGAAAATGAAGAAAAAGAGAAGTGAGGTGGATACAAAGTCTAAACTGGCTTCCATGGATGGAAAATGCAGTTTGATGAGTGGGTGGAAATTAAGCAACATTGAGTCCCTATGAGACTCTGGCACAGTTTATCAGATGAAATGATAGTGCAATTCACTGCCTCATCCTCTTTCAGTCCACTGTTGGTTGACGTGATGAGGATGGGCTTGTCATGATGAAGTGATTCGGCATTGGGCCCTAACGCTGTCTGTCATAAAGCGACTGTCATAAAGACACTGCACACCGCCGTCAGGCCCCTTGCCCTCCCTGCCTTTCCTGCAGTCATTTCCTCTAGCTGATCCTTTTTAAAGGAAGGGGTGATGAAGCATCTCAGGTATCTGCCTGGGGAGATTCTTCCTTCTTCCCAGATGAGTAACAAATAAAATGTGTTGCGAGCACCTGGGAGCCTCTTCAAAATGTCCTGGATGTAAGAGGGTTTTATGTGGCTTCAGCAATAGCCCCCGTCATCCCTCTGGATACAGGGAGTGCTCCAGTCTTGGGACATCTCCATATACCCTGACAAATATGGTGAGATTGTTCCTTATTTAATCTGCAAACTACAGGCAATTTTCTCTGTCACATTGTCGTAATTTTTTACAAAATGTGGTACAGCTTTGGTTATCAATTGGCATTTTGATAATAGGGCAATGCCGTTTAATTGGTTTGTGTCACACTGAACACATTGTATGATATGTTAAATGTATGTCTGTGTGATTCTTTTAAATAATTTTTGGACTTTTATCAAAATTAATAGCTAAGTTTTAATTGTACTACCCTCACTGAACATACAGTATATTGATCCTTTTTGGTAGTATTCAGTACTCTTTGAGTACACAACTGGATAATAAGAGCAATAATATTAGAAAATAGAATATATTTTTTTACGTCACAGCAGCAATGCTAGAGTCTCTGACTTCATGTGCCTTCTTTGAGGCAATACACTATCCCTTCTCCAGCAGCTTTCCCTATACTAATTGCAGCTAAGATCAGTATTATTAGAGCATATATTTTTATGTTGCAAAAGCAAGTACTGTAAGGCTATAATCACTCCAATACAGTATGCTTTCTCCAGCAGAAGCTCCCCCAACACTATTTCCAGGTACAGTGTACAAAACATATATAAGCCCAATGATGCAATGCATTAGGCAAATCATACTATTGCCAGTAGCCATCATGGCTATGGCATTACCGTCATTGGCAGACAATCCCTTTATGTTTACTAGGTGAAAAAGAGCTGCAAAACATATAGGCTGGGGACTCAAGCATGGTGCCCCCACACAAGGATACTCATTCAGATCAAGTACCGAGTAGTGGCAAGCACGCTCGCTCATCAATAAAGCCATATCAAGAAGTATCAAAAACAAAGCAGCCGATATTAAAATATGACTCATTAAAATAGACAAAAACTGAAGCATCACAAACATAGTAAAACACATGTAAACAAACGCTCTCAAAGATACAATGAAAAAAGGAAGTAAACTATTTTAGGTATCTTCAACATTAAAAATGCACCCAACATTCATTGTGGATAAGTAGCCTGAGATTTTTGCAAATTTTGCATATTTTTACAATTCTTGCAAAGGTGATGGGATCCATAGAACTCTTATTCCCATTGTGATTCTTTTTTTATTCAGCATAAACTGACGCGTGGTGCACGTTTCAAACCGCATCATGTGAATTTGTCTAGCAGGTACGCTAATTTTTTGGTTCCTATATTACCCACAGACTTGCATTAGATGCAGAAATTCTTCACATAGTTTCTTATGTAGCTAATCTAAAGACTGGTGAAGCAAAAAATGTTATGCAGAATCCCCAGCCGTGCCTCACCTTCAATTGAGGTGATCGTTACCAGTGAGAATTTCCTCCCAGTTTGAAGGCAGTTTGGTAATGGATATAATAAGACGATAGCATCCTTCTATTACTCAGTTGAGCCTTGATCTTCACGTTTCTTGTACTACTTTTGCAGCTTCCACATGCAGAATGTACTTTACTTACTGAATTTCTTTTGTGGACACACGTCTTTTTAAGTCTAGTAAACATACTGTATATAAAGTGACAAAACAGAGAAGAGATTACAGTTTTAATTACTTTTAGTGACACATGGATGCTTCATTCATTTTTCAAAAAAGATCTTACAGATTAAAACTAGATTTATATTTATAAATACATAATAAAATGAAATTGAGCAGGTGAGAGCTAATTACATTTTTTGGCTAACAACGCATTGTACACAATGAAGCAGTTCCTGTTTAATCTCACTCTTTTCTTTTATGCAGCGATGGATTAAAATGAAATTTTTAATGCACAATTAACTAAATATTGATAGATTTTTATTTTGCATACTTGATAATAAACTCAAGCCTAACCAACATCAACTTCGTTTCTCTGATTTTGCCAGCAACATTACTGTAAATATTTCTTATGATTCAGGAAATCACTAACAATTACTTTCACAAGATATGAGTGATTCCTATAGACAGATTCACTACATATACAGAAATATATAACGTTTTTATTGGAGCATAACTAAGTTCATTTAGCACATGTATTGTCATGTGATGTCAGCTGAACTCTTTGATAGAGACTATATTCAATTATTTAAAGTATCATAAAGAAAAGTGCTTCAAGGTGCACAATGAAACTGTCAAATTTATATGAACAAAAAAAACTTGACTTTTTTGAAAGTCAATCAGATTTTATTATTACTATTTCTATTTACTCTGGCTGCCTTTTTTAACACCTTAGTGTCAGAGACAATTTTGACCTTAATGACCAGGCCAAATTATTAAAATCTGAACAGTGTCCCTTAGGTCGCTTTCAGACGTCTGCGTTTCATCAGGTACAAGCCACATGCATGGGTATGGTCGTACGTGTGTCATATGTATGTCATACGTGTGTCACTCATGTGACATCTGTGTTTGCATACTTGTGACATCAGTGTGACATGTACTGGAAAATACACGGGTCTTTGAATTAAAAATATACACTATATTCACCTGCATCCAGCGCTACTTTCTTCAGATCTGCTGTCTCCTGCTTCTGACCCCCGCTAATTATGCTCATTGAATATTCACTGCACCTAGGACCTAGAAGCAGGAACATCGCTGGGGACAACATCGCCGGGGACAGCATCGGGGTCAGCATTGCCGGTGACAGCGCCGTGGTCAGCATCGCCGATGACAGCATTGCTGGTGACTGCGGCAGGGATAGCAGTGTTGGTGACAGGAGGTAAGTATCCAGCAAACAGTGTGTGTGCAGTGATGTCCAGGAGGTCATCGGAGTTCCCAATGAACTCTGATGACCTCCTGATGATACCCCCGGAACACCCGTGCTACAGTGGGTGTCATGACTGGGACTTCACGGGTTCATCAGAGTTCATTGGGAACTTGAATGACCACCTGGACGTCACAGCACACACACTGCTTGCTGGATACTCACTTGTCACTGGCGCTGCTTTCCCCAGAGATGCTCCTGCGTCCAGGTCTGAGGTGCAGTGAATATTCAATAGTGCTCGGAGCACAATTTAATTTTTGGAACATAAATTTAAATGCAGTGTTGCATTTGCAGAGTCCTTGAGTAGTAATGAGTGAGCCTGTTCAGTAAAGGTTTGCAACTTTCAAATTCGGTATGAGACTTAGCATGTTCGTTCGACCTTGGTAACCTCAAGCACTTTCCCCAAAAGTCGGTAATGTTCGTTTTTATTTGTTTTCTGCCCTTAACTGCTCGTCAAATTTCTAAAAATGGTTTTGTAATAGCATTTTCAGGTTTTGTATAGGGTTGTGGTGCTGGCTGATGTGGGATGTGTAAAATCAGTGGAGGAGGCGGGTACTCCATTCTGGGAGAACCCTTTTAGCGCTCAGCACCATTTTATTACCATAACTTTATTTGTAGATGTTGCTGCAGTCAATCACGGAGCAGCAAACAGCCACAAGGTTCTCACACAAGGGCCTCTGTGATTGGCTGTTTAAGTCACATGTCCGAGTGCATATAAATAGTGGACATGTGTCTGCGCCATTTTGTGAATGTCAAATGTTAGGGAAGGGGCTGCCGCTGATGCTGCTGCTGGGGATGCTAGACAGTTAGCTTAGTTAGGGGTTTAATGCTAGGTAGTTGAGATAGATATGAGAGCGATAGTTTAGAATAGGGACATGTAGTGTAGATGAGCTTAGTTAGGGATTTGATAGATAGAAGAACGATTGTTTAGAATAAGGATGTGAGAATACAAAATATTTTTCTATATGCTTTTTACTGTCAGAATATATATATATTTATTTATTTTTTTCTATATGCTTTTCTATAACTAAACTTTCTTTTTATATCAGTAAGAAGAGAGAGAGCCTGTTTTCTGATTACTGCTGCGTATCAGGAAATCAAGTATTTATATACCAAGGTCAGCAGCTGATGTCATGAGACAAGGGCCCCTCGATCTATGATGGATTGAAGATAAGGCACCCTGGAGCTATGTGACAATTGCGCCATGAGCAATGGAAGGGACGGAGAGGGGAAATTCCAAAAAATGGATAAACGTCACAGGCTTCCTGCATATGCTTTAGTATAGCCAATAGCATACATAGGAATTTGATTAAGAGATTAACACATTACTGTTCTATAAAAGGCTTGAAAAATAAAGCACGTCACCTGTGTACCTTCACTGAGAAGGAATTCATACTATATATATTTTGTGGTCTGAATATCTCAGTCGGCTCTCAGCAACCTTGAAATTGAGATTACAGCAGACATTCATTGTTAAAAAGGAGATTTCCCGAAACTATGGAATTTTTCCTTGACAGATGGTGCCGTGAATTGGATTGCTCCAGGAAGGAACGGAGACTTAGAAGTCCGACACCGAACTCCCTGTGGTGACTGCGGGCTGCCCAACTCGGAACCTGATCAATTCCAATGAACTACGGTAAGAGTTTTGATTTATAATCATTCTCTTATCTGTGTCCTGGGGCGGCTCTCATTAGTCTGGGATATTTTAGTCGGTCCCATGAGTCTATTTCTACAACCGGATTCCCTTCCTCCTGGGCAACCTTAAAGAGCTCAAAAAGATTGTAAGTGTCTGTCTGCCGAAATTGTTCTTGAGGGTTTTGTCTAGCTAGTTGTGTTTTCTGATGCTGGATTGTGTGAATTGTATTGTGTAGACCAGGTACGCTTGATTGGTAGTAGTGGAAGATTTAAATGTCATAAGGCTCGGACAAGACATACGCCCTTGCTACAGACTTCGGACTAGCCGTCTTCTGAGTCCTGGTTGGGTGTCCCCCTGAGTGGACACGGATGTCCCCCTGAGTGGACATGGGGTTAGCTTCTGTCTCAGAATTCACAACCGGTCGAAAATTCTCCAACAAATGGAAGCCTTTAAGTCCATTTTTAAGTCTGATGGTAGCTTAACCCTCAGACACATGAAAGCAATCTTGTGACAAAATGAAAAGTTGATGCTAATTTGCAGTATGCCAGAATGTGGTTGATTACAATATGAACAATGGAATAAGGCATTGAAAGAACAAAAGGCAACTTTGGAAAATGCCGGACTATATGGGAGAGCCCAAGCTTGGTAGCCTGCGCAATTGTGAAAAAATGTTATATGTGGAGGAAGAAGTATGTGATAAGAAAGACAATTTATTGTGTTATTCTCAATACAAGTCTTTGCCACAACCACCGACCTACAATGGTGCCGGGGGTCCACATTCTGTGATCATACAGTCAAATTGACTGACCATTTTCAGTGATCTGAGTGCACTGACATGGACCATTTCTAGTGTCAGTCATCTGTTAATGACACCTGTCAACACGCAACTGTTACTGTGTGTTTACACACAGAGACAGATTAAAGCCATGACAGATATAGTGTTACGAACCGGCGCCGCCATAGCCACAAGCAGCCTGCTGCGGTTCCTGTTGCGCCCAGGCGCTGGCTGCCGTTCTTGGCCGTGCCTCGGGTCGTCCAGTTGGCTGCTCCTTCCACCATGTCTAAGTGTGGAGAGGAGGCTAGTGCGCATGCGTGCGCTGATTTACCCCAGCCAGAGTCTAAGCCCGATGTTTTGCCTAGTGAGCATGCTCAGCCTGATTGTGTTATTTCTGAGACTAAAGCGGGCTTTACACGCTACAACATCGCTAATGCGGAGTCGTTGGGGTCACGGAATTCGTGACGCACATCCGGCCGCATTAGCGATGCCGTTGCGTGTGACATCGATTAGCGATTTTGCATCGTTGCAAAACAGTGCAAAATCGCTAATCGGCGACACGGGGGTCCATTCCCAATTATCGTTACTTCAGCAGTAACGAGGTTGTTCGTCGTTCCTGCGGCAGCACACATCGCTGCGTGTGACGCCGCAGGAGCGAGGAAACTCTCCCTACCTGCCTCCCGGCCGCTATGCGGAAGGAAGGAGGTGGGCGGGATGTTACGTCCCGCTCATCTCCGCCCCTCCGCTGCGATTGGGCGGCGGTTCAGTGACGTTTCAGTGACGTCGCTGTGACGCCGCATGGACCGCCCCCTTAGAAAGGAGGCAGTTCGCCCGTCACAGCGACGTCGCCGGACAGGTAAGTATGTGTGACGGCTGTGGGCGATGTTGTGCGGCACGGGCAGCGATATGCCCGTGTCGCGCAACAGATGGGGGCGGGTACCCACACTAGCGATATCGGGGCCGATATCGCAGTGTGTAAAGTAGCCTTAAGTCCTCAGTTCAGGCTACTGAGCATGCTCCCACAATTAACCCTAACAGCCTCTTTGCACAAGTACTTGGACTTCATGCTGTGTCTAAGTTCTGGGATATGCCTACTGAGCATGCTCAAACGGATAGTCTGCTTTCTGAGCCTGTTGCTCAGGCTACTGAGCATGCTCAGGCACTTAGTGCATCAGAGGCTAGGTCCAGTAAGGACCTCACTGAGCATTTCCATGAGGTGGCAGGTCCTGATAGGGCAGAGGGTGTCAGGTGTCCTGATGACGTGGCAACTCCGGACTGGCTCACAGAGGCCCGCTCCTATGATCTGGCACCTCACTATTGGTCGTCAGACAATGACTGGTGAAGTGTTTGGGGCGTGGCTGCCATGAGGTCATCAATGATGTGGCGGTTCCGGATAGGTCGCATGTGACGTCACTGATGACAAGCCACTCTGCTATTGGACCTTGGTGGTTCCACCCTGGGTTTGGGGCGGACCCAGGTTATAAAAGGGGCTGGAGACAACATGGAGGTGCGCAGTCTTCATTTAGAATTCATGGTGGCATAAGCCTTGTTGGAAGCGGTAGGTAGGGCTAGGCGAACGGTGCCTGTCACGCCAAGATTCGTGGCTCAGCACATGAGGGTCAGGCGCCGTGCTTACACACGTGGCCGACAGGGTGCTGTCACAGCGGTCTTCTCGGTCAACGCTAACTGGTTACCATCTGGCCTGACGTGTTCCCTACACACGTGGTTGGAGTAGCGTCCACTCCACCGAAACGCTAACTGGGTTGTCGTCCGGTCTGACGTGTCCCTACACACGTGACTGGTTCCCTGGGTTATCTCAGAGCCGTCCAGCTCTATAGTCTCCGCCTAACCCACAGGGTGCCAGCAGCTCCATTGCCATCTGGAGCACGGTGGGCCCCGACTGGCGATTGGGATATATACCCCCCTGGTCCTAATCTGCCGGTCCCCCCGTAACAGAAGACTGTGTCAGGGTCTGGCTGGCATGGCAGAGATGAAGCAGCTACGTCAGTTCATACTGCAGCTTGATGCCAGAGTGAGGTCTTTGGAGAAGTCTGCTCTTGCTGCTGATATGGATGATGTGGTGGCTCAAGCGGCTGCAATGGTGCCGGTCACCAAGCCTACTCCAACCCTCCCTCACCTCTCGCTGCCCAACAAGTTTATGGGGAATAGCAAGGCATATAAGGGATTCGTGAACCAGTGCTCAGTCCATCTAGAGCTGTTGGCTGCACGGTTTCCTACAGAGAGGTCGAAGGTGGGGTTTATCATCTCCTTGCTCTCTGATAGAGAACTGGAGTGGACTACACCATTGTGGGAGAGGAATGACCCCATCGTAAAGGACTCTAAGGAGTTTTTGGAGTCCGTGCGGCAAGTGTTCCTGGGGCCTCAGGTCACTCATGACTCGGCCCTACAGCTACTGACTTTGGAGCAGGGGCGTACCTCCTCAAGTCAATATGCTGTGAGTTTCAGGACACTTGCTGCAGAACTGAGGTGGTCAGAGAGGACTCTCATTCCACTGTTCTGGAAGGGATTAGCCTCGCACGTGAAGGACGCATTAGCGTCGCGTGAGGTACCAACTACCCTTGAGGGCCTCATGACTCTGGCTACACGCATTGACCTGCAGACCTCCGAACGTCAGCTGGAGCACAGGTCAGAGGGTCGTTCAGCCACTGTAGTGGTCTCTCCTACTGCACCTCCCTTAGAGGACATCTCTGTCCCTATGGACATCGCTAGGGTTGGTGTTGCTAGGTCATCGAGTCGCAAGGGCATTTCCTGTTTTGCTTGTGGGTAGTATGGTCATTATGCCAACCATTGCCCAAAGCGTCAGGGTAAGCGACCGCGATTGGTGACCATAGCTGGAGGTAGACTGGACTCTGCGTCATCCATTAGGGTGACGTTTCCCGGGTCCATTTCCTTTAAGGGGTCAACATGATCCACAAGAGCAAGTGTGGACACAGGTGCTGGGGATAGTTTCATCTCCTCCTCTCTTGCCCGGCGGCATGCCATCCCGCTGGTGCAAATGCCAAGACCAGTGAGAGTCGGTGTGGTGGATGGGTCCTTGTTGCCCAAGGTAATTCACCAGCGGACAGTGCCCATTACCCTTGCCATGTCATCTGGGCACAGGGAGACCATTTCATTTCTGGTTCTCCCTAAGGGTGCAGATGATATTCTGCTGGGGATTCCTTGGTTGAAGCGGCATTCCCCACATATCGACTAGTCGTCTGGAGTGATTACGCGGTGGAGCGAGTCTTGGAGCTCCCACTGCATGTCTCCATCTTCCGCCCGTCGCTCAGTGGTATCTGTGGCGACTATAGACCATCCGAGTGAGGGGGGCGCTAGAGGGGGGGTACTGTTACGAACCGGCGCCGCCATAGCTGCAAGCAGCCTGCTGCGGTTTCTGTTGCGCCAGGCGCTGGCTGCCGTTCTTGGTCGTGCCTCGGGTCGTCCAGTTGGCTGCTCCTTCCACCAGGTCTAAGGCTATGTGCCCACGCTGTGGAAAATGCGCGGATTTTGCCGCGGATTTCTCGCGGAAAAGCTGCGGATTTCCCGAAAATCTGCAGCAGCGGCACTTCCCAGCCATTTCTATGGCTTTTTGGAAATGCTGTGCCCATGCTGCGGATTTTTCCGCGGCAGATTTGGTGCGGATTTTGATCCGGAAAAATCTGCAACATGTCAATTATTGTTGCGGATTTTGATCCGGATTTTGGCTTCAGAATTGGGAAAAAAAAAATCCGCACCAAAATCCGTAGCAATTCCGCGGTAAATCCGCGGCAAATCCGCCTTTGAAAAGGTGCGGATTTGCATACAGAAAAATCTGCTGCAACATTCTACCGTGGACACATAGCCTTAGTGTGGAGAGGCGGCTAGTGCGCATGCGGGCGCTGATTTACCCCAGCCAGAGTCTAAGCCCGGTGTTTTGCCTAGTGAGCATGCTCAGCCTGATTGTGTTATTTCTGAGTGTAAGTCCTCAGTTCAGGCTACTGAGCATGCTCCCACAATTAACCCTAACAGCCTCTTTGCACAGGTACTTGGACTTCGTGCTGTGTCTAAGTTCTGGGATGTGCTTACTGAGCATGCTCAAACTGATAGTCTGCTTTCTGAGCCTGTTGCTTAGGCTACTGAGCATGCTCAGGCACTTAGTGCATCAGAGGCTAGGTCCGGTAAGGACCTCACTGAGCATGTCCGTGAGGTGGCAGGTCCTGATAGGGCAGAGGGTGTCAGGTGTCCTGATGACGTGGCAACTCCGGACTGGCTCACAGAGGCCCGCCCTTATGATCTGGCACCTCACCATTGGTCGTCAGACGATGACTGGTGAAGTGTTTGGGGCGTGGCTGCCATGAGGTCATCAATGACGTGGCGGTTCCGGATAGGTCGCATGTGACGTCACTGATGACAAGGCACTCTGCTATTGGACCTTGGTGGTTCCACCCTGGGTTTGGGGCGGACCCAGGTTATAAAAGGGGATGGAGACAACATGGAGGTGCGCAGTCTTCATTTAGAGTTCATGGTGGCATAAGCCTTGTTGGAAGCGGTAGGTAGGGCTAGGCGAACGGTGCCTGTCACGCCAAGATTCGTGGCTCAGCACATGAGGGTCAGGCGCCGTGCTTCCTTGCTACCATTCCTGTTGTGCTAGAGCAGTCCAGTGGCGTTAACTGGGCTGCGGCTGCTGCGTCACCTGTTGAGTTGTGCCTCCTACGCACACGGACAGAATACCTGTTACGTCACCTGTCCGAGAGTGCCCTCTACGCACACGGACAGTGTACCTGATGCGCCACCTGTCCGGTTGTGCCCTCTACGCGCATGGACAGCGCACCCCATAACCCCTGTGAAGTTAACAGAGTGTTCCTGGATTGGGTGTGTGAACCCTATTATCCTCCTCGGCTTCCCAGTCAAATGCTACTGGTGTGACTACCTGGTCTGACGTGTCCTTTACACACGTGGCCAGTCGAGTGGTGGCCAGAAACGCTAATCGGAATACCGCTCGGCCTGATGTGTCTTACACACATGGCCGACAGGGCGCTGCCACAGCGGTCTTCTCGGTCAACGCTAACTAGTTACCATCTGGCCTGACGTGTTCCCTACACACGTGGTTGGAGTAGTGCCCGTTCCACCGAAACGCTAACTGGGTTGTCTTTCAGTCTGACATGTCCCTACACACGTGACCGGTTCCCTGGGTTATCTCAGAGCCATCCAGCTCTATAGTCTCCGCCTAACCCACAGGGTGCCAGCAGCTCCATTGCCATCTGGAGCACGGTGGGCCCCGACCGGCGATTGGGATATATACCCCCCTGGTCCTAATCTGCCGGTCCTCCCGTAACACATAGCACAACTTGATGCGGGAACTAACACTCTGTCCCTTATTGGTTGTTAAGGGGTTAAAGAAGGGAAAAGTTTTGAAATTATTCTACTTGGTATAATTTTTTTTACATGTTCTGGCATTTTAAAGGGGTGTGTAGACTTTTTATATCAGCTGTATAATATGAAGGTTTTGTCTATCATAATATTTTTCAGTTTTGTTTGTTAGAATCCAGTTCTAATTGTAATTTGTTTTCCTAAGTCACTTTGTATAAGTGGAAACCTCGTGCGCGCAGGTTAGCTGTGATAAGAATAACATTTTGGTGAATTTTAAGCATTGGTTAAATTCTTTGTAATTTGAGATGCTACTGAATTTAAGTTGGGTCACAATCAAGAGTATATTTTTCTCAGAAAATATTTACAAGGTATCCAGATACTTGTGGCTTAACTGTTGGGTTTTTGACAGTGGTCTGATTGGGCCACCAAAAATAATGAAGGTTGGGCACCTATATAAATGAAAAAATATTATAAAGTCAACACCCCATATCAGCTTATATTGTTTCTATTCAAGCAGTATGCTCATCGTAATTAGGAACAGCAGACCTGGATAGGAGAGATGTACCTTGGATCAGCATGGAACAACAGAGCTGGATATTCTGAATGGCACTTGTAGCAACAAAGAACATGAGAGCTGGATATGCCAGTTGTCACATGAAGTAGTATAGAAAAGCATAATTGGATTTGTCAGAAGACTGTGATATAGCATTGCCAAATGCATCCCTCCCAACCGTCTCGGATTTAGCGGGACTGTCCCGATTTGAGGGCTGCCTCCCACAGTCCTGCTTTCCACAGCTGTTGGCCCAGGTCATCCCCCTCAGGGCAGTGAATAAATTAACACAGTGCAGTTCATAAATTAAATTCTCATCTGCTCTGGTTTACCAGACTTGAACTCATGAACTCATTGTCCATAGGCAGCTGCTCTACCACTGAGCCACTACCTCAATTGAAAGACAAAGGAAGAGTTGGTAATCTTAACCTGTATTGCAGGGAGAAAACCAAGAAGCAGATTATTCAGCTACATAGATAGAGAGATAGATAGATACATGATAGATAGCTAAATAGATAGATTCATGATAGATAATAGTTAGCGATAGAGATACAATAAATAGAGCTAGCTAGATATAGATGGATAAATAGATATACATGATAGATAGATAGATATATGCATGATAGATAGATGGATAGATACATGATAGATAGAGATAGATAATAGAGATAGATAGATAAATAAATAGATAGGTACTGCATCTCTATGTAGGTGAAGGAAAGAGTCAGATTCATTTGTTCCCATAAAACTACAATAAAGAAATGAGAAAAAAATACAAATATATACATATATAAAATATTTGTCTTTATTTTCACCCCCCTGGATTCAAGCTAGCAGCTTCCAAACATGTGTTTAGCAACCCTCCTAGCTGTTAAGTTACTAGGAATGATGATAGCAGAGGGAGGATTTTATATAGATGAACCTAAAATGCTGCCTCTTATACAGCAGATTACACAGGACATAAGAGATCCATTGTACAGAGCAGCATCTCTGTGTTCTGTATTCTAGAGAGGAAAAAGATTTTTTTTTCTTCAAATAAAATTACTAAAAATAACAAAACAAATTTAAAATAATGTAATTTTGATTGCGCTGTTTTATAAAATAATAAACATCACAAATCAGCAAATAACATGTTCATATTTAGTGTCCCTGTAGTTGTAACGATCCAAACAATACAGCGATCAGATTATTTATGGGGATCGGTAAATGGCATAAAAAAATGCGCAATTTAATTTTTCTTTATTACAACCCATAAAAAATTTAATAAAAATGTATTGTTGAGGCCGTGTTCACTTGTAGCGTAAATGATGCGTTTATTCTGCAGGTGTCCGTACACGAGCGCAATAGCAATCTTCTCTGATAATTGCGTGTTTCCAGTATTTTTTATGCATTGTTCCCTTTATTTAACACGTTTGTTGCAGAAGTGAATCCTGAAGCTTATAAAGGAAAAAAAACACCAAATCCGCATAGTTTAGCAGTGTTTTTACACGCACCAGTGGCATAAGAGATTTCATGATGTCACATACACTTTGCCTGGACAATTAGTCCATGTTCACATGTAGTGTAAATGCTGCATTTTTTTTCTGCTGTTTTTTTGCACATATATTCTGCTGTGTTTAATTGTCCAAGCAAAGTGGATGTGATTTCATTAAAAGATGTCGCTGAACTCTGCGGTTATGGTGCTTTTTTTTCTCTACAGGTTTCTATGTGGAGCTTAAAAAAATGCAGGAAAAAAAATTCTGTACTATAAAAACACTTAAACACAGATTCACATCTGAACGAAAAACACATTAAATAATTAGAGAAAAGGCATAAAAAATGCAGCAAAAATGGAATAACCAGAGACGATTGTTATTGTGTAGTTAGATGCAGGCAGTGGCAGAAACAAAAAGACACAGGATTTATGCAACGTGTGAACACAGCTATATAGGCACAAATATGCAATATGTCATATAGTGATGTTTATATAAATGTAAGAAATTTCTAGCTCCTATGACAATGAATGAACAGTCCAGGGCATCTGCTGTATGACCGTTATGACAAATGGGTGTGGCTAGGAGTGTAGCTAGGGTGTGGTCAAAATTTGCGTCTCACAGTTTGTCCCTCTTTCTTTTCTTCAAAAGTTAGGAGATATTCCAAATGATACAACAGATGTGGGTAACAAGCAGCCAAACTGTATGATGAAGTACAGGAGCCCAGGTATGTAGCTTAGCTGGGTTAATCAAAAGACCCATAAGCTAGTGATGTAGCCATGAACAAAAGCACAGCAAAATTTAGTACATAGTGAGGTATTTTTGTGATAATGCTGAACCCAGAAGCACAGCATAACTGGGTTTGTCAGAAGACATACGTTTGAGGATATGGAATCAAAAGTAGTATTAATGGCTCATGCGCACACTGCGTCCTGACCAGTGCAGAAAAAAGCGCACCCACTGGCAGACTTGACACTGCGTTTTGACAAAAAGAATGCATCCAAAGCGCATGCATTTTGGATGCATTTTACATGTGTTTTGGATGCATTTTTGTCAGTGCGGTCCCCTGGCAATTCAGCTCTGCTACGTGCCCGCTGACAACAGACACAGACAGAGCCAGGCGATGAGAATGAACTCAGATTAACTTCACCCGACTTCATTGTCATCCCATGGCTCTGTCTGTGTGTCGCGTCCTGATTAGCGGTCACCCGTGAAGGACTCACCTTTGACCGCAAATCCCCTGAGTGACTGAAGTGAGCAGCGCGATCAGCAGTGCCGTCACTCAGGTTACCTGTGGCCACAGCTGGAGTCCTCCACCTGAGAGCGGTGGCCGCGGGAAACCTGAGTTATGTCATCGCTGATCGCGCAGCTCACTTCAGTTGCTGCGTGGAGCTGACAAAGAGCGGTAGTGGTCTGTGGCCGCTTTCTGTCAGCTTCATTTAGCAGAGCTGAAAGCGTTGTGGGACCTCATGTGGATTACGTTGGACCTAGAGGGGTATTTGGGGATTAATAAAGTGGTAAAAGAGGGTGTTTTTTTGTCTTTTATTCCAAATAAAGGATTTTTTGGGATGTGTGTGTTTATTTTCTTTAACTTACAGGTTAATCATGGAAGGTATCTCGGGGAGACGCCTGCCATGATTAACTAGAACTTAGTGGCAGCTATGGGCTGCTGCCATTAACTCCTTATTACCCCGATTTCCAGCGCACCAGGGCAGATCGGGATGAGCCGGGTAGAGTCCTGGGACTATCACATCTAATGGATGCGGCAATTCGGGCGGCTGCTGGCTGATATTGTTAGGCTGGGGGGCTCCCCATAACATGGAGCTCCCCATCCTGCGAATACCAGCCTTCAACCGTGTGGCTTTACCCTGGCTGGTATCAAAATTGGGGGGACCTCACGTTGTTTTGTTTAATTATTTATTTTACTGCTTGATATAGACACGCCTACCGGCAGCTGTGATTGGTTGCAGTGAGATAGCTGTCACTCAGCGTGGGGGAATGTCTGACTGCAACCAATCATAGGCACTGGTGGGTGGGGGAAGCAGGGAATACGAGATGGAATAATGAGCGGCCGGCATTTTCAAAAGAGGAGAAGCCGCCACAGTGTAAACGCTGTGCAGCGCCGCGCCGGTGATCGGGGATCGGTGAATATGAGAGAGGGGGGGAGGGAGAGACCGACATCGACAGAGAGAGAGTGACTGAAAGATCTGCATTTGTTATGTCAAATAAACATGTGGATAGCAACAAAAATGCAGTGCAAACGCACTGCTTAGCATTTTGGTAGCGTTTTTCAACAACTCATTGATTTCAATGGGTTTAGAACGCTGCCAAAACGGTCAAAAGAATTGACATGCTGCTTTTTTAAGCGCAGAGAATTTGACAAATTTTCCATTATTTTGTATTATTCTCATAGACTTTGCTGGGGAAGCAGAATGTATGCATTTTGACAATGTGACGCTGCAGCTTAAAATGCTGTTGAACGCAGGAAAAAAAAAGGAAAGTGCGCACGTGCCCTAACAGTTGCGACATACAACTACCTGAATACTCAGGTGGTGTTGCCAGGTGAGCCAGCCTATAAAATCTAGATGCGATACCTACATTGTATGACACCCATTTCAAATACAGTTTTGAGAGGAAAACAGAAAGTAATAGGAAAGAGTACCCAAATTATTTTTAGAGTTTTAGTTTAGTTATTTAGTAAAAAGAAAGAAAGCATTTACAAAAAAAAGATACAGGAAAAAACTGAAGAAGAAAAAGTCGAAGTATAAAAATGTCTGATTAAAAAGACTTTTCTTCATCAGCTCACTGAAACTAAATAGAAACATAAGATCTGACAGTTTTATCCTTGAAAAGCAAGTCATAATGGCTAAAGACCATCCCAGAGTTGGAGTACTCTGAATGATTGGGAGTCAGTGAGGCTCTGTCAAGAGTTTCAAATCTCAGTTTTGACTAAGGCGGGCTTTGCACACTACGACATCGCAGGTGCGATGTCGGTGGGGTCAAATTGAAAGGGACGCACATCCGGCATCGCATGCGACATCGCAGTGTGTAAAGCCTAGATGATACGATTAATGAGCGCAAAAGCGTCGTAATCGTATCATCGGTGCAGCGTCGGCGTAATCCATAATTACGCTGACGCGACGGTCCGATGTTGTTTCTCGCTCCTGCGGCAGCACACATCGCTGTGTGTGAAGTCGTAGGAGCGAGGAACATCTACTACTGGCGTCACCGCGGCTTCCGTAGGTTATGCGGAAGGAAGGAGGTGGGCGGGATGTTTACATCCTGCTCATCTCCGCCCCTCCGCTCCTATTGGCCACCTGCCGTGTGACGTCGCAGTGACGCCGCACGACCCGCCCCCTTAATAAGGAGGCGGGTCGCCGGCCAGAGCGACGGTCGCAGGGCAGGTGAGTGCATGTGAAGCCGGCGTAGCGATAATTTTCGCTACGCCAGCTTTAACAAGATATTGTACCTGCGACGGGGACGGGGACTATCGCGTGCGACATCGCAGAATCGGCTTGCGATGTCGCAACTTGCAAAGCCCGCCTTACTCCTTTGGTGGGATTCATGTAAGCTGTTATAAAAGTTGAACTAAGTAGACCAGTTGCAGCCAAGGCAATTTTTTAAGGTTCCAAATAGTTTAAAGCTGATCTCTTATTTTGGGAATATGGAGACATATAATTACATTTCTTGGAATATCAGGATTGTAAGGCTAAATAATTCTCAAATAATGTGATCAAGCCTAACCATTTTTTTTTCCTGATGCGGAAGCAAAGCTTTGAAGATGGCTGCAACTTACTGTTTAAGGTTAAGAAAACGCTTGAGCAGACTCCAGAAAGAAAGGTTGGACTTCCAATAAAGCATCTGTCTCTAAGATATAAAGCCTCCAATTTAAAATTATAATCTTCAATTTCATGTCAATGATTTTCCAGCACATCAATAATTTCATCAGTCTTGATTTCTATATTTGAAATTCACTGTCTGAGTTTGTGAACATGTTTTGAAATATCCGAAAAAATGTCAGTTTAATTTCTTCTTAGAACATTAATTGGATCTTGCGAAACAATTCTAAGAAATTGAGAGGTTCCTTTTATGTCTCTGGCAAAACAGGAGATCATTGTGGTTATGTATCTATTGATACATTGGTCTTGTGAGTGAGAAAATTTCAGCTCCATGTTAACTTGCTCAAAGCTTAAGTACCTGCTGCAGCCGAGCCGCTCGGATCCGGGCTTGTTTGGTGGGTGGCTCGAGCGCCTCTGGACCCGGGGGTCACGTCGCTCTGCAAGGGGGTTGCTGGCGATCTTGATGGGGGGTGGTTAGGTAGGTATACAGCCGGAGCCGTGTTTGAGTTCGTGACGCAACCCATGGGACGTGGTGAAGGTGTAGACACCACCGCTGCAGTTACGGGGCGCCCGGGAGAGATGGTCGTGCAGCAAGACGTTAACCCCTCCGTGTGCAGGGATGGTGGCCCCAGGACCCGTTTGGGGAGAGTGGCAATTGGGCGGTGCAGGGCAGTGCGCGGCCGGATGGCACTGTTGTACTCACGATTACTGACACAAACAAGTCTCTGATGAACAAAGTTGATGTTGGTCGGTGCCCGCAGCCGGCTGCGTCTTGTCCCCACCTGGGTTGGTGGTCTTGGCCTTTTTCCTGCACCTTGTTATGTTTGTGTAGACTGCCTGTGCCTCAGCAGCGGGAGTCTGCTCCCCGGCTGTGTATGTGTCAGTGGAGTCCGTTTGTCCACAGGCGCTGGCCCGTGGGATCTCTCTCCCTGTGCGGTGGCTTTCTATCCCCCTCAGTGGGCTGTTGCTTTCTTTCGGGACTTGGGATGGGAAAGGACCTAAGGTTCAGACCTCAATCAGTAAATTCGACATGGTCCAGTGGCTTCTGGGCTTCGTTCTGGGTCTGAATACCCCCCTGGTGCTACGGTTTCCAGTCGGTTCCCCAGTTTGGTACCGGCGGGCCACGACCCTGTCCCGGTCCCTTATGGTTCTACCTGGCCGTATTCCCGGCTCCTGCAGGCCATTTCACCACAGGCCTGCTGCTCTCGACTCCACTTCACTTCACTCTCCACTGTCAACTATCAACTGAACACTGTTTCTCCTGCCTCGGGCCCTCTGGACTTCTCAGTGGGCGTAACCAACCGCCTGGTTCCGCCCCCTGGTGTGACCATTAAGCCCTGAGGGAGGTGACTAGGTTTTAATGTGGTTGGCTGCTGTTACCTTTTTAGGGGGACAGGTGTTAGGCGGGGCCTATCTTCGACTACCTGGCTAGTCCAGGGCGTCACACTCCCCCTTGGTTAATCACAGACCGTCCGCGGGCTGCCCGACCACCACCATTTATTTTACCTGAAAAAGATAAAAAAGAGAAAACACATACAATCATAATAACATTATTTACATTTTTCAAGTATATGTGAGGTTTCTTGCCTTGTGGGAGGCATTTTGCTTGAACCGTTGCTAACATTTTTATTACAACTGAAAACGGGACGGGACCGGGTTTCTTCAGTCACCCACCCAAGCAAACCTGCCCTTTGATGCTGCCCCTAAGAAACAGGCAGCACCCCTTTTCTCCAGTCCAGGAAACAGGAACGGGTCCACGTATTGCCCACTCGGGCCGGGTACAAAGTTCCATACCCGGCAGTCTCTCAGAGGCCCCACGTCCAGGGGAACCCTGACCCAGAGGATTGTCACTGGTTGCATTGGTGACAGGGCCTCGGCCATCACATTCCCGCAGGCCCTTCCTCCAGCCTTCCTCTCCGGAGGCTGTGGGACCAGAAAGGGTGGTCCTGGACTTATTTACAAACAGGGTTACTTCGCTACCAATGCAGCCCTCTCCAGCCACTTTCCCACAGTCCACCACAGGGCAGCACGGGTCCCCAATGCCACCTTCACTCACGGGTGACACTGTCCATAAAGACCCCGTCTTCCACTGCCTGCAGTGCGGGTACGGTAACCGGGCTCTGTAACGGGAACTGTCCTTGCTCCAACTTAACTCACTTGCCATCCTCCACCGGGGGCTCCGACCCCTGATGGCGCCCTCTGCGGCTCTGACCGCAGTGGCGTTCAACAAGTCGGGCAAGGTCCTCCTCCTTCCACCCGTGTGCTGGATGGCGTCTCCCGGGAACATGGGGACGTTCAACAAAGGTAGGAGTCTTTTTGTTGGAGCATGTCCTTTAAAACTTGTAACTTTAAAAATTTTAAAACTTTGGGGGTTAACTTGCAGTAGTTCTCACCATTGCAGGGGACCGCACTGCGCCATCGTCGGACGGGTTATCAGGATCCCCTTCCAGGTGCAATAGATCCCTGGACTATGGACCTCCATCGGGAATGGCGGCGGGGCAGTGTAAACGGTTCCTCTTCTTCCATGAGTTGCGCTACTCCGGGCTCACTTGTCACGGTACTGGCAGGCTCCAGCTCCCAGCTAATGAGGGACGACATGGGGGTCTGTGTGGCTTTGTCGTGGTGCGGCACTGCAGCTGACACCCTCTGTTCACAGGCCCACACCACGGCCACCATCCTCCGGACCTCCACCTTCCAATCAAGTACCTGCTGCAGGGTCTGTGCCCTTACCCAGACACAGAATTGGCCCGGCTCCCCCTCCAACCAAGCAGCGGTTCCCGCGGGGAGCTCGTTCGGGTGGCGGTCCTCCGGATCAAAAGTCACTCCGCCTCTGCCGCTTCTGGGTCCCGCCACTCCTGTGACGGGCACCGCTACGCTCGCCTCCCTGAATGCCGACATCCTTTTCTTCTCCCGCGGTCATCAGCAGCTGCCAATTCACCCGCGCCCCCTTGGTCTTTTCGCAGCCTTCCCTTTTCCAGCCGGACAACTTCACTCTGCGACCGCTCACTTTTTCTGCAAGGCCGCGTTCTCTGGGGGTGGGGCTCCCGCTTTCGCGCCCTTTCTGCGGGGAAGAAGACTCTGGCGGGAATCTTCGCGCCAAACGATGGCGGCAAGATGATGGATTCTCCAAATTTCGCAACGGATCACCGCTGACTTCAACTTCAAGGCGCATTTCACTAGGTAAGTGAATGGATTCAATCCTGTTCGTGACGCCAGAAGAGTCGATGTGTACTGCCTCGCGCTCGGCTGCAGCCGAGCCGCTTGGATCCGGGCTCGTTTGGTGGGTGGCTCGAGGGGTCACGTCGCTCTGCAAGGGGGTTGCTGGCGATCTCGATGGGGAGTGGTTAGGTAGGTGCATGGCCGGAGCCGTGTTTGAGTTCGTGACGCCACCCACGGGATGTGGTGAAGGTGTAAACACCACCGCTGCAGTTACGGGGCGCCCGGGGGAGATGGTCATGCAGCAAGATGTTAACCCCTCCGTGGGCAGGGATGGTGGCCCCGGGACCCGTTTGGGGAGAGTGACAATTGGGCGGTGCAGGGCGGTGCGCGGCCAGATGGCACTGTTGTACTCACGATTACTGACACACACAAGTCTCTGATGAAGAAAGTTGATGGTGGTCGGTACCCACAGCCGGCTGCGCCTTGTCCCCACCCGGGTTGGTGGTCTTGGCCTTTTTCCTGCACCTTGTTATGTTTGTGTAGACTGCCTGTACCTCAGCAGCGAGAGTCCGCTCCCTGGCTGTGTATGTGTCGGTGGAGTCCGTTTGCCCACAGGCACTGGCCCGTGGGATCTCTCTGCATGTGTGGTGGCTTTCTATCCCCCTTGGTGGGCTGTTGCCTTCTTTCGGGACTTGGGATGGAAAAGGACCTAAGGTCCCGACCTCAATCAGTAAATTCGACGTGGTCCAGTGGCTTCTAGGCCTCGTTATGGGTCTGAGTACCCCCCTGGTGGTCCGGTTTCCAGTCGGTTCCCAGGTCGGTACCGGCGGGCCACTACCCTGTCCCGGTCCCTTACTGTTCCACCTAGCCATCTTCCTGACTCTTGCAGGCCAGGCTACCGCCTGCCTCTTATTCAAGGTACCAGGGCTACGACTCTGGCACCTGTCAGTTTCCGCTGCAGACCTGTCACCACAGGCCTGCTGAGCTCTACTCCTCTCAACTCCACTTCACTTCACTCTCCACTGTCAACTATCAATTGAACACTGTTTCTCCTGCCTCAGGCCCTCTGCACTCCTCGGTGGGCGTGGCCAACCACCTGGATCCACCCCCTGGTGTGACCATTAAACCCTGAGGGAGGTGACTAGGTTTTAATGTGGTTGGCTGCTGTTATCTGTGACTACCTGGCTAGTCCAGGGCTTCACACTTACTCCTGAAAGTTTCAGATGGTTTGGGAGAGAGCCTTACTGTACTTTTTGTATTTTTGGAAGCTTGACAGTTCTTCTAAATCCAGTCTGTTGGATTTGCTATGCAGCGTTTAGATGCCCTCCCTAAATAGATTTTTTAGAAATACTTTTATATATTTTAATGTTTGTTTGGGTTTATTGTAAAAATTATAAATAAACTTAAATTATTCTCAGTAATGATAAGTAATAAGAAACATGTATCCAGTTGATTAATTTAAAAATTGGCATATAATGTGAAAAATATGCATTATTCGTATTGACATGCATCACAATGCAACTCAGTCTAATGAAAGAGAAAATATTCCTTATTGTCCTAAAAGGTCTGTTCACTGAACAGATTAAAACAAACCTTTTTACATAATTCATTTGGAAAGCATATCATTATGTTTTATATCTTCTGGAGTATAAATTTAGAGAAATCACAATTAATTTTGTACGAGGTTCAAACATTTTTTGTATTTAATGAAAAAAGAAATCAAATTTAGGTAGATGTATTTATTATTTGTTCTAAATGAGGACAAGTATAAAGAAAAGCATTATACTTCATATTTGTGTGAATCAAGCTTTGGTTTTAGATTACTAATAGTGATGAGCGAGTACTAAAAAGCTCGGGTGCTCGAGGCTCGGGCCGAGCATCCCAAGATACTCGTGTACCCTAGCACCGAGCCCAATGTTATCCTATGGGAGACCCAAGTATTTTTATGAAATGACCCCCTGGCAGCATGTAGAAACCCTAAAAATGTCACAAAAGTCTCAGAAGAGTGCTCAAATGACATGGCAACAGCATGGGGAAGACCCCTTGAAGCATTAATCACTCAAAAGTCACAGCTGTGAACAAATTTTGTCCGCGTTTTACGCCATTTTTACGGACTCACCAGAAAACCTTCAAAAATGACACCAAAATTAATTTTCATGGCGGAAATGTTAAGGGCACATACCCAATAGTGAGATAGAGCTGGTGTGTGTTACTTTTGGAGATAACATGAAAGATTTTACGTGAAAACATTGTGTGGCACTCCGATGTCCCTGGGCAAGCCAGGGGTCACAGGTTATGACACCACCACACCCTACACCCCGGATAGGTACACCAAACTACAAAAAAATCCTTGTTGCCTTCCTCCAGGGGCTGATGTCCACACCAGGGGGCGGGCCAGGTGGTTGGCTCCACCCACCAAGGAGTTCACAGCCCTGGAGGCGGGAAAACCAGGCAGTTAAGCTAGGGAAGTGAAGGAGTCAAGAGTTCAGTTTAGGGAGAGGAAGAGTTAAGAGTGAAGTGGTAGAGGAGTAAGAGAGAGGAGTAAAGGTGGAAGAGAAAGGGACAGTTGAGAAAGCCTGAAGTTGGTCCGGGTGTGTGCCCCGGACTGAGACAGCAAGGTTAGCAGACGGTGGTGACCGTCTGCAGGAGAGGCTGCTTGGAGGTTGCCGAAAGGACCGTGGACGGGTGGTAGCCCGGCGGTACCGGAGCGGTATTCGAAGAGAAGCCAGCACCATTGGCAGGGGACTTTCGGATCCCGGCAAGGCTAGGAGTCGCCATGAATTTGCCAAATCCGTCAGTGAAGGGAACCTCTGGGTCTCCCAACAACCAAGTCCCGATTGAAGGCAACAGTCCAACCGTTAGAGAGAGACACCGCCACCGCCAAGGCACCAGTTTCTCAGGGCCAGCGCCTGCGGGCAAAGAGGGGCTCCTCTGGCACATATCCAAGCCGGGGAGCAGGTTACCAGTGGGAACCCATCGCTACCAACATAGACTTAGGTGCAGGAAAAGGGACCGTCACCGTCAACTACTGGGGAAAAGCAACAGCAGCCATCCGTGGGAACCGTCTTCCCAGCCGTGTGTTTTACCGAGAACTGTGTCTCCATCTCAGGCTGAGTGAGTAACACAGTGCCGTGAGGCACAGCGCTGCCCCCGCGTCCCTGCACCCCACCAAGCCCTGCACCGGCCCCACCATCCCTCATCCCCCAACTCATCACTGGGCCCCGGGACGACCACCCCCTACCCACGGAGGGGAGAACCAACAACTTTGCTGCTCCCTGTCACCGCTCCTGGGATCCCCATACAGAGCAGCGGTGGTGTCCATACAATCACCACAACCGTGGGTGGCGTCACGGACAAAAAACTATCCCAAAAACCAAACCCCTTTCACTCACGGGCGAGGAGTGCCGCTCGAGTCCCCGGGATCCGGCCCATCACTCGAGCCACCGAGCAGCAGCAGGCCGCAGCAGCAGCGGCAGCCGGACCCGAGCAGTGGGAGAGCGCAGCATCCCCTCCTCCGCCCGCGACAACTTGGCGTCACAAACAGGATCTTACCGCTCTGCCGTTGGGTAGAGGTGCGCCTTGTTACCGCCGGAGGTGTCCGGCCGGAAAATTTCTGAAGTCGCCATCTTTGGTGCAAAGAGTTCCCGCTCGAGCGTCTTCTCGAGTAGCGGAGGCGCGAAGGCCAAAACCCCGCCCCGATAGAGGAGGGGCCGGAAAGAGGCTAAGGGGGATGGAAACAAGATGTCTGCGCCCGACGGAGCAGCTGGAGGAGCGGTGGTCGCAGCCGCAGTGGCACCCGTGGATGGGAATGGGCCTGCCCAGGTCCCGGCCGTGCTGGCAGGAGGTGCCGCGGCCCCCGCTCTCGCTCAGGTGATGCCGTTCTCCTTGCCCTATGTGCCCGGAGCTACCTGGCTACCGCAGTATGACGGGAAACCTGATGCTTTACAGGTCTTCCGGAAAAAGCTTAACCCGCTTCTGGAATTGTACCCCCTGACCGATAAGCAACGTGCAGCGGTAGTGCTGGGCCAGCTAACCGGCGCGGTTGAGCAGGAAGCGGAGACCTGGGCCGAGGGGGACCGGTTCTCTGTAGCCACCATCTTTGAGAAGCTACAGACTGCCTTTGAGACCCGTACCGAAGCTGAGCTGAGGATGCAGTTTTACCAGTGCCGGCAACGGTCTGTGGATAGCATTCGGGACTACGCTTTACGTCTGCAAACCGCCCTTCGCACCCTAAAGCGGTTAGACACTATCAATGAGGCGGATAGCAACAAGATGTTAGTAGAGCAATTTGTACAGGGGGATGAGGTCCTCTGAGGATCGCAAACAGCTCCGGCTGTGGGCCCTGGAACACCCTGATGTGGACTTTGCTGTGTTAAAGGAACGGGCCATTAAAGCACTGCAACCCCCAGCTTCAGAAATCTCGGAGCCAGCCCCGTGGCCAATTGAGACGGCCCCCGTCGTGGTGGCCCCTGCCCCACCAGCCTCTCCAGTACCTACAGCTCCAAGCAGCACAATGGAAGAACTTGCTGCCCAGGTCCGCCGCATGGATGGAGACCTCACCAAGATTCTCGCTGCACTCCAACCTTTGACCAGATCCCAGCCCCCAACCAGGATACAGCTCGCCGACAGCCCTGAGGATGTTCCCTGGATGCAGCGGAGAAGTGCTAACAACTCACGGAACAGACCTCCAACCTGCTACAAGTGCAGCAAGCCTGGCCATTACTTCCGACAGTGCCCGTTAAACGAGCAACCCCTGGGGCCACGGGCCAATCCTCAGGAGTAGAACCCCGTGGCCCCCCAGACTGGCGGGACCGGTATATCGGGGCCCGGCCCATCATCCCCGTGGCTGTGGACGGCATACCGGTGATGGCTCTCTTGGACACTGGATCACAGGTAACCACCATACCATACACATTATACCAGCGGTATTGGGGGACAGACGAGCTGGCACCCCCAGATACTAGTATAACACTGATTGCTGCTGATGGACTCCCATTGACCCAAGTGGGGTATAAACAAGTGGCTATGACAGTGGGGCGAGCTGAACTGCAACACTAGGGTATGATTGTGATCATGAATGAACCCAGTGACCATAACCCAAAGATAGTGCTAGGAACCAATGTGATGGAGCACTGTATGGGTTATGTGTTGGCCCTACTGCAACAGCTGGCCGCCATGGCGGCGGGGAGCCGACAGAGAGCTGTGCAGCGTGAGATCCGAGCCTTGATGTACCGCCAGCATGTAAACTCGACAGGAGAGATTGGTGGAGTGAGAGTGATGGATGCTGCTCCGTTGATTGTACCCCCTAGGAGTGAGATGATGATTTGCTGCAGAGCGGCAGTAGGGCCTCAGGGGCGTGACTACCCTGCCATGATAGAGCCCATGCCCTCCGAACATTGGCCCACCGTAATGGCCGCCCGAGGGGTGGTAGATGTAAAGAAGGGGAGAGTGCCAGTGAGGGTGCTGAACTGTGGGGAGGAAGAAGTCAGGCTTCCCCGGTATGCCACCCTTGCCAAGCTGCTCACCCTGGATCCCCACACTATCCACGAGGCAGCTCTCCCAGTCTCCCCACCTACTACCAGCACTCACCCGCCCAAAGGGAAGTTATATGAGTGGCACCAACAGCTACACGTGGGCACTAACGATACCCCTACACATCACAAAGAAGGGGTATACAGGGTGGTGCGGGAGTATGAGCAAGTTTTCAGCAAACATCCATTAGACTTTGGGCAGATCAAAGGGGTCCAACACCACATCCCCACCGGTGAGCACCCCCCTATCAAAGAGAGGTACAGGCCTATTCCCCCTGCGCATTACCAATGCGCCAAAGATATGTTGAGGAACATGAAAGAGGCAGGGGATATTCGGGACAGCTGTAGTCCCTGGGCCGCCCCATTGGTACTGGTCAAAAAGAAGGATGGCACCATGCGGATGTGTGTGGACTACCGGAAGATTAACCAGATAACGCATAAAGATGCTTATCCACTGCCCCGTATTGAAGAGTCTTTGGCCGCACTGAGAACTGCAAATTACTTCTCTACCCTTGACCTCACCAGTGGATACTGGCAAGTGGCAGTGGCACCGGAGGACCGGGAGAAGACGGCCTTCACCACCCCAATGGGGCTCTGTGAATTCAATAGTATGCCGTTCGGGCTGTGCAACGCCCCTGGAACCTTCCAACGGCTGATGGAGTGCTGTCTGGGACATCTAAACTTTGAGACCTTCCTGTTATACTTGGATGATGTGATTGTGTACTCCCAGACGTATGAAGCCCATCTGGAGCACCTGGCCGAGGTGTTCGCGTCCCTTGCCAAATACGGGATGAAGTTGAAGCCCTCTAAGTGTCACCTGCTGAAACCCAGGGTGCAGTACCTGGGGCATGTAGTGAGTGCAGAAGGTGTCGCCCCTGACCCTGAGAAGATCACTGCCATCCAAGGCTGGCCAAGACCAACCACAGTGAGGGAAGTAAGGCAGTTTCTGGGTCTGGTGGGGTACTACCGATGCTTTATCAAGGGGTACACGAAGATGGCTGCCCCCATGCAAGATCTCCTCGTGGGGCAGACCAAAGGTGGTAGACCCATCAGAGCCCCACTGGTGGGGGAAGAAAGGCATGAGGAATCCTTCCGCCAGCTGAAAGCGGCCTTGACCGGAGAAGAGGTCTTAGCGTACCCTGACTACAGCTGCCCATTCATCCTCTACACAGACGCCAGCAATGTGGGATTGGGGGCAGTCCTGTCCCAGGTCCAGGACGGGAAGGAAAAAGTGATTGCTTATGCTAGCCGAAAGCTCCGGCCAACTGAAAGGAACCCTGAGAACTACAGCTCCTTCAAGCTCGAGCTCCTGGCACTGGTATGGGCTATCACCTAGCGGTTCCGCCACTACTTGGCCGCAGCAAAATTCACCGCTTTCACGGATAACAATCCATTGACTCACCTGGACACGGCCAAGTTGGGCACGTTGGAGCAGCGGTGGGTGGCCAGGCTAGCCAACTACGACTTCACAATCAAATACAGGGCTGGTCGTGTCAACATTAATGCTGATGCACTCTCTCGGATGCCCCACTTGTCAGAAGAAGGGTGCGAGGATGACGACCTCGAAGAGATCGAGTTGCCTGCATTTCACCAGCCACCAACTGAGAAGGTACATGTCCACCAACAACGGGTGAACCTGGATCCACTGCCCAGTCAGGAGTGGCAGGAAGCTCAAAACCAGGCGCCCGCTGTCCGCCTAGTCAAGACCCTGGTGGAACGAGGCGCTGTTGGGATGGACCCTGCCGCCCCAGCTGAAGCCCAACGCTTGTGGAAGGAACGCAACTGGCTGTATCTACATCAAGGGAAGTTGTACCGTGAGCTGATCAACCTGAAGATTCATGAGAAGATCCGCCAGTTGGTTATTCCCCAAGCTGATGTGCCCACTGTTTTGCAGGCATACCATGATGGTGCCGGACACTTCGGATGGAAGAAGCTGGAGATGCTGTTAAGAGAGCGGTTCTATTGGAGTGGGATGCGGGAGTCTGTAGAGGCCTGGTGCCGAGAATGCGGTCCTTGCACGCTGAGGAGGAAGGACGAGGCCAGCCAGAAGGCGCCCCTACACCCGATCATTACACATCAGCCGCTGGAGCTGGTCGCCCTGGACCATGTCAAGCTCACCCCCAGCCGAAGTGGGTACGCCTACGCGTTGACCATAGTAGACCACTATTCGAGGTTCATGGTGGTTGTCCCAGTCAAGGACCTAACTGGTCGTACTGCCACTAGAGCATTCCAGGCTTATTTCTGCCGACCACATGGGTACCCAGAGAAAGTGCTTACTGACCAAGGCCCGGCTTTTGAAGCAGAGGTGTTCCATGAGTTCTGCCAGTTGTACGGCTGCAAGAAGATCCGCACCACCCCTTACCATGCCCAGACCAACGGCATGTGTGAGAAGATGAACCACTTGGTCCTGGGACTCCTCAAGACGTTACCGCTGGAAGAGCGGAACTTGTGGCCAGAGAAGCTACCCGACTTGGTCGATATGTACAACAACATCCCGTCCAGCTCAACGAAGTGCACCCCAGCATATCTGATGAGGGCTCGCCCCGGCCGACTGCCGGTGGACCTGGAAATGGGATTGGAGGCCCCAGAAGCACTCCCTTTGACAGCTGAATGGGAAACTCGGCGGAGGGTACAATACCGGCAGATTCAAGAATATGTTGAGAAAAACTTGAGTCGGAGTCGGGAACTGCAGGAGCAGCGCTTCAATCAAAAGGCGTCTGCTGTTCCTTTTCAGCCTGGAGATGTTGTACTGAAGCGGAAGAGGAGAACCCACAAGCTAGATGATCAATGGGAACAAACCCCATACGACATACAGCCCACAGGATGGGAAGATGGGATTTGGCCTACCAAATCAGTCGTGACCAAGGGGGCATTTTGGCCTCGGTTTCCCGGGACCATCTGTAAAGGTGCCCACCAGCCTTAAGAGCGGCGGCTGAAGTACCGGTTCCTCCACCAGCAGAGAAGGCAAAAGAGGTGATCCACACTGCGATGGGAGACTTCCCAGCAGACTGCCCTACACAGAACGGTGCGGTGATTCTTCCAGTGATACTGTTCCCACAACCCGTGGATGAAGAAGTGATGGAGGCGGTCAACCGTGAATCAGTGCCAGTGCCCAGGGATGAACCTGTACCCAGCTCCCCTATGCCTCTGCCTGCCCCCCACGATAGCATGGAGGAGGAACTGATTGTTCCCTCTGCCCCACTGCCTAGCCCCACGTACACCGGACCCCGGAGGTCCACCCGTCCCAACCTAGGTAGGCCCCCACTTAGGTACAGGGAAACCGTTCTTTAAAAGGGCGGGGGGGAGAGAAACTGTGTTTGTTTAAAAGTTGAAAGTTTTACGTTTGAAAGAGAAAAATGAAAGTGATCAACTGATGGAGTAACCTGAATATCAGCACCGTGATTGAACCGGCCGTTGCCGGCACCGTTGTCCCCGTGGGGACCATCCACAGTTTATGCATATGAACTCCTATGAACAGGCCCGAGAACTTGCAGGGCAACCACAAACGTTAGTGGCATGTAAATAAAAATGTTTTGTTGCAGCAACCGTTACCGCCTCCGGAGAGGCAGGTTGGAGGGAGGGCCCGCAGCGGAGCAGGCTGGGGCCCAGCCACCACAGGAACCGGTGGCTACCCTCTGGAGGGGAAGGACAGATCCCGCTCGGGTAACTTGGTTCCGGACTGGGGTCAAGGGGTGCTACCTGTTTCTTAGGGGCAGCATCAGGGCCAGGTTACTTGGGTGGGAGAGAGCGGCAGCAGCAACCGGTAAAATGTTACCGTAACGTTTAAGAAAAGTGCCTCCCGCTGTGGGATGAAGTTATTATACTTGTCTTGTGTTTTTTTATCTTTTCAGAAAAATAAAACCGGTGTTGGATGGGCAGCCCGCGGACGGTCTGCATTTTGCTAAGGGGGAATGTGATGCCCTGAGCAAGCCAGGGGTCACAGGTCATGACACCACCACACCCTACACCCCGGATAGGTACACCAAAGCTACACAAAAATCCTTGTTGCCTTCCTCCAGGGGCTGATGTCCACACCAGGGGGCGGGCCAGGCGGTTGGCTCCGCCCACCGAGGAGTTCACAGCCCTGGAGGCGGGATAACCAGGCAGTAAAGCTAAGGAAGTGAAGGAGTGAAGAGTTCAGTTTAGGGAGAGGAAGAGTTAAGAGTGAAGTGGTAGAGGAGCAAGAGAGAGGAGTAAAGGTGGAAGAGAAAGTGACAGTTGAGAAAACCTGAAGTTGGTCCGGGTGTGTGCCCCGGACGGAGACAGCAAGGTTAGCAGATAGCGGTGACCGTCTGCAGGCGAGGCTGCTTGGAGGTTGCCGAAAGGACCGTGGACGGGTGGTGCCCTGGCGGTACCGGAGCGGTATACGAAAAGAAGCCAGCACCATTGGCAGGGGCCTTTCGGATCCCGGCAAGGCTAGGAGTCGCCGTGAATTTGCCAAATCCGTCAGTGAAGGGGACCTCTGGGTCTCCCAACAACCAAGTCCCGATTGAAGGCAACAGTCCAACCGTTAGAGAGAGACACCGCCACCGCCAAGGCACCAGTTTCTCAGAGCCAGCACCTGCGGGCAAAGAGGGGCTCCTCCGGCACATATCCAAGCCGGGGAGCGGGTTACCGGTGGGAACCCATCACTACCAACATAGACTTAGGTGCAGGAAAAGGGACCGTCACCGTCAACTACTGGGGAAAAGCAACAGCAGCCGTCCGTGGGAACCGTCTTCCCAGCCGTGTGTTTTACTGAGAACTGTGTCCCCGTCTCAGGCTGAGTGAGTACCACAGTGCCGTGAGGCACAGCGCTGCCCCCGCGTCCCTGCACCCCACCAAGCCCTGCACCGGCCCCGCCATCCCTCATCCCCCAACTCATCACTGGGCCCCGGGACGACCACCCCCTACCAACGGAGGGGAGAACCAACAACTTTGCTGCTCCCTGTCACCGCTCCTGGGATCCCCATACAGAGCAGAGGTGGTGTCCATACAATCACCACAACCGTGGGTGGCGTCACGGACAATAAACTATCCCAAAAAGCAAACCCCTTTCACTCACGGGCGAGGAGCGCCGCTCGAGTCCCCAGGATCCGGCCCATCGCTCGAGCCACCGAGCAGCAGCAGGCCGCAGCAGCAGCGGCAGCCGGACCCGAGCAATGGGAGAGCGCAGCGTCCCCTTCTCCGCCCGCGACACGTACATGAAGGCCTCTTGAGTCTAATGTGCCCATTTTGAGGAAGTGAGTCTTTGTAGTATTTTCCTTTGCCAGGGCAGTCCAAAATTGTGAGGTTCACCAATGCCCCTGCATACAGACGTGCATGAGGGCCTGTAAACCGGAAGTGCCCATTGTAAGGAAGTGGGTCTATTGTAGTATAGCCCTTAGGTAGGGCAGCCAAAAATTGGGAGGCTCCACATTGTCCCTGGATAGAGACGTGCATGATGGCCTGTAAACCAGAAGTGCCCATTGTAAGGAAGTGGGTCTATTGTAGTATAGCCCTTTGGCAGGGCAGCCAAAAATTGGGAGGCTCCACATTGTCCCTGGATAGAGACGTGCATGATGGCCTGTAAACCAGAAGTGCCCATTGTAAGGAAGTGGGTCTATTGTAGTATAGCCCTTTGGCAGGGCAGTCAATATTTGGGAGGCTCCACATTGTCCCTGGATAGAGATGTGCATGATGGCCTGTAAACCAGAAGTGCCCATTGTAAGGAAGTGGGTCTATTGTAGTATAGCCCTTTGGCAGGGCAGCCAAAAATTGGGAGGCTCCACATTGTCCCTGGTTAGAGACGTGCATGATGGCCTGTAAACCAGAAGTGCCCATTGTAAGGAAGTGGGTCTATTGTAGTATAGCCCTTTGGCAGGGCAGCCAAAAATTGGGAGGCTCCACATTGTCCCTGGATAGAGACCTGTTAGGTTCTTAGTGCATCCGTGCTTGCATTTAAAAACCGCACGTGTGTGCCTGTTGGTGGCAGCGTTCAGGTGCACTTGTGTGCGTTTTGCACAAACTTGGATGTAACGCACAAGTCTAATGAATACACATCAGCACAGCATTGCAAAATGCGCAAGGGCGTTGGCAACGAACAAGGAAGTGGACGTGATGGTGGTGCAGGCAGAGACCTAGGTCGTGTGCAAGCTCTAATTTTGCCACAACAAAAGGCCACATCTACTCGCTCGCACATCCTGTCCCAAATTCTTGGGGACCGCAGCAGTACACCGCTCTTGAACCAAGACCAGTGTCAACAGGTTGTTTGTTGGATAGCGGATAATGCTTCCAGTCAGATTGGCACCACCACAAACACTCTGTCTTCCACACGATCAAGTGTCAGTAGCCGTGATACTGCACCGCACATTTCAGAACCTGATCCTCCTTCCTACCACCAGGCCGAGTACACGTCCACGGACACTCGGAAGAGCTGTTCACGTTTCCATTCACACATTCTGGCTTCTCGCCAGCTCCTGTTGAAGTGGGTCATGACGAGATTGTATGTACAGATGCCCAAATTTTTGAGCAGCCACATTCTTACGAAGTTGGCAATGTGTCTCAACAAGGGGTGGACGATGATGAGACACAATTGTCAGGAAGTCAGGAGGAGGAGCAGGGTGCGGAAGAGGAAGACGACGTGGTGGATGATCCAGTAACTGACCCAACCTGGCAGGAGGATATGCAGAGCGAGGACAGCAGTGCACAGGGGGAGGGAGGCGTAGCATCCCAACAGGCAGTAAGAAGCAGGGTGGTGGCCCCAGGCAGAAGTCAGGCAACCGTTCCCCGGAACAACAACACGACACAAGGTGCCTGTACAAATGTTAGGTCTTCCCGAGTCTGGCAGTTTTTTAAGTTGGCTCCAGATGATTCTAAAAAGGCCATTTGCAACACCTGCCGTGCCAGCATTAGCAGGGGTACCAAAACTAGCAGCCTGACCACCACCAGCATGATCAGGCACATGTCAGCCAAGCACCCGACTTTGTGGGATGTACAACAGAGTCGAGGAGCAGTGCTTGCTGATGTCACTGCTGCGTCTTCGCTTGTTGTGCATGCGAGCCAATCCCCTGTCCATGCTGCCCGCGAACAAGCCTCCTCCGGCCCTGCACCTGCAGTTGCCCACGCAGAAATAACACCATCATCAAGCACGTCCTTGTCCCAGCGCAGCGTTCAGTTATCCATTCAGCAATCTTTTGAACGCAGGCGCAATTACACTGCCAACGCCCCACATGCCACACTTCTAAATGCTAACATTTCGCGACTGCTTGCACTGGAAATGTTGCCTTTTAGGCTGGTGGAGACAGAAGCATTCTGCGACCTGATGGCGGCAGCTGTCCCACGTTACTCGGTCCCCAGCCGCCACTATTTCTCCCGGTGTGCCGTCCCCGCATTGCATAACCACGTGTCACAAAACATCACACGTGCCTTGAACAATGCTGTTTCAGCCAAAGTCCACCTAACCACAGACACGTGGACAAGTGCTTGTGGGCAAGGCCGCTACATCTCGTTGACGGCACACTGGGTTAATATTGTAGAAGCTGGGACCCAGTCTGAGCGAGGGATGGAACACGTCCTTCCCACACCAAGGTTTGCAGGCCCTACCTCAGTCAGGGTTTCACCTACACTCTACAGCTCTGGAATGTCATGCTCCTCAGCCTCCTCCTCCTCCTGCCCATCCTCATCCACTTTACCCTCCACACCAGTCCCAAGCTGGAAGCACTGCAGCACTGCCTCGGCGAAGCGGCAACAGGCTGTGCTGAAGCTAATCTGCATCGGTGACAAACCCCACAATGCAGAAGAGGTGTGGACAGCTCTGAAACAGCAGGCAGATCACTGGCTCACACCTCTGAACCTAAAGCCAGGAAAGGTTGTGTGTGACAATGGTCGGAACCTGGTGGCGGCTTTGAGGCGAGTCCAGCTGACACATGTTCCATGCGTGGCCCATGTGCTCAACCTCGTGGTTCAGCGGTTTCTAAAGTCATACCCAGAGCTGTCTGATCTGCTTGTAAAAGTTCACCACCTGTCTGCACATTTTCGAAAGTCACCTACTGCTTCAGCCGGCCATGCCGGCTTTCAGCGCCATTTGCATCTTCCGGCTCACAGACTGGTGTGTGATGTCCCCACGCGTTGCAATTCAACTCTGCACATGTTGGTCAGGATATGTGAGCAGAAGAGGGCAGTTGTTGAGTACCTGCATCACCTAAGCCGTCGGGAAATGGGTCAAACTCCACACATAACACCTGAGGAGTGGAGATGGATGTCCGACCTATGTACCATCCGCCAAAACTTTGAGGACTCCACCAAGATGGTGAGCGGCGATGACGACATTATTAGCATCACCATACCGCTTCTCTGCCTTCTAAAATGGTCTCTGCTCAAAAACAAACATGATGCATTGCAGGCGGAGCGCGATGAGTTGGAGCAAGAAACTAGTGGGTGTGGGTGATAACACACAACCCAGCCTCGTCTCATCACAACGTGCAGTGGAGGACTATGACGAGGAGGAGGATGAAGACATGGAGCAACTCTCCAGCCAAATTGAGGATATGACATGCAGTCATATCCTCGGTTCAGCGTGGCTGGCCAGAGGACAGGGTATCATAGTATCATAGTTTTTAAGGTTGAAGGGAGACTCTAAGTCCATCTAGTTCAACCCGTAGCCTAACATGTTGATCCAGAGGAAGGCAAAAAAAACCCCAATGTGGCAAACAAGTTCCAATGGGGAAAAAATTTCCTTCCTGACTCCACATCCGGCAATCAGACTAGTTCCCTGGATCAATACCCTGTAATAAAATCTAATATACATAACTGGTAATATTAAATTTTTCAAGAAAGGCGTCCAGGCTCTGCTTAAATGTTAGTAGTGAATCACTCATTACAACATCATGCGGCAGAGAGTTCCATAGTCTCACTGCTCGTACAGTAAAGAATCCTCGTCTGTGATTATGATTAAACCTTCTTTCCTCAAGACGTAACGGATGCCCCCGTGTTCCAGTCACAGGCCTAGGTGTAAAAAGATCTTTGGAAAGGTCTCTGTACTGTCCCCTCATATATTTATACATTGTGATTAGATCCCCCCTAAGCCTTCGTTTTTCCAAACTAAATAACCCCAAGTTTAATAACCTGTCTTTGTATTGCAGCCCACCCATTCCTCTAATAATCTTGGTCGCTCTTCTCTGCACCCTCTCCAGTTCAGCTATGTCCTTCTTATATATCGGTGACCAGAATTGTACACAGTATTCTAAGTGCAGTCGCACTAGTGACTTGTACAGAGGTAGAACTATATTTTTTTCATGAACACTTATACCTCTTTTAATACATCCCATTATTTTATTAGCCCTGGCAGCAGCTGCCTGACACTGTCCACTAAAGTGAAGTTTACCATCCACCCATACACCCAAGTCTTTTTCTGTGTCTGTTTTACCCAGTGTTCTACAATTAAGTACATAATCATAAATGTTATTTCCTCTACCCAAGTGCATGACCTTACATTTATCTACATTAAACTTCAATTGCCACTTCTCAGCCCAATCCTCCAATTTACATAAATCTCCCTGTAATATAAAATTATCCTCCTCTGTATTGATTACCCTGCAGAGTTTAGTATCATCTGCAAATATTGAAATTCTACTCCGCATGCCCCCAACAAGGTCATTTATAAATATGTTGAAAAGAAGCGGGCCCAATACTGACCCCTGTGGTACCCCACTATGAACTGAGACCCAGTCCGAGTACGTACCATTAATAACCACCCTTTGTTTTCTATCACTGAGCCAATTTTTAACCCAGTTACACATATTTTCCCCTATCCCCATTATTCTCATTTTATGTACCAACCTTTTGTGTGGCACCGTATCAAAAGCTTTTGAAAAGTCCATATACACAACATCCACTGCATTTCCCTGGTCCAGACTTGAACTTACCTCTTCATAGAAGCTGATCAAATTAGTTTGACAGGATCGATCCCTCATAAACCCATGTTGATACTCTGTCATAAGGTTATTTTTCTTGAGATACTCCAGTATAGCATCTCTCAAGAAACCCTCAAGGATTTTACCAACCGTAGAGGTTAAACTTACCGGCCTATAATTTCCCGGCTCAGTTTTTGTCCCCTTTTTGAATATTGGCACCACCATTGGGTAGATGATGAGGAGGAGGAGGAGGAGGAGGACAGCATGTTCAGTCATCGTGTTGGTCAGGATACTGAAGTGATGGCTGTTAAGAGTCTGGCGCACATGGCTGACTTTATGGTAAGCTGCCTGTCTCGTGACCCTCGCGTTAAGAACATCTTGGCCGACAATCATTACTGGTTGGTAACACTGTTAGACCCACGCTAAAAGGAGAACTTTATGTCTCTTATTCCCGAGGCGGAGAGGTCAGGCAAAATGCAACAGTTCCAGAAGGCCATAGTCACGGAAGTAGGCAAAGCATTCCCCTCACAAAACGCTAGCGGCATAGGTCAGGAATCAGTGGACAACCAAGGCGTACAGCCAAGAGGGGCACAAGTCCAATCCGCCAGAGGTAGGCGAACAGTCTTTAAGATGTGGGACAGTTTTCTCAGCCCCTCACATACCACAGCCCCTGAGGTGCGGGGTAGTGCCACAAGAAATTCTAAGTTTGCCCAGATGCTCAAGGAGTACCTTGCAGATCGAACAACTGTACTCCGACATTCCTCTGTGCCTTACAATTATTGGGTATCCAAGCTGGACACGTGGCATGAATTGGCTCTCTACGCCTTGGAAGTCCTGGCCTGCTCTGCCGCTAGCGTTTTGTCAGAGCGTGTTTTTAGTGCCGCAGGTGGAATCATTACAGATAAACGCACCCGCCTGTCAACTGAAAATACTGACAGGCTGACTCTGATCAAGATGAACAAGAGTTGGATTGGGCCAGACTTCACCAGCAAATGACAGCGGAATTTAAAGTTTGTAACGGGAATTTGCCATGTACATCCACTCACCCATGGGTACACACTTCTGGACTTCGGCTAATCGCTGGACTGCTCCTCCTTCTCCTCATGCGCCACCATGATGACCGTTACAATAGTTAGGCCGTTGTTTCAGGTATACCCCCAGTGGTAAATTTTTTCGCCCATTCTTTCAGAATGGGCATTAAGGCCCTGTCACACACAGAGATAAATCTGCGGCAGATCTGTGGTTGCAGTGAAATTGTGGACAATCAGTGCCAGGTTTGTGGCTGTGTACAAATGGAACAATATGTCCATGATTTCACTGCAACCACAGATCTGCCAAAGATTTATCTCTGTGTGTGACGAGGCCTTTACAATGACAGGAGACCCGCTCCTTTGCAATGGGAACAATGTTTTGAGGCCCTCCCAATTTTTGGCTGCCCTGCCAAAGGGCTATACTACAATAGACCCACTTCCTTACAATGGGCACTTCAGGTTTACAGGCCACCTTGCACGTCTCTATCCAGGGACAATGTGGAGCCTGACGCTGCCACCGACAGCCACACACGTGCGGTTTTTAAATGCAAGCACGGACGCAATAAGAACTTAACTGTTTTTTAGGAGCGACAATTACTGAGAAGTTTGACACTATCAGACACTGCTGACTGACGTGTATTATGCACTAGACGTGTGCGTTATATACTAGTTTGTGCAAAAGGTGCACCTGTACGCTGCCACCGACAGGCACACACGTGCGGTTTTTAAATGCAAGCACGGACGCACTAAGAACCTAACAGCTTTTTAGGAGCGACAATTACTGAATAGTTTGACACTATCAGACACTGCTGACGTGTATTATTCACTAGACTTGTGCGTTATATACTAGTTTTTGAAAAACGCACACAAGTGCACCTGTACACTGCCACCGACAGCCACACACGTGCGGTTTTTAAATGCAAGCACGGACGCAAGAAGAACCTTACAGGTTTTTAGGAGCGACAATTACTGAGAAGTTTGACACTATCAGACACTGCTGACTGACATGTATTATTCACTAGACTTGTGCGTTATATACTAGTTTGTGCAAAACGCACACAAGTGCACCTGTACGCTGCCACCGACAGGCACACACGTGCGGTTTTTAAATGCACGCACGGACGCACTAAGAACCTAACAGCTTTTTAGGAGCGACAAATACTGAGAAGTCTGACACTATCAGGACTGTTTTAGACTGTGTACACCAGCCCCAGATATGATGAAGGCTGGTATACGGTCACCACTAGGAATGGCTATATACCCTGCCTGCCTGCCTGTATACAGCTACAATAGTCCTGAGAAGGACTCCTCTGGTCACTAGCCTGTATTCCGACCTGGCTATACCCTGCCTGCCCTGCCTGTATACAGCAACAATAGTCCTGAGAAGGACTCTTCTCCTTTACTCCGACCTGGCTATACCCTGCCTGCCTGTATACAACTGCAATAGTCCTGAGAAGGACTTCTGGTCACACTGTTTGCAGCCCTGCTACGGAAATAACTATAAAGGGCCGCAAACCTTTCCCTGAAGCAGCAACACTCTCCCTGCACTGACTGTCTGCATGGCTGTGTGCAGAGCACAGCGCGCCCGCCGGTATAAAGGCTCGGTCACGCTGTGCAGGCCGGCCAATCACTGCAATTCCACAACTAACAGGGCTGTGGCATTGCAGTGGTCTGCCAGCCAATCCCTGCATGAGGGCTGGCTCTCAAAAGAGCGCCAACATGCAGGGATGAAGACCACGAGTACAGCGCGAGTATCGCGAGATTACTCGGTCCCCGCCAAGTAGCCCGAGTACAGTGATACTCGTGCGAGTACCGAGTAGTGATAAGCATACTCGCTCAACACTAATTACTAACAATAATTAAACAGGAATAACTCAAAGTAAACTTATGCTAAAATTAAAGGGAATTAAAATGTACAATTAGCCTCCTTAGATTGGAAGTTGATGTGAGCTCTAGTGCCACCTATTGGATGTAGCAATCCTAAAAGTCATTATCAATCTTTTAATGAGCTTTGTCATATGACTTAGAATAGAAAACCAACCACACACTATTTGCAGACATCTGGTTCCGGTGTCTGCCCTTCATCAGTGCAAAGCAAAAGATCTGATTTGGTTAGAGACTTCTGACAGAGAGATTAAGGGGGAACGTTTCTCCTTGTAGCAAGATTGTGTAAGGACACTTATAAAAAAGGAAACAAAAGGGTTAAAGCATGACATACTTACCAAGTCATCCCCACAGCTGTTACTACTCCCACGGCTGTACTTCCAGAGCCACTGTTTCATCTATATTCACTGCTGTCCCATCCCACCGGAGTGTCTGGCTGCAGTCAGACCCAGTCACAGACAGCATCTGTGATTGGCTGCAATCACAGACCCTGTCTGCGGGTCTATCATGGTATAAAATAAAGAAATAAATAAAATTGTTTTAGGGTCCCCCCACTTATTGATACCAGCACAGATAAAGCTCACGGCTACAGGCTGCAGCACCCAGCCTTGCGCTTATCTTGACTGTGTATCAAAATAAGAGGAACCACATGTGTCTTTTTTTAATATTATTTAAATAAATCATTTAAAAAGCCGCCATGCAGTCCCCTCCAATTTTGATGCCCACCGATGACAAAGCCCGACAGCAGGAGGCTGGTATTCTCAGGCTGGGCAGACTCAGGGTTTTTAGCCCCCCAGCATAAAAATAGCAGCCTGCAGCCACCCAGGATTATCGCATCCATTAGGTGTGACAGACTCGGCACTTTACTCAGCTCTTCCCGATTGCCCTGGTGTGGTGGCAATCAGGGTAATAATAGGTGAATTGCAGCTCACAGCTGACTGAAAGAATCTGGTAAAGTGCCAGGACTGTCACATCTAATGGATGCAGCAATCCTGGGCGGCTGCAGACTGCTGGGAGGTCAATAAGCATGTCTCTCCCCAGCCTGAGAATACCAGCTCCCAGCTATATTGGCTGGGTGTCAAAATTGGGGGATGAAAAAAAGCTGCATGTGGTTCCTCTTATTTAAGGCACGGCTAGGGGGCTGGGGGGCTGCAGTCTTTAGTCATGGGCTTTATCTATGATGGACTCAATAGATTGAGGGACCCTACGATAATTTTATTTATTTATTTATTTTATACCACGATAGACCCACAGACAGGGTTTGTAATTTCAACCAATCATAGACATTGTCTGGCGGCGGGGTCTGACTCCATCCACTCAGTGACGTCGGTGGGCGGGGAACGCAATTAATCTGGATGAGGGATAATCAGCAGACCCAGACGTATAGCCACAGGAGCAGTTCCAGCCATGGGAGCAGTTACAGCTGCGCCGAAGACTCGATAAGTATGTCCTGCTTTATCCTCTTTCTTTTACAGCCCTCCTACATCATTTGACAATATATACATTTGGCCTCCCGTTGAATTCAATGGGCTCGGTATGTTCATCGAACAACTCGGCAAACACTGGGAAGCTCGGTAAAGAATGGCAAACTGAACTGTGAAAGGTTTGCTGATCTCTAGTGCTGGCCTCTCCTATCGCAAGTGTACTGTGTGAACATGTGTCCAGCATGGCAGGGAGGGTCATCACAGGCAGGAGTATCCTCTTGTCATCAGCTAACATGTTCAAGCTGACTTTCATTAAAATGAATAAGTTGTGGATTACACTAGACTAATCCATGCCTTTGGCTGAGAAGACAACTAGACCACCCACAAACAGACATGGGTATACTCTCTTTGCCATGCCCAGTGTTTTGGAGACTCCAAAAATACATTCACCCTTAGATATAATATCACATTGAAATCCAATAAAGAAATGGTTTTCTGCCTCCCACTTTTCCTCCTCCAAAATTCTACAAGTCGCCAGTGTGTAGCCGCGTCTTTGACTTTAAATTTGTGTGTAAAAACAATACCTATTACTGCTTCTCAACAGGGGCTGTTTCTTTAATTTTTGATAAAAAACAAACTCTCGCCACTTCTCTCCATGGTATATGCCCTTAATTTTTGGTAAAAACTCCGTCTCGCCACTTCTCACCAGAGCCTATTGCCTTAATTTTTGATAAAAACTAACTCGTGTCTCTTATCATCAGGGTATGTGGCCTTAATATTTTGGAAAAAACTACCTCTTGTCACTTCTCACAAGGATCTATGCTCTTAACCTTTTTTTGAAAAACTACCTCTCACCACTTATTACCAGGGTCTGTGGCCTTAATGTATTGTAAAAAATACCCTTCGCCACTTCTCTCTAGGTTATGTGACTTCTACTTGTCGCCTGTCTGCAGCCAGGTCTGTGAAATTGGTTTAAAAAAGTAAATAGTCACTTCGCACCAGATATTGCAGGCTTTATCTGTCACAAATCTATAACTGCGCTGCAGCAGGCACAGTGTTGCCCAACTCTGAAAAACATCTATATTCCAGTACTGTGCAAGAGTGTTGGAACTGGGGCAATCTTGGCTGTGAGGGTCAACCTGGTAAAGTGGCTTTTTAGGGGCATTTTTAAAATAGGTTTTCTAGAGGGGGAAATCTGTAAGTTTTAAACTGTACTACATCTCCTACTAATGACAGCTTGTTGTTGCCTCTGGGCAGCGTGCCTAAAGTGAGCAAATCTTTGCTACAGTGACTGCCAAGAGACTCCCAGGTTCCCCTGACTGTTACCAGTGCTGATTACTGGGTGGCCACCCAGCTAGATAATCACTACTACGTCAAATGCCATGATGACTTCCATCCCTGAAGCATAGCCAAGTCACCTCTTCTTCACGGCAACAGTACCACCAAACCCAAAAATGGAAACAAAGTGTTAGGGGGGCTTTACACGTTGCGACATCGCTTCCAAAATATTGTCGGGGTCACGTCGTTAGTGACGCACATCCGGCGCCGGTAACGAACTCGCAACGTATAAATCCTAGAAGCACCGATAAACGATCGCAAATGCGTCGAAAAGCGATGATCGGTGTAGCGTCGTTCATTTTCATAATGTCGGGTCGACCGCAGGTACGATGTTATTTGTCGCTCCTGCGGCAGCACACATCGCTGTGTGTAAACCCGCAGGAGCGACCAACATCTCCTTACCTGTGTCCCAACGGCAATGCGGAAGGGAGAAGGTGGGCGGGATGTTATGTCCTGCTCATCTCCACCCCTCTGCTTCTATTGGCCGGCCGATTAGTGACGGCGCGGTGACGGCGCTGTGACGCCGAACGCACCTCCCCCTTGAAGGAGGGATGGTTCAGCAGTCACAGCGACGTCGCCGAGCAGGTATGTGCGTGTGAAGCTGCCGTAGCGATTATGTTCTCTACGGCAGCAATCACCACATATCGCATGTGCGACGAGGGCGGGTCCTATCGCGCTCGGCATCGCTAGCTGATGCTAGCGATGTCGCAACATGTAAAGTACCCTTTAGTCCATTATTTAAAGGTGTCATATTCACACAGAACTGCTTGCTTTTAACAATAGTTTGTCTTTGGAATCACGGGATATACACTGAGCCGCATGGGTGGCCCGCTTCAAGTCAAACAAACAAATTAGAGTGTGTACAGCATGCCCTGCTTTCTGAATATCTGTGAAACCCGATACTGTGTTGCATAATGCAGCTTTGCGTAGCTGTGAAAAACTGCTGCATACAGGCAGCATAATCTCATAGTGGCAACAGTTAGAAATGAGTGAACCGGCCAAGGACTGGTTCAGTTTTGATTCGTTAAGCTAACCTGTGTTTTTTGAATGGTTCAATGAACTTAGCCAAACCCCATTGAATTTAGTTGGAGACAAAAGGAAAGGCATAGACTACACCTTTAGGGGAGCTCAAAACCTACCAAAACAGCTCAAACCATTTTACAGTGGAACCACGATATTGGGGCATAGCCACTAACTTCCTAGACTATTAACATATTATTGGATGAGAAATATTGGTCTTTTCCTCTGAGAACCCTGCCATTACAGACAAGTTACAATTTGGAGATCAATCTTGGAGTCTCCATATTTCATAAAATTATAGGACAGACAGCAGGACAGTGGCTTCAATATTCCCACAGTACCTATAGTGTCTTAGTCCTGCAGTCAGGCATGGGCCATGCACCACACAGGGTCTGGCCCAGCATTTACAGCTTTCAAATCAAGAGGTGGGTGGATGGATGAGTGACATGAGTAGGCCTGTTGCTCTGAGATTGCTGCCACTACAGACAAAAAAAAACCTTGGACATCCATCTTGGAGTGTACTCTCCACATTTCTAAAACTTTTTCTGCAGGCAGCAGGACAGTAGCATCAATTGGCCCACTGTACCCATAGTGTCTTTGCAAAGCAGTCAGATAAGGGCTCTGCACAACACAGGGTCTATTGGGAACCCTAATGTGGTGCCCCTGACCTGGTTAGGCACCACAGAGTACTGCACCCATGCTGGGACAGTGCTTCCAGGTAATTCTAAAGGCCAGAAAGGGGTGTGTGCGCACAGACACATAGTAACCAGGTCTCCCGCACCATTAGATGGGACCCTTGGGTAGCCTCTGGAAGAGGCTAGCCTTCAATTCTTATCAAGGGGTGGAGGTGAGGGGCTGGAAGCTAAGTTGCAGAGGCTGTAAGGAAAGTAGAAGGAGTGAGCCAGTCTGGGGGTGGAGTGCAGCAGTTGCTGAGAGATGCACTGACATGGACACCCTACACAGACCCTGCACGTGTGGTAGCTGTTAGCGGGGGAGAGCAGTGACCAGGAAGTCAGTCAGAAAGACACCTGAAGAGAGGCAGTCGATTACGGGGACTGCTGGTAACTAGGCGTGCACATGGAACAGGTCCCTAGAGAAAAAGTCCATTTAGTGATCTGCTGAACCTGTCGGTGAAGGGACTGGAGGTCCCTTGCCAATCATCTAGAGTCCGAGCCTCAGCAGCAACAGGGGGATCCATAAGGAGACGGAGCGAGAAGCCATCTCACCTGGTCCACGCTGCCGGCAAACGGTCCAAAAAGGGGAGAAAAGGCAGTAGCGACTTCCCTGGATAGATCCCACGGTACTTCAAGTCAGGGGTTATCCGAAACAAGAAGTGCAAGGAAGGTGAGTTAATAGTTACCCTCAGAACGGCCTGAAGGAGTTCCTGGTTCCACCTGGTTGAATCTCAGCATCGCCTGGGCTCCTCACAACAAATCATCCAAAAGTGAGTAAACAAGTTGAAATACCCTTTGGACTGTAACTGAGTTATTCTGCGACCTGTTGTTCTACACACCCAAGCCCCTGGGGCCAGCCTCACTCACGGGAGGCCACACCACCAGACTGCAGACTCCATCAGCCCCAGACACTCGTTAAACCTGCAGTGGCGTCACCCATAACCCTGACCGCAAACCGTAAGTGGCATCACCACTCCCATGTAAATAAACCTGACATACCTGTTGCCAGTGGTAATTAAGTGGAGCCCCTGTGGCATCCCAGAAGGTGGAGTGACATCCCTGAGGTGACCGCTACAGGTGGGCGACACATCTGGCGTCACGAACAGGATCAAGGACTAGACCTGTTTAGACAGGTGACAGTGCGCCTCAGCGGTCCGATCAGAAAATTTGAACCGCCGCCATTTTGTTGCTTTTAAAAGCGCGCAATTTTAGAAGCTGCAGCCCGCGCAAAAGAAAGGTAACCGCCCAAGGAGAGGAGTGGCTGTCCCAGAATCCCCTGAGCGCCTGACCCCGGGAGAGGAGGAGGTGACCTGAAAAGGAACTCAGAGGGAAGATGGACGCCGTGAGTACTAATGCTCCCAGCCAGAGCGATGCAGCCCAAGCGATGCCTGGCCCCAACGCGGTGAGCACAGCAGCACCTAGTTCCGGTGCAGTGCTCGCAGCTGCGCCAGCCGAAATCTCCCCGATTATGCCGATCTCCTTACCGTACGTCCCAGGGGCAACCTGGCTGCCCCAATACGCTGGCAAAGCAGACACCCTGACCAGATTCAAAAAGAAGATCAGTACCCTGCTGGACATGTACGCAGAGGCTGAGGCGTGGACCAATGATGACCGGGGCTCTGTAGAAATAATTTTTGCCAAATTGAAAGCTGCCTTTGAAAACTGCACAGAGGCAGAGCTGAGAATGGGCTTCTATAACTGCCGCCAGAAGCCCCAAGATAGCATAAGAGATTATGTCCTCAGGCTGTAAGCCGCACTGCGGGCTCTCAAGCTCGTGGACCCTGTCAGTGATCAGAAGGGAAACAGGATGATGGCAGAACAGTTCTTCCAGGACCTGCACTCCTCTGCGGATAGAAAACAGATGAGGCTGTGGTCCCTGGAACACAGTGATGTGGACTTTGCCATTCTGAAAGACAGGGCCATGAAAGCACTGCAACCCCCCATTAACATGGACCCATCCAACCAGCATGGACTACCAGCACCCCGACTATAGGAGCAGAATCCTCCTCGCAGGTCCTGGTAGCTGCAAAAGGACTCATCACCTCGGCCGGAGTCACAGATACCCTGTCCTCCCAGGTGCAACAGCTCAGCAAGGACGTCGCCCGGATCTTGAAAGCGATGCAACTTCTACCAAAATCCAAAACCCCTCATAGGATTCTGCTAGCTGAAAGCCCAGAGGACGTCCCCTGGATGCGAGGGAGAAGAGGTCCCTCATCCCGAGGGAGGATCAGCGATTGCTATGACTCGTCCGGACAACCCATCTGCCGCCGTTGCCAAGAAGCAGGCCATTATGCGAGGGTCTGTACTTTAAATAGGCCAAACCTGAGGCCAAGGGCCAGCCCCCAGGATTAAGAAAACCAGGCCCAGCTGACTGCCGTGATCAGTATGTGGGTGGACGACCGGTCCTGTCCATCACCCTGGATGGGATCACAACCTTAGCATTATTGGACACCGGTTCCCAGGTAACGACAATCCCGTATGTCCTTTATCACAGGTTTTAGTGGGATGACAATCTCCGACAACCGGACCCTGACCTTACCATCTACACAGCTAATGGACAACCTATAGACCAGATTGGGGTCAAAGAGGTAACCATAAAGGTGGGAAGGCAGGAAATCAAGGGACAAGGACTGATTCTTGCAGATAATGATGCAAGGGAAAGGAACCCACAAATGATTTTAGGCAAAAATGTCATAGAAAATTGCCTAGGGAAGTGTTGTTGTTGCTTCACCAGATTGCTGAAGGTGTTGAGGGCGGACAACAGAGAGCCTTGCAAAAAGAGATCCGAGTCATCCTGAGGAAGCAACAGGTAAACCAGATTGGCGGTGAAATTGGTAATGTACGAGTGATAGATGCTAACCCCATTGTGATACCCCCACGGAGCAAGATGATGTTGTGGTGCAGGGCCACGGTAGGTCTCAGAGGACGGGATTACCAGGCTGTGGTAGAGCCCACTCATTTAGAACACTGGCCCGCAATCCTGATAGCCAGAGGGTTAGTTGACGTACACAAGGGAAGGGTACCTGTACGAGTGCTGAACTGCGGGGAGGAGGAAGCTAGACTACCTAGATACTCTACCATTGCCAAGCTGTTTACTTGCCCAAACGACGCTATACAACCTATAGGTCCCCTGATGCAAGCTGACCCAAAAGAGGACGAGACCTCCCAAAAACAGTTAGAAGACTGGTGCCAAAAACTCCATGTGAGAAATAACTCTACCCCCACTTACCAGAAACAAGGGGTTCACCGGGTTATGCAGGAATACGTGCAGGTCTTTAATAAGAACCCACTAGACTTTGGTAGAATCAGAGGGGTGCAACATCACATACCCACAGGCAGTCATCCTCCCATTAAGGAAAGACATAGACCTATACCACCAGCACACTAAGGACATGCTGAAGGACATGAAAGTGGCAGGAGTCATTAGGGACAGTTGCAGCCCTTGGGCGGCTCCCCTGGTCCTGGTGAAAAAAAAGGATGGCACAATGAGGATGTGTGTAGACTACAGACGGATAAATCAGATAACACACAAGGATGCCTACCCTTTGCCACGGATAGAAGAATCCCTTACTGCCTTAAAAGCTTCTAACTACTTGTCTACTCTAGATCTGACTAGTGGCTACTGGCAAGTATCTGTAGCAGAAGAAGATCGAGAAAAGACAGCCTTTACCACCCTCATGGGCTTCTGTGAGTTCAACAGCATGCCATTTGGACTCTGCAACGCCCCCGGGACCTTCCAGAGGTTGATGGAGTGCTGCCTGGGGCACCTCAACTTTGAGATTGTCTTGCTCTACCTGGATGACGTCATTGTGTACTCCAAGACCTATGAGTATCACCTGAAACACCTGGCTGAAGTCTTTGAAGCACTATTCCGATATGGGATGAAGCTGAAGCCATCCAAGTGCCATTTACTAAAGCCAAAGGTCCAGTACCTAGGTCATGTGGTCAGTGCGATAGGAGTAGTACAGGACCCAGAGGAGGTCACAGTCATCCAGAAATGGCCCACACCCACCACCGTCCGGGAGGTACGTCAGTTGCTTGGCTTGGTAGGCTACTACAGGAGGATCATCAAGGGCTATACGAAGATGGCAGCGCATTTGCAAGAGTTCCTGGTAAGTCAAGCAAAGAAGGGAACAACCTACGGCCCACCATTTCACTGGGGAGAAGCAGAAAAACACTCCTTCAGACAAATGAAAGAGGCCCTGACGGGTGAAGAGATTCTAGCCTACCCTGATTACAGTCTACCATTTGTGCTGTATACAGATGCCAGTAATGTGAGGCTGGGAGCAGTGCTTTCCCAGATACAGAAAGGCAAGGAAAGTGTGATTGCTTAAGCCAGCAGGAAGCTCCAGCCTACTGAAAGAAACCCAGAAAATTATAGCTCATTTAAGTTAGAGTTCCTGGCTATGGTCTGGGCTATCACAGAGCGATTCAAGCACTAACTGGCAGCCACCAAATTCACCGTCTTCACGGACAACAATCTCCTGACCCACTTGGACACTGCTAAATTGGGTGCCATGGAGTAACGTTGGGTAGCCCGACTAGCAAATTATGATTTTACTGTCAAGTATCGAGCCGGCCGCAAGAATGGCAACGTTGATGCTCTGTCAAGGATGCCTCACTTAGCAGACGAGGGTGAAGATGTAGATGACCTTGAAGAAATTGAGCTGCCAGCGTTCCATCGCCATGGAGCCAACCAGTGTCAGCAGTCACACACCAGCCACCAAGAAGTGATCCTGAATCCGCTACCTTACTACAACTGGAAGTAGACTCAGGAGAATGATCCAGCGGTTGGCTTGGTGAAGAAGCTGATCACTCAACCTGGCGCCAGCCTTGATTCGGAAGCCCCGCCTGAGGTACAGCACCTATGGAGAGAGAGGGGTTGATTATTTATCCACCAAGACAAACTCTACAGGAGCATCATTGACCCAAAGACGCATGAGAAGGTGTGGCAGGTGGTTGTGCCACAAAAGGATGCTCGGATGGTGCTGGAAGCCTATCACAATGGCGCAGGCCACTTTGCTTGAAAGAAACTGGAGGCACTACTTAAAGAAAGATTCTACTGGGTGGGCATGAGAGCTGCCCTGGAGAAGTGGTGTAGAGAATGCGGCCCCTGCAGTCTCAGAAGAAAAGACCATCACAGTCAGAGAGCACCGCTCCAGCCAATCCAAACCAAACAACCCTTGGAATTAGTGGCCCTGGACCATGTAAAGTTGGCGCCCAGCAGACAAGGCTACAACTATGCTCTCACTATGGTTGACCATTACTCCAGGCTCCTAGTCGTAGTACCAGTCAAGGACTTGACAGGCCAGACTGCAGCCAGAGCTTTCCAAGCCCATTTCTGTAGACCATATGGCTATCCAGACCAAGTGCTCACTGACCAAGGCCTAGCCTTTGAAGCTGAGGTGTTCAAGGAGTTTTGTAACCTTAATGGCTGCAAGAAGATCCGTACCACACCCTACCATCCTCAAACCATAGGCATGTGCAAGAAGATGAATCACATTGTTCTCGACCTCCTGAAAACTTTACCACTAGAAGAAAGATGCCAGTGGACAGAGAAACTGCCTGACCTGGTGGACATGTATAACAATATCCCTGTGAGGTCCACAAACTGCACACTGGCCATCTGATGAGGGCCAAACCTGGAAGATTGCCAGTTCATCTGGAAATGGGAATTTAGACCCCTGAAGACCCTCTACAAGGTGCCGATTGGGATTCCACCCCCCAGGCCCAGTATAAGAGAGTACAAGAGTATGTGGAATGAAGCTTGACCCAGCAGCGGGAGAGGTAAGAAAAAGCCTACAATCAAAATGCACCTGCTGCTTCTTCGACACCTGGAGAAGTGGTCCTTAAGAAAAAGAGAAGAAATCACAAACTCGACAACCACTGGGAAGCAGAACCCTACACCGTGTTACCGTCAACACCTAGCCGTGAGAAGACATGCCTCATCAGCAAAGATGGAGGAAAGACGACAGCTGTGCTTTCCAGAGACCACCTTAAGAGATGTTCTGAACAACTAAGAATCCCTGAGGAAGTCCCCAACTCTTCGCCAGTCTAAGAACAAAGAGAGAAGATGATCCATACTGGGCTTGGAGATTTGTGAATACCAAATTATCCCAATAACAACTATAATTTAATTAAAACGTTTGTTTTTATTGATGGTAGTTAAAAATACAAAAACACAAGGACATTGTAGACATAGACAATAATAAAAATCTTTAAAAAGGACCTGAAGGCAGGGGGCGTAGGTCAAACACCATAAGGGATGGAACATGTGCCATAAACAATCACTACAGTTTAAATTATTATATTCTGGCCCTTATATATAATGTCAACACAGAACACCCTTCAATAATTATATGATGAGTCATGAACTCATAATAATAAGAACAACAAAACAAAGTATATGGCAAAAAATGATTATCTTTAGTACATACAATAAAAATTAATTATACAAGGTTTAAAAAAATTGAAAAAGTGGTCAACAGGTGTATAGGACCAGAAAACACCCAATATAACGTTCAAATACTAGAAAATATATATATATATATATATATATATATATATATATATATATATATATATTATATTGTATATAGTGCCCAATAATTATATAAAAAATATCTCATATACCAAAATAGTATTTTATAAAGGGCAGCATAACATAATTTAGATGATAAAATTGACGGTCACTGCATGTGGGAAAACATGAAATAACATATAAAAGGTGGAAAATATACTGGTTTGCACTGTAAGAATATATCAAATAATTGTAAGAAAAAGTGTAAAATATTGTAAATAACAATACTTTATTTTATTATAGTGAAGTGCTAGTAATAAAATAGACAAAAATTCAAGAAAAAATAAATAATAATTAATAATTAAGAAGGGCAGTGAGCCCCATAGGGGTGAAGGGACCCCATGACGATCGGGAGGGTGCAAGGTTAGGAAAGGGTTAATAGGTTTGCATGGGATGGGGGATGTGTGGGAGTACAGGATTGGTAGTAGGGAGCTGTAAGGGGATTGGGGGGGAGCAAGGAAGGGGTGGGGTGTTGGGAGAGGTATAAGAGAGGGGGGTGTGCTGTTTACCTCCCCTTTCGTCGATTGATCTTTGTGTCCCAGGACGTAGTGCTGCTGCTGCTTCCTGCCATGGCTGCCCTGGCTGAACTCCTGGAGATGGTGCAGGGGGCATCCGAGGTCGTGGGAGTGGATGCCCTGAGGCAGCAGCTGGCAGCGGTCTGTGGGGCTGGAGCGGCGCCGCCTGCTGTTCCAGCGCCCGGGCCGTGGCTACGTGCTCGGCGGGCGCGACCGCCGGAGCGCTACTCCCTCAGCTGGAGGGGGAGAATCAGATCAAGGAGCCCCTGCGGGGACCCTCCGGAGCAGCGGCGGAGCCCTCCAACTAACCTAGGGGAGCAGCCGGCCACCGGGAGGAATCCGCGACGGAGATCCCGTGGGTCGGGGGTGGGTGGAGCCTCTGCGAGGCCCACTTCCGGTCCGCGGCCTGCGCAGCACCAGACCGGAGCATGGATGACGGCAGCCCCCAGTGATGTGCCGGCTGGGGGTGGCGCTCGGCGTGCCGGATTGCCGGAGGAGACTCCCTGCAGGCCGCAGGGGAGAGCAACAGGACGGGGGACGGGAGCGGATGTGAGCGGCGAGGTCAGGAGATCGGAGGAGGGGTACGGTGGCCCGCAGGCACAGAGGAGATCGGTAGTCACGGTCCCCCCCGGCGAGGAGCGTGCTGGGGGTGGGTCCCGGCGAGGAGCAAGCTCGGCACGGCCTTCCGGCAGTCGGCAGGGAGGGAGCCCACTGAGGACGACAGGAGAAGGGGCGGCGCAGCAGGATATCACGATTACAGCGGGAAGAGACGGCGGCAGGGCGCCACGGCGGGAGAAAAGGAAGAGGTCAAGCAGGAGTCGCCCGGACGAGCGGGGTGCGGTGACCGTGGGGGTCGACGGCCGCCAGGTGCGGGCTGTCCCCTCGCTGGTCCCCCCTGAGGATTTCGGCAGCGCATCAGACTCCAGCGAGGAAGAAGGAGCAGCGGCAGGTCGGACGGAGCGGCAGCTGGAAGATCGTGGCACGGCTGTTCCGGCGTCGACTCAACGGCAGCCTGGTGAGCAGACAACAGAAATGTTACATGCTGTGAGTAGCGCGGGCGAGGGCGGGGGTTCCGTCGCGGGACGCATTGCGCTGGGGGCGAGTGCGGTCGGGCAGTCTGGTTTACCGGGTCCAGAGTTTTGGGGGCAGCTTTTGGGGGTGTTGCAGGGGTTGTCTGCGGAACGGGGTAGTCGGACTGGGCCTGGGGCTCCGGTGGGGGCGTGGGTGGGCCCCACGGAGGTGGTGCGGACAGAAGCGCCGGTGCGCGATGTTGCGGCGGGGGACACGACCTCGGCGGCAGGTATGGGACAGGAGGCTGGTGGGGCGGCTTCCGTGGGTGCGAGTAAGGAGGCGGAAAAGGAAAAAGAAAAGGAGGATGAGGTAGTGCGTTTGGATGATAGGGCACGGAGTGAAATTTATGTGTGCTTTGAAGGGCAGTTAGGGGTTCATTTAAAAAAGGAGGTGAGGGAAAAGATTTGGAAGGGGGAGTATGTGGAAATTTTTTCCCTGCTTCCCTTGGAAAAGTTTAATTTGGATAAGGTGAAACCTAGTGATACAAAAAAGGAGAAGGAGGATGAGGAAAAACGGCGGTATAGGTTGATCCCGAGGACGTTTACCAATTGGTTGCAGGCCTTTGCTATCTTAGCCAGTGTGATCGGGGAAAAGGAGCCGGAGCATTGTTCCGCCCTATTTGGATATATGGACGCGATAGGGGAAGCGTATAGAGTATACGGCGGTTTGGGGTGGTTGAGATATGATGAGCAGTTCCGGCAGCGGAAGGCTCTGCGGCCGGGAGTCCAGTGGGGCCACAAAGATATTTCTTTGTGGATGCGGTTAATGACGGCGCCGGCTCAGCCCTTTCGAGGGGGTGCCGGGAGCCCGGGTGCGAGTGGCGGGTCCTCGGCTGGACAGAAAAAGGGAGCTTGTTGGCAGTATAACGAGGGACAGTGTAAGTTCGGGGCCTCTTGTCGGTTCAGACACGAGTGTTCCGGATGTGGAGGGTCCCACCCTCTGGCCAGGTGCTTCAAGAAAGGCAAAGGAAAGGCGGGGGAGGGGTCTGGAAAAAGGGAGGACACCAGTGAGGGTAGAGGCGATGCTTCCCTATTTAAGTAGATACCCGGATGTGCGGGCGGCGGAGTTGTTGGAACGTGGTTTTACAGAGGGCTTTCGGATTCCGTTTGAATCTGAGGCGCCGGTGTTTCGCCCGGGAAACTTGCGGTCCGCAAAAGAACATCCGGCGGTGGTGAAGGAAAAGCTGCAGAAGGAGGTGGAGTTAGGGAGGATGGCAGGCCCATTCCAGGACCCGCCATTCTCTAATTTACGGATTTCCCCCCTTGGGGTGGTACCTAAGAAGGAGCCGAACAAATTTCGGCTCATTCATCATTTATCTTATCCGGCGGGATTGTCGGTGAATGATGGGATATCACCGGAATTGTCGGCGGTATGTTATGTATCGTTCGATAGGGCCTTGGAGCTGGTAAGGGTAGCGGGGCGGGGGGCCCTGATGGCAAAGGCGGATGTGGAAGCAGCTTTTCGTTTACTCCCGGTGCATCCAGAGAGCTTTCATCTCTTAGGGTGTATGTGGGATGGTGAATACTATGTGGATCGCTGCCTGCCGATGGGCTGTTCCATTTCGTGTGCTTATTTTGAGGCATTCAGTACTTTTGTGGAATGGGTAGTCAAGGAGGTGGCAGGAGTCCATTCGGTGATTCACTATTTGGATGACTTCTTTTGCGTGGGTCCGGCGGGCTCTTCGGTTTGCTCCTTGTTGTTGTTTACGTTAGAGCGGATCGCGCGGAGCCTGGGTATTCCGTTGGCAAAAGACAAAACAGAAGGGCCGGTGACGGTATTATGTTTCTTAGGTATCGAAATTGATACACTGGCAATGGAATGCCGGTTGCCGGAGGGAAAGCTGTTGGATTTGAAGGCGTCGGTGCGGTTTTTGTCTCAGGCCAAGAAGGTGCGGTTGCGCGAGTTGCAGTCAGTGCTCGGAAAATTGAATTTCGCTTGTCGCATTATGCCGATGGGGCGGATATTTAATAGGAGACTGGCGAGCGCAACCGCAGGGGTAAAAGCTCCAAATCACTTTGTCAGAGTGACAAAAATGATGAAAGGGGATTTGTTGGTGTGGGAGGAGTTCTTGGACCGGTACAACGGTCGGACCCTTTGGATGAGCGAGGCGGTGTCCAATAGCCAGCTGGAATTGTACACGGATGCGGCTGGGGCGACAGGTTTTGGAGCAATTTTTCAATTTTCACGCGCTGGTGTGTGGGAAAGTGGCCGCGGCGGTGGGTGGAAGCGGGTTTGGTGAGGAATTTGGCGCTGTTGGAATTGTTTCCCATTATTGTGGCAGTGGAGTTGTGGGGCCCTGTTTTTGCTGGAAGAAGGGTTTGCATGCATTGTGACAACATGGCGGTGGTGCATTCCATCAACGCACTGTCGGCAAAATCCCCGCCGGTTGTGGGGTATTTAAGGCATCTAGTGTTGCGTTGTTTGGAGTTAAACATTTGCGTGGTGGCTCGGCATGTGCCTGGGATTCGCAACGAGTTGGCTGATGCGCTATCACGGTTTCAGTTTTGCAGGTTCAGGAAGCTGGTGCCGGAAGCGGACGCGGAAGGGGAACCTTGCCCGAACTGGCTGTGGGACCTGGCATCGGTGTAGCTTTTGAGGGAATTCGGAGATCGGTGTCTGAGGCTACTTGGTGCCGATATCAGGCGGTGTGGCAGGAATGGGCAGAGTTGGAAAGTAGGGAGTTCATGGAGTCGGGTTACCAGGGTCGAGTGTTGGGGGTACTGATGTTAATAAGTGGGGATTTTTCGGAAGGCAGGTCTGTTTCGGTGATTGGTTGCAAGTTGGCGGCGTTGGCCTTTTTGTTCCAGATGCAAGGGGTTCGGGACGCGACTAAGGATTTTCTGGTGCGACAGGCGATGAAGGGTTTTTGAAAAGGGGATCAGTCGCGTGACTGTAGGCGGCCGGTGTCATTGCCATTGTTGGTGCGTTTGGTGGGGTGTTTAGGGGAGTTGTGTTCGTCTCCTTATGAGCGGGTGTTGTTCTCGGTAGCTTTTGTACTGGCGTTTTTTGGGGCCTTTCGTATTGGCGAATTGGTCAGCCCGACTAAGCAAGCGATGGGTGGTTTGCTGTTGGGTGATGTGATGCTAGGGGAGGATAGAGTGGAATGTCGGCTTCGTTTTTCTAAGACGGATCAGAGGGGCCGGGGGCGCTTAGTAGTGTTGTACGCTTTACCGGGGCACCAGTTGTGCCCAGTGTTACATGTGTCAGAGTTTTTAAAGGTGCGCGGCGGTTACCCTGGTGTTTTCTTAGACATACGGACGGATTGGCTTTGTCGCGGTATCAATTCAATGCGGTGCTGAAGATGGCTCTAGCAAGGGTGGGGGAGGAGCCACGTGAGTACGGGTCTCACTCCTTCCGGATTGGGGCGGCAACGGAGGCCGCCAGGTGGGGTTTGAGTGAGGATTGTATCCGGCGGATTGGGAGGTGGGAGTCTTCCAGGTTCCGTTTGTACATTAGGCCTCACTTGGTCAGGTGATGGTCAGGGGTGGGGGATTCAAGGTTGGTGTTAGATGCCGGTTTGTGGGCAATTTCTTGTGCTGTTGCTGTTTTTATTCGTGGTCTTTGTATTTTATAGGTCCATGCCTTGTGTGGATCCTCGGGCACTCCTATGTGTATTGGGGAGCGTTACGGGCGGATGTGCGGCGTGACGGTCGGCAGCTCGGAGTGTCGGTGTCGGAAGCTCGAGTAAAGTGGCTCGGAATTCGGGGCATGACCTGGGGTAGGGTGCGCCCTGAGGTGGCTTATTATAGCCGTATGGATCGTGTCCCTGATGTGTTAATTTTGCATGTGGGAGGGAACGATTTGGGAGTAAGGTCGGCGAGGGAATTGAAAAGGGATATAAAGCTGGACCTGTTACATTTGTGGAGGGCGTTCCCGGGCATAGTTATCGTTTGGTCGGACATTATAGCTCGGACGCAGTGGCGTTTTGGGAGGTCGGTGGACCGTATTAATAGGGCTCGGAGCAAGCTGAACCGGGCTATTGGCAGGTTTGTGGCGAGAAATGGTGGGTTGGTGGTGCGGCATAGAGAATTGGAGGAGTCCACGGAGCAGTATCTAAGGAGAGATGGGGTTCACCTGACTGATGTGGGTCTGGATTTATGGATGTTGGGTTTGAGGGATGGCCTAGAGCAAGCACTGGGGGTGTGGGGGGCCCGGGCCAAGTAAGGGTGTCACTTGGCCGGCCTGTGGCGGGGTGATAGGTCCGTCTGAGAGGTTGGGAGTACCGACAGTCGGCTTGTTGGTACGAAGTCGCTCAAGGGGAGTGGCTTCGGAGTGGATGGGAACTTGTGGGCGGAGGTCCCGCAGGTTCTGGGTAGGGGTAATTAACGATGGAACGTTGTTACCCCTCACCTCGGGCCGGGTGGTCACGGCCGAGGTGGTCCTCTGGGCCGGTTTGGAGGTTACGGCCGGGGGGTTAGGAATGATGGTTTGCCTCTCGGACGGATCTATCGGTGTTTCTGGTTATACGGGTATATATGTATAAGGTTAAGTTTAACAATTGAGTGGCATGTTGGGCCACAAGTTTGGTATACATATATACGGTAAAATAAAACTGTGGCCATTCCTGCAATAAAGTCGTGGTTCTCGTCTTCATTTAGGTAGATATGGTACGGGGGGTGTGTTTTACAGGATAACCTGCTTATCCCTTATAGATGCGTCAAGAAGGGCAGTGAGCCCCATAGGGGTGAAGGGACCCCATGACGATCGGGAGGGTGCAAGGTTAGGAAAGGGTTAATAGGTTTGCATGGGATGGGGGATGTGTGGGAGTACAGGATTGGTAGTAGGGAGCTGTAAGGGGATTGGGGGGGAGCAAGGAAGGGGTGGGGTGTTGGGAGAGGTATAAGAGAGGGGGGTGTGCTGTTTACCTCCCCTTTCGTCGATTGATCTTTGTGTCCCACCCGCCCGCCCTGATATATAATTATATGTATATGTTCAAAAAAAAAAAAAAAAAGAGGAATGAAGGAGAATACAAGGTTGAGTTGCTAATTTATTGTTGTCACAGCGGGGTGATAGGTCCGTCTGAGAGGTTGGGAGTACCGACAGTCGGCTTGTTGGTACGAAGTCGCTCAAGGGGAGTGGCTTCGGAGTGGATGGGAACTTGTGGGCGGAGGTCCCGCAGGTTCTGGGTAGGGGTAATTAACGATGGAACGTTGTTACCCCTCACCTCGGGCCGGGTGGTCACGGCCGAGGTGGTCCTCTGGGCCGGTTTGGAGGTTACGGCCGGGGGGTTAGGAATGATGGTTTGCCTCTCGGACGGATCTATCGGTGTTTCTGGTTATACGGGTATATATGTATAAGGTTAAGTTTAACAATTGAGTGGCATGTTGGGCCACAAGTTTGGTATACATATATACGGTAAAATAAAACTGTGGCCATTCCTGCAATAAAGTCGTGGTTCTCGTCTTCATTTAGGTAGATATGGTACGGGGGGTGTGTTTTACAGGATAACCTGCTTATCCCTTATAGATGCGTCAAGAAGGGCAGTGAGCCCCATAGGGGTGAAGGGACCCCATGACGATCGGGAGGGTGCAAGGTTAGGAAAGGGTTAATAGGTTTGCATGGGATGGGGGATGTGTGGGAGTACAGGATTGGTAGTAGGGAGCTGTAAGGGGATTGGGGGGGAGCAAGGAAGGGGTGGGGTGTTGGGAGAGGTATAAGAGAGGGGGGTGTGCTGTTTACCTCCCCTTTCGTCGATTGATCTTTGTGTCCCACCCGCCCGCCCTGATATATAATTATATGTATATGTTCAAAAAAAAAAAAAAAAAAGAGGAATGAAGGAGAATACAAGGTTGAGTTGCTAATTTATTGTTGTCACAGCGGGGTGATAGGTCCGTCTGAGAGGTTGGGAGTACCGACAGTCGGCTTGTTGGTACGAAGTCGCTCAAGGGGAGTGGCTTCGGAGTGGATGGGAACTTGTGGGCGGAGGTCCCGCAGGTTCTGGGTAGGGGTAATTAACGATGGAACGTTGTTACCCCTCACCTCGGGCCGGGTGGTCACGGCCGAGGTGGTCCTCTGGGCCGGTTTGGAGGTTACGGCCGGGGGGTTAGGAATGATGGTTTGCCTCTCGGACGGATCTATCGGTGTTTCTGGTTATACGGGTATATATGTATAAGGTTAAGTTTAACAATTGAGTGGCATGTTGGGCCACAAGTTTGGTATACATATATACGGTAAAATAAAACTGTGGCCATTCCTGCAATAAAGTCGTGGTTCTCGTCTTCATTTAGGTAGATATGGTACGGGGGGGGTGTTTTACAGGATAACCTGCTTATCCCTTATAGATGCATCATGAATGGTTCAATTAAAGTGCAGTGTGCTGACAAGGAACTATAATACAAAAAAGTGCTGCATGCCAAACCAGATAATATCCAAACAATGCTGGGAAGATTAATTGCTGGCAAAAGATTTTTTTATTATAAGAGTATGATAGCAGCAATTAATACATTTTTATAGAAGTTTCCCAGTATAACCAAAATGCACAAAACAACTTAATGTGCTGAAGAGCACAAAGTAGCAAAAGGCTGCAGTGAGACGTCACTTACATGGGTGAAAGCTGGTTCTGTCACTCCAACGTATGTTTCATATATAACTTCTTCAGGGAGCGCACGGTGGAGCAGCAGGAACTGCAAATGCCCCTGTTGCCGAGAACCAAAGGTCCCACATCGATGCATCACGTGATGCGCACAGACCTGCACAAGGAAAGCGCGACCATAGAAAAATCTGCCTGAAATAAGGCAAATAAAGTGATATGTTGGATAGTGTAATGTATCATAGAGGATTGATACAGAAACAAAAATGTGAAGACACAAAGTGCAAAGTGACATACTGTTGATTATAACATAATATAGGAATAATTAAAAAAGTGAGTGAAAAGAAAAATTACATTATATATGAAACCGATAATTAGTGAAAATTCTTGAATAAGAAGAGGTCATTGTTGCGCATCCAAAGCATCATCCAGGAAAGGAATCACATGGTTTAAAAGACCACCAATTGATTGTAGTGAGAAGATAAAACGAATACACTATAAAACCGTTACCGTCAACACCTAGCCATGAGAAGACATGCCTCATCAGCAAAGATGGAGGAAAGACGACAGCTGTGGTTTCCAGAGACCACCTTAAGAGATGTCCTGAACAACTAAGGATCCCTGAGGAAGTCCCCAACTCTTCGCCAGTCTAAGAACAAAGAGAGAAGATGATCCATACTGTGCTTGGAGATTTGTGAATACCAAATTATCCCAATAACAACTATAATTTAATTAAAACGTTTGTTTTTATTGGTGTTAGTTAAAAATACAAAAAACACAAGGACATTGTAGACATAGACAATAATAAAAATCTTTAAAAAGGACCTGAAGGCAGGGGGCGTAGGTCAAACACCATAAGGGATGGAATATGTGCCATAAACAATCACTACAGTTTAAATTATTATATTCTGCCACTTATATATAATGGCTGCAGATAATGTGTGCAAATCAAAACCAATATGGACCTAACAACAATGATAGAGATTACAATATCTTTATAATGGTAAAATACCTAATATAATCGCATCAAAGGATGCCTGCCCACTCAAATATCTGCTGTTATCACTATACCAGACCTGCTGTTATAATAATGGTGTGACACCGTTCCCCCGCCAACCACTCCAACGCGCGTTTCACACCGCTTCCTCAGGGAGTGATTGGAGATTTCCCTGCAAGTTGGCCTCAATACAATGGAGCTGTTGTAATTCCTGTGATCACCTTCGTTCAACCCAGAGAAGAAGTTAGAGGACAAGAAGAACCTGTTTAGAACCTAGAAGAGCTGAGTGCAGCTGAATCAGAAGACAGTGCACAGATATCAGCACCCAGTATACTCATCATTCATATTGAAACACATACACCGGGTGGGAGGACACAACCTCAGACAGATGACAGCATAGTACTGCGTAGATCAACCCGCAGCAACTTTGGTCAGCTCCCAATACGACATACTGTAGAGAAAGTACAGTTTAGTTTAAAGTGTCTAACAAGTATAGTTTAAAAATGTTTCCAGAAAGTTTAGTAACGTTTAAGAATGTGCCCGCAAGGACTTTTGCGCAAACTGTTTGAGTATTTATTTTATTTAGCACCTGGTTATGTGCACTTTAAAAATGGACCACAGGCTATGAACTGGCTATAGCCACAAACTTTTGCATTGTAAAAAGTTACCTCAGTGGTTCCAACCTCAGAGCACGCCTGTTTATAGGGCCTAGCTCTGCACCACCAGGGAGCACGCCTGTTTATGGGGCCTGCTCTCCAACACCAGGGAGCACGCCTTTTTATGGGGCCCTCCCTCCAACACATGGAAACTGGTATGCCTGTATATGGGGCCTACCCTACACCACCCTCCTCAGGAGAGGAAGATTGGAGGAAAGGTCTGGGATACAGATTGCCCAGACCTGGTCACCAAAGGGACCGGTGACCTGCCTCCTGGAGATTTCTGGGTGGGACCAGGACTCGTGGGTGATGGGTGGTGGTGGAATGGTACCTGGTATGTTTAAATGTGAATAACCCCCATGTGTGGGAAAAGTTTCTATTTAATCCTTTTCTTGTCTTTGCAGTCCGATTACGTGCTGTTGATAAGCAAGGGGGAATGTGGCACCCCTGACCTGGTCAGGCACCACAGAGTATTGCACCCATGCTGGGACAGTGCTTCCAGGTAATTACAAAGGCCAAAAGGGGTGTGTGTGCACAGACACATAGTAGCCAGGTCTCCCACACCATTAGATGGGACCCTTCGGTAGCCTCTGGAAGAGGCTAGCCTTCAATTCTTATCAAGGGGTGGAGGTGAGGGGCTGGAAGCTAAGTTGCAGAGGCTGTAAGGAAAGTAGGAGGAGTGAGCCAGTCTGGGGGTGGAGTGCAGCAGTTGCTGAGAGACGCAGTGACACGGACACCCTACACAGACCCTGCACATGTGGTAGCTGTTAGCGGCGGAGAACAGTGACCAGAAAGTCAGTCAGAAAGACACCTGAAGAAAGGCAGTCGATTACGGGGACTGCTGGTAACTAGGTGTTGCCTCAGCAGCAACAGGGGGACCCTTAAGGAGACTGAGCAAGAAGCCATCTCACCTGGTCCATGCTGCCGTCAAATGGTCCAAAAAGGGGAAAAAAGGCAGTAGCGACTTCCCTGGATAGATCCCACGGTACTTCAAGTCAGAGGTTATCCGAAACAAGAAGTGCAAGGAAGGTGAGTTAATAGTTACCCTCGGAATGGCCTGAAGGGGTTCCTGGTTCCACCTGGTTGAATCTCAGCATTTCCTGGGCTCCTCACAACAAAACATCCAAAAGTGAGTAAACAAGTTGAAATACCATTTGGACTGTAACTGAGTTATTCTGCGACCTGTTGTTCTACATACCCGAGCCCCTGGGGCCAGCCTCACTCACGGGAGGCCACACAACCAGACTGCAGACTCCATCAGCCCCAGACACTCGTTAAACCTGCAGTGGCGGTCACCCATAACCCTGACCGCAAACCGTGAGTGGCGTCACGACTCCCATGTAAATAAACCTGACATACCTCTTGCCAGCGGTAATCAAGTGGAGCCCCTGTGGCGTCCCAGAAGGTGGAGTGACGTCCCTGAGGCGACCGCTACAGGTGGGCGACACACTAATACCTCATGCAACTGCTGTAAAGTGTTTTTCCGCTTAGATCCAGTCAGGTAGCTGCAATATTAGCTTTATTTTCTGTCATTGCTAGACACATTTAAGGATACTAAGAGTGGTAGATGAGTGATAGGTAGCTGCATGCCTGCCAATCTACAAGCCCTACTGCTACAGGCAACACAAAACAAGGAGACCCAATTAGTGTTAGGGGTACTTTGCATGCTGCGACATCGCTAGCTGATGCTTGTGATGCCGAGCACGATAGCACCCGCCCTCGTCGCACATGCGATATCTTGTGATAGCTGCCGTAGCAAACATTATCGCTCCGGCAGCTTCACACACACTTACCTGCCCTGCGACGTCGCTCTGGCCAGCGACCCGCCTCATTCCTAAGGGGGCGGGTCGTACAGCGTCACAGCGACGTCACACGGCAGGTGGCCAATAGAAGCGGAGGGGCGGAGGTGAGCGGGACGTAAACATCCCGCGCACCTCCTTTCTTCTGCATAGCCAGTGGAGGCAGGTAAGGAGATGTTCCTCGCTCCTGCAGCTTCACACACAGCGATGTGTGCTGCTGCAGGAACAAGGAACAACATCGTATCTCCTATTGGTGCGACATTATGAAAATGTCCGACGCTACACAGATCACCGATTTACAACGCTTTTGCGATCGTTTATCGGCGCATCTAGGCTTTACACGTTGCAACATTGTTACTGGTACCAGATGTGCGTCACTTTCGATTTGACCCCGACGATATCGCAGTAGCGATGTCGCAGCATGCAAAGTACCCCTTAGTCTGGGAATCTGACTGAATGAAAATAAAGGGTACATCAAATATGAGGCCAGTATATTCAAAGTGACCGAAAAGTCCAAATATTTTGTGTAGTGTGACAGCTGGACACCATATAAAAGCATTAGGTGGAATAAAAGAAACCATCTCACCTTAAGCAGCGTTTACTATTCTGGGAAAGGAGATGTAGGGTAAACGAGTGGTGACTGCCCTGGTAGGTAAAATAGATAACGTAAAAAAAAGTTATTGGCTACGGGCATTCATAAAAATGATCTGCTGGAGATCAAAACCTTAAAACTGTATACAGTCATACTTTCTGCATAAAAAACCCGACAAATTGGAAGTGTACCATGAAAGATAAAAAGAAAAAGATTTTTCAAATATTTGGCTTCATTACATAAATATATTGGTAGTCTTTTTACAGTTTTTAAAGGAAGAGTTGAACAACAGACAGGATGACGATGAGATTGTAGAGAAAATCCCCTACACTACAGCTCTCATTCACCCTTTTTTTTTTTTTAAAGAAAAGGTCCATGACAATCCATAGCGATGACCCACGACTTTCCCCAAAAGCGAACCTCATGACCCTGGAATTGTAGATTCCGGCCAAAATTAGGCACACACACCCCTTTTGCAATTCCCCCTTATCTGCTAATAACCACTCAGACACCAATTTATCTTTGGATAATTTTGGCCATAGCAGCCATTTATTAAACAAAAACATAACATGTAAAATTTTGCATTGTGGTAAGGTCCTTGAAGCTAAAACCCTGGTGATTCCCATAACCAAGCCAAATATAACCAAATTGCTCCCAGCCGTTACCCACACTGGCTCAGGAGCACCAAAGTGTAAGGGTTATTCCTTCATTAACCACCAAAAGCACCCACGGGGGCCCCGACATACCCCGTCGGGATCCCCCAAAAATCACCAGGTGACCAACCATTCTGCCAATGAGGGGATCCATACCCGGATGGGTTCCCCGAACCAATTTAGAACCAACTTCAAGGACCCACCAAAAACCCGCCACCAGGCCACTACGACCCGATAAACTTCCATATCGCCTCCCACAAAACTTGCAGCCCCATTGCGAACTCAAAGTCTTTAGGGAGGGCGGGTGGGACTCTCACTGGTGTCCCAGAGCGGGAAAAGTGCCGCTCCTCCCCCAGCTTCACCTTTTTACTATACCCTGACTTACTCCCCCTACCCGTGACATCATGACCTCCACTCCAATCAGTGTCATGCTGGCCTCCACACATGCCCGGGGGGAGGGGGGGGGGTCAGTGCTCCGGCCATTCTTGACCCTGGAATTGTAGATTCCGGCCAAAATTAGGCACACACACCCCTTTTCCAATTCCCCCTTATCTGCTAATAACCACTCAGACACCAATTTATCTTTGGATAATTTTGGCCATAGCAGCCATTTATTAAACAAAAACATAACATGTAAAATTTTGCATTGTGGTAAGGTCCTTGAAGCTAAAACCCTGGTGATTCCCATAACCAAGCCAAATATAACCAAATTGCTCCCAGCCGTTACCCACACTGGCTCAGGAGCACCAAAGTGTAAGGGTTATTCCTTCATTAACCACCAAAAGCACCCACGGGGGCCCCGACATACCCCGTCGGGATCCCCCAAAAATCACCAGGTGACCAACCATTCTGCCAATGAGGGGATCCATACCCGGATGGGTTCCCCGAACCAATTTAGAACCAACTTCAAGGACCCACCAAAAACCCGCCACAACGAGGGCACCTTGATAACCTTCAAGTGCCTGAGACCCCCCCTCAATAGCAAAGCTCGCTCAATACCTCCCTGCAATCCAAGTGCCCACAAGCAATCCGTACTGCATTCAAATGCACCCCATCCACCTACCAAAATTCGTCATCCTCTCGCTCCAGCTCAAAATGCCGAGCTGCGACTCCCACGTTGCAGCCCCCAAATTATTTGAGATAACCCTATGAACTTTCACCCGCACCTTATTCAGCATCTCCACAGACCATGCTTTCCGCCCAAACCCTTCTTGGAACAATGTCCCACCACACAATTATCACGCCTGGAAAAGACACCCATAACCGCAACAAGTCATGCTTAGTATCTTTATCAAAGTGCGAGAAAGCCGCTCACCCAAATAGGTCCCTCGACGCGTAAAACCAAAATGTCAGGGGGCCTGCCCAAATGAGCATAGTTATGCACCCCCTGCAACACCGTATTCCACCCCATACCCCTGATTCCAAGCCATCCGACAAGAGCCCTATCCCTCCGACAAAATTTAGCTGTCTCCTGTTCCTTCTCGTATCTGCACTCTGTGTTCCCCAGCACACATTAGAATGGCCCAAGATCCAGACCAGGCTGGAAAAAACGGGGGTGGGGGGGGTGTCTGAAAAACAAAGCACTAACAAAAATCCCAAGTAGCTCCAATACCACCCCAAAGGACGGCACCCCCCCACCCCCCCCTCCATCAGAACCAGTCTTCCGATCAATTGCCCCTGAAACATTGCGAACTCATGACTTACAACGCTGAGACTTCCATCGACCAATCTGTTTAACTGTCTTAGCAGGGAGACCACACCCAGAGGTTTCCACTGCCGTCCCAAGACGAAAAGAATGCAACGCAAACCTCGCCAACCAGACCCAATGATTTCAAACATGCCCACAAAACACTAATGAACTAATATCTGGACAAAAAGACCCGTCCTCGAGACATAACAATGGGCCATCCTGACTCGGGTGTACCTTTGCAAAGCTCAAAACGCACTGCCAATGGCACATACCCGATGCCATAACCTTCCCTAAACGAACCCGCCTGCCCCCACTTTATCCATTTTTGATTTCTGGATCCAAAATTCGATCCCCATGCTCCAAAAATAGGACGTCACTATTACCCAAGCCCCCGGGGCACGTCACCCTGGGAAATACCGATTCGCCAATACACCAAGCCCCGAAAAACCGCCAACGAAAAGCCAACCGCAACAATGATACCTTAATTCCCTACCCAAACATTCCAATAAGCTAAATCACACAGGCCGTCTACCTATGGCCCCTATGCACACCCTTCAACGCCTGAACTACCCAAAAATTTTGTTCCCAATCCTGTACACCTCGCAACCAGAAACCAAATGCCAACCCTGTAATCAAATGACTCAACTTCGTGGAAGACCAACCTATTATCGCCACTCCCCCGATTTCCCAGGAACAGTCCTAACTGGGAATCCTCATTCATCATGCCACCACCCAACCACCACTCCCAGGAACCCATGTGGCCTAATACGCCGCCCACGTGGTACCAGTCAAACTGCCTGAATCCGTGGCCTTGCTGCTTGAAGACCACGCTCCAAAGCTGCGCAGGGGACTACAAGCTGCTGCCGTCCGCCGCTACCGCAAAATCCCGGAAACAATCTCACTGAAACAGGAAAGGAAATCCGCTATTAGGTCCTCTATACCTGGTACCTGAGCTGCTGTGACCCGTATTAATTTCCCAACAAATAACAACCAACCGCCACAACACCCGAACAACTTGGGTAAAATATGCCGAGCCGTTATTAATCACTAGCACCACCCCCATATTGTCCCAGTTGAACCGGATCCACTTATTCCACAACTGGTCACTCCCCAAATGGAGTGCGACCATCATCGGAAAAAATTTCCAATAGCGACACATTCCTTGTCAACCCTTCCGCCATCCAACTTTCTGGTCACCAATCCGCACATCACTGGCCCGGAAAAAAGGCCCCGAAACCTGAGTCACCCGCAGCATCCGTAAACAATTCCTATTTGAAATTAACCACTACCTCATCCTTAAGCAACGAACCACCATTGTCCTGCTCCCCAAAAAAAAAAAAAAATTCTCCCCAAACCAACAAGGCCGCTCAATGTTCCTCCGACAAACTTATGCAGGGGTGAAGAGCAAGCACTCCAGCTGTCGCGCAAACTAGCCGACGTGAAAACTCGGCCCATTGACCTCACCCGACACGCAAAATTAAGATTCCCCCAATAGCGATTGAACCTCCTTTAATTGTAACTTCCTCACCCGGCATGCCCTTGCCACCTCAACCTTAAGCGTGGCAACCTGTCGTCAGGAAGCCGAACCTCCCAAATCACTGAGTCAATTACAATGGCCATAAACTAAATACAGGTATTTGGCCGAACAGTTCTTTCCCAGGTGCAAAAGGCACCCCAAAGCCTCACGCTATCCATTCCATTGCTGCTAGAATTCTTGTGCCTGTGCCGAAACAGCCCATCCCACACACCGACAATTCATCCCGGTAAGGTACCAGTGATGCCAAACCAGAAACATCACGCCCCCCCCATTCTAAAAAAGAACCAAAGGTTTCAACAAATGTGCCCGATACTGCACTACCCATTGGCACGCAGGGGTCTCCAAAACAATATCCCTTCCAAAAACAAACTAAGAACGAACACAATTTTGGATGAACTGGTAAGAGCCGGACAGCTGCCTCAATATCCATCTATTGCCATCAACATGCCCCTCCCACCACTCTTTACCTACTTTGTAGCCTCATCAAATGACGGATACAACACCTAACGAAGCTCAGCCAGTATACCATCATTTGCTGACCTACCCCTGGGATGAGACAAATGGTGGATTAGCCGCACTTTACCTGGCTCCTCCTTGGGCCCCCCCCCCCGAATGACGAAACCACAAAATAAGAAAAGGTAGGGGGGTGACTAACTGTGCCCCCCATTCTCCCCAACGCCACCTCCTTTCCTAACTTTCCACCTACCAGCGCCAAATGCTGATACACCGAGGGAGATTCCTGGTTGTCCCTGGAACTTCAAAAACAGGGGAAGGAATCCTGAAACCCTCCCCAAAACCCAACCTCAAACCTCAGCTTTGGCCCTAACAGGATCCCTATTGAGGTACGGCAGCATCGCAACTAAGCTCACCGGTGTCTGACCCTTGGCCATCCCAGGGGATGCTCCGTTACAATAGGTGCGGAGATGTCCAAACAACGACAAGTGGCACTGACTTGCCTTCCCCTTCATTAACTTACCAACACGAACTTGACTTCTAGGACCCTGTCTGTCCGTACTGACCACCGGCACCCCGGCTTCCTGACCGGCCGGGGAACCCTGCCCCACCCTGAAATGACTGCCCATATCTGGCTGCCGCCATCACCCGCAACCACAAGCCTATATCCTTCTGATCCCATCTTATAGATGGACGGTCGCCATCCTCTGATGACACTGCTCCTCATAACGGATCCAGGTCTACCCCCCATAAATCCTATAGGCCTCACCAATCGAGCCCATATAGCAAAACCACTGAAAACTGTTCACTGGCGCCTGTCGCCAATTACTCTTGCCCAAACTGCAACGCCTTAAACCTATTAGCATAAGTCTGAGGAATCAAGTGCCATCGCCACTTCTCCCCATCTTCCTTCTTGCTATCGTCTTTTCCCCCTTTGTCAAAATAAATTTTTGCCACCTCCTTACTCCTTTCAGTCTGAACTGCCACTAACACTGGGGAAGAGACACTCCCAACTGGACTCACTAGCCGCCATGACGGACAAATTAACCCAAGCCGCCACTGGCGCCGGGGTTTTCCTGGCCCCTAATCCGGACCCGCAACTGGCGAACGCAACTTCAAGTCTGACAACTCCCCACTCCACGCATTCCCCCTAACACCCGCTGTCACCCCCAAACCGAACCCCAGCTGACCCGTCACCCCCCCTTTACTGTGTACCTAAACAGCATGTGAAGACAAACAAAACATGTAATCATACTCACCAGGCTGCACAAAGGTATAACCTCGCCAGCCGGACCACCTGTATCCTGACGTCCCTCCTGCCGACCTAGCATGACTTGGCTCCTCCCATCCGACTCTGCTCCATTGCTGTTTTAGCCGCGCGGCCCAAGGCCCCGCCGGCCGCATATCCTGGACATGACGATCAGTAGCGCCGACCAACAGGGGGAGCTGCATATTATCCTCAGGGCTCTCCAAGCACGGCCCCCCCTGCTCCGCTCCATGTGGCCCCTCTCCCAGACAGGGCCTCTGTAGCCGCAGGCCCTGAATGCCAGGCCCGATGCAGTTCCGACCGCAGCCGCCTGGCTCCGCCCACCTCACAGGGATCCATCCGGGATACTATCGCTGCAGGGATGAGAGGCTCAGGGCGCTCGGCCGGTACATCACCAGAGCGCCCCGCCGCACCGCCGACGTCACTCGCCGATAAGGCAGCAGCAGGCCCCGCCCCCAACTCCAGCGTAGGCCTGCCGACTGCCGCCGGGCCCAGCCGCCCGTCTGAATTCCTACCAGGCCGGGGCCTGCCGGACCTCGCAGCTCGCGGCGTCCGGCCTGGAGGGTCCCCGGAGGGGGCTTCTGTGGCGACGCTGGGCCCTGGGAGTCAGGTCAGGAGACCGCCTCTCTGCCAGTCCAGACCTCCGGGGGCGCCGCTGTCGCAGGGGTGCCATCCCTGCCCCCCCCCCCGGACTCCCACCGAAGATCCTTGTTATCAGGCTCTGCAGCCACCTGGGGGGATGGTCCCAGCAGCAGCTCTCAGCCGCTCCAGGAGCTGATCCCCGGCGTCCATAGCAGGTACAGGGATGGGGACTCTCACTGGTGTCCCAGAGCGGGAAAAGTGCCGCTCCTCCCCCAGCTTCACCTTTTTACTATACCCTGACTTACTCCCCCTACCCGTGACATCATGACCTCCACTCCAATCAGTGTCATGCTGGCCTCCACACATGCCCGGGGGGAGGGGGGGGGTCAGTGCTCCGGCCATTCTAGACTTAAAAAGATAAAATTATTAAAGAAATAAAGACAAAAGACAACCTCAATTCTTTAAATCCCTCCACTCCTGTCTCCTCCACCTACTCTAGGCTCTCCACCTGTGCTCTCAATCTCACCCTTAATGTGATCATCCATTCCATCAGTGCAGAAGGAATCCCCCCAATCTCCGTACTGCGTAGCCAGGGCTCACCTCAATCAGGCATTGTTCCTAATAAAATGCATTGGGGGGGGGCATGTCCAGCAGTGCATGGATGCAGATGTGCAGCTGTTCGGCTCCTATGCTCCAAGGTCTAAAAGCCGCTCAAACCGCAAGTAATCAGGCAGAAAGTCAGTGCCCCTTTACTCTGAAATCGCAGTGCATCAGAGAGACATTAAGGAACACAAGAAAACCCAGGAGAAACCGCAGAAAATCCCTCTGAAAGTCACCAAATTTTTCACGGCATCTGAAGGTATGTAAGATGGCGCCGGCTGCTCCTGTGGAACTGTGATTCCCTGGCCGGGACAGATAGTCACAGATAGGCCCCTGCACTACACCTTTCCCTCACAGGTGACATCAGCCAACCTCAAAACCCTAGTCACCGCCCTCAGGGCTAGATGGACACACCAGGGGGTGGATCCAGGCGGTTGGAAGATGCCCACCAAGGAGTCTGGACAGCCCGGGGCGGGGAAACAGTTCAGTCTAGATTCTGTTAGAGTTCAAGTTGGAGATGAGTGTGAGCTGGAGCTGTGTGCAGCTCCAGCAGAGGCAAATACCCCAAATTGAACGGCGCCATGGTAGGAGCCCTGGTGCCTTTGGCTAGAAGGCAAGATGGCGGTCTCCGTCTGCAGGAGCCTGGAAAATGGCTCGGTGGAACCGAGGTGGACCGGGACAGGGTAGTGGCCTGCCGGTACCGACCCAGAGAACTGACTCGGAAACCGGAGCACACAGGGGGGTACTTGGACCCTGAAGCCAAGTCCAGAAGCTACTGGAACTGGTTAATTCACCGATTGAGGCCAGGACTAGAGGTCTTGTCCCACCCAAAGTCCCTATTAGAAGACAACAGCCAACCGAGGGGGATAAAAGACCACCGCCAGGGCTCATCGATCCCACGGGCCAGCGTCTGCGGGCAAGGGCTCCTTAGGCCACATCAAGCCGGAAGCGGACTCCTGAAGTTGCAAGTACAGGCAGTCCTCCATTACACAAAGGTGCAGGAGAAAGACAGAGACTACCAGCCAGGTGGGGGACCAGAACGCAGCCGGCTGCGGGCACCGACCACCATCACGTTGGTTTACCAGAGAATCGTGTGTTTCCTTCAATAGTGAGTACAGCAGTACCCTGCGGTTGCCCATCTTCCTGCACCAAGCCTCAACGGGTCCCGGGGCCACCATCCCTGCCCACGGAGGGGTTAACAACTTGCTGCATAACATCTCCCCCGGGTGCCCCGTCACTGCAGCGGTGGTGTCCAACCTCACCACATACCATGGGTGGCGTCACAAACTTAATACAGCTCAGCTATTACATATACATCCTACATCCACCACTACAAACCCCCCTTTTTGATCAAAGTGACCGCGAGACCCCTGGGTCCGGAGACCCTCGAGCCAGCCACAGAAGGTCCGGATCCGAGCAGCTCGGCTTCTGCAAGCGGGGCAGCACAGAACCATGCCTGGTGCTGCGGCTGGAGCAGAGGAGAGAAGTGAGGAAGCAGACGGGTCTACCCGGGCAATCCCCCAACTGGTGCAGGGTGTTTCGAACACAGAGTTTGGTGCGTGTGATATCTCAGAGTGGGGAGACGCAGGAGATGTCAGTGGAGTGGTAAGCAGCATGGAGGGCGAAAACGAAGCCAGGAAAGAGGACACACAGTACATGGGAAAGGTACACAGAGGAAAAGGGGAAACAGTGCAGGACCGTCAACTAATTCCTGCGGGTCCTATTACAGAACCAGCCAAGAAAGCTTTAATAGCAAAGCTGAAAGCCTTACAACAAGCTGTTCTAAACTTAAAGAACAAGATTGCAGGCCTAGGAGAGCATACAGTACATGAGGACACTAAAATGGCCGAACTCTCCACAGCTCATAATGAAGTGGTAGATTTGACAACAGCTACCGAGTAGGAGGTGGAGACTAGTGATGAGCGAGCATGCTTGTTACTACTCGGTACTCGCACGAGTATCACTGTACTCGGTCTACTCGGCGGGGACCGAGTAATCTCGCGATACTCGTGCTGTACTCGTGGTCTTCATTTCTGCATGTTGGCGCTCTTTTGAGAGCCAGCCCTCATGCAGGGATTGGCTGGCAGACCACTGCAATGCCACAGCCCTGTTAGTTGTGGAATTGCAGTGATTGGCCGGCCTGGACAGCGTGACCGAGCCTTTATACCGGCGGGCGCGCTGTGCTCTGCTCACAGCTATCCAGACAGTCAGTGCAGGGAGAGTGTCGCTGCTTCAGGGAAAGGTTTGCGGCCCTTTATAGCTATTTCCGTAGCAGGGCTGCAAACAGTGTGACCAAAAGTCCTTCTCAGGACTATTCTAGTTGTATACAGGCAGGCAGGGTATAGCCAGGTCGGAGTACAGTAGCAGAGTCCTTCTCAGGACTATTGTTGCTGTATACAGGCAGGGTATAGCCAGGTTGGAATACAGGCTAGTGACCAAAAGAGTCCTTGTCAGGACTATTGTAGCAGTATACAGGCAGGCAGGCAGGCAGGCAGGCAGGGTATATAGCCATTCCTAGTGGTGACCGTATACCAGCCTTCATCATATCTGGGGCTGGTGTATACAGTCTAAAACAGTCCAGATAGTGTCAGACTTCTCAGTAATTGTCGCTCCTAAAAACCTGTTAGGTTCTTATTGCGTCCGTGCTTGCATTTAAAAACCGCACGTGTGTGCCTGTCGGTGGCAGCGTACAGGTGCACGTTTTTCACAAACTATTATATAACGCACAAGTGTAGTGTATAATACACGTCAGTCAGCAGTGTCTGATAGTGTCAGACTTCTCAGTAATTGTCGCTCCTAAAAACCTGTTAGGTTCTTATTGCGTCCGTGCTTGCATTTAAAAACCGCACGTGTGTGCCTGTCGGTGGCAGCGTACAGGTGCACTTGTGTGCATTTTTCACAAACTATTATATAATGCACAAGTCTAGTGAATAATACACGTCAGTCAGCAGTGTCTGATAGTGTCAGACTTCTCAGTAATTGTCGCTCCTAAAAACCTGTTAGGTTCTTATTGCGTCCGTGCTTGCATTTAAAAACCGCACGTGTGTGCCTGTCGGTGGCAGCGTACAGGTGCACTTGTGTGCATTTTTCACAAACTATTATATAACGCACAAGTCTAGTGAATAATACACGTCAGTCAGCAGTGTCTGATAGTGTCAGACTTCTCAGTAATTGTCTCTCCTAAAAACCTGTTAGGTTCTTATTGCGTCCGTACTTGCATTTAAAAACCGCACGTGTGTGCCTGTCGGTGGCAGCGTACAGGTGCACTTGTGTGCATTTTTCACAAACTATTATATAACGCACAAGTCTAGTGAATAATACACGTCAGTCAGCAGTGTCTGATAGTGTCAGACTTCTCAGTAATTGTCGCTCCTAAAAACCTGTTAGGTTCTTATTGCGTCCGTGCTTGCATTTAAAAATCGCATGTGTGTGCCTGTCGGTGGCAGCGTCAGGCTCCATATTGTCCCTGGATAGAGATGTGCATGAGGGCCTCAAAACATTGTTCCCATTGCAAAGGAGCGGGTCTCCTGTCGTTGTAATGCCCATTCTGAAAGAATGGGCGAAAAAATTTACCACTGGGGGTATACCTGAAACAAAGGCCTAACTCTTGTAACGGTCATCATGATGGCGCATGAGGAGAAGGAGGAGCAGTCCAGCGATTAGCCAAAGTCCAGAAGTGTGTTACCATGGGTGAGTGGAGGTACATGGCAAAATCCCGTTACAAACTTTAAATTCCGCTGTCATTTGCTGGTGGTGTGGTGAAGTCTGGCCCAATCCAACCCTTGTTCATCTTGTTTAGAGTCAGCCTGTCAGCATTTACAGTTGACAGGCAGGTGCGTTTATCTGTAATGATTCCACCTGCGGCACTAAAAACACGCTCTGACAAAACGCTAGCGGCAGGGCAGGCCAGGACTTCCAAGGCGTAGAGAGCCAATTCATGCCACGTGTCCAGCTTGGATACCCATTAATTGTAAGGCACAGAGGAATGTCAGAGTACAGTTGTTTGATCTGCAAGGTACTCCTTGAGCATCTGGGCAAACTTAGGATTTCTTGTGGCACTACCCCGCACCTCAGGGGCTGTGGTATGTGAGGGGCTGAGAAAACTGTCCCACATCTTAAAGACTGTTCCCCTACCTCTGGCGGATTGGACTTGTGTCCCTCTCGGCTGTACGCCTTGGTTGTCCACTGATTCCTGACCTATGCCGCTATCGTTTTGTGAGGGGAATGCTTTGCCTACTTCCGTGACTATGGCCTTCTGGAACTGCTGCATTTTTCCTGACCTCTCCGCCTCGGGAATAAGAGACATAAAGTTCTCCTTGTAGCGTGGGTCTAACAGTGTTACCAACCAGTAATGATTGTCGGCCAAGATGTTCTTAACGCGAGGGTCACGAGACAGGCAGCTTACCATAAAGTCAGCCATGTGTGCCAGACTCTTAACAGCCATCACTTCAGTATCCTGACCAACACGATGACTGAACATGCTGTCCTCCTCCTCCTCCTCCTCCTCCTCCTCATCATCATCTACCCTGTCCTCTGGCCAGCCACGCTGAACCGAGGATATGACTGCATGTCATATCCTCAATTTGGCCAGAGAGTTGCTCCATGTCTTCATCCTCCTCCTCGTCATAGTCCTCCACTGCACGTTGTGATGAGACGAGGCTGGGCTGTGTGTTATCACCCACACCCACTACTGTTTCTTGCTCAAACTCATCGCGCTCCGCCTGCAATGCATCATGGTTGTTTTTTGAGCAGAGACCATTTTAGAAGGCAGAGAAGCGGTATGGTGACGCTAATAATGTCGTCATCGCCGCTCACCATCTTGGTGGAGTCCTCAAAGTTTTGGCGGATGGTACATAGGTCGGACATCCATCTCCACTCCTCAGGTGTTATGTGTGGAGTTTGACCCATTTCCCTACGGCTTAGGTGATGCAGGTACTCAACAACTGCCCTCTTCTGCTCACATATCCTGACCAACATGTGCAGAGTTGAATTCCAACGCGTGGGGACATCACACACCAGTCTGTGAGCCGGAAGATGCAAATGGCGCTGAAAGCCAGCAAGGCCGGCTGAGGCAGTAGGTGACTTTCGAAAATGTGCAGACAGGCGGCGAACTTTTACCAGCAGATCAGACAGCTCTGGGTATGACTTTAGAAACCGCTGAACCACGAGGTTGAGCACATGGGCCACGCATGGAACATGTGTCAGCTGGCCTCGCCTCAAAGCCGCCACCAGGTTCCGGCCATTGTCACACACGACCTTTCCTGGCTTTAGGTTCAGAGGTGTGAGCCAGTGATCTGCCTGCTGTTTCAGAGCTGTCCACACCTCTTCTGCATTGTGGGGTTTGTCACCTATGCAGATTAGCTTCAGCACAGCCTGTTGCCGCTTCGCCGAGGCAGTGCTGCAGTGCTTCTGTGTCGCCCTGGACAAGCCAGGGGCCACAGAGCACAACACTTACACACCCCACACTCCCTGCAGGCATATCATAGTCAAAACACAAAATCCTTGTTGCCTTCCCCAGGGGCTGTTGTCCACACCAGGGGGTGGAGCCAGGCGGTTGGTCTCCACCCACCAAGGAGGAGGGAAAACACAGGCAGTGAGAGTTAAGCTAAGGAAGTTGAAGGAGGAAAGTAGTAGAGAGGAGAAAAGTGACAGCAAAGAGCCTGAAGTTGGTCCGGGTGTGTGGCCCGGACAGGACAGCAAGGTTGGCAGGATGTGGTGACCGTCTGCAGTGGAGGCCGATTGGAGTCTGCCGTAAGGACCGTGGACGGGTGGTGACCCGGCCGTACCGGATCGGTATACAAAGAGAAGCCAGCACCATTGGCAGGGGCCTTTCGGATCCCGGCAAGGCTTGGTGTCGCCGTGAATTTGCCAAATCCGTTAGTGAAGGGGACCTCAGGGTTTCCAAACAGCCAAGTCACGATAGAAGGCAACCGTCCAACCGTGAAGGGGAGACACCGCCACCGCCAAGGGCAACCGTCTCCCAGGGCCAGCGCCTGTGAGCAAAAGGGGCTCCTCCGGCCCATATCCAGGTCGGGGAGCGGGTTACCGGTGGGAAACCATCACTACCAACACTGAACTTAGGTGCAGGGAGAGACAGTCATCACTAACCTGCAGGGAGGAACAACCGCAGCCGTCCGAGGGACCCGTCCATCCAGCCACTTGTTTTACCGTGAACTGTGTCATCATCATTGGGCTGAGTGAGTACCTCCGTGCCGTGCGGCACAGCGCTGCCCCTGCGACCTTGCACCTCATCAGGCCCCGCAACCCGCCTGTCATCCATCTCTACCCCATCACCGGGCCCTGGGACAACCAACCCCCCTACCCACGGCGTGGAGAAATAACAACAAAGCTGCTCCCTGTCACAGGCTCCCGGGATCCCCGTCCAGAGCAGCGGTGGTGTCCACACAATCACCACAACCGTGGATGGCGTCACGGACAATATTCTCAAAACCCAAACGACCCCTTTTCACTCACGGGCGATGAGCGCCGCTCGAGTCCCCGGGATCCGGCCATCGCTCGAGCCACCGAGCAGCAGCAGCCGTAGAGCAGCGGCAGCCGGACCCGAGCAGTGGGAGAGCGCAGCGTCCCCTCCTCCGCCCGCAACACTTCCAGCTTGGGACTGGTGTGTAGGGTAAAGTGGATGAGGATGCACAGGAGGAGGAGGAGGCTGAGGAGCATGACATTCCGGAGCTGTAGAGTGTGGGTGAAACCCTGACTGAGGTAGGGCCTGCAAAACTTAATGTGTGAAGGACGTGTTCCGTCCCTCGCTCAGACTGGGTCCCAGCTTCCACAATATTAACCCAGTGTGACGTCAACGAGATGTAGCGGCCTTGCCCACATGCACTTGTCCACGTGTCTGTGGTTAGGTGGACTTTGGCTGAAACAGCGTTGTTCAGGGCACGTGTGATGTTTTGTGACACGTGGTTATGCAATGCGGGGACGGCACACCGGGAGAAATAGTGGCGGCTGGGGACCGAGTAATGTGGGACAGCTGCCACCATCAGGTCGCGGAATGCTTCTGTCTCAACCAGCCTAAAAGGCAACATTTCAAGCGCAAGCAGTCGCGAAATGTTAGCATTTAGAAGTGTGGCATGTGGGTCGTTGGCAGTGTATTTGCGCCTGCGTTCAAAGGTTTGCTGAATGGATAACTGAACGCTGCGCTGGGACAAGGACGTGCTTGATGATGGTGTTATTTCTGCGTGGGCAACTGCAGGTGCAGGGCCGGAGGAGGCTTGTTCTCGGGCAGCATGGACAGGGGATTGGCTCGCATGCACAACAAGCGAAGACGAAGCAGTGACATCAGCAAGCACTGCTCCTCGACTCTGTTGTACATCCCACAAAGTCGGGTGCTTGGCTGACATGTGCCTGATCATGCTGGTGGTGGTCAGGCTGCTAGTTTTGGTACCCCTGCTGATGCTGGCACGGCAGGTGTTGCAAATGGCCTTTTTAGAATCATCTGGAGCCAACTTAAAAAACTGCCAGACTCGGGAAGACCTAACATTTGTACAGGCACCTTGTGTCGTGTTGTTCCGGGGAACAGTTGCCTGACGTCTGCCTGGGGCCACCACCCTGCTTCTTACTGCCTGTTGGGATGCTACGCCTCCCTCCCCCTGTGCACTGCTGTCCTCGCTCTGCATATCCTCCTGCCAGGTTGGGTCAGTTACTGGATCATCCACCACGTCGTCTTCCTCTTCCGCACCCTGCTCCTCCTCCTGACTTCCTGACAATTGTGTCTCATCATCGTCCACCCCTTGTTGAGACACGTTGCCAACTTCGTGAGAACGTGGCTGCTCAAATATTTGGGCATCTGTACATACAATCTTGTCATGGCCCACTTCAACAGGAGCTGGCGAGAGGCCAGAATGTGTGAATGGAAACGTGAACGAACAGCTCTTCCGAGTGTCCAAGTGTGGGATCAGTAATGTCCGTGGACGTGTACTCGGCCTGGTGGTAGGAAGGAGGATCAGGTTCTGAAATGTGCGGTGCAGTATCACGGCTACTGACACTTGACCGTGTGGAAGACAGAGTGTTTGTGGTGGTGCCAATCTGACTGGAAGCATTATCCGCTATCCAACTAACAACCTGTTGACACTGGTCTTGGTTCAAGAGCGGTGTACTGCTGCGGTCCCCAAGAATTTGGGACAGGACGTGCGAGCGACTAGATGTGGCCCTCTGTTGTGGCGAAATTAGAGCTTGCCCACGACCTCGGCCTCTGCCTGCACCACCATCACGTCCACTTCCTTGTTCCTTGCCAACGCCCTTGCGCATTTTGCAATGCTGTGCTGACGTGTATTCACTAGACTTGTGCGTTATATAATTGTGCTTCTTACTGCCTGTTGGGATGCTACGCCTCCCTCCCCCTGTGCACTGCTGTCCTCGCTCTGCATATCCTCCTGCCAGGTTGGGTCAGTTACTGGATCATCCACCACGTCGTCTTCCTCTTCCGCACCCTGCTCCTCCTCCTGACTTCCTGACAATTGTGTCTCATCATCGTCCACCCCTTGTTGAGACACGTTGCCAACTTCGTGAGAACGTGGCTGCTCAAATATTTGGGCATCTGTACATACGATCTCCTCATGACCCACTTCAACATGAGCTGGCGAGAGGCCAGAATGTGCGAATTGAAACGTGAACAGCTCTTCCAAGTGTCCAAGTGTGGGATCATTAATGTCCGAGGACGTGTACTCAGCCTGGTGGTAGGAAGGAGAATCAGGTTCTGAAATGTGCGGTGCAGTATCACGGCTACTGACACTTGACCGTGTGGAAGACAGAGTGTTTGTGGTGGTGCCAATCTGACTGGAAGCATTATCCGCTATCCAACTAACAACCTGTTGACACTGGTCTTGGTTCAAGAGCGGTGTACTGCTGCGGTCCCCAAGAATGTGGGACAGGACGTGCGAGCGAGTAGATGTGGCCCTTTGTTGTGGCGAAATTAGAGCTTGCACACGACCTCGGTCTCTGCCTGCACCACCATCACGTCCACTTCCTTGTTCGTTGACAACGCCCTTGCGCATTTTGCAATGCTGTGCTGATGTGTATTCACTAGACTTGTGCGTTATATCCAAGTTTTTGCAAAACGCACACAAGTGCAGCGGAAAGCTGCCACCAACAGGCACACACGTGCGGTTTTTAAATGCAAGCACGGAGGCACTAAGAACCTAACAGGTCTCTATCCAGGGACAACGTGGAGCCTCCCAATTTTTGGCTGCCCTGCCTAAGGGCTATACTACAATAGACCCACTTCCTTACAATGGGCACTTCAGGTTTACAGGCCCTCATGCACGTCTCTATCCAGGGACAACGTGGAGCCTCCCAATTTTTGGCTGCCCTGCCTAAGGGCTATACTACAATAGACCCACTTCCTTCCAATGGGCACTTCAGGTTTACAGGCCCTCATGCACGTCTCTATCCAGGGACAACGTGGAGCCTCCCAATTTTTGGCTGCCCTGCCTAAGGGCTATACTACAATAGACCCACTTCCTTCCAATGGGCACTTCAGGTTTACAGGCCCTCATGCACGTCTCTATCCAGGGACAACGTGGAGCCTCCCAATTTTTGGCTGCCCTGCCTAAGGGCTATACTACAATAGACCCACTTCCTTCCAATGGGCACTTCAGGTTTACAGGCCATCATGCATGTCTCTATCCAGGGACAACGTGGAGCCTCCCAATTTTTGGCTGCCCTGCCTAAGGGCTATACTACAATAGACCCACTTCCTTCCAATGGGCACTTCAGGTTTACAGGCCATCATGCACGTCTCTATCCAGGGACAACGTGGAGCCTCCCAATTTTTGGCTGCCCTGCCTAAGGGCTATACTACAATAGACCCACTTCCTTCCAATGGGCACTTCAGGTTTACAGGCCCTCATGCACGTCTCTATCCAGGGACAACGTGGAGCCTCCCAATTTTTGGCTGCCCTGCCTAAGGGCTATACTACAATAGACCCACTTCCTTCCAATGGGCACTTCAGGTTTACAGGCCATCATGCACGTCTGTATGCAGGGGCATTGGTGAACCTCACAATTTTGGACTGCCCTGGCAAAGGAAAATACTACAAAGACTCACTTCCTCAAAATGGGCACATTAGACTCAGAGTCCTTTATGTACATCTCTTCTCAGGGACATCGGAGTGCCACACAATGTTTTACGTAAAATCTTTCATGTAGTAATCTCAAAAAGTAACATACATTAGCTCTATCTCACTATTGGTTATGTGCCCTTAACATTTCCGCCATGAAAATTCATTTTGGTGTCATTTTGGAAGGTTTTCTGGTGAGTCCGTAAAAATGGCGTAAAACGCGGACTAAATTGTTCACAGCTGTGACTTTTGAGTGATAAATGCTCAAAGGGGTCTTCCCCATGCTGTTGCCATGTCATTTGAGCACTCTTCTGAGACTTTTGTGCCATTTTTAGGGTTTCTACATGCTGCCGGTGGTCATTTCACAAAAATACTCGGGTCTCCCATAGGATAACATTGGGCTCGTTGCTCGGGCCGAGTACACGAGTATCTTGGGAGGCTCGGCCCGAGCTTCGAGCACCCGAGCTTTTTAGTACTCGCTCATCACTAGTGGAGACCCTTAAGGCTAAAATAGTGGTTTTGGAGGACAGATTGCAATAACATCCACCTCAGGGGTATCCCAAAGATGGTCAAGCAAAAAAATCTGGTGGAATTTCTGATGGACTTTTTTGCCATACTTCTGCCTGATGCGGCGCTGGACCACGCGCACAGGCTGGTTCGTTCATCTCTATTGTGGTCCTCCACTATTTTGATTTTTAGAGTGCTAGGCAAGTGTTTACAAGATCTGATGGCTGAAGCTTTTTGGGACAAAGATAGAGACGGCTGCTTTTTTTTTATAAAACTGTGAAACTTACAGCATCTTGCATTTCTTATCGATAATAGTGAACAAGCTATCACCCTAACAGGCTAATTAAGGTCTGAAACCTTGGTCAAAGTTATCTGAGCAAACAAATCTCCTTTGCATCAGCCCATTTTCTTTTTTGTAATTTTTTATATGTAAAATATATAAATATTTGTATTTTATTTGCCTAAAATACAAAGGAAATCTGTAATCTTTAACTTTATGTCTTTTAGAGATAATTTAATCTTCAATTCTTTAACTGTTCACAATAATAATAGTTTCAAACATGGGTGACCAAATCTTTGCATGCCACTGTAGATTAATAAAAATACTGTAGTATAAGATAATTATTACAATATATTATACTTGATTTTGCTGTTCTTATATCTATCTAAGTCTAATAGCTAATTATTTATTTCTGTAAAAATAAACTGTGACATAAATTGAGCCCAGATACTGATCAGTGATGTACGTCATTGATCAGCGCTCTGTGGCAGCAAGACTCCCGGATAGAAGTTATTATTATTATTATAATTATTATTAATATTTATTATTATAGTGCCATTTATTCCATGGCGCTTTACAGTGAAAGAGGGTATACATACAACAATCATTAACAGTACAAAACAGACTGGTATAGGAGGAGAGAGGACCCTGCCCGCGAGGGCTCACAGTCTATAGGGAATGGGTGATGGTACAATAGGTAAGGACAGAGCTGGTTGCACAGTGGTGTACTGGACTGAGGATTATTGTAGGTTGTAGGCTTGTTGGAAGAGATGGATCTTGAGGTTCCTCTTGAAGCTTTCCACGGTAGGGGAGAGTCTGATATGCTGAGGTAGAGCGTTCCAGAGTATGGGGGAGGCACGGGAGAAATCTTGTACGCGATTGGGGGAAGAGGAGATAAGAGAGGTGTAGAGAAGGAGATCTTGTGAGGATCTGAGGTTGCATGTGGGTAGGTACCGGGAGACTAGGTCACAGATGTAAGGAGGAGACATGTTGTGGATGGCTTTGTATGTCATGGTTAATGTTTTGAACTGGAGTCGTTGGGTGATGGGAAGCCAGTGAAGGGATTGGCAGAGTGGCGAGGCTGGGGAATAGCGAGGGGAGAGATGGATTAAGCGGGCCGCAGAGTTTAGGATAGATTGGAGGGGTGCAAGAGTGTTGGAAAGGAGGCCAGAGAGCAGGAGGTTGCAGTAGTCGAGGCGGGAGATGATGAGGGCATGCACTAATGTTTTAGTTGTGCAAGAGTAAAAAGTAACAGAACAAAAATGATTCTGTCCAAAAAATGAGTACGGGCCCTGATCACTGATGTACGACACTGATCCGCGCTCACGTCACAAAATGCACACATCGAAGTGGTGCAAACAAAATATTGTGTCACTGCCCTTTTGAAACAAAACTGGCTCCTGACAAGGGGGAGGTGGGTAGGTGGAATTAAGGGGAATATGTTGTGATGATCACAATATTGAGTCACACACATCAGTAGCAGAAGAAGGAGGCACTGGAGAACAGCAGCAGCACTTGAGTACTACAAGTCCCAGCAGGTCAAACAACAGGACCAAATTCACAGAACTGCTCTGCACATCGTGCCTGAATGGAATGGAGACATACAGAGCTGCAACAACGTTTTAAAGATACCTATTTTGCTGTGATTCATCAGTCTGCACAGATCAACCAATCACAGTGATCGCAGTGGGTGGAACCAACATGCTTTACTGCTGGTAATGCTCGTGGGTGTGAGCAGGGAGTGGACCCATTGGACCGCAGCACACAGTACACCTGAAGGGCTTCAGTATGGCACACACTAGGTTTTTACCAGAGCTCTGATGGTGATGGGGGAATTTGGCTGCAGGTGGCAACCAAGTGCCATTCAGGGAGACAGGGTGCTGCAACAGGTGGCCACAGGGCTATGGACACTGACAGTCTTAGATATGGTTGTTGCAGCTGGGATGGATGCAGCTGAGGGCTTGGAGATATAGCTGGTATGGATTGGTGCAGCAGCAGATACGGCAGATCAAGCTAGCATGAATTGAAGCAGCAGTGGGTATGACAGATACAGCTGGCATGGATTGATGCAGCAGCTGATATTTCAAGTACTGGAAAAAAGATGGTATTAGTGATACAGCACACAGAAGATAGTAGAAGCAGCAGCACAACGGACCTGACAGTTAGCAATGTATGGATCACGTTGCCCAGGCACCTCCCATAGGGGGAGAGTGCCTTAAATATCTGGTGCCTCTCAGCCACATGTTGGGAGGCCTATCCAAGTTAAGGTGAACTGACCCTTTAAGAATAGATGTTTGCACGCCCTAAGTGTACTCCTAGGAGACCTGTGTGGCATGCACAGACTCTGGTAGCCAGTGGCAGGAAGCAGGGAAGAAACAACCACAGTTGAGTGGCTTGCTAGGTGGGTGTGTCAGTATCCCCATCAGGAGAGGGGGCAGGAAGTGCAGAGAAGCCGGTGTCTGCGTTACAATGCAGCGATTGTCTGATCACATTTTACAGGAGAACAATAAAGCTGTCAAAAGACATGGAAATCAGATGAACATGACTGCAGTCCCCGACAGATGAGCAGCAAAACCCTCCTGGGCATTGAGGCAAGATAGCCTGCCTCAATGCCCAGGAGGGTTTTGACACCCCTATGGAACAGAAATCTGATGTATCACAACGCGCTGTGGAAGTGCAGTGACCATGTCAAAGGATGCAGTGATAGGGTGAAGACAGCTGCTAATCCCGAAAGCAGGCCATCTTTCCTCAATGCAAGAGATGAGCAACCCCCCTAGTGTTCGAGTTCGGTTCGGTTCGTCGAACGGCGGCTCAGTTCGGCGAACGTTCGACGAACACCTTCGTACCCCATTGAAAACAATGGCAGGCAAACAAAAACACATACAAACACATTAGACATGTACACATACAATTAATAAACATTGCCATTACACTTAAAGGTCCCCGGGACGCGTCCTGCACTCTGTCTCCCGCCACTTTTCCTTCCGATCATCGCTGCGTCCTCCTGTTAACCAGCACTGATGATAGGACCTTCCGTGACGTCGTCATAGCATGTGACCAGTCACGTGTCTATTATCGCATTGGCTACAGACTGGCCACATGGCTAGATGTCAAGCTAGCTCCTGTGAGTGCATCTCTCCGGTACGCGGCGCTCGTTTGAGCATCTCGGTGTACAGGCGAGATGCTTGGGCACACACTTGGCTCCCCGGCGCTGGGAATCAGGTGAAAAAGTATTTTTTCTCTGTGTGGTGTCTTCTTTTTAACCCTTTATTGGAGATTCTTAATGGCCGGGTCAACCTTGCCTGACATTAGGAATCTCTGGCTTAATACTAGCTAGTAAAACAAAGCTATTATTAACCCTTTATTACCCAACAAGCCAACCGGCTTCAGGGCTGCTGGAAGAGTTGGATACAGCGCCAGATGATGGCGCTTCTATGAAAGCGCCATTTTCTGGGGTGGCTACGGACTGCAATTCTCAGCAGAGGGGCCCAGAAAGCTCGGGCTAACCTGTGTTGCGGATTCCAATCCCCAGCTGCCTGTACCTGGCTGGACACAAAAATGGGGCGAAGCCCGCGTAATTTTTTTTAAAATTATTTCATGAAATTCGTGAAATAATTAAAATAAAAAGGGTTTCCCTATATGTTTCCAGCCGGGTACAAATAGGCAGCTGAGGGTTGGGGGCAGCCCATAGCTGCCTGCTGTACCTGGCTAGCATGCAAAATATGGCGAAGCCCATGTCATTTTTTGGGGGGCTAAAAACTCCTGCATACAGTCCTGGATGGAGTATGCTGAGCCTTGTAGTTCTGCAGCTGCTGTCTGCTCTCCTGCATACACTAGTGAATGGAGCACACTGACCCATGTAGTTCTGCTCCCCCTGTCTCTACCTCCAGCATACAGTCCTGGATGCAGCATGCTGAGCCTTGTAGTTCTGCAGCTGCTGTCTGCTCTCCTGCATATGTGCCACCCAAAAACCAGCCGTCGGGCTGCTCGGATCTGGATCTATGGTATGGCTCGATGGGTTTTCCGGACCCGGGGGTCGCGCGGACACTTTGAATAAAAAGGGGACGTATGTGTGACACGCTGGACTAGTCAGGTCATCCCAGGTAGTCCCATGCACATACACGCCCCTCCCCTTTAGCAAGGTGACAGCAGCCAAACTACAAAACCCTTGTCACCACCCTCCGGGTTTAATGTTCACACCAGGGGGGTGGAGCAAGGCAGTTGGCTCCGCCCACCGATGAGTTCACAGGCCCGGAGGCGGGAAAAAACGTAGTCTAGTCTGAGATGAGTTTGAGTCAAGTTCAAGGGCATACCTGTGCTCAGGCCTGCCAAAAAGTCTACACCAGGTGTCTGGGTTGTAGCCCAGTCACCTCTGGCAAGGAGGAAGACGGTGGTGGCCGCCTGCAGGAGCTGGGATTACAGTCGGTGGAACCATAGGAACCGGGGACGGGCGGTGGCCCGCCGGTACCAAACCGGGGAGCCGATTGGAAACCGGAGCACCAGGAGGGGTACTCAGACCCAGTACGAGGCCCAGAAACAACTAGGCTGAGTCAAATCAACTGATTCAGGACTGGCCTATAGGACCTTTCCCACACAAGTCCCGAATGAAGACAACAGCCCAATCATTATGGTAAAGCCACCGCCAAGGCATAGAGACCCAAGGGGTCAGCGTTTGCAGGCAAACAGGGCTCTCCTGACACATAACAAGCCGGGGAGCGGACTACCATTGCTCAGGCATAGGAGTCGTGATTTTACACAAGCAAGGTGCAGGAGAAAGGCGGAAACCACCAACCTGTTAAGGGGAAAACTGCAGCCGACTGCGGGCACCGTTCATCATCTTGTTTGGTTTACCAGAGACTCCAGCGTGTTTTCTCATAGTGAGTACAACTGTGCCTTCGGGCTGCGCACCGCACCGCATCGCAACGACACCCCAGCACACATCTATCCCCTCGCCTCAGCACCTGCCTCGGGCCCCCGGGACTACCATCCCCCTACCCACGGAAGGGGGCAACACCAAGCTGCACAACACCGTCCCTGGGAGCCTAGTCAACGGCAGCGGTGGTGTCCATCCATTCACCACAACCCATGGGTGGCGTCACGAACTTAAAGCCCCTACAGACCACCGCGGCTCCGGCCGTGGACCTCCCCACCGAAGTCCCTACGTGTAGCGCCAACCCCCTTTCAGAGCGATGTGACCCCCGGGTCCGTAGAAAGCTCGAGCCACCTACCCACGAACACGGATCCGAACGGCTCGGCAGCCGGCCGACCCCTGGGGCGGTACACATCGACTCTTCTGGCATCATGAACAGGATTGAACCCATCCACTTACCTGTGGAAGTGCGCCTTGAAGTTATCGTCAGCCGAGTCCCGTTGAAAAATTGCAGAATCCGCCATCTTGTCACCTTCCTGTGGCGCGAAGTTTCCTGCCCAAGCCGTCCTCTCCAAGCGAAAAGGGCGCGATAGTAAAGCCCCGCCCCCTGAGAGCGGAGCGGTGCAGAAGGCAAGTGGAGTGCCCCGAAAAGACCAAGGGGGGGGGGCGGGCGAAGATCCTGCCTCATGTGACTGAGGGAATAAAGGGCAGGGACTCCAGGACTCTGCCACCCGTCTGGTTCCTGGAAATGCAACTAGCAACATGTCCGCCCCGTCCGAAGAGCAAGAGTTTACCTAGCCTGCGCCTGGAACAGCGGCGTGGGTGGAAGCCCTGACTACGATGATGTGCTGCCGTCTCCAAGGCCAAGTACGCTTCCTCATAGAGCGATGGGCGGTCGAGATGGAGGGGATAGCCGCCGCCGTGAGGGGCCCGTGAAGTGGCGACAGTGTTGGAGGAAAGGGTACGTGACCCACGCCCCTGTGTCCTGGAGGGACCGGCCGCTGCGGCTGAGGGACCTGGTCTGCTCCCGTCCTCCTTGCTGCCTCCCCCACTGCCCGTAACGGTTGCCGCTACCTCTCCGCCAGATTCCCACACCCATCACCGTTGGCAGACTCCGTCCCAGACGCCTCCAAGGAGCCACCTGTCGCCACAGCACATGGACAGCCGCCCGATCGGCCCGCACTACCCCCGCTCCCGTGGAAGGCCAATTCCCGGAAGGTGCCCGTGCCTGACGTGATCCCGCCGGTCCTGGAGGAGGCTGTCCCTGAGGAGAACCCGGCCCCGGCAGTCCGCCCGGCCAGGGAGGAGGAGGGCGCTGCCCGGCGGAAGAAGGCCCAGCTGGTGAGGCTGGTTGTCTCCGGGTCTCAGACCTCGGCTGAGGTCCCACGGGGTGGCCGTTGTCAAGCAGCAGGGCCAGCCGTGACACAGCGGGGTTCCCCACGGAGGGCGTCGGTCATCGCTGGCACCGGGGAGCACCGACTGGGCCAGACCCCTGCACCAAGAGACCCTGGGCAGGTAGATGCCCCCTACTGGAAGCGGCCGCCGAACCAGCTTGGCCGGGAGATCGAGGCCCGGGAGAAGCTGAGAGCGTAGATTTTAGCCCGTACCATTCGGGAAAAAGAAAATCTAAGAAGCGCCACCTACCAGGTGCGGGGCCCAAGGTACGAGGGCCAGGTCCAGTGATTTGACCCCGACCGTGGATGGGGATTTATATACGAGCCCGGCCTGGAGGCTGAAGTTTTTGTCTCCCGTCAGGATGTGTACCCGCATCTGCCCGTGGGCCACCCAGACCGTGACCTGGCACCCGGTGAACTGGTCAGCTACACTCGACATTGCGGGGAGAGGGGCTGGTTTGCCCTTAGCGTCCAGAAAAGGGCACACCAAGAACGCCCGAGGTGCTCCCAGTCCCCTTCCCCACCGTACCGCTCTGAGGTTGCAGTGGAGTAGGAATACGAGGAACATGAAAGTTAAGGGCAGCGGATCCCGGCTGCCAAGTTGAACACAGTCCCCGTTGGGACCATACTGCCCGTCCCCGTTGGGACTTTGGTTTTGCCCCGTTCGTAGAGACAAGGCCGAGAACTTGCAGGCCACCCAAAAATTTTTGGGTTTGTAAATAAGTCCCTTGTCCGGCCTGTCCCATTTCACGACCTCCGGAGAGGCAGACTGGAGGATGGGCCTGCGGGAAAGAGATGGCCGAGGCCTGTCATCATTGCAACCGGTGGCGATCCTCCGGGTCAGGGGTCCCCTGGACGTGGGGCCTCTGAGAGACAAACAGGCGTGAAACCCTGCACCCGTCCCATATAACAACGCCTGGGCCCATTCCTGGACTGAGGAAAAGGGGTACTGTCCGTTTCTTAGGGGCAGCATCAAGGCTAGGTTTGTTTGGGTGGGTGACTGAAGGACCCGATCCCATTCCCACATTAATAAAAATGTTTTATGTTTGCAACGTTAAAAAATGTGCCTCCCGCAAGGGAAGATTTAAAATATTCTTGAAGTTTATTATACTTGTAACCTGTTCTTCAAATCTTTTACAGTTAAAGCAACAAAAATAAACCGGTGGTGGACGGGCAGCCCACGGACGATCTGCATTAAACCAAGGGGGAATGTGACGCCCTGGACTAGTCAGGTCATCCCAGGTAGTCCCATGCACATACACGCCCCTCCCCTTTAACAAGGTGACAGCAGCCAAACTACAAAACCCTTGTCACCACCCTCCGGGTTTGATGTTCACACCAGGGGGCGGAGCCAGGTGGTTGGCTCCGCCTACCGAGGAGTTCACAGGCTCGGAGGCAGAAAAAACAGTAGTCTAGCCTGAGACGAATTTGAGTCAAGTTCAAGGGCATACCTGTGCTCAGGCCTGCCAAAAAGTCTTCACCAGGTGTCTGGGTTGGAGCCCAGTTACCTCTGGCAAGGAGGCAGACGGTGGTGGCCGCCTGCAGGAGCTGGGATTACAGCCGGTGGAACCGTAGGACGGGCGGTGGCCCGCCGGTACCAAACCGGGGAGTCGATTGGAAACCGGAGCACCAGGAGGGGTACTCAGGGGGACCCAGTACAAGGCCCAGAAACAACTACGCTGAGCCAAATCAACTGATTGAGGACTGGATTTTAGGACCTTTCCCAAACAAGTCCCAACTGAAGACAACAGCCCATTAGGGTAAAGCCAAGGCATAGAGACCCAAGGGGCCAGCATTTGCAGGCAAACAGGGCTCTCCTGACACATAACAAGCCGGGGAGCGGACTACCGTTGCTCAGTCATAGGAGTCGTGATTTTACACAAGCGAGGTGCAGGAGAAAGGCGGAAACCCCCAACCTGTTAAGGGGAAAACTGCAGCCGGCTGCGGACACCATTCACCATCTTGTTTGGTTTACCAGAGACTCCAGCGTGTTTTCTCATAGTGAGTACAACAGTGCTGTTACGGTTGCTGCGAGCACTGGAGACTATGTCCAGATTTCTTGCTACTGCACATGTGCGAGCGCTGGAGACTAAGTCCAGATTTCTTGCTACTGCACATGTGCGAGCGCTGGAGACTAAGTCCTATCTTGGAGCCATTGCACATGTGCGGGTGACATCATCGCTGACACGAGGTTACATGTCTCTGACACCTTCTATGCCGATTGGTCGCTGGTCATGTGCTTGTGACGCCTTGCTCGGTGATAGGCCAGCATGATGTCACTCTTGTCGTTCTGGCAGCGGATTGGCTCTGGTGTCCTCCATCTTGGATGAGGCACAGAGTCTATATAAGACCCTGACACACGCCGCATGGCGCTCAGTCCTCTTGGTTCATGCATGAGGGTAGACGCCCTGTGCACGTTCCTCTAGGCATTCCTCTGTCTATGCTAGGTGAGCGCTACTGGCAGGGTAGCGTTCTTATACCTTACAGCTTCGGCTGCTGTCCGTATCCTTACCTCTTAGGGGAGCGGACATAGGCAGGTGCCTGAGGCACATGGTCTGGCTGGGCCTTGTGATTCGACTCGTAGGTGGACGTTGCCGCTAGGGTAACGTTCCTTATACTGCGTCTGGCAGTTGTTCGTATCCTCGCACACTAGGGGAGCGAACAGAGGTAGGAGCTTTGTGCGGCTTACGCTGCTGTTCGTCTCTTTTGCACCACTAGAAGAGCGGACCTAGGCAGGTGCCATATCTAGTGGTTCGTGTCCTCGCACACTAGTGGAGCGAACAGAGGTAGGAGCTTTGTGCGGCTTACGCTGCTGTTCGTCTCTTTTGCACCACTAGAAGAGCGGACCTAGGCAGGTGCCATATCTAGTGGTTCGTGTCCTCGCACACTAGTGGAGCGAACGCAGGTAGGAGCTTTGTGCGGCTTACGCTGCTGTTCGTCTCTTTTGCACCACTAGAAGAGCGGACCTAGGTAGGTGCCATTTCGCACACATCGCCTTTATCTCTGTGATTATTAACAGAGATCATTCCACACACCCTCCAAGTAAGGGAGGAATTGCTTTACTTATTATATCCTTCTGTGAGTTAACAGAGGTATTGCACTCTGCCATAGTCTGCAGCAGAGTCTTTGCACGGTGGACCCTGACTGTCTGATACTCCTTTAAGTTATTATCAGACAGCCCCCCGTAACATTAGGACTGAGCCAAGGGTCTGGCAGTTATGGCAGAATATCAGCAGTTACACCGTTACATACAAGTACTTGAGTCACGGCTCAAGAGTATAGAGGATAAACCTCAGACCATGGTGACATCTGCACATGATCCTCGACTTGCTCTGCCAAACAGATATTCTGGCGATGCCAGATCATGTCGTGGTTTCATTAGTCAGTGTCAGATACACCTAGAGGTCAACTCTTCTCGCTTCTCTACGGAGAGGTCCAGAGTAGGCTTTATCATCTCCTTACTTCAGGACAAAGCCTTAGAATGGGCGACTCCCCTATGGGAGCGCTCTGATGTGGTTACTCTGAGACATCAAGACTTTCTTGATGCTCTTAAGGCGGTATTCATGGGTCTGCAGGTTACCCATGATGCGGCCCTGAGACTGTTAGATCTATCTCAGGGTTCGTTATCCACTAGTTCTTATGCCATTGCTTTTAGAACTCTGGTGGCAGAACTAGATTGGCCAGAGAAGGTGTTGATTCCTATCTTCTGGAGAGGGTTGGCAGGCTATGTCAAGGATGCTCTTGCTACTCGTGAGGTCCCTGCTTCTCTGGAGGACTTGATCACAGTAGCAACGAGGATCGATGTACGCCATAAGGAACGTAGACTCGAGGTCTCTTCCTCACGCCCTAAGCCTCGGGCTATTCCAGTTGTTGAGGGTCCACTACCATCTTCCTCAGCATCTGAAACATCTCCCACTTCTATGGAGTTAGGTCATACGTCCTCCAGACTACGCAAGTCTGGTCCTCCTATATGTTACGTATGTCGTCAGGCTGGGCACTATGCCAACAAGTGTCCTAGTCGTCAGGGAAACTCCCTGGCCTAGTAACCATTAGAGGGGGGTTACTAGAGACGTCTTCTGCACCCTCTAAGTGTTGTATCCCAGGTCAGCTCTCGTTATCTGAGAATACATGGCCTATTATGGCTTTTGTGGATTCCGGAGCTGACGGGACTTTTGTGTCCTCAGGATTTGTAAAGGGACACAATATTCCCTCTATCATGTTAGAGGCGCCTATTCCTGTCCGTGTTGTTAATGGAACTATGTTGTCTGACTCCATTACATTGAGGACAGTTCCCTTGCGCCTTTCCCTGTCTCAGGGTCACATAGAGGAGATTTCTTTTCTTGTTTTGCCTGAGGGTATAGACGACGTCCTTCTGGGTCTTCCATGGCTTCGGACTCATGCTCCTCACATTGACTGGGAGTCTGACAGCATTATTAGTTGGGGTTCGAAATGTCAGTCCCGATGTCTTCCCTTACCACCTAAGGTCATTGCGGTTGCATCTACTGATCTCTCTCCCATACCTACACCCTATCTGGATTTCGCTGACGTGTTCTCCAAACAGGGTGCTGAGGTTCTTCCACCCCATAGGCCGTATGACTGTGCCATAGACCTTATCCCAGGTTCGGTTCCACCTAAAGGCAGGGTTTACCCCCTGTCGATACCTGAGTCGGAGGCCATGTCGACCTATATAAGAGAGAGTTTAGAGAAGGGGTTCATTCGTAAGTCTGTCTCTCCCGCGGGAGCTGGGTTTTTCTTTGTTCGGAAGAAAGAGGGTGATTTGCGTCCCTGCATAGATTACAGGGGTCTCAACGCAATCACAATAAAGAACAAATACCCATTACCTTTAATTTCGGAGCTCTTTGACAGACTGAGAGGAGCTCAAGTTTTTACGAAGTTGGATCTGCGGGGTGCGTATAACTTGGTACGAATTCGAAAGGGTGACGAATGGAAGACCGCTTTTAACACCCGAGACGGTCACTATGAATACCTCGTCATGCCTTTTGGGTTATGTAATGCACCCGCAGTATTTCAGGACTTCGTAAACGATGTGTTCAGGGATTTACTGTTATCCTCAGTAGTGGTGTATCTGGACGACATCCTGATTTTTTCTCCTGATCTGGAGACTCATCGTCAGGATGTCGTTCGTGTCCTTTCCCGTTTAAGGGAGCACTCATTGTTTGCTAAACTCGAGAAATGTGTATTCGAGCAGTCCTCATTGCCTTTTTTGGGTTACATTATCTCACAAGAGGGCCTGGCTATGGATCCTGCAAAGCTCTCTGCTGTCCTGCAATGGTCCGAACCTCATTCCTTGAAGGCGGTGCAACGCTTCTTAGGATTCATAAATTATTACAGGCAGTTCATACCCCATTTTTCTACTTTGGTGGCCCCTTTGGTGGCCTTGACTAAGAAAGGTGCTAATCCCAAAGCATGGTCTACTGAGACATCTCAGGCTTTTGAGGCAGTAAAAAGACACTTTTCAACTGCCCCCGTTCTTCAAAGACCCGATGAGAGTAAGCCCTTCCTCTTAGAGGTTGATGCCTCTTCAGTGGGTGCTGGTGCGGTCTTATATCAAAAGAACAGTGCAGGTAGAAAAAGGCCGTGTTTCTTCTTTGCTAAAACCTTTTCACCGGCAGAGAGAAACTATACCATTGGGGATAGGGAACTGCTCGCCTTGAGATTAGCCTTGGAGGAGTGGCGTCACTTGCTGGAAGGAGCGAAACATCCTTTCCAGGTCTATACAGACCATAAGAATCTGACGTACTTACAAACCGCTCAGCGTCTGAATCCTCGCCAAGCCCGCTGGTCCTTGTTTTTCTCCCGCTTTCACTTCTCCATCAACTATCTGTCTGGGAGTAAGAATAACAAGGCAGACGCCCTGTCTCGCTCTATGCTTTCTACCCAGGAAGAGATTGACGAACCTCGTCTTATCCTTCCCTCCAGGGTTTTTCATACGCTCTCCCCTGTGACGTTAGACCAAATCCCACCGGGCAAGACCTTTGTTCCGCCTGATCGACAGAATGATATACTGTCATGGGCCCACACCTCAAAGGTGGGTGGGCATTTTGGTATTAGGCGGACACGAGAGTTACTGGAGAGGTGGTATTGGTGGCCACACTTAGCCAGCCACGTCAAGAGATATGTCGGTTCTTGCTACTCGTGTGCTCGCAACCGTCCATTACGGCAGAGACCGGCTGGGCTCTTGCATCCTTTACCAGTGCCAGATAGACCATGGGAGGTGGTAGGCATGGACTTTGTGGGTGATCTTCCATGTTCACAGGGACATAGATTTGTGTGGGTCATTACGGACCATTTCTCCCGGATGGTTCATCTCGTACCGTTATCGAGAATCCCATCTTCCAGGGTACTAGCCAAACTATTCCTCAAGCATGTCTTTAGGCTTCACGGGATGCCAGATCGTATCATTTGTGATAGAGGCCCGCAATTTGCTTCCCGTTTCTGGCGAGATCTTTGTAGCCTTCTGCAAATTGAGTTGAATCTATCTTCGGCATACCATCCGGAGACCAATGGTTTGGTTGAGCGTACCAATCAATCCATGATTATATACCTTCGACACTTTGTTGCTGAGAACCACGATAACTGGTCCTCCCTCCTACCCTGGGCAGAATTTGCCCTTAACAATTCGCTGGCTGAGGCCACTGGGCAGACACCGTTCGTACTCAATAATGGGCAACACCCTAGGGTACCGGTACCGTTTCCCGCTGCTGCACCTCCTCCTCTTGTGGCCGACTGGGCAACTAATGCCAGAGAGGTTTGGGATCGGACTCAAGAGTCAATCCAAGCAGCTAAGGACCGTATGAAGACGGTGTCCGATCGGTTTCGTCGCCCGGCTCCTGTCTTTTCTCCAGGGGACTTTGTGTGGCTCTCTGCAAAAAACGTGAAACTTAGAGTGAGCTCTGTCAAATTTGCTCCTCGCTTCCTGGGTCCTTATGAGGTTCTTCGACAGGTAAATCCTGTAGTCTACCAATTGAAGTTACCCGTCCATCTTAGGATCCATGACAAATTCCATGTTTCACTGCTAAAGCCGGCAATTTTACCTCACGCTCGTGAAGTGCACTCTCCTGCTTCTGATTCTTCTCGCTCTAGCTATGAGGTACGAGCCATAGTTGGTTCTAAGATGGTTAAAGGGCGCAGGTTCTTCTTGATAGATTGGGAGGGCTACGGCCCGGAACATCGCTCTTGGGAGCCTGAGGAGGCTGTCCATGCTCCCGACTTAGTTGCCGATTACCTGCGTCGCCGGGAGGGGGGCCCTTGAGGGGGAGGTACTGTTACGGTTGCTGCGAGCACTGGAGACTATGTCCAGATTTCTTGCTACTGCACATGTGCGAGCGCTGGAGACTAAGTCCAGATTTCTTGCTACTGCACATGTGCGAGCGCTGGAGACTAAGTCCAGATTTCTTGCTACTGCACATGTGCGAGCGCTGGAGACTAAGTCCTATCTTGGAGCCATTGCACATGTGCGGGTGACATCATCGCTGACACGAGGTTACATGTCTCTGACACCTTCTATGCCGATTGGTCGCTGGTCATGTGCTTGTGACGCCTTGCTCGGTGATAGGCCAGCATGATGTCACTCTTGTCGTTCTGGCAGCGGATTGGCTCTGGTATCCTCCATCTTGGATGAGGCACAGAGTCTATATAAGACCCTGACACACGCCGCATGGCGCTCAGTCCTCTTGGTTCATGCATGAGGGTAGACGCCCTGTGCACGTTCCTCTAGGCATTCCTCTGTCTATGCTAGGTGAGCGCTACCGGCAGGGTAGCGTTCTTATACCTTACAGCTTCGGCTGCTGTCCGTATCCTTACCTCTTAGGGGAGCGGACATAGGCAGGTGCCTGAGGCACATGGTCTGGCTGGGCCTTGTGATTCGACTCGTAGGTGGACGTTGCCGCTAGGGTAACGTTCCTTATACTGCGTCTGGCAGTTGTTCGTATCCTCGCACACTAGGGGAGCGAACAGAGGTAGGAGCTTTGTGCGGCTTACGCTGCTGTTCGTCTCTTTTGCACCACTAGAAGAGCGGACCTAGGCAGGTGCCATATCTAGTGGTTCGTGTCCTCGCACACTAGTGGAGCGAACAGAGGTAGGAGCTTTGTGCGGCTTACGCTGCTGTTCGTCTCTTTTGCACCACTAGAAGAGCGGACCTAGGCAGGTGCCATATCTAGTGGTTCGTGTCCTCGCACACTAGTGGAGCGAACGCAGGTAGGAGCTTTGTGCGGCTTACGCTGCTGTTCGTCTCTTTTGCACCACTAGAAGAGTGGACCTAGGTAGGTGCCATTTCGCACACATCGCCTTTATCTCTGTGATTATTAACAGAGATCATGCCACACACCCTCCAAGTAAGGGAGGAATTGCTTTACTTATTATATCCTTCTGTGAGTTAACAGAGGTATTGCACTCTGCCATAGTCTGCAGCAGAGTCTTTGCACGGTGGACCCTGACTGTCTGATACTCCTTTAAGTTATTATCAGACAGCCCCCCGTAACAAGTGCCTTCGAGCCGCTCACCGCGCCGCATCGCACCGACACCCCAGCATGTATCCATCCCCTCGCAACAGGGGGGGCAACACCAACCTGCACAACACCGTCCCCGGGAGCCTAGTCAACGGCAGCGATGGTGTCCATCCATTCACCACAACCCGTGAGTGGCGTCACGAACTTAAATCCCCTACAGACCACCGCGGCTCCGGCCGTGGACCTCCCCACCGAAGTCCCTACGTGTAGCGCCAACCCCCTTTCGGAGCGACGTAACCCCCAGGTCCGTGGAAAGCTGGAGCCACCTACCAACGAGCACGGATCCGAGTGGCTCGGCAGCCGGCCGAGCCCCGGGGCGGTACATATGTACACGTGATTTGCTGTAGAATGTCTGTGACGCCACCCACGGTGTGTGCTATAATATGGGAGAGAAAAAGGCGCAATAGAGTCTTACCCGATTTACTGGGTAGAAAAAGGTAGAAGAGTAGTGCACTCACCTGATCGGGTTGTGCCAGTCACAACCCCTTCATAGACGTGAATGAGTGCCTTTGTGGTCCAGCCCTGTTTCAAAGCGATATAGCAAGGAGAAAAACTGGAGAAAAACAATGTTCTTTTTATTTAAAACCAACGCGTTTCAGAGACTCATCTGTCTCCTTCCTCAGGGAAAAAAGAACTTTTGAAAATTCTTTTTTCCCTGAGGAAGGAGACAGATGAGTCTCTGAAACGCGTTGGATGTTTAAATAAAAAGAACATTGTTTTTATGACATTGATGTTCGTGGTTTTCAGTACGGCAAAAAAACAGTTTTTCTCCAGTTTTTCTCCTTACCCACGATGTGTGGTGAGATGTGGCACCACCGCTGCTGCTGTAGGGCTCCCGTGGGCGATGTGATGGCAGCTGGATGTTAACCCCTCTGTGGGTGGGGATTGATGCCCCGGGGTCCAGTGTTGTGCGGGATTACAGGGACCAGTAAACTTACAGTTCGGTTGTCCTGGTGCTGGATGAGGCTGTACTGATGTGTGCAGTCACTGGTTTTCGTGGTGCTGGATGAGGCTGTACTGATGTTTGGAGTCACTGGTTTTCGTGGTGCTGGATGAGGTTGTACTGAGGTGTGGAGTCACTGGTTGTCCTGGTGCTGGATGAGGCTGTACTGATGTGTGGAGTCACTGGTTGTCCTGGTGCTGGATGAGGCTGTACTGATGTGTGAAGTCACTGGTTGTCCTGGTGCTGGATGAGGCTGTACTGATGTGTGCAGTTACTGGTTGTCATGGTGCTGGATGACTCTGTACTGATGTGTGGAGTCACTGGTTGTCCTGGTGCTGGATGAGGCTCTACTGATGTGTGGAGTCACTGGTTGTCCTGGTACTGGATGAGATTGCACTGATGTGTGGAGTCACTGGTTGTTGTGGTGCTGCTTCACCGCGGAAGAGTACAGCAGAGTGGAAGAAGATGTCGGTTTCAAAGTCTCGCGGAGTGACATCGCGAGAGCGGCAGCGTCATCAATCCGGGACTGGCGCCGTCTCGGCAGAAAGTGGCGCCAGGTCAGCTGATTCGGACGACAGGAAGAAGATGGCGGTGCCCATGGAATGGGGGTACTGCAAAGGCCGGAGTGTTCAGCCGCTGCCGAGACAAAAGAGCAATTCTAGGGCAGCGGCGGCACTTGGGGCCTGGGTAGGCAGAATGTCTGCTCCAGCGGCGGGGCATGAAGAGGAACCTTGAGTCCGGAGTTGCCCTGAAGAGTAGAGATGAGCGAACCGGCCGTGGTTCGGCTCGAGTTCGGTTCGTCAAACGGAGGTCCCGTTTGAGTTCGGTTCGGCGAACGTTCGACGAACCACTCGAACCGCATAGGAAACAATGGCAGGCAATCACAAACACATAAAAACACCTAGAAAACACCCTCAAAGGTGTCCAAAAGGTGACAAACAACTCACAACACAACACAAACACATGGGAAAGTGACAAGGACATATACTCATGCGAAAACAAAGGAGCTGGACAAGGAAAAAGAGGAGGAGACACAGATATGTGTATATGCAAGGGAACGTCGATGCCATTACTGTGCAACTTGAGCCCTGCTCATTTTAGGCTTCCAATCTGGATAAATTGCCTGAGCTCACCACGTACGCCTTGGGGATCTTGTTGTGTCTCGCAGTAAGCGTTTTCTCTGAACGTGTCCTCAGTGCTGCTGGGGGTGTGCTGACAGCTAAGCACACGCATCTGTCCACTGACAATGTGGACAGACTAACGTTCACGAAGATGAACAAGTCATGGCTCTCAGAGGACTTTTCTTCCCCTGGCTCAGCCAGGGGAGGCGAAAGGCACGCGTATTTTTGAGAGTGCTTCATGCAAAGGATCTTTTCCATCTTGAAAATGGGGTCAACTGATGCCAGTCAAGTGGGGTGTGTGTGGCCCACTTAGTGGAAACGAGGGAGACTGTAGTTGAAGTCCCCTCGCTTTTGAAAAAAGAACCAAGATGAACAAGTCATGGCTCTCAGAGAACTTTTCTTCCCCTGGGTCATCCAGGGGAGGTGAAAGGCACGCGTATTTTTGAGAGTTCTTCATGCAAAGCATCTTTTTCATCTTGAAAATGGGGGTCAACTGATGCCAGTCAAGTGGGGTGTGTGTGGCCCACTTAGTGGAAACGAGGGAGACTGTGGTTGGAGTCCCCTCGCTTTTGAAAAAAGAACCAAGATGAACAAGTCATGGCTCTCAGAGGACTTTTCTTCCCCTGGGTCATCCAGGGGAGGTGAAAAGCACGCGTATTTTTGAGAGTGCTTCATGCAAAGCATCTTTTTCATCTTGAAAATGGGGGTCAACTGATGCCAGTCAAGTGGGGTGTGTGTGGCCCAATTAGTGGAAACGAGGGAGACTGTGGTTGGAGTCCCCTCGCTTTTGAAAAAAGAACCAAGATGAACAAGTCATGGCTCTCAGAGGACTTTTCTTCCCCTGGCTCAGCCAGGGGAGGTGAAAGGCACTCGTATTTTTGAGAGTGCTTCATGCAAAGGATCTTTTTCATCTTGAAAATGGGGTCAACTGATGCCAGTCAAGTGGGGTGTGTGTGGCCCAATTAGTGGAAACGAGGGAGACTGTGGCTGGAGTCCCCTTGCTGTGTTTTACATGCTTTTAGAAGGGCATGATATGGCTTAGAGCTTGACTTTCAGCATCTGCTAACTGTTGGCTACCAAAATGCTTCCTTTCCAACCTTTTTAACCGAGGATTTTCGAGACCTTATGCCCATCGCAGTGCCCCAAGAGCCGATGCCCAGGCGCCACTCCTTCTCCAACAAAGGCGTGCACGCGCTACACCAGCATGTCGCACCAAACATCACCGCTTCTTTGAGAAACTGTGTGACAGGGTACATTTCACCACAGATACTTGGCCCAGTAAGCTTGGACAGGGGCGTTACATGTCACTGACTGGGCAATGGGTTACTATGGGGAGAGATGGAGAAGGGTGCGCTGTACAAGTCTTGCTGTCCCCACGAGTTGTATCAATCCTTCCTCTGTATGGAGAAGTTAATACACTGCTTCTGCCTCCTCAACCTCGTGTGGGTCCTTCACCTCGGCCCAAACCCTGTGTGGTCAGGGCACGCTTCCTTGTAACTGCGCACAAGGAAAACCACACACCTCCTTACTATGCTGGCAGCAGAGCTCAATGCCATCATGCGGTCAAATGTTTACTTTGAAATGTATGGGAAATGTGAGTCACACCGCTGAGAAGTTGTGGACGGTTAGCTCTGGAGACCAAGTTTCATCAATGGTTGTCTCCACTCAACCAGCAGCCAGGGAAGGCCAGGTGTGACAATGATGCAAACATGGGTGCGGCCCTTCGCCGTGACAATGTGACACATGTGCCTTGTGTGGCTCACGTGTTGAATCTAATTCTCCAGCAATTTTTAAAACACCATCCCGGCCTACATGGCCTTGTGCAGTGGGTACGCTCACTATGTGCTCACTTCCATCATTCGCACACAGCAGCTCAACAACTTTCGTCGCTCCAGAAGTCTTTAGGTCTGGTGGTTAAACGCCTGAAATGCGATGTGCCGACACGCAGGAATTTGAATCTGCACATGTTGCAGCGTTTGTGGCAGCACTGCTGAACCCTGCTGAAACATACAACAAAACCGAAACGACTTGGCTTGGTAGAATATTGGTAGCTAAGATGTTTATTCTACCCAAAATTTTATATACAATTAGATGTCTACCTATCATAATCCCAGACGAATTCCTAGTCAAATTGCAAAAATCGATCAACAAATATGTCTGGAATAATAGTAAAGCAAGGGTGGCTAAAAATACATTATTCAAAAATAAAATTAATGGAGGATATGGCCTTCCTAATATATAAGCAAATTATTACTCAAATTTATTAAAACACACCAACAATTGGTTACTAAAAAATGAAAACACTCCAACTTGGGTTAACTTGGAACTAATATTATCAGGAAATAATTATTTCCGCTCTCCTTTACTCGAACAGTTATTAAGCTCTGGAGGACGAAAATCAAATACCTACGATAGCAGCACTATTAATGCTGCATTTACTTCCTGGGAAAAGATTTCAAGAATCTCCAAAGACAAAATGACTTTTGAAGTCTTTAAAAATACAGAGATAAAAAATATAGATTTGTCAAACAATACCGAGACAGTAGATAGATGGATCCAGTTAGGGATAAAATACATAAAAAATATATTCGATGGTACAAACTTCACCTCATTCTTACAACTTAAACTACAAAACAGTATACCAGATAAAGATCTTTATTTCTTCCTAGAAATAAGGAAAACCATTCGGAAACTTATAGAACCCAAATGTAAAATAAACAAATTCATACTTAAATTGATAAACAACCCAAATAACAAACTAATATCATAGGAACATCTATCATGCCTACATTTCTGAACTCACCACAAAAAAATTGATACACATCCAGTTGGGAAAAGGACTTGAAAGTAAAATTTACCCATGACGTTGGCATAGTGGAGTCCTGGTGACCCCTTATACTGCTACCATACCCCCACCCCCAAAAGCTTAACCCCTTATTGAAATGACCACAGACACATAGTTGGATGAAATGGCCACAGCAGCCTTTTATTTAAACATAACTTATAATAACATTTATAAAACAAGGGGTTGTGGTCCTCAAAGCTCAAACAATCTGGTGATCACCCAATACTCCGATCCTACCTTCCCCCTCAACCCCATTACTACCAGCCGCAACCACAAACTCGGGAGCACCAAACAAATATGAGGGAGAAGGGTTAAACCACCAAGCACGGGAACCGACCCCACCAAGCCGATGTTCCCCCATGATCACCAGACCACTCCCCAAGCCAGTAATTAACGGGGGGAATTCCACCTCCATTGGGACCCCCCAATCCAATTTTCTCCAACTTCGAGGACCCCACCCCCACCACCTCTGCCACTATGACCCAGACAAACAAAACAAAATAAAACAAAACCAAAACAAGACAAAAAGGGAGGGTGGGCGGGACAACTACTTCAGCTGCAGCCGCAGCAATGCCACTTTTTCCCCGCTCCCAGTCTAACTGTCCCTAAACCCCCACCCCTCTCCCTCTTCACCCTATCCCCCCTAGCCACGTCATGCCGGCCTCCACCTACCCCCTGGGGAGGGGGTGGAGGTTCCAGCCGGGCACTTGACGTTGGCATAGTGGAGTCCTGGTGACCCCTTATACTGCTACCATACCCCCACCCCCAAAAGCTTAACCCCTTATTGAAATGACCACAGACACATAGTTGGATGAAATGGCCACAGCAGCCTTTTATTTAAACATAAAGTGGGGTAACTCCGGCACACTACTATTTCCCATAAAGATCATGGAGACATAGAAAATTGAAGAAAAATCTTTTTTCTTTATTTTTGCTCGTGAAAAAGGTGAAACAGTGCTATACAAAAGTCCGCCACGACGTTTCGGCCACTTGGCCTTCCTCAGGTCGGACAAGCTTATATTAGAATTTAGTGTGGTATAGACGGGAGCATCAACTGAGATTATAATGTTGGTAATAGGTCACTCTCTTGTAAGGAGGGCGTGAAGGGTACGGTGTTCTTGTGGTCCCTGCAATATGGTGACTGGAAATTAGACGTGGGGACACCACGTACCATCAAAGGCACAGAACCTGATCATATGTCCGTGCGATCCATATGTGCCGTAGGAATGCTCGGGTACTCAAGAAACCCTTTGTTCAAGGTAGGTTATTGCTCAAGTAGCAAAGTAATCAGGAATTAGAGAGCAGAATGTGGTCAAAGGAAGGAGATGATGGAATCTGTTCCAGTTAGTTGCCTATGACTCCAATGGTTAAGGAAAAGGTCCAGGAGAAATGTGGGAGTCCGGGCGAACTAGCGGCATATGTCAGAGGTGCTGGGGATCTGTACCGTGCGTCCTGTGCACGCCACAGGACGCACGGTACAGATCCCCAGCACCTCTGACATATGCCGCTAGTTCGCCCGGACTCCCACATTTCTCCTGGACCTTTTCCTTAACCATTGGAGTCATAGGCAACTAACTGGAACAGATTCCATCATCTCCTTCCTTTGACCACATTCTGCTCTCTAATTCCTGATTACTTTGCTACTTGAGCAATAACCTACCTTGAACAAAGGGTTTCTTGAGTACCCGAGCATTCCTACGGCACATATGGATCGCACGGACATATGATCAGGTTCTGTGCCTTTGATGGTACGTGGTGTCCCCACGTCTAATTTCCAGTCACCATATTGCAGGGACCACAAGAACACCGTACCCTTCACGCCCTCCTTACAAGAGAGTGACCTATTACCAACATTATAATCTCAGTTGATGCTCCCGTCTATACCACACTAAATTCTAATATAAGCTTGTCCGACCTGAGGAAGGCCAAGTGGCCGAAACGTCGTGGCGGACTTTTGTATAGCACTGTTTCACCTTTTTCACGAGCAAAAATAAAGAAAAAAGATTTTTCTTCAATTTTCTATGTCTCCATGATCTTTATGGGAAATAGTAGTGTGCCGGAGTTACCCCACTTTATTATTGACTGTTTTCTCCAGAGCACCTACGTGAGGTGAGGCGAGGTCTTTTTCACACGGACTTTTATTTAAACATAACTTATAATAACATTTATAAAACAAGGGGTTGTGGTCCTCGAAGCTCAAACAATCTGGTGATCACCCAATACTCTGATCCTACCTTCCCCCTCAACCCCATTACTCCCAGCCGCAACCACAAACTCGGGAGCACCAAACAAATATGAGGGAGAAGGGTTAAACCACCAAGCACGGGAACCGACCCCACCAAGCCGATGTTCCCCCATGATCACCAGACCACTCCCCAAGCCAGTAATTAACGGGGGGAATTCCACCTCCATTGGGACCCCCCAATCCAATTTTCTCCAACTTCGAGGACCCCACCCCCACCACCATAACGAGAGCGCTTTGACCCCCTCAAATGCTCGAGACCCCCCCTCTACCGGACAATGCCATGGCCCGCTCAATACCCTCCTGGATCCCCAACGACCACAAATCTGTTCCCACTGCATTCAGGTGAACCCCATCTGCCAACCAGTAATCCTGATCCACCGCCTCCAGGTCAAAATGACGGACCGCCACCCCCCCATTCCTCACTACAAAACCCGAAATGGCCAGATTGATTTTTATACGGGTCTTATTCAGCCTTTTAACTGACCGAGCCCTACGCCATGTCCGTCTCGGGACAATCTCTGACCAGACTGTCCGAAGTCCTGGTACAGCCACCCACAGCCGAAGTAAATCATGTTTGATATCTCTGATCAACTCCCGGCCCGCCACCATTCCCACATCATTTCCCCCAACGTGCAAGACCAGAATATCCGGCGCCCGGTCCAAACGCATTGCCCTGTGCACCTCGGGCAACACCCGCATCCACCGCATGCCCCGGATACCCAACCACCGGATTACCGCCACACTTCGTGCAAAGCCCAGCTGACGACCCTCCGATCGAATGTCTGCCCGGATCGCTGCCCAGTGCACAAAGGAGTGGCCCAATATCCAGACCAAACGGGAAAAATCCCCTGTAAAGGAAGACAACAAAAATACATTACAGTACCATACCATAACCCAACAAATCCAAAACTCACCACCTCACAAGCCAAGCTAAGGGCGCACATAACTCAAATATCTCCTGGATTCCCACCGACCTATCCTCCGTACTACCTCCGGACTCAACCCGCACACCGCCGCCTCAGTCGCCGCTCCAATCCTAAAAGAATGAGGCGCATAACAACTAGGATCCAGGCCAAGACCTTCCACACACCTCCGGAAAATTGCCCGAAACTGATAATTCGACAAGAACGAACCATCCTCATGACAAAGCAACGGCCCATCTACCCGCGGTCCCAACCCCTTAAACTCCCGTAAACACCGCACCGGACACATTGCCGATTCCGCCACCATCCCCAGTACCACCCGCCGTCCTCTGCCGGATTGATCCGTCTTGGACCTCCGGAGCCAAAATTCCACGCTGGTGTCAAATAAAAGAACATCTCGCGCCTAAATCCCCCCGAAACCTTGCCGACTAACCGCCACCAGTTCCCCAATCCAGAGCGCTCCGAAAAACGCAAACGAAAACGCCAGACGAAACAAAATAACCTCAAAAACAGACGAACACACCGCACTCAGGTGGGCCCCCATTCGCTCCAATAGAGCAAAAGACACTGGCCTCCTTCTATCCACACAACTCTGCCCCCGGTGAAACCCCCTCAACGCCTGCCGCACCAAAAAGCTCTTCGTCAAATCCGGCCTATTCCGCAACTTAAAACCAAAAGCCAGGCCCGCCACCACCCGACCCACCTTCACCTGGGACCAACCCCATACCGACCACCGCCCGATCCACAAGAGTAACACGCCTACCTGATCCTCCACCGACCGAATCAAACCAAAAGACTGCACCCAATCCTCCCATTGATGCCATGCCTGCTGATAAGCCGTCCAAGTCGCCTCTGCCAACGATCCTTTGATCAAATGTCCAACTGCCCTCATACAACACTCCATAGTTCGGGAGGGCACTGCAATCCCACGGCCATCGCCCCCGGCGCCAATTCCCTGAAGCGATCCCACTGGAAACGAGAGAGAGCATCAGCAATAGAATTCGACACCCCCGGCACATGCGACGCAGACACACAAGCATTGATGGACAAACAGGCCAGCACTAATCTCCGTAAAACTTTAATCACCGGAGGGGAATTAGCCGAGATATTGTTAATCGCTAACACTACCCCCATGTTATCACAGTAACACCGCACCCGCCTGTTCCGAAAATGCTCCCGCCACAGAGTCACTGCCACTAAAATCGGAAAAATTTCCAACAGCACCAAATTCTTCACCAGCCCCGCCGACCGCCAAACCTCCAGCCATCGCTCTGCACACCACTCTCCTCCAAAATAGGCCCCAAAACCCTGCCCCCCAGATGCATCGGTAAATAAGTCCAACTCCGAATTACCCACCAGAGGCTCCATAAAGAGGGACCGCCCGTTATAATCCGCCAAAAATTGTCCCCACACCTCCAAATCCGCCTTGACGTCGGCTGGCAGACGCACAAAATGGTGAGGCGCTAGCACCCCCGCAGTGGCCATCGCAAGCCGCCGTGAAAAAATCCGCCCCATCGGCATCACTCGACACGCAAAATTGAGTCTGCCCAGCAACGATTGCACCTCCCTCAGGGAAAGCTTTTTGACCCTCAGCGCCCTCGCCACCTGCTCCCTGAGAGCGACCACCTTATCCGCCGGTAACCGAAACTCCCACTTGTCCGAGTCAATAACAATCCCAAGAAAAGAAATACATGTCCCCGGACCCTCTGTCTTCCCCGGCGCCAACGGGACACCAAAACGCTGAGCTACCCACTCGATCGTTGAAAGCAAACTCTGACAAACAACCGCATTCCCTGGACCAACACAGAAAAAATCGTCTAAATAGTGAATAACAGACTGGAAACCCGAAACATCCCTAACCACCCACTCCAAAAAGGAACTAAATGCCTCAAACAATGAACAGGACAACGAGTATCCCATGGGCAGGCATCTGTCAACAAAATAATTCCCTTCCCAAAAACAGCCGAGCAAGCGTACGCTGTCCGGATGAACCGGCAACAACCGAAATGCGGATTTAATATCCGTCTTAGCCATCAGAGCCCCCCGTCCACACCGCCGCACCCAGGCCGCCGCTTCGTCAAATGACGTATACACCACCGAGCATAGCTCAAGATCTATACCATCATTCACCGATCCCCCCCCCCGCGGGTAAGATAAGTGGTGAATCAGCCGAAACTTATTCGCCTCCTTCTTCGGCACCACCCCCAACGGTGAAACCACCAGATCCGGAAACGGCCCCGCCATACGCCCCAAAGACACCTCCTTTTCCAACTTCTCCCGAACCACCTCCGGATGCTGGCTTGCCGACTGTAAATTCTTAAAATGCCCCTGCCCCGGACCTGCTCCTGAAGGAATGCAAAAACCAAATTGAAAACCCCTCACTAGCAACTCTGCCTCCTCCCTCCTAGGAAACCTATTTAGGTAAGGGAGCATCTCTGGAAGCTTCACTGGAGTCTCCCCCTTTTGAATTACCAGGCCCCCCTCTGACCTTGCTACGTCGGAAACATCTCGACGCCCCGTGATTGGTGCCGCTACAGTGTGAGCAGTGGTGTTTAAACTTACACTGCTCCCCAAACTTGCACTGGCCCTCATTGAAGAGCCAGCAAAGCCCTGATTTCTGCGATCCCGGCTGCCCTCCAGCTCCCCCACCGGCCGTACCGCCCCCCAGCCTGGCCGGAAACCCCGGCCGCCCCTGGAAAGGATTGCCCATACCGAGTCGGTGCCATGACCCGCAACCAGAGCCCAATATCCTTCTGGTCCCATCTTATGGATGGCCGAATGGCTTTCCGCTGACGAAACTGTTCGTCATACCGCAACCAGGCCTGCCCCCCATACACCCTATAAGCTTCCCCTATAGAATCCAAATAGCAGAAAAGGTGCGAACAGTTGTCCGGCGCCTTTTCCCCTATTACACTAGCTAAAATTGCAAACGCTTGCAGCCAGTTGGTAAACGTCTGAGGGATCAACCGCCACCGCCGCTTCTCATCATCCTCTTTTTTGTTGTCATCTTTCTTGGGCTTGTCCAAATTAAATTTCTCTAACGGCAACAAAGAGAAGATCTCAACATAATCATCCCTCCAAATTTTTTCCCTAACTTCCTTCTTCAAATGCGAGCCCAGCGGCCCCTCAAAACACACGTAAACCTCCCCCCTCGCCTTATCATCCAAATGAATCCGATCCTTGTCCTTTTCCGTCTGCACAGAAACCGACACTGGCTCGGACCCCCGCCGTACCTCCGCCGCACTCGCCGCCACCCCCACGCTTGGGACTGCCGATCCCACCCACGCCGAAGCACAACTTCCGACACTCCCCTCCAGCCGCGCCAGCCACTGCCTGACTTCCGACAAAACCTCCCCAACCCCTAGTGACCCCGGCGGAGCCGCCTGCCCCTGAGCCATCCCAGCCACAGCCGGATCCACTGCGCTACTTGACACAACATTAGCCAAAGGAGACAAACAAGACACAGAGCTGTACTCACCAAGCTGCGCAGGAGCTGTGATCCCGCCAGCCGTCAATCCCGAATCCTGCCGTCCAGCTGTCCCTGGCGTCGCGTCCCTCTCCTGTCTGAAGTCCTCCACTTGTCCGATCGGCGAAGGTAACCTCGGATCGGTCGGTCCCGAGCCCAATCCAGGTGGTCCACGCACCGCCGCTCCTGGATCCCGACCACCAGGCTGCTGCTGAGACCCAGAGCAGTCCTGCCCTGGCCCGCCGACCTCCTGCCATGGATCCCGCCGTCCGTCCTGCGTGTCCCGTGCCGTCCAGCCAGGCCGCCCGACCGGAACATCGCCAGTGCGGCCCGCCGCAGCCTCCAGGTCCATTTGATGCCAGGTAGCAGCAGGCCCCTCCCCCCTATCGGGCCGAGGCCTGCTAACCACCGCTGACCTCAGCCGCGGACGTGAATTCCTCCCGGCCCGGAGGGGGCTCCCAAGGCTGGACACCCCCCCCCACCGCCGGAGGGTCCCTAATGGGGCTTCCCCGCTGCCGCTGAGGCCCCGCAGGCGCTGCACTGGACCGCCCCGGCTCTAACCGCGGCCTGCGAGCAGGCCGCGCCTGCCCTGTGGCCCGCCCGGAACCGCCGGGAGAGAGACGCTCCGGAGGCCTGGACCTGCGGCATGGCCGCTCCCTAATTACCGGAGAGACCTCCGCGGCCGGCCCCGGAGCCCCCCCCGACCGCCGACCACAATGAGCGGGCCGCGCCTGCGGCCTAGCCGGGGCAGACGCACCCGGCACCACGCCACCAGCCAGCACTGCCCGCAGCTGCTCCTCCAGCCAGCCGGATGGATGGCGCCGGGCCGCCCCCCGCAGCTCCTCCAACAGACCGTCCATAGCAGGTGGGATAACGGTCTCTTTTTTTTTTTTTTCTCGGCAGCAGTGTCTGTGAGTGGCAGACAACTACTTCAGCTGCAGCCGCAGCAATGCCACTTTTTCCCCGCTCCCAGGCTAACTGTCCCTAAACCCCCACCCCTCTCCCTCTTCACCCTATCCCCCCTAGCCACGTCATGCCAGCCTCCACCTACCCCCTGGGGAGGGGGTGGAGGTTCCAGCCGGGCACTAGACCAATGGGATAAAGCTCTTAAAAACACATACCTTTCCAATATCTGCGCTACATTACATGAAGCTTATTATAAGATTTATACCAGATGATATTTCACTCCGGACAAAGTAGCTAAAATATTCCCAAGCCAAAAACCAACATGCTGGAGAGGTTGTGATTAGTGATGAGCGAGCATGCTTGTCACTACTCGGTACTCGCACGAGTATCGCTGTACTCGGGCTGCTCGGCGGGGACCGAGTAATCTCGCGATACTCGTGCTGTACTCGTGGTCTTCATCCCTGCATGTTGGCGCTCTTTTGAGAGCCAGCCCTCATGCAGGGATTGGCTGGCAGACCACTGCAATGCCACAGCCCTGTTAGTTGTGGAATTGCAGTGATTGGCCGGCCTGCACAGCGTGACCGAGCCTTTATATCGGCCGGCGCGCTGTGCTCTGCTCACAGCTATTCAGACAGTCAGTGTAGGGAGAGTGTCGCTGATTCAGGGAAAGCTTTGCGGCCCTTTATAGCTTTTTCAGTTGCAGGGCTGCAAACAGTGTGACCACAAGTCCTTCTCAGGACTATTCTAGTTGTATACAGGCAGGCAGGGTATAGCCAGGTCGGAGTACAGTAGCAGAGTCCTTCTCAGGACTATTGTTGCTATATACAGGCAGGGTATAGCCAGGTCTGAATACAGGCTAGTGACCAAAAGAGTCCTTGTCAGGACTATTGTACCAGTATACAGGCAGGCAGGCAGGCAGGGTAGTGGTGACCGTATACCAGCCTTCATCATATCTGGGGCTGGTGTACACAGTGTAAAACAGTCCAGATAGTGTCTGACTTGTCTGTAATTGTCGCTCCCCAAAAAAACCTGTTAGGTTATTATTGCGTCCGTGCTTGGTTTTTAAAACCGCACGTGTGTGCCTGTTGGTGGCAGCGTACAGGTGCACTTGTGTGCAATTTCCACACACTTTGATATAACGCACAAGTAGTGAATATACACGTCAGCAGTGCACAGCATTGCAAAATGCGCAAGGGCATTGGCAAGGAACAAGGAAGTGGACGTGATGGTGGTGCAGGCAGAGGCCGAGGTCGTGGGCAAGCTCTAATTTCGCCACAACAAAGGGCCACATCTAGTCGCTCGCACGTCCTGTCCCAAATTCTTGGGGACCGCAGCAGTACACCGCTCTTGAACCAAGACCAGTGTCAACAGGTTGTTAGTTGGATAGCAGATAATGCTTTCAGTCAGATTGGCACCACCACAAACACTCTGTCTTCCACACGGTCAAGTGTCAGTAGCCGTGATACTGCACCGCACATTTCTGAACCTGATCCTCCTTCCTACCACCAGGCTGAGTACACGTCCTCCTCGGACATTAATGATCCCACACTTGGACACTCGGAAGAGCTGTTCACGTTTCCATTCACACATTCTGGCCTCTCGCCAGCTCATATTGAAGTGGGTCATGAGGAGATCGTCTGTACAGATGGCCAAATATTTGAGCAGCCACGTTCTCACGAAGTTGGCAACGTGTCTCAACAAGTGGTGGACGATGATGAGACACAATTGTCAGCAAGTCAGGAGGAGGAGCAGGGTGCGGAAGAGGAAGACGACGTGGTGGATGATCCAGTAACTGACCCAACCTGGCAGGAGGATATGCAGAGCGAGGACAGCAGTGCACAGGGGGAGGGAGGCGTAGCATCACAACAGGCAGTAAGAAGCAGGGTGGTGGCCCCAGGCAGAAGTCAGGCAACCGTTCCCCGGAACAACACGACGACACAAGCTGCCTGTACAAATGTTAGGTCTTCCCGAGTCTGGCAGTTTTTTAAGTTGGATCCAGATGATTCAAAAAAGGCCATTTGCAACACCTGCCGTGCCAGCATCAGCAGGGGTACCAAAACTAGCAGCCTGACCACCACCAGCATGATCAGGCACATGTCAGCCAAGCACCCGACTTTGTGGGAAGTACAACAGAGTCTAGGAGCAGTGCTTGCTGATGTCACTGCTACGTCTTCGCTGGTTGTGCATGCGAGCCAATCCTCTGTCCATGCTGCCTGCGAACAAGCCTCCTCCACTCCTGCACCTGCAGTTGCCTACGCAGAAAGAACACCATCATCAAGCACGTCCTTGTCCCAGCGCAGCGTTCAGTTATCCATTCAGCAAACCTTTGAACGCAGGCGCAAATACACTGCCAACACCCCACATGCCACAGTTCTAAATGCTAACATTTTGCGACTGCTTGCGCTGGAAATGTTGCCTTTTAGGCTGGTGGAGACAGAAGCATTCCGTGACCTGATGGCGGCAGCTGTCCCACGTTACTCGGTCCCCAGCCGCCACTATTTCTCCCGGTGTGCCGTCCCCGCGTTGCATAACCACGTGTCACAAAACATCACACGTGCCCTGAACAACGCTGTTTCACCCAAGGTCCACCTAACCACAGACACGTGGACAAGTGCTTGTGGGCAAGGCCGCTACATCTCGTTGACGGCACACTGGGTTAATATTGTAGAAGCTGGGACCCAGTCTGAGCGAGGGACGGAACACGTCCTTCCCACACCAAGGTTTGCAGGCCCTACCTCAGTCAGTGTTTCACCCACACTCTACAGCTCCGGAATGTCATGCTCTTCAGCCTCCTCCTCCTCCTGCGCATCCTCATCCACTGTGCCCTCCACACCAGTCACAAGCTGGAAGCACTGCAGCACTGCCTCGGCGAAGCGGCAACAGGCTGTGCTGAAGCTAATCTGCATAGGTGACAAACCCCACAATGCAGAAGAGCTGTGGACAGCTCTGAAACAGCAGGCAGATCACTGGCTCACACCTCTGAACCTAAAGCCAGGAAAGGTCGTGTGTGACAATGGCCGGAACCTGGTGGCGGCTTTGAGGCGAGGCCAGCTGACACATGTTCCATGCGTGGCCCATGTTCTCAACCTCGTGGTTCAGCGGTTTATAAAGTCATACCCAGAGCTGTCTGATCTGCTGGTAAAAGTTCGCCGCCTGTCTGCACATTTTCGAAAGTCACCTACTGCGTCAGCCGGCCTTGCCGCCTTTCAGCGCAGTTTGCATCTTCCGGCTCACAGACTGGTGTGTGATGTCCCCACGCGTTGGAATTCAACTCTGCACATGTTGGTCAGGATATGTGAGCAGAAGAGGGCAGTTGTTGAGTACCTGCATCACCTAAGCCGTCGGGAAATGGGTCAAACTCCACACATAACACCTGAGGAGTGGAGATGGATGTCCGACCTATGTACCATCCTCCAAAACTTTGAGGACTCCACCAAGATGGTGAGTGGTGATGACGCCATTATTAGCGTCACCATACCGCTACTCTGCCTTCTAAAACGGTCTCTGCTGAAAAACAAACATGATGCATTGCAGGCGGAGCGCGATGAGTTGCAGCAAGAAACAGTAGTGGGTGTGGGTGATAACACACAGCCCAGCCACGTCTCATCACAACATGCAGTGGAGGACTATGACGAGGAGGAGGATGAAGACATGGAGCAACTCTCCGGCCAAATTGAGGATATGACATGCACACCAGTCATATCCTCGGTTCAGCGTGGCTGGCCAGAGGACAGGGTAGATGAGGAGGAGGAGGAGGAGGAGGAGGACAGCATGTTCAGTCATCTTGTTGGTCAGGCTACTGAAGTCCTGGCTGTTAAGAGTCTGGCGCACATGGCTGACTTTATGGTAAGCTGCCTGTCTCGTGACCCTCGCGTTAAGAACATCTTGGCCGACAATCATTACTGGTTGGTAACACTGTTAGACCCACGCTACAAGGAGAACTTTTTGTCTCTTATTCCCGTGGAGGAGAGGTCAACCAAAATGCAGCAGTTTCGGAAGGCCATACTCACGGAAGTAGGCAAAGCATTCCCCTCACAAAACGCTAGCGGCATAGGTCATGAATCAGTGGACAACCGAGGCGTACAGCCGAGAGAGGCACAAGTCCAATCCGCCAGAGGTAGGGGAACAGTCTTTAAGATGTGGGACAGTTTTCTCAGCCCCTCACGTACCACAGCCCCTGAGGTGCGGGGTAGTGCCACAAGAAATCCTAAGTTTGCCCAGATGCTGAAGGAGTACCTTGCAGATCGAACAACTGTACTCCGACATTCCTCTGTGCCTTACAATTATTGGGTATCCAAGCTGGACACGTGGCATGAATTGGGTCTCTACGCCTTGGAAGTCCTGGCCTGCCCTGCTGCTAGCGTTTTGTCAGAGCGTGTTTTTAGTGCCGCAGGTGGAATCATTACAGATAAACGCACCCGCCTGTCAACTGAAAATGCTGACAGGCTGACTCTGATCAAGATGAACAAGGGTTGGATTGGGCCAGACTTCACCACACCACCAGCAAATGAGAGCGGAATTTAAAGTTTGCCATGTACCTCCACTCACCCATGGGTACACACTTCTGGACTTTGGATAATCGCTGGACTGCTCCTCCTTCTCCTCATCCGCCACCATGATGATGACCGTTACAAATTGCAATACTTAGGCCTTTGTTTCAGGTATACCCCCAGTGGTAAATTTTTTCGCCCATTCTTTGCAGAATGGACATTACAACGACAGGAGACCCGCTCCTTTGCAATGGGAACAATGTTTTGAGGCCCTCATGCACGTCTCTACCCAGGGACAACGTGGAGCCTCCCAATTTTTGGCTGCCCTGCCTAAGGGCTATACTATAATACACCCACTTCCTTAAAATGGACACTTAATGTTTTGAGGCCATCATGCACGTCTCTATCCAGGGACAATGTGGAGCCTCCCAATTTTTGGCTGCCCTGGCAAAGGGCTATACTGAAATAGACCCACTTCCTTACAATGGGCACTTCAGGTTTACAGGCCATCATGCACGTCTCTATCCAGGGACAATGTGGAGCCTCCCAATTTTTGGCTGCCCTGGCAAAGGGCTATACTGAAATAGACCCACTTCCTTACAATGGGCACTTCAGGTTTAAAGGCCATCATGCACGTCTCTATCCAGGGACAATGTGGAGCCTCCCAATTTTTGGCTGCCCTGGCAAAGGGCTATACTGAAATAGACCCACTTCCTTACAATGGGCACTTCAGGTTTACAGGCCATCATGCACGTCTCTATCCAGGGACAATGTGGAGCCTCCCAATTTTTGGCTGCCCTGCCTAAGGGCTATACTATAATACACCCACTTCCTGACAATGGACACTTAATGTTTTGAGGCCCTCATGCACGTCTGTATGCAGGGGCATTGGTGAACCTCACAATTTTGGACTGCCCTGGCAAAGGAAAATACTACAAAGACTCACTTCCTCAAAATGGACACATTAGACTCAAGAGGCCTTCATGTACGTCTCTTCTCAGGGACATCGGAGTGCCACACAATGTTTTCACGTAAAATCTTTCATGTATTAATCTCAAAAAGTAACATACACCAGCTCTATCTCACTATTGGGTATGTGCCCTTAACATTTCCGCCATGAAAAATCATTTTGGGGTCATTTTGGAAGGTTTTCTGGTGAGTCCGTAAAAATGGCGTAAAACGCGGACAAAATTGTTCACAGCTGTGACTTTTCAGTGATAAATGCTTCAAGGGGTCTTCCCCATGCTGTTGCCATGTCATTTGAGCACTCTTCTGAGACTTTTGTGCCATTTTTAGGGTTTCTCCATGCTGCCGGGGGGTCATTTCACAAAAATACTCGGGTCTCCCATAGGATAACATTGGGCTCGTTGCTCGGCCCGAGTACACGAGTATCTTGGGAGGCTCGGCCCGAGCTTCGAGCACCCGAGCTTTTTAGTACTCGCTCATCACTAGTTGTGATACAAAAGGTGACATTGTTCATACTTTTTGGAGCTGTCCTAAAATCAGAAGCTTATGGCAGAAAGTGTCTAAAATAATAAATCTGATAATGCACTCAAAAATAAGTCTAACTCCACAATTAGCTCTCTTATCGATAGATTTGGATACAATAAACATAAAATACAGAGCCATCGTAATTCAAATCCTTCTAGTTACCAAAATCGAATTGGCGGCATGTTGGAAATCCAATAAAATTCCAAATATTTACGATCTAATAGAAAAAATATCCCTTCATAAGGTCTATGAAGAGAAGCATGCTCTAATTAATAACTCTTGGAACAAATTTCATAAAAAATAGGACCCATGGACTGACTTTATTAACAACAATACATAAAATTTTAAATCTAGTTCTAATTCTTGTATTAACGTAATACACGATACTTATTCAATTTGTTTAACCTCATAACGACGGCCGTATGACTTAAAGCCGTATACCGGCGACAACATTAAAAAAAAAAAATGGCTGGTAAAATTGATTTATTTCTCATCTGACGTGATCAAACATGTCAGATGAGAAATAAATATGAGCCCTTAGTGCCCCCAAGGCCCCCGGTACCGGAGAAATCCATCCAACCCCCCCCTCCGGAAAATCCAAGATCCAAAATCCAAGATGGCGCCGACGCGCGCTGAAAACTCCCGCCACCGCCGGCTCTGCATTCATTTCCCTCCGATCTGAAATGATCAAACATTTCAGATCGGAGGGAAATGTCCTCCCCCTGACCTCTCCTCCGGTACATCCCCCCCTCCATCATTCCGTCATCCCTCGCTGCATCATTACCCTAAATATTTTTTTTTAGAATCTTTATAAAAAAAATTAGGGTTTATATATAAAAAAAAAAAATACTAGTGTTAGGTTTAGGTTTATTTTTTGTTAGCCAGGGATAAAAACAAAAACCATGGCCCACAGAATGTTTACGGCAGAGCAAGCGTACTCACTGCTTGCCTCCGGCAGTTCTGGGTCAGAGACCGAATCGGCCTCAGAAAGAGAGTTTTTGGATAGCGGTGACGATTCGGCTTCCTTCACGGGGTCCCGCACCCCACCAGTCGCCACTGCTGAAGTGTCAGGGGCAGGACCTAGTTCTGCAGTCCCCCGTGCTCTCTCGTACCCCGACCCATCCTTTACCCCACAAATTCCCCCTTTCATAGGAGACCCTGGCATCAAAATAAATGTCACCAATTTTGCCTCACTGGATTTTTTCCAAATTTGTGTTACCCAACAAGTACTTGAGCTCATCAACCACCACACCAACTTATACGCCCGCCAATATATTGCCCAAAAACCAACATCTGTCCATTCCCGGTCCTGGATCCCCACAAGTGTCCCGGAAATCAAAAAATTTTTAGGCATTACCCTCAACATGGGAATAGTGAAAAAACCCAGTATCCGCTCCTACTGGGCAACCAAATCTGTCCACGCCACCCCTGTATTTGTAGCTATAATGTACCGAACCCAATACGAGACCCTATTGAGATTCCTCCATTTTAGTGATAATTCCCAAGTCCCCCCAAGAACTGACCCCAATTATGACAGCCTTAATAAATTGAAACCCCTAATATCCCTCCTGAAAGAGTCCTTCCTAACTTCCTACAGCCCAGAGGAGAATGTTTCGGTTGACGAGTCCCTAATGAGCTACAAGGGCCGTCTCTCATTCCGTCAGTTTATTCCCTCCAAAGGAGCCAAGTATGGCATAAAATTATATAAAGTGTGCGAAAGCACCAGCGGGTACACGTGTAACTTTATCATTTATGAGGGTTGGGACCGCCAAATAAGCCCACCCAACTGTCCCCAGACAATTGGCGTCCCAGGAAAAATTGTCTGGGAGCTAATGTCCCCATTTCTTGGTAAAGGTTACCATGTGTACACAGACAACTACTACACCAGTATCCCCCTATACCAATCCCTCCATGCTGCAAATACAGGGGCCTGTGGGACAATAAGGAAAAACCATGTTGGTTTGCCGGCACAGTTAGTGTCCAGACGTCTAGAGAGGGGGGCGTCATTCGCACTGGCAAGTGACAAACTGCTTGCCGTAAAGTGGAATGACCGCAAGGACGTCTACATGCTCACCACCCTGCATGAGGACACCACTGTGTCGGTCAGAGAGAGGGGAGCCACCAGGGACAAACAAAAACCCTTTTGTGTGACACAATACAATAGGTTTATGGGTGGTGTGGACCTGTCTGACCAGGTACTCCAACCATACCTGGTAAAGCGGAAAACGAGGGCCTGGTACAAAAAGGTAGCAATCTACCTGATACAGATTGCTACCTACAACAGTTTTGTACTGTATAAAAAATCACAAGGGGCCCTCACATTTCTGCAATACCAGGAAAAAATTATTGAGTCCCTCATGTTTGACTCAGCGGCACCAGAGGCAGCCTTCGAGTCAGAGAATGCCCGGAGACTAACAGAACGGCATTTTATGCATCTCGTGCCTCCTACTCCCACCCAAAACCGTCCTAAAAAAAGGTGCCGGGTATGTTGCAAGCAGGGTAGGAGAAGCGACTCTAGATATTACTGTCCCATGTGCCCTTCCCAGCCAGGACTTTGTGTTACCCCCTGCTTCGAGATCTACCACACATCTCACAATTATTAGACGTCATACACTATTCCCAAATTGTGTGGTAGGGTTTTTCTTTCACAACGTTTATATTTCCTGTGTAGTGAGCCCCTGTGTTACTTGTCAAATAAAATGTACTATTTTCATCAGTAAAACACATTTTACCCCATTTCACAAATAATTCCAGGACTTGATCACTCACATACCGAAGTGTTATGCACACAAATTCTCGTCATATGCCCACATCTGCGTACTCCAGAATGTGGATCCCGCAAATGTTCTTGAAACATCTGATCATCTGACAAATAATTCCAAGATTTGATCACTCACAAAGTGATAGCACCAGTCATCTTAGTCTGACTGCTATTACAACTATGTCTTGGTGATCCGGGCATGATCATTTTATTGGAGGATCTGAAGCTGTTCTGTAATTTTACACCTTGGGCTTTACTGCATGGTTCTTGCCGAACCTCCTGCACTGGACAATACTTTTATAACCCTGTAGGGGACTGGTTGTTTTGTGCATATAGCGGTTCCGACCTTGGCAGGTAGGAGCCTGTTATGGTGTACCACGTCGGCTGGCACAATTGTCCCTCATATAGGGATTGATGGTGCTAAACAGACGTTGTACGACCAGTCTCTGAAAAATTAACGTGTCCTTCTAGCCATCCTGGTGTTCCTTCATCTCTGGAACAAGCACAAGTCTGCCATATAGTTGGCAGTATTTTCCTCAACATTTTGCCCTTCACTCCAAGATAAAATGTACAAAAAAATCCATTTATGTGGGTTTTCAGTTGTTCTAAAAACACATAGGCTCTGCAAATCTAATAATCCAAAATTTGAAAAGTGCACCTTCCCTTCCAAGTCCTGCAGTTTGCCCAAACAGAAGTTTTTGACTACATGTTGGGTATTGCTGCACTCGTAAGAAAGTGGGTAACAAACTGAGGGGTCCACCTTTTGGTGTTACCTCTAGTAAAAGTGGAAAATCTGGTGCTAAAGCATCACTTTTGTGAAAAAGAACATTTTCATTAGGACAACCTATTGTTATAAAATTCTGTGAAGTACCTGTGGGTTCAAAAGGCACACTATACCCCTAGATAAAATCCTTGAGGGGTATAGATTCCAGAATGGGGTCAGTTGTGGGGGGCTCCACTGTTAAGCCACCTCAGGGGGTCTCCAAACGCAACATGGTGTTCGCTAATGATTCCTGCCAACATGGCGCTAGTTTCATTCTGAGCCCTGCCGTGCACCCAGACAGTTGATTTCCACCACATATGATGTATCGGCAAACTCAGGAGAAATTGCACAATACATTTTATGCTTACTTTTTCCTGTTACCCTTGTAAAAAAAAAGCTACCTGGTTGAAATAACAATTTTGTGGTAAAAATGTATTTTTTTATTTTCACAGCTCAACATTATAAACTTCTGTGAAGCACCTGGGGTTTCAGGGTACTCACCAAACATCTAGATAAATTCCTTGTGGGGTCTATATTCCAAAATGTGGCCACATGTTGAGGAGCTTCACTGTATAGACACCTCAGGGGCTCTCCAAATGCAACATGGCGTCCGCTATTGATTCCAGACAATTTTGCAGTCAAATGGCACTCCTTCCCTTCCGAGCTCTGCCGTGTACCCAAACAGTTGATTTCCACCACATATAAGGTATCGCCAAACTCAGGAGAAATTGCACAATAAATTTCATGGTGATTTTTTTCCTGTTACCCTTGTGAAAAAACAGCTACCTGGTTGAAATAACAATTTTGTGGTAAAATTTTATTTTTTTATTTTCATGGTTCAACGTTATAAAATTCTGTGAAGCACCTGGGGGTTCAGGGTACTCACCAAACATCTAAATAAATTCCTTGAGGGGTCTATTTTACAAAATGGGGTCAGTTGTGAGGGGTTTCTGCTGTTTAGGTACCTTAGGGACCCTACAAATGCAACATGGTGCCCGCAATCTTTTTCAGCCAAATTTGCTTTCCAAAATTCAAATATTGCTTCTTCTGTTCCAAGCCCTCCTATTTGTCCAAACAGAGGTTTCTTACCACATGTGGGGTACCACCGCGCTCATAAGGAGTTAGATAACAAACGTTGGGGTCCAATTTTTGGAATTACCTCTTGAAAAAGTGAGAAAATTAATGCTAAAGCAACATTTTTGAGAAAAAAATGAAAATTTTCAATATGACAACATAACGTTATCAAAATCTGTGAAGTACCTGTGGGTCCAAAATGCTCACTATACCCCTAGATAGAAGCCTTGAGGGGTCTAGTTTCCAGAATGGCATCACTTGTGAGGGGTTTCTGCTGTTTAGGTACCTTATCGGACCTGTAAATGCAACATGGTGCCCGCAATCTATTTCAGCCAAATTTGCTTTCCAAAATTCAAATATTGCTCCTTCTGTTCCAAGCCCTCCCATTTGTCCAAACAGAGGTTTCTTACCACATGTGGGGTATCACCGCGCTCATAAGAAAGTGGGTAACAAGTTTTGGGGTCCATTTTGTTGTGTTATTTCTTATAAAAGTGATTATATTTGGGATAGAGCAACATTTTTAGGTAAAATTTTATTTTTTGCTTTTTTAATTCCATATTTCTTTTGTTCCTGTGAAGCACCTAAAGGGTTAATAAACTTTTTCAATGTGGTTTTGAGTACCTTGAGGGGTGCAGTTTTTAGAATGGGGTCACTTTTGGGTATTTTCGGTCACCTAGGCCTCTCAAAATCACTTCAAATGTGATGTGGTCCCTAAAAAAAAAGTTTTGAAAATTTTGATGTAAAAATGAGAAATTGCTGATGAACTTTGAACCCTTCTAACTTCCTAACAATTTTTTTTTTTTTCCAAAATTGTGCTGATGTAAACTAGACAAGTGGGAAATGTTATTTATTAAGTATTTTGTGTCACAGAACTCTCTGGTTTAACGGTAAAAAAAATTCAAAAGTTGAAATTTCTAATTTTTCAAACATTTTGCCAAAATTCATTTTTTTTCACAAATAAACGCAAAAAATATTGTCCTAAATTTGGTACTAACATGAAGTCCAATATGTGATGAAAAAACAATCTCAGAATCACTGGGATCCGTTGAAGCGTTCCAGAGTTATAACCTCATGAAGGGACACTGGTCAAAATTGCAAAATTTGGTCTGGTCATTAATGTGAAAATTAGCTCCGTCACTAAGGGGTTAATAAGAAAATTGTTTGTTTACATTCATCTCCTGACATATTTTATTTGAAAATCATACTTTGTAAATTTTTAATCCGACTGTATGTCATAGTTTTTACCAATGTTATTTGTTTTGTTTCTCCTTTTGTATATGTCTACTGTATATTATTTGTTTGATATAGCATGAAGTAATGCTACACAGCACTTTCTGTTTTATTGTTTTTGTTAGAACTGTTTTATGTATAAACTTTGAAAACCTAATAAAAAATTATTGAATCATAAAAGACAAGGGATATTAGTACAGGATGGGCACTAGGATGGTGGACATTATCACAAAATGGGAACCAGGAAAGGGTCAGGATGTGGGCATGGAAGGGGATGATTACAACATGGGGGACATAATTACAGGAGAAGGGACATTATTACAGGATGGGGCTTGGATGGGAAATATTATTACTGGAAGGGGCCATTAGAAGAGACATTACTACATGTTAGGGACCAGGGTGGAAGACGTTATTATTATTTGGCCAATACATTTGGCTCCGGTCCAAATTTTTCACTTGGGCCCATGGAGTTGTAGTTATTTCACTATGGAAATGCCACTTTAAGTTACATTTTTGCATGCCTCATCATCATGAGGAATGCAATTCTAAAATCAAAAGTCTTATTGTCCTTGTTAGAGACAATGTTATAATTTAGTAATCTTTTTTGTGCATGAAGTGCATTTTATTAATATGAGCAATTAGTCATTCCTGTCACAATCTCACATAAAAACCATAATCTGCTTTCAGCACATTGAGGAATTATGTGTTGCAAAGGGTAGCACACTGAAATGTGAATAAATATTTAATTAGCATTAAACCAAATCCCACTTAATACCATTATAACTCTGATCTATAAATCTTATCAGATGGTTGCAAATAATTCACTGTAGAGAATTTTTTATGAGAATGAAAACTGAATAAACAACATAATAAATAAAATATTAGACTGTTATGTTGTCAAAACATTAATAAGGTTCAGCTTTTTTACCTACATCCAAAATAATGTTTATTTATTGCCTAGAATGAACATTTTTAGGAATATGAAACATTAAATTACAGGCAGTCTCCTTGTCATTTTTTTTTAAATATATAAAAAGTTATAATAACATAGCTGTAATTAATTATACTTGACCAATTGTACACTGCTGTAAAGTATGTCTTAAATTTATATACAGGTCATTTTGTGTCATTGTGTATTATTATTATAGTCCCCCACACATTCCTCCCTCCGGAGCTCTCTCTTGTATGTTTATGTATTAATTAGAGTGTGTGTATATATTATATATATATTAATATATATATATATATATATATATATATATATATATATATATATATATATATATATACATATATACCATGTATATATATATATATATATATATATATATATATATACTATACGGTACATATATATATATATATGTATATATATATATATAATATATACACACATATATATATATATATTCTGTATATGTAAAGTTTGGACCAGCACAAGAACAAATGACTTTTTAGGGTGCAACATTCCCAACTTGCGGTTTCTTCATATAACCATCCATGGAAAAGACAAAAATTGTCAGGCAGCACTCCACAATTATTTTAAATTACTTGTCCTTTATTGGTCACATACGTGCATGGTTACTATGCACCTATATGACCATTAAAGGTCAAGTAATTTAAAATAATTGTGGAGTGCTGCCTGACAATTTTTGTCTCATATATAGCTATACACCCACATATATATATATATATATATATATATATATATATAAAAATATATATATATACAGTTAGGTCCAGAAATATTTGCACAGTGACACAAGTTTTGTTATTTTAGCTGTTTACAAAAACATGTTCAGAAATACAATTATGTATATAATATGGGCTGAAAGTGCACACTCCCAGCTGCAATATGAGAGTTTTCACATCCAAATCGGAGAAAGGGTTTAGGAATCATAGCTATGTAATGCATAGCCTCCACTTTTTCAAGGGACCAAAAGTAATTGGACAAGGGACTCTAAGGGCTGCAATTAACTCTGAAGGCGTCTCCCTCGTTAACCTGTAATCAATGAAGTAGTTAAAAGGTCTGGGGTTTTGCATTTGGAAGCTGTTGCTGTGACCAGACAACATGCGGTCTAAGGAACTCTCAATTGAGGTGAAGCAGAACATCCTGAGGCTGAAAAAAAAAGAAAAAATCCATCAGAGAGATAGCAGACATGCTTGGAGTAGCAAAATCAACAGTCGGGTACATTCTGAGAAAAAAGGAATTGACTGGTGAGCTTGGGAACTCAAAAAGGCCTGGGCGTCCACGGATGACAACAGTGGTGGATGATCGCCGCATACATTCTTTGGTGAAGAAGAACCCGTTCACAACATCAACTGAAGTCCAGAACACTCTCAGTGAAGTAGGTGTATCTGTCTCTAAGTCAACAGTAAAGAGAAGACTCCATGAAAGTAAATACAAAGGGTTCACATCTAGATGCAAACCATTTATCAATTCTAAAAATAGACAGGCCAGAGTTAAATTTGCTGAAAAACACCTCATGAAACCAGCTCAGTTCTGGAAAAGTATTCTATGGACAGATGAGACAAAGATCAACCTGTACCAGAATGATGGGAAGAAAAAAGTTTGGAGAAGAAAGGGAACGGCACATGATCCAAGGCACACCACATCCTCTGTAAAACATGGTGGAGGCAACGTGATGGCATGGGCATGCATGGCTTTCAATGGCACTGGGTCACTTGTGTTTATTGATGACATAACAGCAGACAAGAGTAGCCGGATGAATTCTGAAGTGTACCGGGATATACTTTCAGCCCAGATTCAGCCAAATGCCGCAAAGTTGATCGGACGGCGCTTCATAGTACAGATGGACAATGACCCCAAGCATACAGCCAAAGCTACCCAGGAGTTTATGAGTGCAAAAAAGTGGAACATTCTGCAATGGCCAAGTCAATCACCAGATTTTAACCCAATTGAGCATGCATTTCACTTGCTCAAATCCAGACTTAAGACGGAAAGACCCACAAACAAGCAAGACCTGAAGGCTGCGGCTGTAAAGGCCTGGCAAAGCATTAAGAAGGAGGAAACCCAGCGTTTGGTGATGTCCATGGGTTCCAGACTTAAGGCAGTGATTGCCTCCAAAGGATTCGCAACAAAATATTGAAAATAAAAATATTTTGTTTGGGTTTGGTTTATTTGTCTAATTACTTTTGACCTCCTAAAATGTGGAGTGTTTGTAAAGAAATGTGTACAATTCCTACAATTTCTATCAGATATTTTTGTTCAAACCTTCAAATTAAACGTTACAATCTGCACTTGAATTCTGTTGTAGAGGTTTCATTTCAAATCCAATGTGGTGGCATGCAGAGCCCAACTCGCGAAAATTGTGACACTGTCCAAATATTTCTGGACCTAACTGTATATATATATATATATATATATATATATATTGATATATATATATATATATATATATATATATATATATATATATAGATAGATAGATATACAGTGCCTACAAGTAGTATTCAACCCCCTGCAGATTTAGCAGGTTTGATAAGATGCAAATAAGTTAGACCCTGCAAACTTCAAACAAGAGCTGGATTTATTAACAGATGCATAAATCTTACAAACCAACAAGTTATGTTGCTCAGTTGAATTTAATAGATTTTTAACATAAAAGTGTGGGTCAATTATTATTCAACCCCTAGGTTTAATATTTTGTGGAATAACCCTTGTTTGCAATTACAGCTAATAATCGTCTTTTATAAGACCTGATCAGGCCGGCACAGGTCTCTGGAGTTATCTTGGCCCACTCCTCCATGCAGATCTTCTCCAAGTTATCTAGGTTCTTTGGGTGTCTCATGTGGATTTTAATCTTGAGCTCTTTCCACAAGTTTTCAATTGGGTTAAGGTCAGGAGACTGACTAGGCCACTGCAACACCTTGATTTTTTCCTTCTTGAACCAGGCCTTGGTTTTCTTGGCTGTGTGCTTTGGGTCGTTGTCTTGTTGGAAGATGAAATGACGACCCATCTTAAGATCCTTGATGGAGGAGCGGAGGTTCTTGGCCAAAATCTCCAGGTAGGCTGTGCTATCTATCTTCCCATGGATGCGGACCAGATGGCCAGGCCCCTTGGCTGAGAAACAGCCCCACAGCATGATGCTGCCACCACCATGCTTGACTGTAGGGATGGTATTCTTGGGGTCATATGCAGTGCCATCCAGTCTCCAAACGTCACGTGTGTGGTCGGCACCAAAGATCTCGATCTTGGTCTCATCAGACCAGAGAACCTTGAACCAGTCTGTCTCAGAGTCCTCCAAGTGATCATGAGCAAACTGTAGACGAGCCTTGACATGACGCTTTGAAAGTAAAGGTAACTTACGGGCTCTTCTGGAACGGAGACCATTGCGGTGGAGTACGTTACTTATTGTATTGACTGAAACCAATGTCCCCACTGCCATGAGATCTTCCCGGAGCTCCTTCCTTGTTGTCCTTGGGTTAGCCTTGACTCTTCCTACAAGCCTGGCCTCGGCACGGGTGGAAACTTTCAAAGGCTCTCCAGGACGTGGAAGGCTAACAGTAGTTCCATAAGCCTTCCACTTCCGAATGATGCTCCCAACAGTGGAGACAGGTAGGCCCAACTTCTTGGAAAGGGTTTTGTACCCCTTGCCAGCCTTGTGACCCTCCAAGATCTTGTCTCTGATGGCCTTGGAATGCTCCTTTGTCTTTCCCATGTTGACCAAGTATGAGTGCTGTTCACAAGTTTGGGGAGGGTCTTAATTAGTCAGAAAAGGCTGGAAAAAGAGATAATTAATCCAAACATGTGAAGCTCATTGTTCTTTGTGCCTGAAATACTTCTTAATACTTTAGGGGAACCAAATAGAATTCTGGTGGTTTGAGGGGTTGAATAATAAATGACCCTCTGAATAAACTTTTCACCATTTAAAAAAAAAAAAACAAATAAAGAAATAACATTCTTTTTTGCTGCAGTGCATTTCACACTTCCAGGCTGATCTACAGTCCAAATGTCACAATGCCAAGTTAATTCCGAATGTGTAAACCTGCTAAATCTGCAGGGAGTTGAATACTACTTGTAGGCACTATATATATATATATATATATATATATATATATATATATATATATATACAGTGCTGGCCAAACGTATTGGCACCCCTGCAATTCTGTCAGATAATACTCAGCTTCTTCTTGAAAATGAATGCAATCACAAATTCTTTGGTATTGTTATCTTCATTTAATTTTTCTTCAATGTAAAAAACAAAATTGTCATAAAGCCAAATTGGATCTAATTCCACACCAAACATAAAAAGGGGGTGGACAAAAGTATTGGCACTGTTTGAAAAATCATGTGATGCTTCTCTAATTTGTGTAATTAACAGCACCTGTAACTTACCTGTGGCACCTAACAGGTGTTGGCAACAACTAAATTACACTTGCAGCCAGTTGACATGGATTAACGTTGACTCAACCTCTGTCCTGTGTCCTTGTGCGTACCACATTGAACATGGAGTAAAGAAAGAAGTTTTGGAAGCATGTTCTCTGGTCAGATGAGACAAAAGTAGAGCTTTTTGGGAAAAGCCATCAACATAGAGTTTACAGGAAAAAAAAGAGGCATTCAAAGAAAAGAACAGGGTCCCTACAGTCAAACATGCCGGAGGTTCCCTGATGTTTTGGGGTTGCTTTGCTGCCTCTGGCACTAGACTGCATGACAGTGAGCATGGCATTATGAAGTCTGCAGACTACCAACAAATTTTGCATCACAATGTAGGGCCCAGTGTGAGAAAGCTGGGTCTTCCTCAGAGGTCATGGGTCTTCCAGCAGGACAATGACCCAAAACACACTTCAAAAAGCACTAGAAAATGTTTTGATAGAAAGCACTGGAGACTACTAAAGTGGCCAGCAATGAGTCCAGACTTGAATCCCATAGAACACTTGTGGAGAGATCTCAAAATGGCAGTTTGGAGAAGGCACCCTTCAAATCTCAGGGACCTGGATCAGTTTGCCAAAGAAGAATGGTCTAAAATTCCAGCAGAACATTGTAAGAAACTCATTGATGGTTACCGGAAGCGGTTGTTTGCAGTTATTTTGGCTAAAGGTTGTGAAACCAAGTATTAGACTAAGGGTGCTGATACCTTTGTCTGGCCCATTTTTGGAGTTTCGTGTGAAATGATAAATGATTTGATTTTTGCTTAATTCTCTTTTGTGTTTTTTCATTGCAAGCAAAATAAATGAAGATAATAATACCAAAGAATTTGTGATTGCAATCATTGTCAAGAAGAAACTGAGTATTACCTGACAGAATTGCAGGGGTGCCAATACTTTTGGCCAGCACTGTATATATATATATATATATATATATATATATATATATATATATATATATTCTGGAAATCAAACTTAGAAAACAATGTATGATCACTTGATTTCTTCAGAAATGTAATGTACATTTTTTGTAAAGGGTACAGCATGCCACTACAACTGTGTTTTACAACAGATCCAAAGTTTATCATCACAAAACCTTTATTTTGCCCAAAGCGTGATCATCATAATTAAAGACCAACAATGACTGTAGGACAGAGAAAGATAACTAAATTTTCCAAAGGTAATAGCATTCACCAATCAGTAGGAAGTGTACAGGCCTTTGCTTTGAATGAGTTCAGCACATCTGCAGCCACAGGCATCAGATTCACTATTCACTAGTCTCTCACACTGCTCTGATGTGATTTTGATCCACTCTTCTTCCTGTCTCTTCCACAGTTCTTTGACTGTTGTGGGTTTCTTGGCCAAAAGTTTGTCACCAAGGATTTTCCAGAGGTTTTCTATTGAGTTTAGATCAGGACTCTGGGCTGGCCATTTCATTGTTTCAATGTTTTCTGTTTCAAGGAACTGCTTTATCTGTTTTGCTGTGTGACAGGGGCATTGTCCTATATGAAAATTGCTGGCTGATTGAGTGATGAATGTATGTAAGAAACCACATGTTATTGAAGAAGGTTCTGATACACACTTGTATTCATCCTGCCATGAAGCTCTATGAGAGGTCCAACTCCTGCTGCAGAAAATATTCCCCAAAACATGACACTTCCTCCACCACCTTTCACTGAATTCTTAACACACTTTGGGTTCAGTCTTTCCCCAGTTTGTTGATGAACATAATGTTTCCCATCAGACTCAAATACATTAAACTAGCTTTCATCACTAAAATGAACCATGGACCACTTCTCCTTTGTCCACACAAAATGCTTCTCAACAAAGGTGAGTCTAGCCTTTTGATTATTTTAGCTAATGAAAGGTTTGGTCACTCCACAGTGGACTTTCAGTCCAAATGCTCTTAAACGTTGTGACACTATATGATGAGACAGATCCCTACCCTGGTAAGTGCTGAACTGGCGAGCAATTCCAGCTGCAGTGTTGAAATGATTACCCATGGATATTCTCTGCATTATCTTGTCCTCTCTTGCATTTGTCTTTAGAGAGCAACCAGCCTTCTTTGTGGACTTGAAAGCGTTTGTGATGTTGTAGAGATGCAATATTCTCGAAATCAAAGACTTTTTCAGGACCAACTTCTCTTGCTATGGCTGGTAGAGTCACCCATTTGGCCTTCATCTGGACAACCTGCTGCCGGAGGGTTTCAGTCACTTGGGAACAGCACACCATTTTTGCAAAGTCATTGCAAACTGGAAAGTTAGGCTGTCAGTTAAATAGGGTTTGTCAGATAAATAAGGAAATTAGCACCAGGTGCCAGAATAACACCAATAACTTGCAGGTATCTGAAAATGTTCTTTAATTTGGGTCAGTGTTCTTTTACATTTATCTCATTTAAATTTTTTTGTGCTTTGCAATAAATTCAATTTATGAAATAAGCTTAAAATACTGCTTGATTACTCATGTTAGGATATAGTCACATAGGACTAAAAATGACCTTCAAATTGTCTCTCCAGTAAAGGAGACAAACTCTAGCACAGCGCCACCTATTGGAAGTAGCGATCCTAAAAGTCACAAGTGGATTTTCAACAATCCTTTGCAATATGACTCAGGATATATAAGCCAGATCAGAATCCCAATTTGCAGACACGGTGTTTCGGGGTGCTTGCCCCTCGTCAGTGCAAAGTATGGGGGTGTCTGATCTGGCTCATGAGAAAGCTATGTGGGGACCACGGGGGAACACTATTATCCTTAAGGAGACTTTGCAAGCCAGTCTGGCTGCCAGGTAAGGGGACTTATAGCTGCAATGCCCCTCTGGGAAATATTCAAATTGTCTCTCCAGTAGAGATGAGCGAACCGGTCGCGGTTCGGCTCGAGGTTGGTTCGCCGAACGGACCTCCCGTTCGAGTTCGGTTCGTCGAACGTTCGACGAACCGAACTCGAACTGCATAGGAAACAATGGCAGGCAATCACAAACACAGAAAAACACCTAGAAAACACCCTCAAAGGTGTCCAAAAGGTCACAAACAACTCACAACACATGGGAAAGTGACAAGGACATATACTCATGCGAAAACAAAAGAGCTGGACAAGGAAAAAGAGGAGGACACACAGATATATGAGTATATGCAAGGAAACATCGATTCCATTAATGTGCAACTTGAGCCCTGCTCATTCTTGGCTTCCAATCTTGATAAATTGCCTGAGCTCGCCACGTACGTCTTGGGGATCTTGTCGTGTCCTGCAGCCAGCGTTCTCTCGGAACCTGTCTTCAGTGCTGCTGTGGGTCTGCTGGCAGATAAGCACACGTGTCTGTCCACTGACAATGTGGACATGGCTCTCAGAGGACTTTTCTTCCCCTGGGTCAGCCAGGGGACGGGAAAGGCACGCGTATTTTTGAGAGTGCTTCATGCAAAGCATCTTTTTCTTTTTCAAAAGGGAGCTCAACCGATGCCAGTCAAGTGGGGTGTGTGTGGCCCAGTGAGTGGCAACCAGGGAGACTGTGGTTGGAGTCCCCTCGCTGTGTCTCTAAAAGAACCAAGATGAACAAGTCATGGCTCTCAGAGGACTTTTCTTCCCCTGGGTCAGCCAGGGGACGGGAAAGGCACGCGTATTTTTGAGAGTGCTTCATGCAAAGCATCTTTTTCTTTTTCAAAAGGGAGCTCAACCGATGCCAGTCAAGTGGGGTGTGTGTGGCCCAGTGAGTGGCAACGAGGGAGACTGTGGTTGGAGTCCCCTCGCTGTGTCTCTAAAAGAACCAAGATGAACAAGTCATGGCTCTCAGAGGACTTTTCTTCCCCTGGGTCAGCCAGGGGACGGGAAAGGCACGCGTATTTTTGAGAGTGCTTCATGCAAAGCATCTTTTTCTTTTTCAAAAGGGAGCTCAACCGATGCCAGTCAAGTGGGGTGTGTGTGGCCCAGTGAGTGGAAACGAGGGAGACTGTGGTTGGAGTCCCCTCGCTGTGTCTCTAAAAGAACCAAGATGAACAAGTCATGGCTCTCAGAGGACTTTTCTTCCCCTGGGTCAGCCAGGGGACGGGAAAGGCACGCGTATTTTTGAGAGTGCTTCATGCAAAGCATCTTTTTCTTTTTCAAAAGGGAGCTCAACCGATGCCAGTCAAGTGGGGTGTGTGTGGCCCAGTGAGTGGAAACGAGGGAGACTGTGGTTGGAGTCCCCTCGCTGTGTCTCTAAAAGAACCAAGATGAACAAGTCATGGCTCTCAGAGGACTTTTCTTCCCCTGGGTCAGCCAGGGGACGGGAAAGGCACGCGTATTTTTGAGAGTGCTTCATGCAAAGCATCTTTTTCTTTTTCAAAAGGGAGCTCAACCGATGCCAGTCAAGTGGGGTGTGTGTGGCCCAGTGAGTGGCAACCAGGGAGACTGTGGTTGGAGTCCCCTCGCTGTGTCTCTAAAAGAACCAAGATGAACAAGTCATGGCTCTCAGAGGACTTTTCTTCCCCTGGGTCAGCCAGGGGACGGGAAAGGCACGCGTATTTTTGAGAGTGCTTCATGCAAAGCATCTTTTTCTTTTTCAAAAGGGAGCTCAACCGATGCCAGTCAAGTGGGGTGTGTGTGGCCCAGTGAGTGGCAACGAAGGAGACTGTGGTTGGAGTCCCCTCGCTGTGTTTCTAAAAGACCCAAAATGAACAAATCATGGCTCTCAGAGGACTTTTCTTCCCCTGGGTCAGCCAGGGGACGGGAAAGACACGCGTATTTTTGAGAGTGCTTCATGCAAAGCATCTTTTTCTTTTTCAAAAGGGGGCTCAACCGATGCCAGTCAAGTGGGGTGTGTGTGGCCCAGTTAGTGGAAACGAGGGAGACTGTGGTTGGAGTCCCCTCGCTGTGTCTCTAAAAGAACCAAGATGAACAAGTCATGGCTCTCAGAGGACTTTTCTTCCCCTGGGTCAGCCAGGGGACGGGAAAGGCACGCGTATTTTTGAGAGTGCTTCATGCAAAGCATCTTTTTCTTTTTCAAAAGGGGGCTCAACCGATGCCAGTCAAGTGGGGTGTGTGTGGCCCAGTTAGTGGAAACGAAGGAGACTGTGGTTGGAGTCCCCTCGCTGTGTTTCTAAAAGACCCAAAATGAACAAATCATGGCTCTCAGAGGACTTTTCTTCCCCTGGGTCAGCCAGGGGACGGGAAAGACACGCGTATTTTTGAGAGTGCTTCATGCAAAGCATCTTTTTCTTTTTCAAAAGGGGGCTCAACCGATGCCAGTCAAGTGGGGTGTGTGTGGCCCAGTTAGTGGAAACGAGGGAGACTGTGGTTGGAGTCCCCTCGCTGTGTCTCTAAAAGAACCAAGATGAACAAGTCATGGCTCTCAGAGGACTTTTCTTCCCCTGGGTCAGCCAGGGGACGGGAAAGGCACGCGTATTTTTGAGAGTGCTTCATGCAAAGCATCTTTTTCTTTTTCAAAAGGGAGCTCAACCGATGCCAGTCAAGTGGGGTGTGTGTGGCCCAGTGAGTGGAAACGAGGGAGACTGTGGTTGGAGTCCCCTCGCTGTGTTATACATGCTTTTAGAAGGGCATGACATGGCTTGGAGGTTGACTTTCATAAAATGCAAACTGTTGGCTACCAAAATGCTGCCTTTCCAACAACTGTGGTTATAGGCAATGAGGAACATACTGATGAAGATGAGACGCAGATACCCGATTGGGATGACAACTTAAATATTCGGTCAGGGCAAGAAGAGGCTCGGTCTGAGGGGGAGGGGAGTGCAAACACAACAATTGATGATGAAGTTCTAGATCCCACCTACTGTCAACCCCCAGTCAGGCACTCGAGGAGGTCAACAGAGGCGGTGGAGGAGGATGCAACCGACGACGAAATTACCTTGCGCCTTCCTGGACAGAGTCGGAGCACTGGTAGCACGTCTACAACTGCATCCTCAGCCACCACTCTGCCTATGAGCATTATTCGGGGTGCATCAACAGGTCGCATGGCCTCTAAGCCTTGCCTAGCCTGTTCCTTTTTTGACATAGAAAAAGATCGCCCAAATCATGTGATATGTAAAATTTGTCATGATTCTCTTAGTAGAGGTCAAAACCTCAGCAGTTTGACAACTTCTTCCATGAATCGTCACATGAATAAATATCATAGGTCCCGGTGGGAAGCTCACTGTGCTGCAATGCGGCCTAGCGGAGCGAACCATCCACCGCCCGCCCCTTCCAGTGCATCCGCGCGCTCTTCATCTTCTAGGACTGTGGGGACAGCTGTCACACCTGTTTTTCCACGCAAAACTTCCACCACTGTAACCGCAACAGGCAGTTTGCTTGGTAGGTCGTCAGTTGGTTTGGAAGGGGAAACAAGTGAGTGTGTACAGCTCTCTCAGACATCGATAGCACCTACGTTGGATGAAGGCAACATCATGTCTCCGCCTGCACTTTCCTCACAAACCTGCATTTTTCCAGGGACACCCTACTCAACACCGCCTACACACAGCAGCCAGATCTCTGTCCCTCAGATGTGGTCAAATAAAAGGCCACTTCCTCCGACCCATGACAAAGCTAAGAGGTTGACTCTATCCCTCTGTAAGCTGTTGGCTACCGAAATGCTGCCTTTCCGCCTAGTGGACACACAGGATTTTAGAGACCTTATGTCTGTCGCTGTGCCCCAGTACCAGATGCCTAGTCGCCACTACTTCTCTAAGAAAGGTGTGCCCGCGCTACACCAGCATGTCGCACACAACATCACCGCTTCCTTGAGAAACTCTGTGTGTGAACGGGTGCATTTCACCACCGATACTTGGACCAGTAAGCATGGACAGGGACGTTACATGTCGCTGACTGGGCACTGGGTAACTATGTTGATAGATGGTGAAGGGTCTGCTGCACAAGTCTTGCCGTCCCCACGACTTGTGTGTCAATCCTCTGTCTGTCCAAGTTCCGCCACTGCTTCTGCATCCTCCACCTCATCTGGGTCCTCCACCTCCGCCCCAAGCCTGCCTGGTCAGGCCACCAGCGTTCTCACTGCGCAGAAGGAATCACGCACCCCTCATTACTATGCTGGCAGCAGAGCGCAACGGCATCAGGCGGTCTTTAGCTTGACATGTCTTGGGAATAAGAGTCACACAGCTGAGGAGTTGTGGTCAGCTCTGCGGTCCGAGTTTAATAAATGGTTGTCTCCACTCAACCTGCAGCCTGGTAAGGCCGTGTGCGACAATGCTGCAAACCTGGGTGCGGCCCTTCGCCTGGGCAAGGTGACACACGTGCCTTGTATGGCTCACGTGTTGAACCTTGTTGTCCAGCAATTTTTAACACACTATCCCGGCCTAGATGGCCTTCTGACCAGGGCACGTAAACTGTCTGCAGTGCTCACTTCCGCCGTTCAACCGCCGCAGCTGAGCGACTTGCATCGCTCCAGAAGTCTTTCGGCCTGCCGGTTCATCGCCTGAAATGCGATGTGGCGACACGCTGGAATTCAACTCTCCACATGTTACAGCGACTGTGGCAGCACCGGCGAGCCCTGGTGCAATACGTCATGATGTATAGCCTGGGCCAACGAGATGCAGAAGTGGGGCAGATCACCCTGATGGAGTGATCTCAGATCAAGGACCTATGCACCGTTCTGCACAGTTTCGACATGGCGACGAATATGTTTAGCGCTGACAATGCCATTATCAGCATGACGATTACAGTCATTTACATGCTGGAGCACACGCTAAACACTATTCGGAGTCAGGGGGTGGGACAACAGGAAGGGGAGGAACTACAGGAGGATTCATATGCGCAAGACACAACAACATCACCAAGGTCCAGACGTTCATCATCACCAACGCGGCAGGCATGGGACCATGGGGGACAGGGATCAACAAGGGCGCATGGTAGCAGGCGAGATGTTGAGGAAGGTGCAGGAGGACATGAAGATATGGAGGACGAACTGTCCATGGACATGGAAGACTCAGCGGATGAGGGAGACCTTGGTCAAAATTCAGTTGAAAGAGGTTGGGGGGAGATGTCAGAGGAAGAAAGAACGGTTAGCACCTCTATGCCACAAACACAGCGTGGACTTGGTCCGCATGGCTGCGCAAGACACATGAGTGCCTTCTTGTTGCACTACCTCCAACATGACCCTCGGATTGTCAAAATTAGAAGTGATGATGACTACTGGCTTGCCACACTATTAGATCCCCGGGACAAGTCCAAATTTTGTGACATAATTCCACCCATAGAAAGGGACGCACGTATGCTGGAGTATCAGCATAAGCTGTTACTCGATCTTAGCTCGGCTTTTACACCAAACAACCGTGCAGGTGAAGGGAGTGATTCTCCCAGTTGTAACTTGACAAACATGGGACGGCATCGTCATCTTCAACAGTCTACCCGTACCAGTAGGACCGTATCTGGTGCTGGTAACAGCAATTTTATGGAATATTTTCATAATTTTTTTAGACCCTCCTTTGCAAGGCCACCAGAGACAACAAGTCTGACACATAGTCAACGGATGGAGAGGATGATACAGGAGTATCTCCAAATGAACATCGATGCAATGACTTTGCAAATGGAGCCTTGCTCCTTTTGGGCTTCAAATCTAGAAAAATTGACAGAGCTCTCCAGTTACGCCTTGGAGATTTTGTCGTGTGCAGCTGCCAGCGTTGTCTCTGAACGTGTCTTCTTCAGTGCTGCTGGGTGTGTGCTGACAGATAAGCGCACGCGTCTGTCCAGTGACAATGTGGACACACTGACGTTCATCAAAATGAACAAGTCATGGATCCAGAAGGAATTTACTACCCCTGTGTCATCCTGGGGAGAGTAAATGCTTGTGGATTTGGAATGTGCTTGATGCAAATCAAAACATCCTGTTTGCAACTAGGGCACAAGTGCTGCCACTGATGGGGTGTCTGTGTGCCCAATGTTGGGAAAAAAGGTAGACTCCGCTTGGAGTAACCCTTGCTTGATGTGTTTTTTAAAAATGATACAAGATGAACAGATCTGAAGGCAAGATGAAGGCAACATCATGTCTCCGCCTGCACTTTTCTCACAAACCTGCATTTTTCCAGGGACACCCTACTCAACACCGTCTACAGACAGCAGCCAGATCTCTTTCCCTCAGATGTGGTCAAATAAAAGGCCACTTACTGCGACCCATGACAAAGCTAAGTGGTTGACTCTATCCCTCTGTAAGCTGTTGGCTACCGAAATGCTGCCTTTACGCGTAGTGGACACACAGGATTTTACAGACCTTATGTCTGTCGCTGTGCCCCAGTACCACATGCCCAATCACCACTGCTTCTCCAAGAAAAGCATGCCCGCGCTACACCAGCATGTCGCACACAACATCACCACTTCCTTGAGAAAATCTGTGTGCGACAGGGTGCATTTCAACACAGATACTTGGACCAGTAAGCATAGACAGGGTCATTACATGTCACTGACTGGGCACTGGCAAACTATGGTGAGAGATGGAGAAGGGTCTGCTGTACAAGTCTTGCCGTCCCCACGAGTTGTTTCAATCCTTGTTCTGTATGTAGAAGTTAATACACTGCTTCTGCCTCTTCAACCTCGTGTGGGTCCTCTACCTTGGCGCAAACCCTGTGTGGTCAGGCCACCCTTCCTTGCAACTGCGCACAAGGACTACCACACACCTCCTTACTATGCTGGCAGCAGAGCTCAATGCCATCAGGCGGTCAAAGCTTTACTTTGAAATGTATGGGAAATGTGAGTCACACCGCTATTACAGAGAATAGTAGTCAGGCAGGGTCAAAACATTAATTGAGGAACAGGAACAGAATGGGACGGCCAGGAAAGAATCAGAAAACAAGCAGAGTTGAAATGCGTATCGGCCAACAAGGTACATAAACAGCAAGCAGGAAAAGTAGTCAGGTAACAAGCACACAAAATCATAAAACTGAACTGGGGGTAAAATTAACCAGAGGTTCATAGCTATGTCTGGCAGTGGTCTGCAGACAGGATGGGCATAAAAAAGGGTGTGGTGTCTTCCCATTGGTTGTAGCTGAATGATGGTATTTCATCTGTGAGATACCCACCAGCTACATTCAGCCAGAGATTCTGCATCTGTCAAGGTAATGCAGCCCAGTGGGTGAGCATAACCTGCGTCCACCTGCGCCGCTGGCATCGACTACTCTCACATCATCAGCACTATTCATGAAAGGAACACGTTGTCACCTGGCAACCGGAGTACAAATTGACGGAGCGGACTACGTTGGTGACTTAACAGCCGTGTGCGGCAATGATGCAAACCTGGCTGCGGGCCATCCTCAGGGCAATGTGACACACGTGCCTTTTAGGGCTCACGTGTTGAACCGAATTCGCCAGCAATTTTTAAAACACCATCACGGCCTACATGGCCTTGTGCAGTGGGCACGCTCGCTATGTGCTCACTTCCATCGTGCGCACACAGCAGCTCAACAACTTTCATCACTCCGGAAGTCTTAGGGTCTGGCAGTTAAACGCCGTAAATGCGATGTTTCGACACGCAGGAATTGGAATCTGCACATGTTGCAGCGTGTGTGGCAGCACCGCAGAGCCCTGCTGAAATACGGTAAGACATATAGCCTGGGATAACTTGATCCAGAGGTGGTGCAGATCACGCTGCTGGAGTGGTGTCAGATCAAGGACCTATGCACCCTGCTACACAGTTTTGAAATGTCGACGAAGATGTTTAGCACTGGCAATGTCATTCTCAGCGTGACAATTCTGGTCATCTACATGATGGAGCACACTGTAATTATTATTCTGAGTCAGGTGTTGGGACAAGAGGAAGGGGAGGAAGTACAGGAGGAGTCATATGCGGAAGGGATAACAAGATCTACGAGGTCCAGATGGTCAGCGGCACCTATGCGGCATTCATGGTGAGGGAGAGGGATTAACAAGAGCGCATAGTATCAGCAAAAAGTGTTGATGAAAGTGCAGGAGCCCATGAAGAAATGGAGGACGAACTGGCGATGGGCATGGAAGACTCAGCAGATGAGTGAGAGCTTGCTCACATTTCGGTTGTGCGAGGTTGTGGGTAGAGGGCAGAGGAAGGATGCACGATTCTCACCTCTCTGCCACCAACACACCAAGGACTTGGTCCTCCTGGATGCACAAGACACATGAGCGCCTTCTTGCTGCACTACCTACATGACCCTCGGATTGTATGAATTTGAACTAATCCTGAATACTGGGTTGCCACACTGTTAGATCCCCGGTACAAGACAAAATTTGGCGAACTAATTCCTGCCATAGAAATAGACGCACGTATACAGGAGTATCTGCAGAATGTGGTACGCAATCTTAGATCTACTTGTCCACTAAACACCAGTGCTGCACAGAGTGAATCTCAACGCTTTGTCATGGATAGGAGGAAATGGTCTTTTACTTGTCCACATCGGAGGGACCGAGGGATGGCTGCTGTGCTGAGATGGCGTTGAGTACGGTGTCCCTGCACAGTTGCACTTTTGGTCATATCCCAAAATGAGTTGAAAAAGGACAGATGCTGTTGGAAAGGGGAACAGGTGTGTTGGAAAGGGGAAAAAAGTTTTGGTCCGTGGATTTGGTGGTTAAGCAACTGTAACATTTGCTGAAGAAACAACATCTGTTACAGTGGGACTGGCAGATTTGGATAAAGTGGTATATAATCTGTGACCGCTATATAACGAAAATTAATAAGAAAAGAAAGAGAAAGGTATATATCCCCATCAGCAGTCAGTGTCCACCGTGCTCCCAGTTGGAAAAGGAGAGGTTGGCAACTTGAAGGTTTGGTGGAGGATACAGAGCTGTGTGGCTATGAAACTAATAGTAGCCTGAACCGAGTTAGACGCCATTCGGATCTGGAGACTGTGAGCCCTGTTAGCGTCACAGGGTCCACATGCCCACCCAGCCCAGGAACTCCCTGTTAACAACACAGGGGCCATTGAGTACGCTGACCGTGTGCGTAGGGGCCACACCTGTGGACAGCAGGCGCATCAGCAGCAGCAGGCCTGTTAATGCCACTGGGCTGCACAAGCAGGACTGTTAGGACAGGAGCTGGTCTTAACCGTTCTGCGTTACCAACTGTGGTGGTGGCCTGCATCCACCACCCGATCCCTGCCTACCTCTGGCCTAAAGCCGCAATGGGTTCAACACATGGAGGTGTGCTCTTTCGGAGCATAATAGAAGACTGCGCACCTCCTTGTTGGCTCCAGCCCCTTTTATAACCTGGGTCCGCCCCAAACCAGGGTGAACCACAATGCACCTCCTGGAGACAAAAGTAGAGTGACACGTCATGAGTGGCATAACTAGCGTCCTATTTGGAAACGCAACTTCAATGATGACCTCATGGCTGCCATGACCCAAACACCTCACCAGTCATCGTCTGAGCATCAATAATGCGGTGACAAGTCATAGGTGTGGGCCTCTGCAAGCCATTTGGGAGGACACCTGATGCCCTGTGGTCTATATGGGACCCCCACATCAGGGCCAGGGCCAAAGAGTTCATTACCGGACCTAGTCTCTGATGCAGGAAGTGCCTGAGCATGCTCAGTAGCATGAAATACAGTCTCTGAAAAAAGACTATCAGCTTTAGCATGGTGTCTATGCCCAAAACAGGACTTAGACCCGGCACGGAATGCAAGCACCTGTGCAAAGAGGCTTTTCACACTTAGTGTGGGAGCATGCGCTGTATCCCGAAATGAAAACTTAGCGTTAGGAATGGCACAGTCAGGCTGAGCATACTCACTAGGCGAAACACTGTAATTATGCTGCAGCTGGGGTACATCGGCACACGCATGCGCACTAGCTGCCTCTCCACACTTAGACGTGGAGGGGAAATTTGTCTTGGAGATGCTGTCTATGAACAGAAGGAAAAGCTAAAGGAAGCCTGACTTTCTATCCCTCCGAATTATGAAATGCAGCAATGAATTCCATGAGTTTGCTATAACATTAGCGTAGCAAAATGTGCATGAGGGTGTGATGTAGAGGTGCTAGAAATAGCTTGTCACCAGTGGGGCACTAATGGAATACAACAGCCAGTTCTATGATGCCACAAAATGGCAGTATTTTGTGCTATCATTATAGCTTATTAAAAACAGAGCACGAGGTTGTCATGCAGAGGTGCTGCACATAGATTTGCAGTAGTGTGAATTGACAAAAGTACAATAGCCACGTTTAGGATACAACTAGGTACAGTGAGTGTTTGCTAGTAAAATTGCTTAGTTTAAAAAAGTTGTAGTGTGCAATGCAGGCAGACGTGCTATGCAAATGTCTTTGCACTAGTGGGACTATAGCAAATTCCAATAGCCACGTATAGGATGCCACTGGGTACACTGAGTGTGTGCTAGTATAATGGCTTCGTTATAATTTGTTGGAGTGTGCAACGCAGGCAGATGCGCTCTGCAAATGTCTTGGCACTAGTGGGACTATAGCAAAGTCCAATAGCCACGTATAGGATGCCACTAGGTACACTGTGTGTTTGCTAGTATAATGGATGAGTTTAAAAAAGATAGAGTGTGAAATGCAGGCAGACGTGCTGCAAATAACGTTCCAATACTGTGAATTGACAAAAGTACAATAGCCACGTTTAGGATACAACTAGGTACAGTGAGTGTTTGCTAGTATAATGGCTTCGTTATAATTAGTTGGAGTGTGCAACGCAGGCAGATGCGCTCTGCAAATGTCTTGGCACTAGTGGGACTATAGCAAAGTCCAATAGCCACGTAAAGGATGCCACTAGGTACACTGACTGTTTGGTAGTATAATGGCTGAGTTTAAAAAAGTTAGAGTGTGCAATGCAGGCAGACGTGCTGCAAATAACGTTCCAATACTGTGAATTGACAAAAGTACAATAGCCACGTTTAGGATGCCACTAGGTACACTGACTGTTTGCTAGTATAATGGCTAAGTTTAAAAAAGTTAGAGTGTGCAATGCAGGCAGACGTGCTGCAAATAACGTTCCAATACTGTGAAATGACAAAAGTACAATAGCCACGTTTAGGATGCCACTAGGTACACTGACTGTTTGCTAGTATAATGGCTGAGTTTAAAAAAGTTAGAGTGTGCAATGCAGGCAGACGTGCTGCAAATAACGTTCCAATACTGTGAATTGACAAAAGTACAATAGCCACGTATAGGATGCCACTAGGTACACTGACTGTTTGCTAGTATAATGGCTGAGTTTAAAAAAGTTAGAGTGTGCAATGCAGGCAGACGTGCTGCAAATAACGTTCCAATACTGTGAATTGACAAAAGTACAATAGCCACGTTTAGGATGCCACTAGGTACACTGACTGTTTGCTAGTATAATGGCTGAGTTTAAAAAAGTTAGAGTGTGCAATGCAGGCAGACGTGCTGCAAATAACGTTCCAATACTGTGAATTGACAAAAGTACAATAGCCACGTTTAGGATGCCACTAGGTACACTGACTGTTTGGTAGTATAATGGCTGAGTTTAAAAAAGTTAGAGTGTGCAATGCAGGCAGACGTGCTGCAAATAACGTTCCAATACTGTGAATTGACAAAAGTACAATAGCCACGTTTAGGATGCCACTAGGTACACTGACTGTTTGGTAGTATAATGGCTGAGTTTAAAAAAGTTAGAGTGTGCAATGCAGGCAGACGTGCTGCAAATAACGTTCCAATACTGTGAATTGACAAAAGTACAATAGCCACGTTTAGGATACAACTAGGTACAGTGAGTGTTTGCTAGTATAATGGCTGAGTTTAAAAAAGTTAGAGTGTGCAATGCAGGCAGACGTGCTGCAAATAACGTTCCAATACTGTGAATTGACAAAAGTACAATAGCCACGTTTAGGATACAACTAGGTACAGTGAGTGTTTGCTAGTATAATGGCTGAGTTTAAAAAAGTTAGAGTGTGCAATGCAGGCAGACGTGCTGCAAATAACGTTCCAATACTGTGAATTGACAAAAGTACAATAGCCACGTTTAGGATGCCACTAGGTACACTGACTGTTTGCTAGTATAATGGCTGAGTTTAAAAAAGTTAGAGTGTGCAATGCAGGCAGACGTGCTGCAAATAACGTTCCAATACTGTGAATTGACAAAAGTACAATAGCCACGTTTAGGATGCCACTAGGTACACTGACTGTTTGCTAGTATAATGGCTGAGTTTAAAAAACTTGGAGTGTGCAATGCAGGCAGATGTGCTCTGCAAATGTCTTGGCACTAGTGGGACTATAGCAAAGTCCAATAGCCACGTATAGGATGCCACTAGGTACACTGAGTGTGTGCTAGTATAATGGCTTCGTTATAATTAGTTGGAGTGTGCAACGCAGGCAGATGCGCTCTGCAAATGTCTTGGCACTAGTGGGACTATAGCAAAGTCCAATAGCCACGTATAGGATGCCACTAGGTACACTGAGTGTTTGCTAGTATAATGGCTTCGTTATAATTAGTTGGAGTGTGCAACGCAGGCAGATGCGCTCTGCAAATGTCTTGGCCCTAGTGGGACTATAGCAAAGTCCAATAGCCACGTATAGGATGCCACTAGGTACACTGAGTGTTTGCTAGTATAATGGCTTAGTTATAATGAGTTGGAGTGTGCAACGCAGGCAGATGCGCTCTGCAAATGTCTTGGCACTAGTGGGACTATAGCAAAGTCCAATAGCCACGTATAGGATGCCACTAGGTACACTGAGTGTTTGCTAGTATAATGGCTTAGTTATAATGAGTTGGAGTGTGCAACACAGGCAGATGCGCTCTGCAAATGTCTTGGCACTAGTGGGACTATAGCAAAGTCCAATAGCCACGTATAGGATGCCACTAGGTACACTGAGTGTTTGCTAGTATAATGGCTTCGTTATAATTAGTTGGAGTGTGCAACGCAGGCAGATGCGCTCTGCAAATGTCTTGGCCCTAGTGGGACTATAGCAAAGTCCAATAGCCACGTATAGGATGCCACTAGATACACTGAGTGTTTGCTAGTATAATGGCTTAGTTATAATGAGTTGGAGTGTGCAACGCAGGCAGATGCGCTCTGCAAATGTCTTGGCACTAGTGGGACTATAGCAAAGTCCAATAGCCACGTATAGGATGCCACTAGGTACACTGAGTGTTTGCTAGTATAATGGCTTAGTTATAATGAGTTGGAGTGTGCAACGCAGGCAGATGCGCTCTGCAAATGTCTTGGCACTAGTGGGACTATAGCAAAGTCCAATAGCCACGTATAGGATGCCACTAGGTACACTGAGTGTTTGCTAGTATAATGGCTTCGTTATAATTAGTTGGAGTGTGCAACGCAGGCAGATGCGCTCTGCAAATGTCTTGGCACTAGTGGGACTATAGCAAAGTCCAATAGCCACGTATAGGATGCCACTAGGTACACTGAGTGTTTGCTAGTATAATGGCTGAGTTTAAAAAACTTGGAGTGTGCAATGCAGGCAGATGTGCTCTGCTAATGTCTTTGCACTAGTGGGACTATAGCAAAGTCCAATAGCCACGTATAGGATGCCACTAGGTACACTGAGTGTGTGCTAGTATAATGGCTTAGTTATAATTCGTTGGAGTGTGCAACGCAGGCAGACGTGCTGCAAATGTCTTGGCACTAGTGGGACTATAGCAAAGTCCAATAGCCACGTATAGGATGCCACTAGGTACATTGAGTGTTTGCTAGTATAATGGCTTCGTTATAATTTGTTGGAGTGTGCAACGCAGGCAGATGCGCTCTGCAAATGTCTTGGCCCTAGTGGGACTATAGCAAAGTCCAATAGCCACGTATAGGATGCCACTAGGTACACTGAGTGTTTGCTAGTATAATGGCTGAGTTTAAAAAACTTGGAGTGTGCAATGCAGGCAGATGTGCTCTGCTAATGTCTTTGCACTAGTGGGACTATAGCAAAGTCCAATAGCCACGTATAGGATGCCACTAGGTACACTGAGTGTTTGCTAGTAAAATTGCTTAGTTTAAAAAACTTGGAGTGTGCAATGCAGGCAGATGTGCTCTGCAAATGTCTTTGCACTAGTGGGACTATAGCAAAGTCCAATAGCCACAGATAGGATGCCACTAGGTACACTGAGTGTTTGCTAGTATAATGGCTTACTTAGAATGAGTTGGAGTGTGCAGAGGACAAGAGGGTACAGTGGCAGGATTGTGGTGCTCTGGGTAGAGGAATGGAAGCCTGCCTTTCTATTCCCTCCTAATGGTGAAATGCAGGGAGGAAATCCCTGACCTGGGCTACACAGACGCTGTTGCTGTTTGCAGGACCTGTCACCTATGGCTCTCTGACCCTGCCGGTACGAGCCCTTAAAAGGACTGCTAGAATGTGCTCTCCCTAAGCTGTCTAACGCTGTGTATGCAGCGCATACAGCTGTATCGGCGATAGGACAAAGGACGGAACTGCGACAGTGATGTCTGACACCAAAGACGCAGAAGGCAGATAATGGCGATCGTGAAGAAAATGTCCGGTTTTATAATGCAGGGACATGTGACATGCAGATCCTATCACACATGCCGTTGCTTCTCTGCCTCAAAGTCCACTTAGGTGTGTGTGTGTCTGTGATTGGCTGACATGCTGGCCAGCCCCACAAGACGCGCGCGCTTAGGGAAGGAAGACAAGAAAAAAAAAAAAAAAAATGGCGATCGCCATTATAGAAACAGCAGTGATCTGAAGGCGCTGTTCACGCACACTATACACTGAAATGTGATAATAGTTTGATTCACAGAGTGACTTACACTATTACAGCAGAAACCAAGCTAAGATTTAGCTGTTTTTTGGCTGCTAGAACCGTTCTCGAACGTTTCTAGAACTATCGAGCTTTTGCAAAAAGCTCGAGTTCTAGTTCGATCTAGAACATGCCCCAAAATCACTCGAGCCTAGAACTGGAGAACCACGAACCACGAACCGCGCTCAACTCTACTCTCCAGTAAAGGAGACAAACTCTAGCACAGCGCCACCTATTGGAAGTAGCGATCCTAAAAGTCACAAGTGGATTTTCAACAATCCTTTGCAATATGACTCAGGATATATAAGCCAGATCAGAATCCCAATTTGCAGACACGGTGTTTCGGGGTGCTTGCCCCTCGTCAGTGCAAAGTATGGGGGTGTCTGATCTGGCTCATGAGAAAGCTATGTGGGGAATGACCTTAAAAATGACCTTAACATTTAGGAAATTGTGTGTTTTTCTCTAATTTTGATCTCTAGCTGCTGGTTGAGGTAACGACAGGAATGGTTTTGCTTTTATAAGTTTGTCTGTTTATTTCAGTACATATAAACTGCTCTCCAGGAGAAAAAAAATAAAACAAGCCTTACTCTGGCATACAGGAATAGAGCAGAAAATAATTTATCCGTTTTGCTTTGGCTCGCCCACATGAGAGAAGATCTACTTCAATACGGAGGTCTCCCACTGGAAGTGTAGGTATAGAAACCTTCACACAAAGACCATGTATTAGACAGACTCCATTTCAACACATGTACCATACCCATAGGTGGGGGTCTGTAAGCAGCCAGGCCTGCCCATTTTTCCCGGCTCCTCATAAAACCCGGTCCTGAATATGCTCTAAGAAGTCTCTGAATACTAAGTGTACCTTATACCAGGGCTTACATTACACAGGATAACTACCTCTGCGATACATATCTCCCATCGACTACATGTCCAGCAGCCATCTTACACTATGTATACAGAAAGAAAAATAAAGCAGCAAAACCTCAAAAAAACTAGAGCATGGTGCCAGTCTACAGGTTGCAGCCCAACCATATAAAAATCAAAAATGTAAGCAGCACATAAGATTTGTGGTATCAAAAAGTGCAGAAAAATGATTAAAGCACAACTCCAGCATTTTTTTTCACCACCGGAGGGGTGCTGTAAAGCTAAGTCCCCTGCCCCCTGTCTTATATTCACCCTTCAGCAGAGCCTCATCTGTTTTCAGCATCACTCCCATTCGTTTAAGGCACTATTTGACCAGATGTATTGATCTGTAATGCAAACATGGACCAGTATATAACAAATAATATAAAACATACAATCATAAAGTGAAGGAATAATACAAATCATCTAGTTATGAATATATACAAAGGGCATAAGGAGTTAATTATATTAAATATAAATGTGGGTATATTATAAATAATAAAGGTGTAACAAAAAAGTGTCTCTTTCCAGAGGAGAGATAGGTAAGAGGAATCTGACTAGAGACGAGCGAGTACCGTAACATTCATAATCGCTACACTTGTAACGAGTACTTTGTAATACTCGCGTATTCATTCCGAATTGCGAGTACAATGCAAGTCAATGGGAAATGTGAGTAATTTTCTGCTGGACCCAACAGAGAGGTCTGGGGACCTGAGGAAAAAGCTAAAATAGATGGGAAAGTGATGAAACTGAATGGGGAGAACCTGGAGAATATGTATGCATACATTTCTACATATACATACACTTCTTCTTTGCCTCTTTCTTCAAGCAGAAGATTGACAACATCAGAGCAAGCTTTGGCCCACAATCACCACAGCCACTCCTCACAACTACTCAGCCTTCTTCCTCCAAATCCAGCTTCTCCACCATGACAGAAGATCATCTTTCCACTCTACTCTCAAGATCACATCTCAAAACCTGCCTGCTTGATCCACTCCCATTCCACCTCATCCCCAATCTCACCACAGTCTTCCTACCAACCCTAACCCATCTCTTCAACCTATCACTAACAACTGGTGTATTCTTTTCATGCTTTAAACATGCTTCTATCACACCCATCCTCAAAAAGCCCTCCCTTGACCCTTCCTCTGTGTTCAACTATCTCCCCATATCACTTCTCCCCTATGCCTCAAAACTACTGGAACAGCATGTCAATCTTGAACTGTCCTCACACCTTTCTTCCTGCTCTCTCTTTGACCGGTTACAATCTGGCTTCCGACCCCATCATTCCACTGAAACTGCCCTGACCAAAGTCACTAACGACCTACTCACTACAAAAACCAAGCGACACTACTCTGTCCTCCTCCTCCTAGACCTGTCCTCTGCCTTTGACACAGTACTACAAATTCTCTTGTCTCTGGGCATCACAGACTTGGCACTATCTTGGATCTCCTCATACTTAACCAACCGAACTTTCAGCGTCTCCCACTCTCACACCACTTCCTTATTTCGCCCCCTATATGTCGGGGTCCACCAAGTTTCAGTTCTTGGACCCCTGCTGTTCTCCATTTACACCTTCGTCCTGGGACAGCTCATAGAGTCCCATGGCTTTCAGTATCATCTCTATGCTGATAATACGCAGATCTACCTCTCTGGACCTGACATCACCTCCCTACTAACCAAAATCCCACAATGTCTGTCTGCTATTTCATCCTTTTTCTCTGCTCAATTCCTAAAACTGAACATGGACAAAACAGAATTCATTGTCTTTCCTCCTCCTCACTCAACCCCCCCACCTGACTTATCCATCAATGTTAATGGCTGCTCACTTTCCCCAGTGCCACGTGCTCGCTGCCTGGGAGTAATCCTAGACTCTGATCTCTCTTTCAAGCCACACATCCAAGCCCTCTTCACCTCCTGCCGCCTGCAACTCAAAAATATTTCCTGGATCCGTACATTCCTTTGCCAAGAAGCTGCAAAAACCCTAGTACATGCCCTTATTATCTCCCGCCTGGATTATTGCAACCTCCTGCTCTGCGGCCTCCCGTCTAACAGTCTTGCACCCCTACAATCTATTCTAAACTATGCTGCCCAGCTAATCCACCTGTCCTCTCGCTACTCCCCGACCTCTCCTCTCTACTAATCCCTTCACTGGCTTCCCATTGCCCAACGACTCTAGTTCAAAACACTAACCATGACATACAAAGCCATCCACAACCTGTCTCCTCCCTACATCTGTGACCTAGTCTCCCGGTACTTACCTGCACGTAACCTTCGATCCTCACAAGATCTCCTCCTCTGCTCCTCTCTCATCTCCTCTTCCCACTATCGCATCCAAGATTTCTTGAGTGCCTCCCCCATACTCTGGAATGCTCTGCCACAACATATCAGACTCTCGCCTACCTTGACAAGCTTCAAAAGGAACCTGAAGACCCACCTCTTCCGACAAGCCTACAACCTGCCGTAACCCTCAGTCTGATATAGCGCCGCACAACCAATTCTACCCTAACCTACTGTATCATCACCTATCCCTTGTAGGATGTGAGCCCTCGCGGACAGGGACCTCTACCCTCCTGTACCAATCTGTGCCTTGTATTATTCTTATTCTTATTATTATTATTATTATTGTATTTGTGCCTATTATGTATACCCCTTTCACATGTAAAGCTCTATTACTCCACTTTAACAGATGCACAAGAACACCTACCAAACCTAACCTAAATTGCATTTTACAGGCCAAAAAGGTTAAGAATAGTGTTGAGCCACCCCTCTAGTGTTCGAGTTTGGTTCGGTTCGTCGAACGGCGGATTTGTTTGGCGATCGTTCAACGAACACCTTCGAACCCCATTGAAAACAATGAATAAAAAATTAAACAAGGGAGCGCATGTGAAGGGTCTGGCAAATAGCGGTGAGGAGGAGAAAAAGAATCTGCTCACCTGATGTGGTTGTGCAGCCCTCACACAACCATGGTAAAAGACGGGAGTGTGGTGTCAGTAATCTTCTAACCTGTTTGCCCACGATGTCCATCCAGGGAAGCAAATTCCTGGAGAGCTGGTCACGTGACAGATCACTGGGCATCTCTGGTCATCTGACCTCCGTACCATGCAGCTCTTGCCGTGAACCCACAGAGGGGAAGATCAGCAGTAAAGAAGGAAGCACGGTCTGGTAGAGCGCTAAGGAGGCCACAGTATTAGATTAATTTTTGTAGAATTTATTGGTTTTTATCAGCCACAACGCGTTTCGATATACACAATATCTTAATCAGGTGGATATCAATCCATTCCAATTCCAGTCCCCAGCTGCCTAGTTGTACCTGGCTGGACACAAAAATGGGGCGAAGCCCATGTCGGGTTTTTTTGTAATTTTTTCATTTTTTTGGTGAGCAAAACACTCCTGCATACAGTCCTGGATGGAGTATGCTGAGCCTTGTAGTTCTGCAGCTGCTGTCTGCTCTCCTGCATGCACTAGTGAATTGAGCATGCTGAGACTTGTAATTCTGCAGCTGCTGTCTGCTCCCCTGCATACACTAGTGAATTGAGCATGCTGAGCCTTGTAGTTCTGCTCCCCCTGTCTCTCCCTCCAGCATACAGTCCTGGATGAAGTATAATGAGCCATGCAGTTCTGCTCCCCCTGCCTCTCCCTCCAGCATAAAGTCCTGGATGGAGGATGCTGAGCCTTGTAGTTCTGCAGCTGCTGTCTGCTTTCCTCCGTACAGACAGACAGCAGACAACAGCTGCAGAACTACAAGGCTCAGCATACTCAATCCAGGACTGTATGCAGGAGTTTTTTGCCCCACAAAACAATTACGTGGGCTTCGCCATGTTTTAATATGCTAGCCAGGTACAGCAGGCAGCAACGGGCTGCCCCCAACCCGCCTATTTGTACCCTGCTGGGAACCAAAAATATAGGGAAGCCCTTTTTTTTTTTTTTTAATTATTTCATGAATTTCAAATGGCCCTAAGCCCGAAATTCATGGTGTCACGCCAATATTAGACATGCCACCATGAATTTCTAGTACAGATAAAAAAAAAAACACAACACACAGAAAAGTATTTTTATTAGAAATAAAACACAACAAAATTAGTGACTCCATCTATATTTAAAATAAAAAACAAGTAATAAGTAATCCTGGGTCAAGGGTCCCGCGCCATCCAATCCGGATCCAATATCATCTGATTGGTTTGCTGAAAGGCAAAGTGATCAGATGATGTGTCAGGTTCAAGGGCCTGAATCACATGACACAGCAGCTGATTGTGTAAAAAGCTTTTATACAATCAGCTGATTCATCAGTGCAAAAAAAACCAAAAAAACAAACTACACACTTCTGTGCAGACTCCTGTCCGACAGCAGCAGCTGATAGTTTAGCCAGCCGGGCGGTAAAAAGCCGGCCTCACCACTCGACTTATAGTCTCAGCTGATTCCATCAGGTGACAGCATCAGCTGATCATCGCCAGGTCTGAGAGAGAGAAAAGAGAAAGAAAAGAGAGAGAAAAGAGAAAAAAGAGAGGGAGAGAGAGAGAAGAGAGAGAGAAGAGAGGAGAGAGAGAGAGAAGAGAAAGAGAAGAGAGAGAGGAGAGAGAAGAGAGAGGGAGAGAGAGAAGAGAGAGAAGAGAGAGGAAGGAGAAGAGAGAGAGAAAAGGAGAGATGAGAGAGAGGAGAGACAAGAGAGAGGAAAGAGAGAGAGGAGAGAGAGAGAGAAGAGAAAGAGAAGAGAGAGAGGAGAGAGAGGAGAGATAGAGAGAGAGGGAAAAAGAGAGTAAAAGAGAGACTAAGAAAAAGAGAGAGAAAAAGAGAGAGAGAGAATGAGAGAGAGAGAAAAAGAGAGAGAGAGAATGAGAGAGAGAGAGAAAAAGAGAGAGAAAAAGAGAGAGAGAGCGAGAGAGGGAAAAAGGGAGAGAGAGAAAAAGAGAGAGAGAGGAAAAGAGAGATAAGAGAAGAGAGAGAGAAAGATAGAAAAAGAGAGAGAGAGAAAAAGAGAGAAAGAGAAAGAGAGAGAGAGGAGAGAGAAGAGAGATAGGAGAGAGCAAAGCAGCCTCATTTGTGAACTGCTCTGATTATAGAGGTGTGTCCAGCGGCTCACAGCTGGTGGCTCCTCCTCTCAGTGCATAATTAAATTAAATTATAATTATAAATAAATAATAATTATAATTTAAAAATAAATTTAAATTCTTTACCAGGACGGCCGGAACTCGAACTCGTGAACTAATTTTCCTTGGGCAGTAGCTCTACCCATTGAGCCACTGCCTCTAATGAAAAGCATAGGAAGTTTTGGTAATCTTGACCTCTGTATTGCAGTAAGAGAATCCAGAAGTGGATTATTCAGCTACAAAGAGGAGAGAGAGAGGGAGAAAAAGCGAGAAAAAGCGAGATGAAGAGAGAGAGATAAAAAGATAAAGAGAGAGAAAGAGATAGAGAGAGAGAAAAAGAGAGAGGGAGAGAAAAAGAGAGAGAGAGGAGAGAAAAAGAGAGAGAGAGAGGGAAAAAGAGGGAAAAAGAGAGAGTGAGAAAAAGAGAGAGAGAAAAAGAAAGAGAGAAAAAGAGGGAGAGAGAAAAAGAGAGAAAAATAGAGAGAGAGAGATATCACACGCAAGCACTACCTGAGTGAAGTCTCCGGTGACAACGCGGCTCACTTCAGTTGCTGCGTGGAGCTGACACAGAGCGCTCGTGTTCTACGGCAATCCCTGTCAGCTTCATGTAGCAGAGCTGAAAGCGTCGTGTGGATTACTTCAGACCTGGATCGGTGTTTGGGGATTAATAAGGAGGTAAAGGAGGGTGTTTTTTTGTCTTTTATTCCAAAAAAAGGATTTTTCGTTGTGTGTGTCTATTTACTTTCACTTACACGTTAATCATGGAAGGTGTCTCGGGGAGACGCCTGTCATGATTAACCTAACCTTATTACTAGAGTTGAGTGCGGTTCGAGGTTCTCCAGTTCGCGGCTCGAGTGATTTTGGGGGCTGTTCTAGATCGAACTAGAACTCGAGCTTTTTGCTAAAGCTCGATAGTTCTGGATACGTTCGAGAACGGTTCTAGCAGCAAAAAGACAAGCTAATTACTAGCTGGCTTTCTGCTGTAATAGTGTAAGTCACTCTTTGACTCACACTATTATGAAATTTCACCGTATAGTGTGCGGGAACAGCGCATTCAGATCACTGCTGTATGGATAAGGGTGATCGCCATTTTTTTTTTTTTCCCTTGTCTTCCTTCCCTAAGCGCGTGCGTGCAGTGGGGCGGGCCAGCATGTCAGCCAATCCCAGACACACACAGCTAAGTGGACTTTTAGCCAGAGAAGCAACGGCATGTGTGATAGGATGTCCATGTCACATGTCCCTGCATTATAAAAACGGACATTTTCCTCCAGCACGCTATTATCTGCCTTCTGCGTCCTTGGTGTCAGTCACCGCTGGCGTAGCTCCTATCTCCGAAACTGCTGTGTACGCTCTATGCACAGCGCTGTACAGAATAGGGATAGAAGTTTCTATCAGTCCTTTTAAGGGCTAATACTGGCAGGGTCAGAGCCATAGGTGACAGGTCCGTGAAAACAGAGTTTAACAGCTACACAAGATGACAGCGTCTGTGTAGCTAAGGTCAGGGATTTCCTCGCTGCATTTCCCCATTAGGAGGGATAGAAAGGAAGGCTTCCTTTCCTCTACCCAGAGACCCACAACCCTGATACTGTACCCTTCTGCCCTTTGCACACTCAAACTCATTGTTACTAAGCCATTATACTAGCAAACACTGAGTGAAGTTAGTGGCATCCTAAACGTGGCTGTTGGACTTCTGTATTGTCCCACTAGTGCGAAGATATTTGCAGCACGTCTGCCTGCATTGCACACTCAAACTCACTGTTACTAAGCCATTATACTAGCAAACACTGAGTAAACTTAGTGGCATACTAAAAGTGGCTGTTGGACTTCCATTAGTGTCCCACTGGTGCAAATCTATGAGCATCACCTCTGCATTGCACACTCAAACTCATTGTTACTAAGCCATTATACTAGCAAACACTGAGTGAACTTAGTGGCATCCTAAACGTGGCTGTTGGACTTCTGTATTGTCACACTAGTGCAAAGATATTTGCAGCACGTCTGCCTGCATTGCACACTCAAACTCATTGTTACTAAGCCATTATACTAGCAAACACTGAGTGAACTTAGTGGCATCCTAAAAGTGGCTGTTGGACTTCTGTATTGTCCCACTAGTGCAAAGATATTTGCAGCACGTCTGCCTGCATTGCACACTCAAACTCATTGTTATTAAGCCATTATACTACCAAACACTGAGTGAACTTAGTGGCATCCTAAAAGTGGCTGTTGGACTTCTGTATTGTCCCACTAGTGCAAAGATATTTGCAGCACGTCTGCCTGCATTGCACACTCAAACTCATTGTTACTAAGCCATTATACTAGCAAACACTGAGTGAACTGTGGCATCCTAAAAGTGGCTGTTGGACTTTTGTATTGTCCCACTAGTGCAAAGATATTTGCAGCACGTCTGCCTGCATTGCACACTCAAACTCATTGTTACTAAGCCATTATACTAGCAAACACTGAGTGAACTTAGTGGCATCCTAAAAGTGGCTGTTGGACTTCCATTAGTGTCCCACTGGTGCAAATCTATGTGCATCACCTCTGCATTGCACACTCAAACTCATTGTTACTAAGCCATTATACTAGCAAACACTGAGTGAATTTAGTGGCATCCTAAACGTGGCTGTTGGACTTCTGTATTGTCCCACTAGTGCAAAGATATTTGCAGCACGTCTGCCTGCATTGCACACTCAAACTCATTGTTACTAAGCCATTATACTAGCAAACACTGAGTGAATTTAGTGGCATCCTAAACGTGGCTGTTGGACTTCTGTATTGTCCCACTAGTGCAAAGATATTTGCAGCACGTCTGCATTGAAAATCCAAGCTCATTGTTACAAAGCTATTATACTAGCAATTTATGCTGCCAGTTTAAGGGCCGTAGTTGCATTATCAGGGATAGTTATTGTTGTTTATTCTGCTGTTAATAAAGCTAGACCACCGCTGCAATCTACACCACCTCTCAATTTTTAATACCCCATTTTAAGTGCAGAATGTTTTCGCAATCAAACTGAGTGGCAAAATGACAGATGCTGGTGGAAAGGGGAAGAGGCGTGTTGGAAGAGGAAAAAAAGGGTTTGTCCATGGGGAAGGTGGCAAAGCTCCATTAACATCTGCTGAAGATAGACCATCTTCCAGCAAAAGTAAGATGTCTACTACTTACCGTTGACAATCCGATGTGCTCCCATTTTTACAGACACGAACAACTGGAACAAAGGTAGATGATGGCCAAAAAAGGAAAATGCTTGAATGGATGTCAAGTGGTCCAACAAGTGCCCTCTCCGCCACCTCAACTACCGCATCCAAAAAACACCAGTCCTCTGAGTTGTAAGCACAATCACACTTGCATTCTCCCAGCTCTGAAGTCTCCATCCGCCCTGCACAGTATGGTGGAACTGAGATGGCTGAGTCTGCAGAGCTGTTCAGTCACACTATAGCCTGGAAATCAGAGGTCTGCTCCCAAGCTACAGTGAGTACAGACCAGGAAATGGTCTGCAGTGATGTCCAGAACCTTTGTGACTCTGATTCAGGCCGTGAGGACCAAGTTTCTGAGCATAATGTTGACCCTTTTTCACAAACTGTAACACCTGTTGTTATAGACAATGAGGAACATACTGATGACGATGAGACGCAGATACCAGATTGGGATGACAACTTAAATATTCGGTCAGGGCAAGAAGAGGCTCGGTCTGAGGGTGAGGGGAGTGCAAACACAACAATTCATGAGGAAGTTCTAGATCCCACCTACTGTCAAACCACAGTCAGGCACTCGAGGAGGTTAACAGTGGCGGTGGAGGAGGATGCAACCGACGACGAAGTTACCTTGCGCCTTCCTGGACAGAGTCGGAGTACTGGTAGCACGTCTACAACTGCATTCTCAGCCACCACTGTGCCTCTGAGCACTAGTCGGGGTGGATCAGCAGGTCGCATGCCCTCTAAGCCTTGCCTAGCCTGGTCCTTTTTTGACATAGCAAAAGATCGCCCAAATTACGTGATCTGTAAAATTTGTCATGATTCTGTTAGTAGAGGGCAAAACCTCAGCAGTTTGACAACTTCTTCCATGAATCGTCTCACATGAATAAATATCAGATGTCCCAGTGGGAAGCTCACCATGCTGCAATGCGGCCTAGCAGAGCGAACCATCCACCGCCTGCCCCTTCCAGTGCATCCGCGCGCTCTTCATCTTCTAGGACTGTGGGGACAGCTGTCACACCTGGTTTTCCACGCACAACTTCCACCACTGTAACCGCAACAGGCAGTTTGCTTGGTAGGTCGTCAGTTGGTTTGGAAGGGAAAACAAGTGCGTGTGTACGGCTCTCTCATACATCGATAGCACCAACGTTGGATGAAGGCAACATCATGTCTATGCCTGCACTTTCCTCACAAACCTGCATTTTTCCAGGGACACCCTACTCAACACCGTCTACACACAGCAGCCAGATCTCTGTCCCTCAGATGTGGACAAATAAAAGGCCATTTCCTGCGACCCATGACAAAGCTAAGAGGTTGACTTTATCCCTCTGTAAACTATTGGCTACCGAAATGCTGCCTTTCTGCCTGGTGGACACACAGGATTATAGAGACCTTATGTCTGTCGCTGTGCCCCAGTACCAGATGCCCAGTCGCCACTACTTCTCTAAGAAAGGTGTGCCCGCGCTACACCAGCATGTCGCACACAACATCACGGCTTCCTTGAGAAACTCTGTGTGTCAACGGGTGCATTTCACCACCGATACTTGGACCAGTAAGCATGGACAGGGACGTTACATGTCGCTGACTGGGCACTGGGTAACTATGGTGATAGATGGTGAAGGGTCTGCTGCACAAGTCTTGCCGTCCCCACGACTTGTGTGTCAATCCTCTGTCTGTCCAAGTTCCGCCACTGCTTCTGCCTCCTCCACCTCATCTGGGTCCTCCACCTCCGCCCCAAACCTGCCTGGTCAGGCCACCAGCGTTCTCACTGCGCAGAAGGAATCAGGCAACCCTCATTACTATGCTGGCAGCAGAGCGCAACGGCATCAGGTGGTCTTTAGCTTGACATGTCTTGGGAATAGGAGTCACACAGCTGAGGAGTTGTGGTCAGCTCTGCGGTCCGAGTTTAATAAATGGTTGTCTCCACTCAACCTGCAGCCTGGTAAGGCCGTGTGCGACAATACTGCAAACCTGGGTGCGGCCCTTCGCCTGAGCAAGGTGACACACGTGCCTTGTATGGCTCACGTGTTGAACCTTGTTGTCCAGCAATTTTTAACACACTATCCCGGCCTAGATGGCCTTCTGACCAGGGCCCGAAAACTGTCTGCTCACTTCCGCCGTTCAACCGCCGCAGCTGAGCGACTTGCATCGCTCCAGAAGTCTTTCGCCCTGCCTGAAATGCGATGTGGCGACACGCTGGAATTCGACTCTCCACATGTTACAGCGACTATGGCAGCACCGCTGAGCCCTGGTGCAATACGTCATGACGTATAGCCTGGGCCAACGAGATGCAGAGGTGGGGCAGATCACCCTGATGGAGTGGTCTCAGATCAAGGACCTATGCACCCTTCTGCACAGTTTCGACACGGCGACGAATATGTTTAGCGCTGACAATGCCATTATCAGCATGACAATTCCAGTCATTTACATGCTGGAGCACACGCTAAACACTATTCGGAGTCAGGGGGTGGGACAACAGGAAGGGGAGGAACTACAGGAGGATTCATATTCAGACACAACTACATCACCAAGGTCCAGACGTTCATCATCACCAACGCGGCAGGCATGGGACCATGGGGGACAGGGATCAACAAGGGCGCATGGTAGCAGGCGAAATGTTGAGGAAGGTGCAAGAGAACATGAAGAAATGGAGGACGAACTGTCCATGGACATGGAAGACTCAGCGGATGAGGGAGACCTTGGTCAAATTTCAGTTGAAAGAGGTTGGGGGGAGATGTCAGAGGAAGAAAGAACGGTTAGCACCTCTATGCCACAAACACAGCGTGGACTTGGTCCGCATGGCTGCGCAAGACACATGAGCGCCTTCTTGCTGCACTACCTCCAACATGACCCTCGTATTGTCAAAATTAGAAGTGATGATGACTACTGGCTTGCCACACTATTACATCCCCGGTACAAGTCTAAATTTTGTGACATAATTCCAGCCATAGAAAGGGACGCATGTAAGCAGGAGTATCAGCAGAAGCTGTTACTCGATCTTAGCTCGGCTTTTCCACCAAACAACCGTGCAGGGAGTGTGTTACGGTTGCTGCGAGCACTGGAGACTATGTCCAGATTTCTTGCTACTGCACATGTGCGAGCGCTGGAGACTAAGTCCAGATTTCTTGCTACTTCACATGTGCGAGCGCTGGAGACTAAGTCCAGATTTCTTGCTACTGCACATGTGCGAGCGCCGGAGACTAAGTCCAATCTTGGAGCCATTGCACATGTGCGGGTGACATCATCGCTGACACGAGGTCACATGTCTCTGACACCTTCTATGCCGATTGGTCGCTGGTCATGTGCTTGTGACGTCTTGCTCGGTGATAGGCCAGCATGACGTCACTCCTGTCATTCTGGAAGCGGATTGGCTCTGGTGTCCTCCATCTTGGATGAGGCACAGAGTCTATGTAAGACCCTGACACACGCCGCATGGTGCTCAGTCCTCTTGGTTCATGCATATGAGTAGACGCTCTGTGCGCGTTCCTCTAGGCATTTCTCTGTCTATGCTAGGTGAGCGCTACCGGCAGGGTAGCGTTCTTATACCTTACAGCTTCGGCTGCTGTCCGTATCCTTACCTCTTAGGGGAGCGGACATAGGCAGGTGCCTGAGGCACATGGTCTGGCTGGGCCTTGTGATTGTACTCGTAGGTGGACGTTGCCGCTAGGGTAACGTTCCTTATACTGCGTCTGGCAGTTGTTCGTATCCTCGAACACTAGGGGAGTGAACAGAGGTAGGAGCTTTGTGCGGCTTACGCTGCTGTTCGTCTCTTTTGCACCACTAGAAGAGCGGACCTAGGTAGGTGCCATTTCGCACACATTGCCTTTGTCTCTGTGATTATTAACAGAGATCATTCCACACACCCTCCAAGTAAGGGAGGAATTGCTTTACTTTCTTATTATATCTTTCTGTGAGTTAACAGAGGTATTGCACTCTGCCATAGTCTGCAGCAAAGTCTTTGCACGGTGGACCCTGACTGTCTGATACTCCTTTCGGTTATTATCAGACAGCCCCCCGTAACATTAGGACTGAGCCAAGGGTCTGGCAGTTATGGCAGAATATCAGCAGTTACACCGTTACATACAAGTACTTGAGTCACGGCTCAAGAGTATAGAGGATAAACCTCAGACCATGGTGACATCTGCACATGATCCTCGACTTGCTCTACCAAACAGATATTCTGGCGATGCCAGATCATGTCGTGGTTTCATTAGTCAGTGTCAGATACACCTAGAGGTTAACTCTTCTCGCTTCTCTACGGAGAGGTCCAGAGTAGGCTTTATCATCTCCTTACTTCAGGACAAAGCCTTAGAATGGGCGACTCCCCTATGGGAGCGCTCTGATGTGGTTACTCTGAGACATCAAGACTTTCTTGATGCTCTTAAGGCGGTATTCATAAGTCCGCAGGTTACCCATGATGCGGCCCTGAGACTGTTAGATCTATCTCAGGGTTCGTTATCCACTAGTTCTTATGCCATTGCTTTTAGAACTCTGGTGGCAGAACTAGATTGGCCAGAGAAGGTGTTGATTCCTATCTTCTGGAGAGGGTTGGCTGGCTATGTCAAGGATGCCCTTGCTACTCGTGAAGTCCCTGCTTCTCTGGAGGACTTGATCACAGTAGCAACGAGGATCGATGTACGCCATAAGGAACGTAGACTCGAGGTCTCTTCCTCACGCCCTAAGCATCGGGCTATTCCAGTTGTTGAGGGTCCACTACCATCTTCCTCAGCATCTGAAACATCTCCCACTCCTATGGAGTTAGGTCATACGTTCTCCAGACTACGCAAGTCTGGTCCTCCTATATGTTACGTATGTCGTCAGGCTGGGCACTATGCCAACAAGTGTCCTAGTCGTCAGGGAAACTCCCTGGCCTAGTAACCATTAGAGGGGGGTTACTAGAGACGTCTTCTGCACCCTCTAAGTGTTGTATCCCAGGTCAGCTCTCGTTATCTGAGAATACATGGCCTATTATGGCTTTTGTGGATTCCGGAGCTGACGGGATTTTTGTGTCCTCAGGATTTGTAAAGGGACACAATATTCCCTCTATCATGTTAGAGGCGCCTATTCCTGTCCGTGTTGTTAATGGAACTATGTTGTCTGACTCCATTACATTGAGGACAGTTCCCTTGCGCCTTTCCCTGTCTCAGGGTCACATAGAGGAGATTTCTTTTCTTGTTTTGCCTGAGGGTATAGACGACGTCCTTCTGGGTCTTCCATGGCTTCGGACTCATGCTCCTCACATTGACTGGGAGTCTGACAGCATTATTAGTTGGGGTTCGAAATGTCAGTCCCGATGTCTTCCCTTACCACCTAAGGTCGTTGCAGTTGCATCAACTGATCTCTCTCCCATACCTACACCCTATTTGGATTTCGCTGACGTGTTCTCCAAACAGGGTGCTGAGGTTCTTCCACCCCATAGGCCGTATGACTGTGCCATAGACCTTATCCCAGGTTCGGTTCCACCTAAAGGCAGGGTTTACCCCCTGTCGATACCTGAGTCGGAGGCCATGTCGACCTATATAAGAGAGAGCTTAGAGAAGGGGTTCATTCGTAAGTCTGTCTCTCCCGCGGGAGCTGGGTTTTTCTTTGTTCGGAAGAAAGAGGGTGATTTGCGTCCCTGCATAGATTACAGGGGTCTCAACGCAATCACAATAAAGAACAAATACCCATTACCTTTAATTTCGGAGCTCTTTGACAGACTGAGAGGAGCTCAAGTTTTTACGAAGTTGGATCTGCGGGGTGCGTATAACTTGGTACGAATTCGAAAGGGTGACGAATGGAAGACCGCTTTTAACACCCGAGACGGTCACTATGAATACCTCGTCATGCCTTTTGGGTTATGTAATGCACCCGCAGTATTTCAGGACTTCGTAAATGATGTGTTCAGGGATTTACTGTTATCCTCAGTAGTGGTGTATCTGGACGACATCCTGATTTTTTCTCCTGATCTGGAGACTCATCGTCAGGATGTCGTTCGTGTCCTTTCCCGTTTAAGGGAGCACTCATTGTTTGCTAAACTCGAGAAATGTGTATTCGAGCAGTCCTCATTGCCTTTTTTGGGTTACATTATCTCATAAGAGGGTCTGGCTATGGATCCTGCGAAGCTCTCTGCTGTCCTGCAATGGTCCGAACCTCATTCCTTGAAGGCGGTGCAACGCTTCTTAGGATTTATAAATTATTACAGGCAGTTCATACCCCATTTTTCTACTTTGGTGGCCCCTTTGGTGGCCTTGACTAAGAAAGGTGCTAATCCCAAAGCCTGGTCTACTGAGACATCTCAGGCTTTTGAGGCAGTAAAAAGACACTTTTCAACTGCTCCCGTTCTTCAAAGACCCGATGAGAGTAAGCCCTTCCTCTTAGAGGTTGATGCCTCTTCAGTGGGTGCTGGTGCGGTCTTGTATCAAAAGAACGGTGCAGGTAGAAAAAGGCCGTGTTTCTTCTTTGCTAAAACCTTTTCACCGGCAGAGAGAAACTATACCATTGGGGATAGGGAACTGCTCGCCTTGAGATTAGCCTTGGAGGAGTGGCGTCACTTGCTGGAAGGAGCGAAACATCCTTTCCAGGTCTATACAGACCATAAGAATCTGACGTACTTACAAACCGCTCAGCGTCTGAATCCTCGCCAAGCCCGCTGGTCCTTGTTTTTCTCCCGCTTTCACTTCTCCATCAACTATTTGTCTGGGAGTAAGAATAACAAGGCAGACGCCCTGTCTCGCTCTATGCTTTCTACCCAGGAAGAGAATGACGAACCTCGTCTTATCCTTCCCTCCAGGGTTTTTCATACGCTCTCCCCTGTGACGTTAGACCAAATCCCACCGGGCAAGACATTTGTTCCGCCTGATCGACAGAATGATATACTGTCATGGGCCCACACCTCAAAGGTGGGTGGGCATTTTGGTATTAGGCGGACACGAGAGTTACTGGAGAGGTGGTATTGGTGGCCACACTTAGCCAGCCACGTCAAGAGATATGTCGGTTCCTGCTACTCGTGTGCTCGCAACCGTCCATTACGGCAGAGACCGGCTGGACTCTTGCATCCTTTACCAGTGCCAGATAGACCATGGGAGGTGGTAGGCATGGACTTTGTGGGTGATCTTCCATGTTCACAGGGACATAGATTTGTGTGGGTCATTACGGACCATTTCTCCCGGATGGTTCATCTCTTACCGTTATCGAGAATCCCATCTTCCAGGGTACTAGCCAAACTATTCCTCAAGCATGTCTTTAGGCTTCACGGGATGCCAGATCGTATCATTTGTGATAGAGGCCCGCAATTTACTTCCTGTTTCTGGCGAGATCTTTGTAGCCTTCTGCAAATTGAGTTGAATCTCTCTTCGGCATACCATCCGGAGACTAATGGTTTGGTTGAACGTACCAATCAATCTATGATTATATACCTTCGACACTTTGTTGCTGAGAACCACGATAACTGGTCCTCCCTCCTACCCTGGGCAGAATTTGCCCTTAACAATTCGCTGGCTGAGGCCACTGGGCAGACACCGTTCGTACTCAATAATGGGCAACACCCTAGGGTACCGGTACCGTTTCCCGCTGCTGCACCTTCTCCTCTTGTGGCCGACTGGGCAACTAATGCCAGAGAGGTTTGGGATCGGACTCAAGAGTCGATTCAAGCAGCTAAGGACCATATGAAGACGGTGTCCGATCGGTTTCGTCGCCCGGCTCCTGTCTTTTCTCCAGGGGACTTTGTGTGGCTCTCTGCAAAACACGTGAGACTTAGAGTGAGCTCTGTCAAATTTGCTCCTCGCTTCCTGGGTCCTTATGAGGTTCTTCGACAGGTAAATCCTGTAGTCTATCAATTGAAGTTACCTGTCCATCTTAGGATTCATGACAAATTCCATGTCTCACTGCTAAAGCCGGCTATTTTACCTCACGCTCGTGAAGTGCACTCTCCTGCCTCTGATTCCTCTCGCTCTAGCTATGAGGTACGAGCCATAGTTGGTTCTAAGATGGTTAGAGGGCGCAGGTTCTTCTTGATAGATTGGGAGGGCTATGGCCCGGAACATCGCTCTTGGGAGCCTGAGGAGGCTGTCCATGCTCCCGACTTAGTTGCCGATTATCTGCGTTGCCGGGAGGGGGGCCCTTGAGGGGGAGGTACTGTTACGGTTGCTGCGAGCACTGGAGACTATGTCCAGATTTCTTGCTACTGCACATGTGCGAGCGCTGGAGACTAAGTCCAGATTTCTTGCTACTGCACATGTGCGAGCGCTGGAGACTAAGTCCAGATTTCTTGCTACTGCACATGTGCGAGCGCTGGAGACTAAGTCCAGATTTCTTGCTACTGCACATGTGCGAGCGCCGGAGACTAAGTCCAATCTTGGAGCCATTGCACATGTGCGGGTGACATCATCGCTGACACGAGGTCACATGTCTCTGACACCTTCTATGCCGATTGGTCGCTGGTCATGTGCTTGTGACGTCTTGCTCGGTGATAGGCCAGCATGACGTCACTCCTGTCGTTCTGGAAGCGGATTGGCTCTGGTGTCCTCCATCTTGGATGAGGCACAGAGTCTATGTAAGACCCTGACACACGCCGCATGGTGCTCAGTCCTCTTGGTTCATGCATATGAGTAGACGCTCTGTGCGCGTTCCTCTAGGCATTTCTCTGTCTATGCTAGGTGAGCGCTACCGGCAGGGTAGCGTTCTTATACCTTACAGCTTCGGCTGCTGTCCGTATCCTTACCTCTTAGGGGAGCGGACATAGGCAGGTGCCTGAGGCACATGGTCTGGCTGGGCCTTGTGATTGTACTCGTAGGTGGACGTTGCCGCTAGGGTAACGTTCCTTATACTGCGTCTGGCAGTTGTTCGTATCCTCGCACACTAGGGGAGCGAACAGAGGTAGGAGCTTTGTGCGGCTTACGCTGCTGTTCGTCTCTTTTGCACCACTAGAAGAGCGGACCTAGGCAGGTGCCATATCTAGTGGTTCGTGTCCTCGCACACTAGTGGAGCGAACGCAGGTAGGAGCTTTGTGCGGCTTACGCTGCTGTTCGTCTCTTTTGCACCACTAGAAGAGCGGACCTAGGTAGGTGCCATTTCGCACACATTGCCTTTGTCTCTGTGATTATTAACAGAGATCATTCCACACACCCTCCAAGTAAGGGAGGAATTGCTTTACTTTCTTATTATATCTTTCTGTGAGTTAACAGAGGTATTGCACTCTGCCATAGTCTGCAGCAAAGTCTTTGCACGGTGGACCCTGACTGTCTGATACTCCTTTCGGTTATTATCAGACAGCCCCCCGTAACAGAGTGAATCTCCCAGTTGTAACTTGACAAACATGGGACGGTCTCGTCATCTCCAACAGTCTACCCGTACCAGTAGCACCGTATCTGGTGCTGGTAACAGCAATTTTATTGAATCTTTTCATAATTTTTTTAGACCCTCCTTTGCAAGGCCACCAGAGACAACAAGTCTGACACATAGTCAACGGCTGGAGAGGATGATACAGGAGTATCTCCAAATGAACATCGATGCCATGACTTTGCAAATGGAGCCTTGCTCATTTTGGGCTTCAAATCTTGAAAAATGGCCAGAGCTCTCCACTTACGCCTTGGAGATTTTGTCATGTCCAGCTGCCATATACAAGTCGGGGAGCGGACTACCGGTGTCTAGGCATAGGAGTCAAACATTTACACACAAAGGTGCAGGAGAAAGGCGGAAACCACCAACCTATTCTGGGAGAAGCTGCAGCCGGCTGTGGGCCTCGTTCATCACTCCGTTTGGTTTAGCAGAGACTCCAGTGTCTTGTGTCAGAGTGAGTCCACCAGTGCCATCAGGCACCGCACCGCACTGCACCGCAACACTTCAGCCCTCGCCTACAGGGCCCCGGGACCAACACCCCCTACCCACGGAGGGGTCAACACCTAGCTGCGCCATTACATCGCTCCCGGGAGTCCCCATACCTTCACCGCAGCGGTGGTGTCTACAATCACCACAATCCGTGGGTGGCATCACGAACTATCATCCCAATCCAAACCACCGCGGCCCCGGCCGTGGAACTCCTCACTCAAATTCCCGCGTGTAGCGCCAACTCACTTGCAGAGCGACGTGACCCTCGGGTCCGTGAGAGGCTCGAGCCACCACCCGCAGTACGAGCACGGATCCGAGCGGCTCGGCGGTAGCAGCCGAGCCCACGGGGCAGTACACTGGCACCTGGGACGGGTACAGGAGCCCAGCTCCGCAGTGTGACCTTTCACTGTCACTGCTGTGCTCGAACTCTCTCTTCTCTCTGACACTTCTGGCCCTCCTTCTATCATCCCTCCATCTGGGTGGCCCTATTCCCCTTAGGCTGCCCAATGGGTGTCTGGTGGGTGGGGTGAAGAGTGTTCCTCAGGATTTGTGTATACCTGTTCTTAGCAACACCAAAGGGACAGGACCCGTAACCAAGGAGGAGCAGGTACCATGCAGAAGGGCAGATTACACAGCATCCTTGTGACGACCTGATAGGCCAGGGCGTCACACACACATCTGTCATTGCACACACTTTCTCAGAGGCTGCTTCTCACAGGCTGCCATGTGCCAAACAAAAACAGTCTCATTAAGACACATGAGACATACCCAAGGGTTGAGGTATGTGGAAAGCCAGGGCTGCCCATCTCTCCATCTATTCATACATCCTGGAAATGATGTGTCTTAGCAAGTCTCATGTCACTACAAGTACCAGAACGCGCATCCAGGTTTACAACACTTCTGTGATGTATACTGGTCACCTTGCTACAATTAGAGATCAGGAGCATTTTTGAAAAAGGTTTGCAAATCTCAAATTCGGCACGAGCCTTGCCCATTTCTATTCGGGTTTGTATTCCCGAACGTGTTCTCAAACTTGGTAAAATTTGGCCTTTGATTGGTAACTGTTCGCGATTGCTTTTCTTCTACCTTATTATAGCTTTAACTTTGGCTAGGATAGTGGTGATGTATGATGAGGGGGGAGGTTTTGATGAGGAATGGCGGTGGGGAGAGGTCAGAGGACTAGCAGACTGTTTATTATTTCTTAAATTAATGTGTGAATGTGTCAGCAGCCAATCAGGGCACAGAAACAATACACAATGTTCAGACACAAAGGATTGTGTCATAGGCTGCCTAAGGCAGGCTTTTCACACTACGACATTGCAGGTGCGATGTCAGTGGGGTCAAATCGAAAGTGACGCACATCCGACGTCGCAAGCGATATCGTAGTGTGCAAATCCTTTCTGATACGATTAACGAGCGCAAAAGCGTCGTTATCGTATCATCGGTGTAGGGTCCGACATTTCCATAATGCCGATGCAGCGACAGGTACGATGTAGTTCCTCATTCCTGCGGCAGCACACATCGCTGTGTGTGAAGCCGCAGGAGCGAGGAACATCTCCTACCTGTGTCCCGGCTGCAATGCGGAAGGAAGAAGGTGGGAGGGATGTTTACATCCTGCTCATCTCCGCCCCTCCGCTGCTATTGGCCGCCTGCCGTGTGACGTCGCTGTGACGCCGCATGACCCGCCCCCTTAGGAAGGAGGCGGATCGCTGGCTAGAGCAACATCGCAGGACAGGTGAGTGCATGTGAAGCAGGCGTAGCGATAATGTTCGCTACGCCAGCAATCACAAGATATTGCTGCTGCGACGGGGGCGGGGACTATCGCGCTCGACATCGCAGCTTCGGCTTGCGATGTCGCAGCGTGCAAAGTACCCCTAAGTCACAGGTCCCTCTGGATATAAGAAGCAGACATGTAGCGTCAGCACCATTTTTAAACTGTTACAGATTGGGAACTGTGCTGCTGCAGCATATATTACTGCAGATAAATATAAATTCATAAGTCTGTGCTCCTGGCACAAATAGACTTTTCAGCATCTAAATACTGATTGCTAAATCTGTGCTTCTGCCAGCAATTGAAATTTTAACATCTAAATTCTAATTGCTAAGTCTGTGGTCCTGCGGCCTACAACAAATAGACATTTAAGCATATAAATAGTGATTGATAATTGTGTGGTCTTGCCACACTATCTCAGCAACTAAATACTGATGGTTAATTTAGTGACTGGTGACTGATGTGGGCCTAGGACTGTGAAACAGCTAGTTAAAAGAGAGGAAGGATAGTTAAACATAAGTGGGAAATCCTAAGATCATGGTGGAAAAGGGAATAGGCGTGGTGTTCGAGGTGTACATTGGTTAGGTGCTAATGTTACTGAAAGTTCTACTGAACAAACACTGGCTCGTCCTATCCAAAGGCAACTGACAACTTCCATTACTGGAAGAGATACTTGACTCCCTTTCTTTGTTAACTGCAAAGCAGAAAGACTTGTAGATGAGGCCCAAAATGAGCAGGTGTTACAGTGGATGGCAAGCGTTGCCTCAAGTGGCCTCTTTTACTCTTCCTCAGTTACATACAGTACAGGCATCACAAACAGTACAGTTATCAGAGGTGGCATCACAATTACCCTTGTTTCCTCTAACAACACAACTCTCCAACCACTCAACTGACTGGGAATCACAGATGGGTGAGTCTGCAGAGCTGTTCACACATGCTATTCCATGGGCATCAGAGGTTTGTGCCAAAGATTAACAGACTCAAGAGGAGGAAAGCATCTGCGCTGATGCCCAAAATCTTTGTCAGTTGGATCTGGAACCAGACGAAGTTCGGTTTGAGCAGAATCCAGACCCTCTTCACAGATGTTAACCCCCAGGGATGGAGGTGATGATAATAAGTACTGTACTGTGCTGTCAATTTAGAAAAAGGAGGAGAGTGAATATCAGGGTGAAGAGTGGGATAATAGACACTTGGTTTCAACTCAAAGGCAAGCATCTAGTAACTCAGCAAAGGAGGTGGAGGTTGAGGAGGAGGAGGAGATGTAGTTTAGGTTGTGGCTTCCCGTACAAACAAGGAGTGATACAACCACGATAAGCAGTGTGTCCTCAGTAGAGAGGAGCCACCCCTCTAGTGTTCGAGTTCGATTCAGTTCGTTGAACGGCGGGTGTGTTCGTCGAACGTTCGACGAACGTTCGACGAACACCTTCGAACCTCATTGAAAACAATGGCAGGCAAACACAAACACATACAAACACATAGAAAACACAAAAAAAAGGTTCAGCTTACTAGCGTAGAAGCCACAGGACAAATCAGGAGGTGCACGGATCGATCCAGATGCGCTAGTTCTAGTATGAAGTACGTATACACAGAGTAAACTCCTACGGTGTCCAAAAGTTAAACTACTCAGAAGTCCTTATAGGACAAGGACATGTGACATACACAGCCAATGACACATGCCCTTGCTTGTGTGCAAAAAATGCACTTTGCTGTGTGTGTGTGTGTGTATGTGTGTGATTCCCTGACACCACCCCACTCTAAGTGTGGCGCCCCTGACCTGATCAGGCACCACTGAGTACTGCACCCACGCTGGGTGAGTGCAAACAGGTAATCCTGATGGCTGGAATAGGGTGTCAACACATAGTGACTAGGTCTCACACATACCTTGAAGGGACCCCTGGGCAGACCCAGAAAAGGGGCGTGGCCTCCACCTCCATTCATGCGGTGCGGTAGAGAAGTGCGGTGTCACTAGTCAGACCATGCACGTGTAGTGGTTGTCGGCTGGGGAGAACGGCTATCAAGTAGTCAGCCTGAAAGACACCTCAGGAACAAGCGGGGTGATTGAGTACGGGGACTTTTGGGTAGACCAGGCCCGCATGGGGAAACAGGTCCCTAGAGCAGAAATCCATTTACTCGGTCTGCTAAACCTGCCGGTGAGGGTGCTGGATGTGCCTCAGCAACCAACACAGAGTCCGCAGCATCAGCAGCAATGAGGGAGTGTTACGGTGTTACGGGGGCTGTCTGATAATAACTGAAAGGAGTATCAGACAGTCAGGGTCCACCGTGCAAAGACTTTGCTGCAGACTATAGCAGAGTGCAATACCTCTGTTAACTCACAGAAGGATATAATAAGTAAGTAAAGCAATTCCTCCCTTACTTGGAGGGTGTGTGGAATGATCTCTGTTAATAATCACAGAGACAAAGGCAATGTGTGCGAAATGGCACCTACCTAGGTTCGCTCTTCTAGTGGTGCAAAAGAGACGAACAGCAGCGTAAGCCGCACAAAGCTCCTACCTGCGTTCGCTCCACTAGTGTGCGAGGACACGAACCACTAGATATGGCACCTGCCTAGGTCCGCTCTTCTAGTGGTGCAAAAGAGACGAACAGCAGCGTAAGCCGCACAAAGCTCCTACCTCTGTTCGCTCCCCTAGTGTGCGAGGATACGAACAACTGCCAGACGCAGTATAAGGAACGTTACCCTAGCGGCAACGTCCACCTACGAGTAGAATCACAAGGCCCAGCCAGACCATGTGCCTCAGGCACCTGCCTATGTCCGCTCCCCTAAGAGAAAAGGATACGGACAGCAGCCGAAGCTGTAAGGTATAAGAACGCTACCCTGCCGGTAGCGCTCACCTAGCATAGACAGAGGAATGCCTAGAGGAACGCGCACAGAGCGTCTACTCATATGCATGAACCAAGAGGACTGAGCACCATGCGGCGTGTGTCAGGGTCTTATATAGACTCTGTGCCTCATCCAAGATGGAGGACACCAGAGCCAATCCGCTGCCAGAACGACAGGAGTGACGTCATGCTGGCCTATCACCGAGCAAGACGTCACAAGCACATGACCAGCGACCAATCGGCATAGAAGGTGTCAGAGACATGTGACCTCGTGTCAGCGATGATGTCACCCGCACATGTGCAATGGCTCCAAGATTGGACTTAGTCTCCGGCGCTCGCACATGTGCAGTAGCAAGAAATCTGGACTTAGTCTCCAGCGCTCGCACATGTGCAGTAGCAAGAAATCTGGACATAGTCTCCAGTGCTCGCAGCAACCGTAACAGTACCTCCCCCTCAAGGGCCCCCCTCCCGGCGACGCAGGTAATCGGCAACTAAGTCGGGAGCATGGACAGCCTCCTCAGGCTCCCAAGAGCGATGTTCCGGGCCATAGCCCTCCCAATCTATCAAGAAGAACCTGCGCCCTCTAACCATCTTAGAACCAACTATGGCTCGTACCTCATAGCTAGAGCGAGAGGAATCAGAGGCAGGTGAGTGCACTTCACGAGCGTGAGGTAAAATAGCCGGCTTTAGCAGTGAGACATGGAATTTGTCATGAATCCTAAGATGGACAGGTAACTTCAATTGATAGACTACAGGATTTACCTGTCGAAGAACCTCATAAGGACCCAGGAAGCGAGGAGCAAATTTGACAGAGCTCACTCTAAGTCTCACGTGTTTTGCAGAGAGCCACACAAAGTCCCCTGGAGAAAAGACAGGAGCCGGGCGACGAAACCGATCGGACAGCGTCTTCATACGGTCCTTAGCTGCTTGGATCGACTCTTGAGTCCGATCCCAAACCTCTCTGGCATTAGTTGCCCAGTCAGCCACAAGAGGAGGAGGTGCAGCAGCGGGAAACGGTACTGGTACCCTAGGGTGTTGCCCATTATTGAGTACGAACGGTGTCTGCCCAGTGGCCTCAGCCAGTGAATTGTTAAGGGCAAATTCTGCCCAGGGTAGGAGGGAGGACCAGTTATCGTGGTTCTCAGCAACAAAGTGTCGAAGGTATATAATCATAGATTGATTGGTACGTTCAACCAAACCATTAGTCTCCGGATGGTATGCCGAAGAGAGATTCAACTCAATTTGCAGAAGGCTACAAAGATCTCGCCAGAAACGGGAAGTAAATTGCGGGCCTCTATCACAAATGATACGATCTGGCATCCCGTGAAGCCTAAAGACATGCTTGAGGAATAGTTTGGCTAGTACCCTGGAAGATGGGATTCTCGATAACGGTACGAGATGAACCATCCGGGAGAAATGGTCCGTAATGACCCACACAAATCTATGTCCCTGTGAACATGGAAGATCACCCACAAAGTCCATGCCTACCACCTCCCATGGTCTATCTGGCACTGGTAAAGGATGCAAGAGCCCAGCCGGTCTCTGCCGTAATGGACGGTTGCGAGCACACGAGTAGCAGGAACCGACAAATCTCTTGACGTGGCTGGCTAAGTGTGGCCACCAATACCACCTCTCCAGTAACTCTCGTGTCCGCCTAATACCAAAATGCCCACCCACCTTTGAGGTGTGGGCCCATGACAGTATATCATTCTGTCGATCAGGCGGAACAAAGGTCTTGCCCGGTGGGATTTGGTCTAACGTCACAGGGGAGAGCGTATGAAAAACCCTGGAGGGAAGGATAAGACGAGGTTCGTCAATCTCTTCCTGGGTAGAAAGCATAGAGCGAGACAGGGCGTCTGCCTTGTTATTCTTACTCCCAGACAGATAGTTGATGGAGAAGTGAAAGCGGGAGAAAAACAAGGACCAGCGGGCTTGGCGAGGATTCAGACGCTGAGCGGTTTGTAAGTATGTCAGATTCTTATGGTCTGTATAGACCTGGAAAGGATGTTTCGCTCCTTCCAGCAAGTGACGCCACTCCTCCAAGGCTAATCTCAAGGCGAGCAGTTCCCTATCCCCAATGGTATAGTTTCTCTCTGCCGGTGAAAAGGTTTTAGCAAAGAAGAAACACGGCCTTTTTCTACCTGCACCGTTCTTTTGATACAAGACCGCACCAGCACCCACTGAAGAGGCATCAACCTCTAAGAGGAAGGGCTTATTCTCATCGGGTCTTTGAAGAACGGGAGCAGTTGAAAAGTGTCTTTTTACTGCCTCAAAAGCCTGAGATGTCTCAGTAGACCAGGCTTTGGGATTAGCACCTTTCTTAGTCAAGGCCACCAAAGGGGCCACCAAAGTAGAAAAATGGGGTATGAACTGCCTGTAATAATTTATGAATCCTAAGAAGCGTTGCACCGCCTTCAAGGAATGAGGTTCGGACCATTGCAGGACAGCAGAGAGCTTCGCAGGATCCATAGCCAGACCCTCTTGTGAGATAATGTAACCCAAAAAAGGCAATGAGGACTGCTCGAATACACATTTCTCGAGTTTAGCAAACAATGAGTGCTCCCTTAAACGGGAAAGGACACGAACGACATCCTGACGATGAGTCTCCAGATCAGGAGAAAAAATCAGGATGTCGTCCAGATACACCACTACTGAGGATAACAGTAAATCCCTGAACACATCGTTTACGAAGTCCTGAAATACTGCGGGTGCATTACATAACCCAAAAAGCATGACGAGGTATTCATAGTGACCGTCTCGGGTGTTAAAAGCGGTCTTCCATTCGTCACCCTTTCGAATTCGTACCAAGTTATACGCACCCCGCAGATCCAACTTCGTAAAAACTTGAGCTCCTCTCAGTCTGTCAAAGAGCTCCGAAATTAAAGGTAATGGGTATTTGTTCTTTATTGTGATTGCGTTGAGACCCCTGTAATCTATGCAGGGACGCAAATCACCCTCTTTCTTCCGAACAAAGAAAAACCCAGCTCCCGCAGGAGAGACAGACTTACGAATGAACCCCTTCTCTAAACTCTCTCTTATATAGGTCGACATGGCCTCCGACTCAGGTATCGACAGGGGGTAAACCCTGCCTTTAGGTGGAACCGAACCTGAGATAAGGTCTATGGCACAGTCATACGGCCTATGGGGTGGAAGAACCTCAGCACCCTGTTTGGAGAACACGTCAGCGAAATCCAAATAGGGTGTAGGTATGGGAGAGAGATCAGTTGATGCAACCGCAACGACCTTAGGTGGTAAGGGAAGACATCGGGACTGACATTTCGAACCCCAACTAATAATGCTGTCAGACTCCCAGTCAATGTGAGGAGCATGAGTCCGAAGCCATGGAAGACCCAGAAGGACGTCGTCTATACCCTCAGGCAAAACAAGAAAAGAAATCTCCTCTATGTGACCCTGAGACAGGGAAAGGCGCAAGGGAACTGTCCTCAATGTAATGGAGTCAGACAACATAGTTCCATTAACAACACGGACAGGAATAGGCGCCTCTAACATGATAGAGGGAATATTGTGTCCCTTTACAAATCCTGAGGACACAAAAATCCCGTCAGCTCCGGAATCCACAAAAGCCATAATAGGCCATGTATTCTCAGATAACGAGAGCTGACCTGGGATACAACACTTAGAGGGTGCAGAAGACGTCTCTAGTAACCCCCCTCTAATGGTTACTAGGCCAGGGAGTTTCCCTGACGACTAGGACACTTGTTGGCATAGTGCCCAGCCTGACGACATACGTAACATATAGGAGGACCAGACTTGCGTAGTCTGGAGGACGTATGACCTAACTCCATAGGAGTGGGAGATGTTTCAGATGCTGAGGAAGATGGTAGTGGACCCTCAACAACTGGAATAGCCCGATGCTTAGGGCGTGAGGAAGAGACCTCGAGTCTACGTTCCTTATGGCGTACATCGATCCTCGTTGCTACTGTGATCAAGTCCTCCAGAGAAGCAGGGACCTCACGAGTAGCAAGGGCATCCTTGACATAGCCTGCCAACCCTCTCCAGAAGATAGGAATCAACACCTTCTCTGGCCAATCTAGTTCTGCCACCAGAGTTCTAAAAGCAATGGCATAAGAACTAGTGGATAACGAACCCTGAGATAGATCTAACAGTCTCAGGGCCGCATCATGGGTAACCTGCGGACCCATGAATACCGCCTTAAGAGCATCAAGAAAGTCTTGATGTCTCAGAGTAACCACATCAGAGCGCTCCCATAGGGGAGTCGCCCATTCTAAGGCTTTGTCCTGAAGTAAGGAGATGATAAAGCCTACTCTGGACCTCTCCGTAGACAAGCGAGAAGAGTTGACCTCTAGGTGTATCTGACACTGACTAATGAAACCACGACATGATCTGGCATCGCCAGAATATCTGTTTGGCAGAGCAAGTCGAGGATCATGTGCAGATGTCACCATGGTCTGAGGTTTATCCTCTATACTCTTGAGCCGTGACTCAAGTACTTGTATGTAACGGTGTAACTGCTGATATTCTGCCATAACTGCCAGACCCTTGGCTCAGTCCTAATGTTACGGGGGCTGTCTGATAATAACTGAAAGGAGTATCAGACAGTCAGGGTCCACCGTGCAAAGACTTTGCTGCAGACTATAGCAGAGTGCAATACCTCTGTTAACTCACAGAAGGATATAATAAGTAAGTAAAGCAATTCCTCCCTTACTTGGAGGGTGTGTGGAATGATCTCTGTTAATAATCACAGAGACAAAGGCAATGTGTGCGAAATGGCACCTACCTAGGTTCGCTCTTCTAGTGGTGCAAAAGAGACGAACAGCAGCGTAAGCCGCACAAAGCTCCTACCTGCGTTCGCTCCACTAGTGTGCGAGGACACGAACCACTAGATATGGCACCTGCCTAGGTCCGCTCTTCTAGTGGTGCAAAAGAGACGAACAGCAGCGTAAGCCGCACAAAGCTCCTACCTCTGTTCGCTCCCCTAGTGTGCGAGGATACGAACAACTGCCAGACGCAGTATAAGGAACGTTACCCTAGCGGCAACGTCCACCTACGAGTAGAATCACAAGGCCCAGCCAGACCATGTGCCTCAGGCACCTGCCTATGTCCGCTCCCCTAAGAGAAAAGGATACGGACAGCAGCCGAAGCTGTAAGGTATAAGAACGCTACCCTGCCGGTAGCGCTCACCTAGCATAGACAGAGGAATGCCTAGAGGAACGCGCACAGAGCGTCTACTCATATGCATGAACCAAGAGGACTGAGCACCATGCGGCGTGTGTCAGGGTCTTATATAGACTCTGTGCCTCATCCAAGATGGAGGACACCAGAGCCAATCCGCTGCCAGAACGACAGGAGTGACGTCATGCTGGCCTATCACCGAGCAAGACGTCACAAGCACATGACCAGCGACCAATCGGCATAGAAGGTGTCAGAGACATGTGACCTCGTGTCAGCGATGATGTCACCCGCACATGTGCAATGGCTCCAAGATTGGACTTAGTCTCCGGCGCTCGCACATGTGCAGTAGCAAGAAATCTGGACTTAGTCTCCAGCGCTCGCACATGTGCAGTAGCAAGAAATCTGGACTTAGTCTCCAGCGCTCGCACATGTGCAGTAGCAAGAAATCTGGACTTAGTCTCTAGCGCTCGCACATGTGCAGTAGCAAGAAATCTGGACATAGTCTCCAGTGCTCGCAGCAACCGTAACATACGGTTGCTGCGAGCACTGGAGACTATGTCCAGATTTCTTGCTAGTGCACATGTGCGAGCGCTGGAGACTAAGTCCAGATTTCTTGCTACTGCACATGTGCGAGCGCCAGAGACTAAGTCCTATCTTGGAGCCATTGCACATGTGCGGGTGACATCATCGCTGACACGAGGTCACATGTCTCTGACACCTTCTATGCCGATTGGTCGCTGGTCATGTGCTTGTGATGCCTTGCTCAGTGATAGGCCAGCATGACGTCACTCCTGTCGTTCTGGCAGCGGATTGGCTCTGGTGTCCTCCATCTTGGATGAGGCACAGAGTCTATATAAGACCCTGACACACGCCGCATGGCGCTCAGTCCTCTTGGTTCATGCATAAGAGTAGACGCTCTGTGCGCGTTCCTCTAGGCATTCCTCTGTCTATGCTAGGTGAGCGCTACCGGCAGGGTAGCGTTCTTATACCTTACAGCTTCGGCTGCTGTCCGTATCCTTACCTCTTAGGGGAGCGGACATAGGCAGGTGCCTGAGGCACATGGTCTGGCTGGGCCTTGTGGTTCGACTCGTAGGTGGACGTTGCCGCTAGGGTAACGTTCCTTATACTGCGTCTGGCAGTTGTTCGTATCCTCGCACACTAGGGGAGCGAACAGAGGTAGGAGCTTTGTGCGGCTTACGCTGTTGTTCGTCTCTTTTGCACCACTAGAAGAGCGGACCTAGGCAGGTGCCATATCTAGTGGTTTGTGTCCTCGCACACTAGTGGAGCGAACGCAGGTAGGAGCTTTGTGCGGCTTACGCTGCTGTTCGTCTCTTTTGCACCACTAGAAGAGCGGACCTAGGTAGGTGCCATTTCGCACACATTGCCTTTGTCTCTGTGATTATTAACAGAGATCATTCCACACACCCTCCAAGTAAGGGAGGAATTGCTTTACTTACTTATTATATCCTTCTGTGAGTTAACAGAGGTATTGCACTCTGCCATAGTCTGCAGCAGAGTCTTTGCACGGTGGACCCTGACTGTCTGATACTCCTTTAGGTTCTTATCAGACAGCCCCCCGTAACAGGGAGCCCATAAATGAGATAGGGCAAGAAGCCCTCTTTACTTTGTCCACGCTTTGTCCACGCTGCCAGCAAACGGGCCATAATGGGGAGAAAAGGCAGTTGCGACTTCTCTGGATAATTCCCGCAATACTTAATAAGTCAGGGGTCGTCTCAAACAAGAAGGCCTAGGAAGGCGAGTTCACAGTCACCCCTGGACCAGCCTGACAGGATACCTGGTTCACCCTGGTCTATCTCAGCATCGCCCAGGTTACCTCACAGTGAACAACTGAACGTGAGTAAAAACCGTGAAAGACTTTTTGGACTGTGTGTGAGTTCTTCTGCGACCTGTGGTTCTACGCACTTACATTCGAGCCCCTGGGGCCAGCCTCACTCTCGGGAGACCAAACCATCTAACTGCAAATACCACCAGCCCCAGACGCTCACTGACGGTCACCCCTCACCCTGTCCGCAAAACCGAGAGTGGCGTCATGACTAAGATAGTAAAACCCAACTTACCTGTTGTCCTGCTGAAGGAGCACTGTGGCGTCCCCGAACAGGATCAGCGCTCCTGGGGCGTTACATAAGCGCGATTAGTAGAGTTAAGCGCGGTTCGCGGTTCAAGGTTCTCCAGTTCTAGGCTCGAGAGATTTTGGGGCCTGTTCTAGATCGAACTAGAACTCGAGCTTTTTGTAAAAGCTCGATAGTTCTAGAAACGTTCGAGAATGGTTCTAGCAGCAAAAAAACCAGCTAATTCCTAGCTGGCTTTCCGCTGTAATAGTGTAAGTCACTCTGTGACTCACACTATTATGACATTTCAGTGTATAGTGTGCGGGAACAGCGCCTTCAGATCACTGCTGTTTGTATAATGGCGATCGCCATTTTTTTTTTTTTCCTTGTCTTCCTTCCCTAAGCGCGCGCGTCTTGTGGGGCGGGCCAGCATGTCAGCCAATCCCAGACACACACACAGCTAAGTGGACTTTTAGCCAGAGAAGCAACGGCATGTGTGATAGGATGTCCATGTCACATGTCCCTGTATTATAAAAACGAGTATCTGCCCGTCCGGACGCCATTATCTCTTCTGCGTCCTTGGTGTCAGACATCACTGGCGCAGCTCCGTCCTTTGTCCTATCGCTGATACTGCTGTATGCGCTCCATACACAGTGCTAGACAGCTTAGGGAGAGCACTTTCTATCAGTCCTTTTAAGGGCTCGTACTGGCAGGGTAAGAGCCATAGATGACAGGTCCTGAAAACAGAGACAGCATCTGTGTAGCCAAGGTCAGGGATTTCGTCGCTGCATTTCCCCATTAGGAGGGAATAGAAAGGCAGGCTTCCATTCCTCTACCCAGAGCCCCACAATCATGGCACTGTACCCTCCTGTCCTCTGCACACTCCAACTCATTATAACTAAGCCATTATTCTAGCAAACAGTCAGTGTACCTAGTGGCATCCTAAACGTGGCTATTGGACTTTGCTATAGTCCCACTAGTGCAAAGATATTTGCAGCACCTCTGCCTGCATTGCACACTCAAACTCTTTTTAACTAAGCCATTATACTAGCAAACAGTCAGTGTACCTAGTGGCATCCTAAACGTGGCTATTGTACTTTTGTGTAGTCACACTAGTGGAAAGATATTTGCAGCACGTCTGCCTGCATTGCACACTCAAACTCTTTTTAACTAAGCCATTATACTAGCAAACAGTCAGTGTACCTAGTGGCATCCTAAACGTGGCTATTGGACTTTTGTCTAGTCCCAATAGTGCAAAGATATTTGCAGCACGTCTGCCTGCATTGCACACTCAAACTCTTTTTAACTAAGCCATTATACTAGCAAACAGTCAGTGTACCTAGTGGCATCCTAAACGTGGCTATTGGACTTTTGTGTAGTCACACTAGTGGAAAGATATTTGCAGCACGTCTGCCTGCATTGCACACTCAAACTCTTTTTAACTAAGCCATTACACTAGCAAACAGTCAGTGTACCTTGTGGCATCCTAAACGTGGCTATTGGACTTTGCTATAGTCCCACTAGTGCAAAGATATTTGCAGCACGTCTGCCTGCAATGCACACTCAAACTCTTTTTAACTAAGCCATTATACTAGCAAACAGTCAGTGTACCTAGTGGCATCCTAAACGTGGCTATTGGACTTTTGTCTAGTCACACTAGTGCAAAGATATTTGCAGCACGTCTGCCTGCATTGCACACTCAAACTCTTTTTAACTAAGCCATTACACTAGCAAACAGTCAGTGTACCTAGTGGCATCCTAAACGTGGCTATTGGACTTTTGTCTAGTCACACTAGTGGAAAGATATTTGCAGCACGTCTGCCTGCATTGCACACTCAAACTCTTTTTAACTAAGCCATTATACTAGCAAACAGTCAGTGTACCTAGTGGCATCCTAAACGTGGCTATTGGACTTTGCTATAGTCCAACTAGTGCAAAGATATTTGCAGCACCTCTGCCTGCATTGCACACTCAAACTCTTTTTAACTAAGCCATTATACTAGCAAACACTCAGTGTACCTAGTGGCATCCTAAACGTGGCTATTGGACTTTTGTGTAGTCACACTAGTGGGAAGATATTTGCAGCACGTCTGCCTGCATTGCACACTCAAACTCTTTTTAACTAAGCCATTACACTAGCAAACAGTCAGTGTACCTTGTGGCATCCTAAACGTGGCTATTGGACTTTGCTATAGTCCCACTAGTGCAAAGATATTTGCAGCACCTCTGCCTGCATTGCACACTCAAACTCTTTTTAACTAAGCCATTATACTAGCAAACAGTCAGTGTACCTAGTGGCATCCTAAACGTGGCTATTGGACTTTTGTCTAGTCACACTAGTGCAAAGATATTTGCAGCACGTCTGCCTGCATTGCACACTCAAACTCTTTTTAACTAAGCCATTATACTAGCAAACAGTCAGTGTACCTAGTGGCATCCTAAACGTGGCTATTGTACTTTTGTGTAGTCACACTAGTGGAAAGATATTTGCAGCACGTCTGCCTGCATTGCACACTCAAACTCTTTTTAACTAAGCCATTATACTAGCAAACACTCAGTGTACCTAGTGGCATCCTAAACGTGGCTATTGGACTTTGCTATAGTCCCACTAGTGCAAAGATATTTGCAGCACCTCTGCCTGCATTGCACACTCAAACTCTTTTTAACTAAGCCATTATACTAGCAAACAGTCAGTGTACCTAGTGGCATCCTAAACGTGGCTATTGGACTTTTGTCTAGTCACACTAGTGCAAAGATATTTGCAGCACGTCTGCCTGCATTGCACACTCAAACTCTTTTTAACTAAGCCATTATACTAGCAAACAGTCAGTGTACCTAGTGGCATCCTAAACGTGGCTATTGTACTTTTGTGTAGTCACACTAGTGGAAAGATATTTGCAGCACGTCTGCCTGCATTGCACACTCAAACTCTTTTTAACTAAGCCATTATACTAGCAAACACTCAGTGTACCTAGTGGCATCCTAAACGTGGCTATTGGACTTTGCTATAGTCCCACTAGTGCAAAGATATTTGCAGCACCTCTGCCTGCATTGCACACTCAAACTCTTTTTAATTAATCCATTATACTAGCAAACAGTCAGTGTACCTAGTGGCATCCTAAACGTGGCTATTGGACTTTTGTCTAGTCACACTAGTGCAAAGATATTTCCAGCACATCTGCCTGCATTGCACACTCAAACTCTTTTTAACTAAGCCATTATACTAGCAAACAGTCAGTGTACCTAGTGGCATCCTAAACGTGGCTATTGTACTTTTGTCTAGTCACACTAGTGGAAAGATATTTGCAGCACGTCTGCCTGCATTGCACACTCAAACTCTTTTTAACTAAGCCATTATACTAGCAAACAGTCAGTGTACCTAGTGGCATCCTAAACGTGGCTATTGTACTTTTGTCTAGTCACACTAGTGGAAAGATATTTGCAGCACGTCTGCCTGCATTGCACACTCAAACTCTTTTTAACTAAGCCATTATACTAGCAAACAGTCAGTGTACCTAGTTGCATCCTAAACGTGGCTATTGGACTTTTGTCTAGTCACACTAGTGCACAGATATTTGCAGCACCTCTGCCTGCATTGCACACGCAAACTCATTGTTTCTAAGCCATTATACTAGCAAACACTGAGTGAACTTAGTGTCATCCTAAACGTGGCTATTGGACTTCTGTATAGTCCCACTAGTGCACAGATATTTGCAGCACCTCTGCCTGCATTGCACACTCAAACTCATTGTTACTAAGCCATTATACTAGCAAACACTGAGTGAACTTAGTGTCATCCTAAACGTGGCTATTGGACTTCTGGATAGTCCCACTAGTGCACGGATATTTGCAGCACCTCTGCCTGCATTGCACACTCAAACTCTTTTTAAGTAAGCCATTATACTAGCAAACAGTCAGTGTACCTAGTGGCATCCTAAACGTGGCTATTGTACTTTTGTGTAGTCACACTAGTGGAAAGATATTTGCAGCACGTCTGCCTGCATTGCACACTCAAACTCTTTTTAACTAAGCCATTATACTAGCAAACAGTCAGTGTACCTAGTGGCATCCTAAACGTGGCTATTGGACTTTTGTCTAGTCCCAATAGTGCAAAGATATTTGCAGCACGTCTGCCTGCATTGCACACTCAAACTCTTTTTAACTAAGCCATTATACTAGCAAACAGTCAGTGTACCTAGTGGCATCCTAAACGTGGCTATTGGACTTTTGTGTAGTCACACTAGTGGAAAGATATTTGCAGCACGTCTGCCTGCATTGCACACTCAAACTATTTTTAACTAAGCCATTACACTAGCAAACAGTCAGTGTACCTAGTGGCATCCTAAACGTGGCTATTGGACTTTTGTCTAGTCACACTAGTGCAAAGATATTTGCAGCACGTCTGCCTGCATTGCACACTCAAACTCTTTTTAACTAAGCCATTATACTAGCAAACAGTCAGTGTACCTAGTGGCATCCTAAACGTGGCTATTGTACTTTTGTCTAGTCACACTAGTGGAAAGATATTTGCAGCACGTCTGCCTGCATTGCACACTCAAACTCTTTTTAACTAAGCCATTATACTAGCATACAGTCAGTGTACCTAGTGGCATCCTAAACGTGGCTATTGGACTTTGCTATAGTCCAACTAGTGCAAAGATATTTGCAGCACCTCTGCCTGCATTGCACACTCAAACTCTTTTTAACTAAGCCATTATACTAGCAAACAGTCAGTGTACCTAGTGGCATCCTAAACGTGGCTATTGGACTTTTGTGTAGTCACACTAGTGGGAAGATATTTGCAGCACGTCTGCCTGCATTGCACACTCAAACTCTTTTTAACTAAGCCATTACACTAGCAAACACTCAGTGTACCTAGTGGCATCCTAAACGTGGCTATTGGACTTTTGTCTAGTCCCAATAGTGCAAAGATATTTGCAGCACGTCTGCCTGCATTGCACACTCAAACTCTTTTTAACTAAGCCATTATACTAGCAAACAGTCAGTGTACCTAGTGGCATCCTAAACGTGGCTATTGGACTTTTGTGTAGTCACACTAGTGGAAAGATATTTGCAGCACGTCTGCCTGCATTGCACACTCAAACTCTTTTTAACTAAGCCATTACACTAGCAAACAGTCAGTGTACCTTGTGGCATCCTAAACGTGGCTATTGGACTTTGCTATAGTCCCACTAGTGCAAAGATATTTGCAGCACCTCTGCCTGCATTGCACACTCAAACTCTTTTTAACTAAGCCATTATACTAGCAAACAGTCAGTGTACCTAGTGGCATCCTAAACGTGGCTATTGTACTTTTGTGTAGTCACACTAGTGGAAAGATATTTGCAGCACGTCTGCCTGCATTGCACACTCAAACTCTTTTTAACTAAGCCATTATACTAGCAAACACTCAGTGTACCTAGTGGCATCCTAAACGTGGCTATTGGACTTTGCTATAGTCCCACTAGTGCAAAGATATTTGCAGCACCTCTGCCTGCATTGCACACTCAAACTCTTTTTAACTAAGCCATTATACTAGCAAACAGTCAGTGTACCTAGTGGCATCCTAAACGTGGCTATTGGACTTTTGTCTAGTCACACTAGTGGAAAGATATTTGCAGCACGTCTGCCTGCATTGCACACTCAAACTCTTTTTAACTAAGCCATTATACTAGCAAACAGTCAGTGTACCTAGTGGCATCCTAAACATGGTTATTGTACTTTTGTCTAGTCACACTAGTGGAAAGATATTTGCAGCACGTCTGCCTGCATTGCACACTCAAACTCTTTTTAACTAAGCCATTATACTAGCAAACAGTCAGTGTACCTAGTGGCATCCTAAACGTGGCTATTGTACTTTTGTCTAGTCACACTAGTGGAAAGATATTTGCAGCACGTCTGCCTGCATTGCACACTCAAACTCTTTTTAACTAAGCCATTATACTAGCAAACAGTCAGTGTACCTAGTGGCATCCTAAACGTGGCTATTGTACTTTTGTCTAGTCACACTAGTGGAAAGATATTTGCAGCATGTCTGCCTGCATTGCACACTCAAACTCTTTTTAACTAAGCCATTATACTAGCAAACAGTCAGTGTACCTAGTGGCATCCTAAACATGGTTATTGGACTTTGCTATAATCCCACTAGTGCAAAGACATTTGCAGCACCTCTGCCTGCATTGCACACTCAAACTCTTTTTAACTAAGCCATTATACTAGCAAACAGTCAGTGTACCTAGTTGCATCCTAAACGTGGCTATTGGACTTTTGTCTAGTCACACTAGTGCACAGATATTTGCAGCACCTCTGCCTGCATTGCACACGCAAACTCATTGTTACTAAGCCATTATACTAGCAAACACTGAGTGAACTTAGTGTCATCCTAAACGTGGCTATTGGACTTCTGTATAGTCCCACTAGTGCAAAGATATTTGCAGCACCTCTGCCTGCATTGCACACTCAAACTCATTGTTACTAAGCCATTATACTAACAAACACTCAGTGAACCTAGTGGCATCCTAAACGTGGCTATTGGACTTCTGTATAGTCCCACTAGTGCAAAGATATTTGCAGCACCTCTGCCTGCATTGCACGCTCAAACTCATTGTTACTAAGCCATTATACTAGCAAACACTGAGGAAACTTAGTGGCATCCTAAATGTGGGTATTAGACTTCTGTATATTCCCACTAGTGCACAGATATTTGCAGCACGTCTGCCTGCATTGCACACTCAAAATCATTGTTACTAAGCCATTATACTAGCAAACACTGAGGAAACTTAGTGGCATCCTAAAAGTGGCTGTTGGACTTCTGTATTGTCCCACTAGTGCAAAGATATTTGCAGCACGTCTGCCTGCATTGCACACTCAAACTCATTGGTACTAAGCCATTATACTAGCAAACAGTCAGTGTACCTAGTGGCATCCTAAACGTGGCTATTGGACTTTTGTGTAGTCACACTAGTGGAAAGATATTTGCAGCACGTCTGCCTGCATTGCACACTCAAACTCTTTTTAACTAAGCCATTATACTAGCAAACAGTCAGTGTACCTAGTGGCATCCTAAACGTGGCTATTGGACTTTTGTCTAGTCACACTAGTGCAAATCTATGTGCAGCACCTCTGCATTACACCCTCCTGCTCTGTTTTTAATAAGCTATAATGATAGCAAAAAATACTGCCATTTAGTGGCATCATAGAACTGGCTGTTGTATTCCATTAGTGCCCCACTGGTGCCAAGCTATTTCTAGCACCTGTGCATGACACCCTCCTGCTCTGTTTTTAATAAGCTATAATGATAGCAAAAAATACTGCCATTTAGTGGCATCATAGAACTGGCTGTTGTATTCCATTAGTGCCCCACTGGTGCCAAGCTATTTCTAGCACCTCTACATGACACCCTCATGCACATTTTGCTACGCTAATGTTATAGCAAACTCAGGGAATTCATTGCTGCATTTGATAATTCGGAGGGATAGAAAGTGAGGCTTCCTTTAGCTTTTCCTTCTGTTCATAGACAGCATCTCCAAGTTCACACCCGAAAAGCAATTTCTCCTCCACGTCTAAGTGTGGAGAGGCAGCTAGTGCGCATGCGTGTGCCGATTTACCCCAGCTGCAGCCTAACTACAGTGTTTCGCCTAGTGAGTATGCTCAGCCTGACTGTGCCATTCCTGACGCTAAGTCTTCATTTCGGGATACAGCGCATGCTCCCACACTAAGTGTGAAAAGCCTCTTTGCACAGGTACTTGCATTCCGTGCCGGGTCTAAGTCCTGTTTTGTGCCTAGACACCATGCTAAAGCTGATAGTCTTTTTTCAGAGACTGTATTTCATGCTACTGAGCATGCTCAGGCACTTACTGCATCAGAGACTAAATCCGGTAATGAACTCTTTGGCCCTGCCCCTGATGTGGGGGTCCCATATAGACCACAGGGCATCAGGTGTCCTCCCAAATGGCTTGCAGAGGCCCACCCCTATGACTTGTCATCGCATTATTGATGGTCAGACGATGACTGGTGAGGTGTTTGGGTCATGGCAGCCATGAGGTCATCATTGAAGTTGCGGTTCCAAATAGGACGCTAGTTATGCCACTCATGACGTGTCACTCTACTTTTGTCTCCAGGAGGTGCATTGTGGTTCACCCTGGTTTGGGGCGGACCCAGGTTATAAAAGGGGCTGGAGACAAAAAGGAGGTGCACAGTCTTCTTTTATGCTCCGAAAGAGCACACCTCCATGTGTTGAACCCATTGCGGCTTTAGGCCAGAGGTAGGCAGGGATAGGGTGTCGATGCAGGCCACCACCACAGTTGGTAACGCAGAACGGTTAAGACCAGCTCCTGTCCTACCAGTCCTGCTTGTGCAGCCCAGTGGCATTAACAGGCCTGCTGCTGCTGATGCGCCTGCTGTCCACAGGTGTGGCCCCTACGCACACGGTCAGCGTACTCAATGGCCCCTGTGTTGTTAACAGGGAGTTCCTGGGCTGGGTGGGCATGTGGACCCTGTGACGCTAACAGGGCTCCCAGTCTCCAGATCCGAATGGCGTCTAACTCGGTTCAGGCTACTATTAGTTTCATAGCCACACAGCTCTGTATCCTCCACCAAACCTTCCAGTTGCCAACCTCTCCTTTTCCAACTGGGAGCACGGTGGACACTGACTGCTGATGGGGATATATACCTTTCTCTTTCTTTTCTTATTAATTTTCGTTATATAGCGGTAACATAGTATATACCACCTTATCCAAATCTGCCAGTCCCACTGTAACAGATGGTGTTTCTTCAGCAAATGTTACTGTTGCTTAACCACCAAATCCACAGACCAAAACTTTTTTCCCCTTTCCAACACACCTGTTCCCCTTTCCACCAGCATCTGTCCTTTTTCAACTCATTTTGGTATATGACCAAAAGTGCAACTCTGCAGGGACACCGTACTCAACGCCATCTCAGCACAGCAGCCAGCCCTCGGTCCCTCAGATGTGGACAAGTAAAAGACCATTTCCTCCTATCCATGACAAAGCGTTGAGATTCACTCTGTGCAGCACTGGTGTTTAGTGGAAAAGCAGATCTAAGATTGCGTACCACATTCTGCAGATACTCCTGTATTCGTGCGTCCATTTCTATGGCAGGAATTATTTCGCCAAATTTTGTCTTGTACCGGGGATCTAACGGTGTGGCAACCCAGTATTCAGGATTACTTTGAATTCGTACAATCCGAGGGTCATGTTGTAGGTAGTGCAGCAAGAAGGCGCTCATGTGTCTTGTGCATCCAGGAGGACCAAGTCCTTGGTGTGTTGGTGGCAGAGAGGTGAGAATCGTGCCTCCTTCCTCTGCCCTCTCCCCACAACCTTGCACAACCGAAATGTGAGCAAGCTCTCACTTATCTGCTGAGTCTTCCATGCCCATCGCCAGTTCGTCCTCCATTTCTTCATGGGCTCCTGCACCTTCCTCAACACTTTTTGCTGATACTATGCGCCCTTGTTAATCCCTCTCCCTCACCATGACTGCCGCATAGGTGCCGCTGACCATCTGGACCTCGTAGATCTTGTTATCCCTTCCGCATATGACTCCTCCTGTACTTCCTCCCCTTCCTCTTGTCCCAACACCTGACTCCGAATAATAATTACAGTGTGCTCCATCATGTAGATGACCAGAATTGTCACGCTGAGAATGACATTGCCAGTGCTAAACATCTTCGTCGACATTTGTAAACTGTGTAGCAGGGTGCATAGGTCCTTGATCTGACACCACTCCAGCAGCGTGATCTGCACCACCTCTGGATCAAGTTATCCCAGGCTATATGTCATAACGTATTGCAGCAGGGTTCGGCGGTGCTGCCACAAACGCTGCAACATGTGCAGATTCAAATTCCTGCCTGTGGGCACATCGCATTTCAGGCGTTTAACCACCAGACCTAAAGACTTCTGTAGCGACGAAAGTTGTTGAGCTGCTGTGTGCGCACGATGGAAGTGAGCACATAGCGAGCGTGCCCGCTGCACAAGGCCATGTAGGCCGGGATGGTGTTTTAAAAATTGCTGGAGAATTAGGTTCAACACGTGAGCCATACAAGGCACGTGTGTCACATTGTCCTGACGATGGCCCGCAGCCAGGTTTGCATCATTGCCGCACACGGCTGTTAAGTCACCAACGGAGTACGCTCCGTCAATTTGTACTCCGGTCGCCAGGTGACAACGTGTTCCTTTCATGCATAGTGCTGATGATGGGAGAGGAGTCGATGCCAGCGGCGCAGGTGGACGCAGGTTATGCTCACCCACTGGGCTGCATTACCTTGACAGATGCAGAATCTCTGGCTGAATGTAGCTGGTTGGTATCTCACAGATGAAATACCATCATTCAGCTACAACCAATGGGAAGACACCACACCCTTTTTTATGCCCATCCTGTCTGCAGACCACTGCCAGACATAGCTATGAACCTCTGGTTAATTTTACCCCCAATTCAGTTTTATGATTTTGTGTGCTTGTTACCTAACTACTTTTCCTGCTTGCTGTTTATGTACCTTGTTGGCCGATCCGCATTTCACCTCTGCTTGTTTTCTGATTAAGTCCTGGCCGTCCCATTCTGTTCCTGTTCCTCAATTAATGTTTTGACCCTGCCTGACTACTATTCTCTGGAACTGCAGCCTTCCACAGGTATTAATCACCTTGGGCCCTGTGTAATTCCTAATCCCTGTATAGGGGTTAAAGGGTTTCAGGGTTCTAGGGGTCCTGCTTGGTGAGTGGCTTCCCTCTAGCCTATCACTTACAGCCCATCTGAGTGTGTGGATCAAGGAAGGCGTTACACCGTGCTCTCTGCAGAAGGCCATGTGGGCCAGGATAGTGCTTTAAAAATTGCTGGACAACCAGGTTCAACACGTGAACCACACAAGGCACGTGTGTCACATTGTCACAGTGAAGGGCCGCACCCATGTTTGCATCATTGTCGCACCCGGCCTTCCCTGGCTGCTGGTTGAGTGGAGACAACCATTGATGAAACTCGGTCTCCAGAGCTAACCGTCCACAACTTCTCAGCGGTGTGACTCACATTTCCCATACATTTCAAAGTAAACCTTTGACCACCTGATGGCATTGAGCTCTGCTGCCAGCATAGTAAGGAGGTGTGTGGTATTCCTTGTGCGCAGTTACAAGGAAGGGTGGCCTGACCACACAGGGTTTGCGCCAAGGTGGAGGACCCACACGAGGTTGAAGAGGCAGAAGAAGGATTGAAACAACTCGTGGGGACGGCAAGACTTGTACAGCAGACCCTTCTCCATCTCTCCCCACAGTAACCCATTGCCCAGTCAGCGACATGTAACGCCCCTGTCCATGCTTACTGGGCCAATTATCTGTGGTGAAATGCACCCTGTCACACAGAGTTTCTCAAGGAATCAGTGATGTTTAGTGCGACATGCTGGTGTAGCGTGTGCACGCCTCTGTTGGAGAAGGAGTGGCGCCTGGGCATCGGCTCTTGGGGCACTGCGATGGGCATAAGGTCTCGAAAATCCTCGGTTAAAAAGGTTGGAAAGGCAGCATTTTGGTAGCCAACAGTTTCCAGATGCTGAAAGTCAACCTCTAAGCCATGTCATGCCCTTCTAAAAGCATGTAAAACACAGTAAGGGGACTCCAACCAACTCCCTTGTTTCCAAAAATTGGGCCACACACACCCCACTTGACTGGCATCAGTTGACCCAATTTTCAAGATGAAAAAGATGCTTTGCATGAAGCACTCTCAAAAATACGCGTGCCTTTCCCGTCCCCTGGCTGACCCAGGGGAAGAGAAGTCCTCTGAGAGCCATGACTTGTTCATATTGGTTCTTTTAGAAACACAGCGAGGGGACTCCAACCACAGTCTCCCTCGTTTCCACTAACTGGGCCACACACACCCCACTTGACTGGCATCGGTTGAGCCCCCTTTTGAAAAAGAAAAAGATGCTTTGCATGAAGCACTCTCAAAAATACGCGTGCCTTTCCCGTCCCCTGGCTGACCCAGGGGAAGAAAAGTCCTCTGAGAGCCATGACTTGTTCATCTTGGTTCTTTTAGAAACACAGCGAGGGGACTCCAACCACAGTCTCCCTCGTTTCCACTAACTGGGCCACACACACCCCACTTGACTGGCATCGGTTGAGCCCCCTTTTGAAAAAGAAAAAGATGCTTTGCATGAAGCACTCACAAAAATACGCTTGCCTTTCCCGTCCCCTGGCTGACCCAGGGGAAGAGAAGTCCTCTGAGAGCCATAACTTGTTCCTCTTGGTTCTTTTAGAAACACAGCGAGGGGACTCCAACCACAGTCTCCCTCGTTTCCACTAACTGGGCCACACACACCCCACTTGACTGGCATCGGTTGAGCCCCCTTTTGAAAAAGAAAAAGATGCTTTGCATGAAGCACTCTCAAAAATACGCGTGCCTTTCCCGTCCCCTGGCTGACCCAGGGGAAGAAAAGTCCTCTGAGAGCCATGACTTGTTCATCTTGGTTCTTTTAGAAACACAGCGAGGGGACTCCAACCACAGTCTCCCTCGTTCCACTAATTGGGCCACACACACCCCACTTGACTGGCATCAGTTGACCCCCCTTTGGAAAAAGAAAAAGATGCTTTGCATGAAGCACTCTCAAAAATACGCGTGCCTTTCCCGTCCCCTGGCTGACCCAGGGGAAGAAAAGTCCTCTGAGAGCCATGACTTGTTCATCTTGGTTCTTTTAAAAACACAGCGAGGGGACTCCAACCACAGTCTCCCTCGTTTCCACTAACTGGGCCACACACACCCCACTTGACTGGCATCGGTTGAGCCCCCTTTTGAAAAAGAAAAAGATGCTTTGCATGAAGCACTCTCAAAAATACGCGTGCCTTTCCCGTCCCCTGGCTGACCCAGGGGAAGAAAAGTCCTCTGAGAGCCATGACTTGTTCATCTTGGTTCTTTTAGAAACACAGCGAGGGGACTCCAACCACAGTCTCCCTCGTTTCCACTAACTGGGCCACACACACCCCACTTGACTGGCATCGGTTGAGCCCCCTTTTGAAAAAGAAAAAGATGCTTTGCATGAAGCACTCTCAAAAATACGCGTGCCTTTCCCGTCCCCTGGCTGACCCAGGGGAAGAAAAGTCCTCTGAGAGCCATGACTTGTTCATCTTGGTTCTTTTAGAAACACAGCGAGGGGACTCCAACTACAGTCTCCCTCGTTTCCACTAACTGGGCCACACACACTCCACTTGACTGGCATCGGTTGAGCCCCCTTTTGAAAAAGAAAAAGATGCTTTGCATGAAGCACTCTCAAAAATACGCGTGCCTTTCCCGTCCCCTGGCTGACCCAGGGGAAGAGAAGTCCTCTGAGAGCCATGACTTGTTCATCTTGGTTCTTTTAGAAACACAGCGAGGGGACTCCAACCACAGTCTCCCTCGTTGCCACTAATTGGGCCACACACACCCCACTTGACTGGCATCAGTTGACCCCCCTTTGAAAAAAGAAAAAGATGCTTTGCATGAAGCACTCTCAAAAATACGCGTGCCTTTCCCGTCCCCTGGCTGACCCAGGGGAAGAAAAGTCCTCTGAGAGCCATGACTTGTTCATCTTGGTTCTTTTAGAAACCCAGCGAGGGGACTCCAACCACAGTCTCCCTCGTTTCCACTAACTGGGCCACACACACCCCACTTGACTTGCATCGGTTGAGCCCACTTTTGAAAAAGAAAAAGATGCTTTGCATGAAGCACTCTCAAAAATACGCGTACCTTTCCCGTCCCCTGGCTGACCCAGGGGAAGAAAAGTCCTCTGAGAGCCATGACTTGTTCATCTTGGTTCTTTTAGAAACACAGCGAGGGGACTCCAACCACAGTCTCCCTCGTTTCCACTAACTGGGCCACACACACCCCACTTGACTGGCATCGGTTGAGCCCCCTTTTGAAAAAGAAAAAGATGCTTTGCATGAAGCACTCTCAAAAATACGCGTGCCTTTCCCGTCCCCTGGCTGACCCAGGGGAAGAAAAGTCCTCTGAGAGCCATGACTTGTTCATCTTGGTTCTTTTAGAAACACAGCGAGGGGACTCCAACCACAGTCTCCCTCGTTTCCACTAACTGGGCCACACACACTCCACTTGACTGGCATCGGTTGAGCCCCCTTTTGAAAAAGAAAAAGATGCTTTGCATGAAGCACTCTCAAAAATACGCGTGCCTTTCCCGTCCCCTGGCTGACCCAGGGGAAGAGAAGTCCTCTGAGAGCCATGACTTGTTCATCTTGGTTCTTTTAGAAACACAGCGAGGGGACTCCAACCACAGTCTCCCTCGTTTCCACTAACTGGGCCACACACACCCCACTTGACTGGCATCGGTTGAGCCCCCTTTTGAAAAAGAAAAAGATGCTTTGCATGAAGCACTCTCAAAAATACGCGTGCCTTTCCCGTCCCCTGGCTGACCCAGGGGAAGAAAAGTCCTCTGAGAGCCATGACTTGTTCATCTTGGTTTTTTTAGAAACACAGCGAGGGGACTCCAACCACAGTCTCCCTCGTTGCCACTAATTGGGCCACACACACCCCACTTGACTGGCATCAGTTGACCCCCCTTTGAAAAAAGAAAAAGATGCTTTGCATGAAGCACTCTCAAAAATACGCGTGCCTTTCCCGTCCCCTGGCTGACCCAGGGGAAGAAAAGTCCTTTGAGAGCCATGACTTGTTCATCTTGGTTCTTTTAGAAACACAGCGAGGGGACTCCAACCACAGTCTCCCTCGTTTCCACTAACTGGGCCACACACACCCCACTTGACTTGCATCGGTTGAGCCCCCTTTTGAAAAAGAAAAAGATGCTTTTTTATGAAGCACTCTCAAAAATACGCGTACCTTTCCCGTCCCCTGGCTGACCCAGGGGAAGAAAAGTCCTCTGAGAGCCATGACTTGTTCATCTTGGTTCTTTTAGAAACACAGCGAGGGGACTCCAACCACAGTCTCCCTCGTTTCCACTAACTGGGCCACACACACCCCACTTGACTGGCATCGGTTGAGCCCCCTTTTGAAAAAGAAAAAGATGCTTTGCATGAAGCACTCTCAAAAATACGCGTGCCTTTCCCGTCCCCTGGCTGACCCTGGGGAAGAAAAGTCCTCTGAGAGCCATGACTTGTTCATCTTGGTTCTTTTAGAAACACATCGAGGGGACTCCAACCACAGTCTCCCTCGTTTCCACTAACTGGGCCACACACACCCCACTTGACTGGCATCGGTTGAGCCCCCTTTTAAAAAAGAAAAAGATGCTTTGCATGAAGCACTCTCAAAAATACGCGTGCCTTTCCCGTCCCCTGGCTGACCCAGGGGAAGAAAAGTCCTCTGAGAGCCATGACTTGTTCATCTTGGTTCTTTTAGAAACACAGCGAGGGGACTCCAACCACAGTCTCCCTCGTTGCCACTAACTGGGCCACACACACCCCACTTGACTGGCATCGGTTGAGCCCCCTTTTGAAAAAGAAAAAGATGCTTTGCATGAAGCACTCTCAAAAATACGCGTGCCTTTCCCGTCCCCTGGCTGACCCTGGGGAAGAAAAGTCCTCTGAGAGCCATGACTTGTTCATCTTGGTTCTTTTAGAAACACATCGAGGGGACTCCAACCACAGTCTCCCTCGTTTCCACTAACTGGGCCACACACACCCCACTTGACTGGCATCGGTTGAGCCCCCTTTTAAAAAAGAAAAAGATGCTTTGCATGAAGCACTCTCAAAAATACGCGTGCCTTTCCCGTCCCCTGGCTGACCCAGGGGAAGAAAAGTCCTCTGAGAGCCATGACTTGTTCATCTTGGTTCTTTTAGAAACACAGCGAGGGGACTCCAACCACAGTCTCCCTCGTTGCCACTAATTGGGCCACACACCCCACTTGACTTGCATCGGTTGAGCCCCCTTTTGAAAAAGAAAAAGATGCTTTGCATGAAGCACTCTCAAAAATACGCGTACCTTTCCCGTCCCCTGGCTGACCTAGGGCAAGAAAAGTCCTCTGAGAGCCATGACTTGTTCATCTTGGTTCTTTTAGAAACACAGCGAGGGGACTCCAACCACAGTCTCCATCGATTCCACTAACTGGGCCACACACACCCCACTTGACTGGCATCGGTTGAGCCCCCTTTTGAAAAAGAAAAAGATGCTTTGCATGAAGCACTCTCAAAAATACGCGTGCCTTTCCCGTCCCCTGGCTGACCCAGGGGAAGAAAAGTCCTCTGAGAGCCATGACTTGTTCATCTTGGTTCTTTTAGAAACACAGCGAGGGGACTCCAACCACAGTCTCCCTCGTTGCCACTAATTGGGCCACACACACCCCACTTGACTGGCATCAGTTGACCCCCCTTTGGAAAAGGAAAAGATGCTTTGCATGAAGCACTTTCAAAAATACGCGTGCCTTTCCCGTCCCCTGGCTGACCCAGGGGAAGAAAACTCCTCTGAGAGCCATGACTTGTTCATCTTGGTTCTTTTAGAAACACAGCGAGGGGACTCCAACCACAGTCTCCCTCGTTTCCACTAACTGGGCCACACACACCCCACTTGACTTGCATCGGTTGAGCCCCCTTTTGAAAAAGAAAAAGATGCTTTGCATGAAGCGCTTTCAAAAATACGCGTACCTTTCCCGTCCCCTGGCTGACCCAGGGGAAGAAAAGTCCTCTGAGAGCCATGACTTGTTCATCTTGGTTCTTTTAGAAACACAGCGAGGGGACTCCAACCACAGTCTCCCTCGTTTCCACTAACTGGGCCACACACACCCCACTTGACTTGCATCGGTTGAGCCCCCTTTTGAAAAAGAAAAAGATGCTTTGCATGAAGCACTCTCAAAAATACGCGTGCCTTTCCCGTCCCCTGGCTGACCCAGGGGAAGAAAAGTCCTCTGAGAGCCATGACTTGTTCATCTTGGTTCTTTTAGAAACACAGCGAGGGGACTCCAACCACAGTCTCCCTCGTTTCCACTAACTGGGCCACACACACCCCACTTGACTGGCATCGGTTGAGCCCCCTTTTGAAAAAGAAAAAGATGCTTTTCATGAAGCACTCTCAAAAATACGCGTGCCTTTCCCGTCCCCTGGCTGACCCAGGGGAAGAGAAGTCCTCTGAGAGCCATGACTTGTTCCTCTTGGTTCTTTTAGAAACACAGCGAGGGGACTCCAACCACAGTCTCCCTCGTTTCCACTAACTGGGCCACACACACCCCACTTGACTGGCATCGGTTGAGCCCCCTTTTGAAAAAGAAAAAGATGCTTTGCATGAAGCACTCTCAAAAATACGCGTGCCTTTCCCGTCCCCTGGCTGACCCAGGGGAAGAAAAGTCCTCTGAGAGCCATGACTTGTTCATCTTGGTTCTTTTAGAAACACAGCGAGGGGACTCCAACCACAGTCTGCCTCGTTTCCACTAACTGGGCCACACACACCCCACTTGACTGGCATCGGTTGAGCCCCCTTTTGAAAAAGAAAAAGATGCTTTGCATGAAGCACTCTCAAAAATACGCGTGCCTTTCCCGTCCCCTGGCTGACCCAGGGGAAGAGAAGTCCTCTGAGAGCCATGACTTGTTCCTCTTGGTTCTTTTAGAAACACAGCGAGGGGACTCCAACCACAGTCTCCCTCGTTTCCACTAACTGGGCCACACACACCCCACTTGACTGGCATCGGTTGAGCCCCCTTTTGAAAAAGAAAAAGATGCTTTGCATGAAGCACTCTCAAAAATACGCGTGCCTTTCCCGTCCCCTGGCTGACCCAGGGGAAGAAAAGTCCTCTGAGAGCCATGACTTGTTCATCTTGGTTCTTTTAGAAACACAGCGAGGGGACTCCAACCACAGTCTCCCTCGTTGCCACTAATTGGGCCACACACACCCCACTTGACTGGCATCAGTTGACCCCCCTTTGGAAAAAGAAAAAGATGCTTTGCATGAAGCACTCTCAAAAATACGCGTGCCTTTCCCGTCCCCTGGCTGACCCAGGGGAAGAAAAGTCCTCTGAGAGCCATGACTTGTTCATCTTGGTTCTTTTAGAAACACAGCGAGGGGACTCCAACCACAGTCTGCCTCGTTTCCACTAACTGGGCCACACACACCCCACTTGACTGGCATCGGTTGAGCCCCCTTTTGAAAAAGAAAAAGATGCTTTGCATGAAGCACTCTCAAAAATACGCGTGCCTTTCCCGTCCCCTGGCTGACCCAGGGGAAGAGAAGTCCTCTGAGAGCCATGACTTGTTCCTCTTGGTTCTTTTAGAAACACAGCGAGGGGACTCCAACCACAGTCTCCCTCGTTTCCACTAACTGGGCCACACACACCCCACTTGACTGGCATCGGTTGAGCCCCCTTTTGAAAAAGAAAAAGATGCTTTGCATGAAGCACTCTCAAAAATACGCGTGCCTTTCCCGTCCCCTGGCTGACCCAGGGGAAGAAAAGTCCTCTGAGAGCCATGACTTGTTCATCTTGGTTCTTTTAGAAACACAGCGAGGGGACTCCAACCACAGTCTCCCTCGTTGCCACTAATTGGGCCACACACACCCCACTTGACTGGCATCAGTTGACCCCCCTTTGGAAAAAGAAAAAGATGCTTTGCATGAAGCACTCTCAAAAATACGCGTGCCTTTCCCGTCCCCTGGCTGACCCAGGGGAAGAAAAGTCCTCTGAGAGCCATGACTTGTTCATCTTGGTTCTTTTAGAAACACAGCGAGGGGACTCCAACTACAGTCTCCCTCGTTTCCACTAACTGGGCCACACACACCCCACTTGACTTGCATCGGTTGAGCCCCCTTTTGAAAAAGAAAAAGATGCTTTGCATGAAGCACTCTCAAAAATACGCGTGCCTTTCCCGTCCCCTGGCTGACCCAGGGGAAGAAAAGTCCTCTGAGAGCCATGACTTGTTCATCTTGGTTCTTTTAGAAACACAGCGAGGGGACTCCAACCACAGTCTCCCTCGTTTCCACTAACTGGGCCACACACACCCCACTTGACTGGCATCGGTTGAGCCCCCTTTTGAAAAAGAAAAAGATGCTTTGCATGAAGCACTCTCAAAAATACGCGTGCCTTTCCCGTCCCCTGGCTGACCCAGGGGAAGAGAAGTCCTCTGAGAGCCATGACTTGTTCATCTTGGTTCTTTTAGAAACGCAGCGAGGGGACTCCAACCACAGTCTCCCTCGTTTCCACTAACTGGGCCACACACACCCCACTTGACTGGCATCGGTTGAGCCCCCTTTTGAAAAAGAAAAAGATGCTTTGCATGAAGCACTCTCAAAAATACGCGTGCCTTTCCCGTCCCCTGGCTGACCCAGGGGAAGAAAAGTCCTCTGAGAGCCATGACTTGTTCATCTTGGTTTTTTTAGAAACACAGCGAGGGGACTCCAACCACAGTCTCCCTCGTTGCCACTAATTGGGCCACACACACCCCACTTGACTGGCATCAGTTGACCCCCCTTTGAAAAAAGAAAAAGATGCTTTGCATGAAGCACTCTCAAAAATACGCGTGCCTTTCCCGTCCCCTGGCTGACCCAGGGGAAGAAAAGTCCTCTGAGAGCCATGACTTGTTCATCTTGGTTCTTTTAGAAACACAGCGAGGGGACTCCAACCACAGTCTCCCTCGTTTCCACTAACTGGGCCACACACCCCACTTGACTTGCATCGGTTGAGCCCCCTTTTGAAAAAGAAAAAGATGCTTTGCATGAAGCACTCTCAAAAATACGCGTACCTTTCCCGTCCCCTGGCTGACCCAGGGGAAGAAAAGTCCTCTGAGAGCCATGACTTGTTCATCTTGGTTCTTTTAGAAACACAGCGAGGGGACTCCAACCACAGTCTCCCTCGTTTCCACTAACTGGGCCACACACACCCCACTTGACTGGCATCGGTTGAGCCCCCTTTTGAAAAAGAAAAAGATGCTTTGCATGAAGCACTCTCAAAAATACGCGTGCCTTTCCCGTCCCCTGGCTGACCCTGGGGAAGAAAAGTCCTCTGAGAGCCATGACTTGTTCATCTTGGTTCTTTTAGAAACACATCGAGGGGACTCCAACCACAGTCTCCCTCGTTTCCACTAACTGGGCCACACACACCCCACTTGACTGGCATCGGTTGAGCCCCCTTTTAAAAAAGAAAAAGATGCTTTGCATGAAGCACTCTCAAAAATACGCGTGTCTTTCCCGTCCCCTGGCTGACCCAGGGGAAGAAAAGTCCTCTGAGAGCCATGACTTGTTCATCTTGGTTCTTTTAGAAACACAGCGAGGGGACTCCAATTACAGTCTCCCTCGTTGCCACTAATTGGGCCACACACACCCCACTTGACTTGCATCGGTTGAGCCCCCTTTTGAAAAAGAAAAAGATGCTTTGCATGAAGCACTCTCAAAAATACGCGTACCTTTCCCGTCCCCTGGCTGACCTAGGGGAAGAAAAGTCCTCTGAGAGCCATGACTTGTTCATCTTGGTTCTTTTAGAAACACAGCGAGGGGACTCCAACCACAGTCTCCATCGTTTCCACTAACTGGGCCACACACACCCCACTTGACTGGCATCGGTTGAGCCCCCTTTTGAAAAAGAAAAAGATGCTTTGCATGAAGCACTCTCAAAAATACGCGTGCCTTTCCCGTCCCCTGGCTGACCCAGGGGAAGAAAAGTCCTCTGAGAGCCATGACTTGTTCATCTTGGTTCTTTTAGAAACACAGCGAGGGGACTCCAACCACAGTCTCCCTCGTTTCCACTAACTGGGCCACACACACCCCACTTGACTGGCATCGGTTGAGCCCCCTTTTGAAAAAGAAAAAGATGCTTTGCATGAAGCACTCTCAAAAATACGCGTGCCTTTCCCGTCCCCTGGCTGACCCAGGGGAAGAAAAGTCCTCTGAGAGCCATGACTTGTTCATCTTGGTTTTTTTAGAAACACAGCGAGGGGACTCCAACCACAGTCTCCCTCGTTGCCACTAATTGGGCCACACACACCCCACTTGACTGGCATCAGTTGACCCCCCTTTGAAAAAAGAAAAAGATGCTTTGCATGAAGCACTCTCAAAAATACGCGTGCCTTTCCCGTCCCCTGGCTGACCCAGGGGAAGAAAAGTCCTCTGAGAGCCATGACTTGTTCATCTTGGTTCTTTTAGAAACACAGCGAGGGGACTCCAACCACAGTCTCCCTCGTTTCCACTAACTGGGCCACACACACCCCACTTGACTTGCATCGGTTGAGCCCCCTTTTGAAAAAGAAAAAGATGCTTTGCATGAAGCACTCTCAAAAATACGCGTACCTTTCCCGTCCCCTGGCTGACCCAGGGGAAGAAAAGTCCTCTGAGAGCCATGACTTGTTCATCTTGGTTCTTTTAGAAACACAGCGAGGGGACTCCAACCACAGTCTCCCTCGTTTCCACTAACTGGGCCACACACACCCCACTTGACTGGCATCGGTTGAGCCCCCTTTTGAAAAAGAAAAAGATGCTTTGCATGAAGCACTCTCAAAAATACGCGTGCCTTTCCCGTCCCCTGGCTGACCCTGGGGAAGAAAAGTCCTCTGAGAGCCATGACTTGTTCATCTTGGTTCTTTTAGAAACACATCGAGGGGACTCCAACCACAGTCTCCCTCGTTTCCACTAACTGGGCCACACACACCCCACTTGACTGGCATCGGTTGAGCCCCCTTTTAAAAAAGAAAAAGATGCTTTGCATGAAGCACTCTCAAAAATACGCGTGCCTTTCCCGTCCCCTGGCTGACCCAGGGGAAGAAAAGTCCTCTGAGAGCCATGACTTGTTCATCTTGGTTCTTTTAGAAACACAGCGAGGGGACTCCAACCACAGTCTCCCTCGTTGCCACTAACTGGGCCACACACACCCCACTTGACTGGCATCGGTTGAGCCCCCTTTTGAAAAAGAAAAAGATGCTTTGCATGAAGCACTCTCAAAAATACGCGTGCCTTTCCCGTCCCCTGGCTGACCCTGGGGAAGAAAAGTCCTCTGAGAGCCATGACTTGTTCATCTTGGTTCTTTTAGAAACACATCGAGGGGACTCCAACCACAGTCTCCCTCGTTTCCACTAACTGGGCCACACACACCCCACTTGACTGGCATCGGTTGAGCCCCCTTTTAAAAAAGAAAAAGATGCTTTGCATGAAGCACTCTCAAAAATACGCGTGCCTTTCCCGTCCCCTGGCTGACCCAGGGGAAGAAAAGTCCTCTGAGAGCCATGACTTGTTCATCTTGGTTCTTTTAGAAACACAGCGAGGGGACTCCAACCACAGTCTCCCTCGTTGCCACTAATTGGGCCACACACCCCACTTGACTTGCATCGGTTGAGCCCCCTTTTGAAAAAGAAAAAGATGCTTTGCATGAAGCACTCTCAAAAATACGCGTACCTTTCCCGTCCCCTGGCTGACCTAGGGCAAGAAAAGTCCTCTGAGAGCCATGACTTGTTCATCTTGGTTCTTTTAGAAACACAGCGAGGGGACTCCAACCACAGTCTCCATCGATTCCACTAACTGGGCCACACACACCCCACTTGACTGGCATCGGTTGAGCCCCCTTTTGAAAAAGAAAAAGATGCTTTGCATGAAGCACTCTCAAAAATACGCGTGCCTTTCCCGTCCCCTGGCTGACCCAGGGGAAGAAAAGTCCTCTGAGAGCCATGACTTGTTCATCTTGGTTCTTTTAGAAACACAGCGAGGGGACTCCAACCACAGTCTCCCTCGTTGCCACTAATTGGGCCACACACACCCCACTTGACTGGCATCAGTTGACCCCCCTTTGGAAAAGGAAAAGATGCTTTGCATGAAGCACTTTCAAAAATACGCGTGCCTTTCCCGTCCCCTGGCTGACCCAGGGGAAGAAAACTCCTCTGAGAGCCATGACTTGTTCATCTTGGTTCTTTTAGAAACACAGCGAGGGGACTCCAACCACAGTCTCCCTCGTTTCCACTAACTGGGCCACACACACCCCACTTGACTTGCATCGGTTGAGCCCCCTTTTGAAAAAGAAAAAGATGCTTTGCATGAAGCGCTTTCAAAAATACGCGTACCTTTCCCGTCCCCTGGCTGACCCAGGGGAAGAAAAGTCCTCTGAGAGCCATGACTTGTTCATCTTGGTTCTTTTAGAAACACAGCGAGGGGACTCCAACCACAGTCTCCCTCGTTTCCACTAACTGGGCCACACACACCCCACTTGACTTGCATCGGTTGAGCCCCCTTTTGAAAAAGAAAAAGATGCTTTGCATGAAGCACTCTCAAAAATACGCGTGCCTTTCCCGTCCCCTGGCTGACCCAGGGGAAGAAAAGTCCTCTGAGAGCCATGACTTGTTCATCTTGGTTCTTTTAGAAACACAGCGAGGGGACTCCAACCACAGTCTCCCTCGTTTCCACTAACTGGGCCACACACACCCCACTTGACTGGCATCGGTTGAGCCCCCTTTTGAAAAAGAAAAAGATGCTTTTCATGAAGCACTCTCAAAAATACGCGTGCCTTTCCCGTCCCCTGGCTGACCCAGGGGAAGAGAAGTCCTCTGAGAGAGATGACTTGTTCCTCTTGGTTCTTTTAGAAACACAGCGAGGGGACTCCAACCACAGTCTCCCTCGTTTCCACTAACTGGGCCACACACACCCCACTTGACTGGCATCGGTTGAGCCCCCTTTTGAAAAAGAAAAAGATGCTTTGCATGAAGCACTCTCAAAAATACGCGTGCCTTTCCCGTCCCCTGGCTGACCCAGGGGAAGAAAAGTCCTCTGAGAGCCATGACTTGTTCATCTTGGTTCTTTTAGAAACACAGCGAGGGGACTCCAACCACAGTCTGCCTCGTTTCCACTAACTGGGCCACACACACCCCACTTGACTGGCATCGGTTGAGCCCCCTTTTGAAAAAGAAAAAGATGCTTTGCATGAAGCACTCTCAAAAATACGCGTGCCTTTCCCGTCCCCTGGCTGACCCAGGGGAAGAGAAGTCCTCTGAGAGCCATGACTTGTTCCTCTTGGTTCTTTTAGAAACACAGCGAGGGGACTCCAACCACAGTCTCCCTCGTTTCCACTAACTGGGCCACACACACCCCACTTGACTGGCATCGGTTGAGCCCCCTTTTGAAAAAGAAAAAGATGCTTTGCATGAAGCACTCTCAAAAATACGCGTGCCTTTCCCGTCCCCTGGCTGACCCAGGGGAAGAAAAGTCCTCTGAGAGCCATGACTTGTTCATCTTGGTTCTTTTAGAAACACAGCGAGGGGACTCCAACCACAGTCTCCCTCGTTGCCACTAATTGGGCCACACACACCCCACTTGACTGGCATCAGTTGACCCCCCTTTGGAAAAAGAAAAAGATGCTTTGCATGAAGCACTCTCAAAAATACGCGTGCCTTTCCCGTCCCCTGGCTGACCCAGGGGAAGAAAAGTCCTCTGAGAGCCATGACTTGTTCATCTTGGTTCTTTTAGAAACACAGCGAGGGGACTCCAACTACAGTCTCCCTCGTTTCCACTAACTGGGCCACACACACCCCACTTGACTTGCATCGGTTGAGCCCCCTTTTGAAAAAGAAAAAGATGCTTTGCATGAAGCACTCTCAAAAATACGCGTGCCTTTCCCGTCCCCTGGCTGACCCAGGGGAAGAAAAGTCCTCTGAGAGCCATGACTTGTTCATCTTGGTTCTTTTAGAAACACAGCGAGGGGACTCCAACCACAGTCTCCCTCGTTTCCACTAACTGGGCCACACACACCCCACTTGACTGGCATCGGTTGAGCCCCCTTTTGAAAAAGAAAAAGATGCTTTGCATGAAGCACTCTCAAAAATACGCGTGCCTTTCCCGTCCCCTGGCTGACCCAGGGGAAGAGAAGTCCTCTGAGAGCCATGACTTGTTCATCTTGGTTCTTTTAGAAACACAGCGAGGGGACTCCAACCACAGTCTCCCTCGTTTCCACTAACTGGGCCACACACACCCCACTTGACTGGCATCGGTTGAGCCCCCTTTTGAAAAAGAAAAAGATGCTTTGCATGAAGCACTCTCAAAAATACGCGTGCCTTTCCCGTCCCCTGGCTGACCCAGGGGAAGAAAAGTCCTCTGAGAGCCATGACTTGTTCATCTTGGTTTTTTTAGAAACACAGCGAGGGGACTCCAACCACAGTCTCCCTCGTTGCCACTAATTGGGCCACACACACCCCACTTGACTGGCATCAGTTGACCCCCCTTTGAAAAAAGAAAAAGATGCTTTGCATGAAGCACTCTCAAAAATACGCGTGCCTTTCCCGTCCCCTGGCTGACCCAGGGGAAGAAAAGTCCTCTGAGAGCCATGACTTGTTCATCTTGGTTCTTTTAGAAACACAGCGAGGGGACTCCAACCACAGTCTCCCTCGTTTCCACTAACTGGGCCACACACCCCACTTGACTTGCATCGGTTGAGCCCCCTTTTGAAAAAGAAAAAGATGCTTTGCATGAAGCACTCTCAAAAATACGCGTACCTTTCCCGTCCCCTGGCTGACCCAGGGGAAGAAAAGTCCTCTGAGAGCCATGACTTGTTCATCTTGGTTCTTTTAGAAACACAGCGAGGGGACTCCAACCACAGTCTCCCTCGTTTCCACTAACTGGGCCACACACACCCCACTTGACTGGCATCGGTTGAGCCCCCTTTTGAAAAAGAAAAAGATGCTTTGCATGAAGCACTCTCAAAAATACGCGTGCCTTTCCCGTCCCCTGGCTGACCCTGGGGAAGAAAAGTCCTCTGAGAGCCATGACTTGTTCATCTTGGTTCTTTTAGAAACACATCGAGGGGACTCCAACCACAGTCTCCCTCGTTTCCACTAACTGGGCCACACACACCCCACTTGACTGGCATCGGTTGAGCCCCCTTTTAAAAAAGAAAAAGATGCTTTGCATGAAGCACTCTCAAAAATACGCGTGTCTTTCCCGTCCCCTGGCTGACCCAGGGGAAGAAAAGTCCTCTGAGAGCCATGACTTGTTCATCTTGGTTCTTTTAGAAACACAGCGAGGGGACTCCAATTACAGTCTCCCTCGTTGCCACTAATTGGGCCACACACACCCCACTTGACTTGCATCGGTTGAGCCCCCTTTTGAAAAAGAAAAAGATGCTTTGCATGAAGCACTCTCAAAAATACGCGTACCTTTCCCGTCCCCTGGCTGACCTAGGGGAAGAAAAGTCCTCTGAGAGCCATGACTTGTTCATCTTGGTTCTTTTAGAAACACAGCGAGGGGACTCCAACCACAGTCTCCATCGTTTCCACTAACTGGGCCACACACACCCCACTTGACTGGCATCGGTTGAGCCCCCTTTTGAAAAAGAAAAAGATGCTTTGCATGAAGCACTCTCAAAAATACGCGTGCCTTTCCCGTCCCCTGGCTGACCCAGGGGAAGAAAAGTCCTCTGAGAGCCATGACTTGTTCATCTTGGTTCTTTTAGAAACACAGCGAGGGGACTCCAACCACAGTCTCCCTCGTTGCCACTAATTGGGCCACACACACCCCACTTGACTGGCATCAGTTGACCCCCCTTTGGAAAAAGTAAAAGATGCTTTGCATGAAGCACTCTCAAAAATACGCGTGCCTTTCCCGTCCCCTGGCTGACCCAGGGGAAGAAAAGTCCTCTGAGAGCCATGACTTGTTCATCTTGGTTCTTTTAGAAACACAGCGAGGGGACTCCAACCACAGTCTCCCTCGTTTCCACTAACTGGGCCACACACACCCCACTTGACTGGCATCGGTTGAGCCCCCTTTTGAAAAAGAAAAAGATGCTTTGCATGAAGCACTCTCAAAAATACGCGTGCCTTTCCCGTCCCCTGGCTGACCCAGGGGAAGAGAAGTCCTCTGAGAGCCATGACTTGTTCCTCTTGGTTCTTTTAGAAACACAGCGAGGGGACTCCAACCACAGTCTCCCTCGTTTCCACTAACTGGGCCACACACACCCCACTTGACTGGCATCGGTTGAGCCCCCTTTTGAAAAAGAAAAAGATGCTTTGCATGAAGCACTCTCAAAAATACGCGTGCCTTTCCCGTCCCCTGGCTGACCCAGGGGAAGAAAAGTCCTCTGAGAGCCATGACTTGTTCATCTTGGTTCTTTTAGAAACACAGCGAGGGGACTCCAACCACAGTCTGCCTCGTTTCCACTAACTGGGCCACACACACCCCACTTGACTGGCATCGGTTGAGCCCCCTTTTGAAAAAGAAAAAGATGCTTTGCATGAAGCACTCTCAAAAATACGCGTGCCTTTCCCGTCCCCTGGCTGACCCAGGGGAAGAGAAGTCCTCTGAGAGCCATGACTTGTTCCTCTTGGTTCTTTTAGAAACACAGCGAGGGGACTCCAACCACAGTCTCCCTCGTTTCCACTAACTGGGCCACACACACCCCACTTGACTGGCATCGGTTGAGCCCCCTTTTGAAAAAGAAAAAGATGCTTTGCATGAAGCACTCTCAAAAATACGCGTGCCTTTCCCGTCCCCTGGCTGACCCAGGGGAAGAAAAGTCCTCTGAGAGCCATGACTTGTTCATCTTGGTTCTTTTAGAAACACAGCGAGGGGACTCCAACCACAGTCTCCCTCGTTGCCACTAATTGGGCCACACACACCCCACTTGACTGGCATCAGTTGACCCCCCTTTGGAAAAAGAAAAAGATGCTTTGCATGAAGCACTCTCAAAAATACGCGTGCCTTTCCCGTCCCCTGGCTGACCCAGGGGAAGAAAAGTCCTCTGAGAGCCATGACTTGTTCATCTTGGTTCTTTTAGAAACACAGCGAGGGGACTCCAACTACAGTCTCCCTCGTTTCCACTAACTGGGCCACACACACCCCACTTGACTTGCATCGGTTGAGCCCCCTTTTGAAAAAGAAAAAGATGCTTTGCATGAAGCACTCTCAAAAATACGCGTGCCTTTCCCGTCCCCTGGCTGACCCAGGGGAAGAAAAGTCCTCTGAGAGCCATGACTTGTTCATCTTGGTTCTTTTAGAAACACAGCGAGGGGACTCCAACTACAGTCTCCCTCGTTTCCACTAACTGGGCCACACACACCCCACTTGACTGGCATCGGTTGAGCCCCCTTTTGAAAAAGAAAAATATGCTTTGCATGAAGCACTCTCAAAAATACGCGTGCCTTTCCCGTCCCCTGGCTGACCCAGGGGAAGAGAAGTCCTCTGAGAGCCATGACTTGTTCATCTTGGTTCTTTTAGAAACACAGCGAGGGGACTCCAACCACAGTCTCCCTCGTTTCCACTAACTGGGCCACACACACCCCACTTGACTGGCATCGGTTGAGCCCCCTTTTGAAAAAGAAAAAGATGCTTTGCATGAAGCACTCTCAAAAATACGCGTGCCTTTCCCGTCCCCTGGCTGACCCAGGGGAAGAAAAGTCCTCTGAGAGCCATGACTTGTTCATCTTGGTATTTTTAGAAACACAGCGAGGGGACTCCAACCACAGTCTCCCTCGTTGCCACTAATTGGGCCACACACACCCCACTTGACTGGCATCAGTTGACCCCCCTTTGAAAAAAGAAAAAGATGCTTTGCATGAAGCACTCTCAAAAATACGCGTGCCTTTCCCGTCCCCTGGCTGACCCAGGGGAAGAAAAGTCCTCTGAGAGCCATGACTTGTTCATCTTGGTTCTTTTAGAAACACAGCGAGGGGACTCCAACCACAGTCTCCCTCGTTTCCACTAACTGGGCCACACACCCCACTTGACTTGCATCGGTTGAGCCCCCTTTTGAAAAAGAAAAAGATGCTTTGCATGAAGCACTCTCAAAAATACGCGTACCTTTCCCGTCCCCTGGCTGACCCAGGGGAAGAAAAGTCCTCTGAGAGCCATGACTTGTTCATCTTGGTTCTTTTAGAAACACAGCGAGGGGACTCCAACCACAGTCTCCCTCGTTTCCACTAACTGGGCCACACACACCCCACTTGACTGGCATCGGTTGAGCCCCCTTTTGAAAAAGAAAAAGATGCTTTGCATGAAGCACTCTCAAAAATACGCGTGCCTTTCCCGTCCCCTGGCTGACCCTGGGGAAGAAAAGTCCTCTGAGAGCCATGACTTGTTCATCTTGGTTCTTTTAGAAACACATCGAGGGGACTCCAACCACAGTCTCCCTCGTTTCCACTAACTGGGCCACACACACCCCACTTGACTGGCATCGGTTGAGCCCCCTTTTAAAAAAGAAAAAGATGCTTTGCATGAAGCACTCTCAAAAATACGCGTGTCTTTCCCGTCCCCTGGCTGACCCAGGGGAAGAAAAGTCCTCTGAGAGCCATGACTTGTTCATCTTGGTTCTTTTAGAAACACAGCGAGGGGACTCCAATTACAGTCTCCCTCGTTGCCACTAATTGGGCCACACACACCCCACTTGACTTGCATCGGTTGAGCCCCCTTTTGAAAAAGAAAAAGATGCTTTGCATGAAGCACTCTCAAAAATACGCGTACCTTTCCCGTCCCCTGGCTGACCTAGGGGAAGAAAAGTCCTCTGAGAGCCATGACTTGTTCATCTTGGTTCTTTTAGAAACACAGCGAGGGGACTCCAACCACAGTCTCCATCGTTTCCACTAACTGGGCCACACACACCCCACTTGACTGGCATCGGTTGAGCCCCCTTTTGAAAAAGAAAAAGATGCTTTGCATGAAGCACTCTCAAAAATACGCGTGCCTTTCCCGTCCCCTGGCTGACCCAGGGGAAGAAAAGTCCTCTGAGAGCCATGACTTGTTCATCTTGGTTCTTTTAGAAACACAGCGAGGGGACTCCAACCACAGTCTCCCTCGTTGCCACTAATTGGGCCACACACACCCCACTTGACTGGCATCAGTTGACCCCCCTTTGGAAAAAGTAAAAGATGCTTTGCATGAAGCACTCTCAAAAATACGCGTGCCTTTCCCGTCCCCTGGCTGACCCAGGGGAAGAAAACTCCTCTGAGAGCCATGACTTGTTCATCTTGGTTCTTTTAGAAACACAGCGAGGGGACTCCAACCACAGTCTCCCTCGTTTCCACTAACTGGGCCACACACACCCCACTTGACTTGCATCGGTTGAGCCCCCTTTTGAAAAAGAAAAAGATGCTTTGCATGAAGCGCTCTCAAAAATACGCGTGCCTTTCCCGTCCCCTGGCTGACCCAGGGGAAGAAAAGTCCTCTGAGAGCCATGACTTGTTCATCTTGGTTCTTTTAGAAACACAGCGAGGGGACTCCAACCACAGTCTCCCTCGTTTCCACTAACTGGGCCACACACACCCCACTTGACTTGCATCGGTTGAGCCCCCTTTTGAAAAAGAAAAAGATGCTTTGCATGAAGCACTCTCAAAAATACGCGTGCCTTTCCCGTCCCCTGGCTGACCCAGGGGAAGAAAAGTCCTCTGAGAGCCATGACTTGTTCATCTTGGTTCTTTTAGAAACACAGCGAGGGGACTCCAACCACAGTCTCCCTCGTTTCCACTAACTGGGCCACACACACCCCACTTGACTGGCATCGGTTGAGCCCCCTTTTGAAAAAGAAAAAGATGCTTTGCATGAAGCACTCTCAAAAATACGCGTGCCTTTCCCGTCCCCTGGCTGACCCTGGGGAATAAAAAGTCCTCTGAGAGCCATGACTTGTTCATCTTGGTTCTTTTAGAAACACAGCGAGGGGACTCCAACCACAGTCTCCCTCGTTTCCACTAACTGGGCCACACACACCCCACTTGACTGGCATCGGTTGAGCCCCCTTTTGAAAAAGAAAAAGATGCTTTGCATGAAGCACTCTCAAAAATACGTGTGCCTTTCCCGTCCCCTGGCTGACCCAGGGGAAGAAAAGTCCTCTGAGAGCCATGACTTGTTCATCTTGGTTCTTTTAGAAACACAGCGAGGGGACTCCAACCACAGTCTCCCTCGTTTCCACTAACTGGGCCACACACACCCCACTTGACTGGCATCGGTTGAGCCCCCTTTTGAAAAAGAAAAAGATGCTTTGCATGAAGCTCTCTCAAAAATACGCGTGCCTTTCCCGTCCCCTGGCTGACCCAGGGGAAGAAAAGTTATCTGAGAGCCATGACTTGTTCATCTTGGTTCTTTTAGAAACACAGCGAGGGGACTCCAACCACAGTCTCCCTCGTTTCCACTAACTGGGCCACACACACCCCACTTGACTGGCATCGGTTGAGCCCCCTTTTGAAAAAGAAAAAGATGCTTTGCATGAAGCACTCTCAAAAATACGTGTGCCTTTCCCGTCCCCTGGCTGACCCAGGGGAAGAAAAGTCCTCTGAGAGCCATGACTTGTTCATCTTGGTTCTTTTAGAAACACAGCGAGGGGACTCCAACCACAGTCTCCCTCGTTTCCACCAACTGGGCCACACACACCCCATTTGACTGGCATCGGTTGAGCCCCCTTTTGAAACAGAAAAAGATGCTTTGCATGAAGCACTTTCAAAAATACGCGTGCCTTTCCCGTCCCCTGGCTGACCCAGGGGAAGAAAAGTCCTCTGAGAGCCATGACTTGTTCATCTTGGTTCTTTTAGAAACACAGCGAGGGGACTCCAACCACAGTCTCCCTCGTTTCCACTAACTGGACCACACACACCCCACTTGACTGGCATCAGTTGACCCAATTTTCAAGATGAAAAATATGCTTTGCATGAAGCACTCTCAAAAATACGCGTGCCTTTCGCCTCCCCTGGCTGACCTCTGAGAGCCATGACTTGTTCATCTTGGTTCTTTTAGAAACACAGCGAGGGGACTCCAACCACAGTCTCCCTCATTGCCACTAATTGGGCCACACACACCCCACTTGACTGGCATCAGTTGACCCAATTTTCAAGATGAAAAAGATGCTTTGCATGAAGCACTCTCAAAAATACGCATGCCTTTCCCGTCCCCTGGCTGACCCAGGGGAAAAAAAGTCCTCTGAGAGCCATGACTTGTTCATCTTGGTTCTTTTCGGAAACACAGCGAGGTGACTCCAACCACAGTCTCCCTCGTTGCCACTAATTGGGCCACACACACCCCACTTGACTGGCATCAGTTGACCCAATTTTCAAGATGAAAAAGATGCTTTGCATGAAGCACTCTCAAAAATACGCGTGCCTTTCGCCTCCCCTGGCTGACCCAGTGGAAGAAAAGTCCTCTGAGAGCCATGTCCACTTTGTCAGTGGACAGACACGTGTGCTTATCTGCCAGCAGACCCCCAGCAGCACTGAAGACAGGTTCCGAGAGAACGCTGGCTGCAGGACACGACAAGATCCCCAAGGCGTACGTGGCGAGCTCAGGCAATTTATCCAGATTGGAAGCCTAAAATGAGCAGGGCTCAAGTTGCACAATAATGGAATCGATGTTTCCTTGCATATACTCATATATCTGTGTGTCCACCTCTTTTTCCTTGTCCAGCTCTTTTGTTTTCGCATGAGTATATGTCTTTGTCACTTTCCCATGTGTTTGTGTTGTGTTGTGAGTTGTTTATCACCTTTTGGACACCTTTGAGGGTGTTTTCTAGGTGTTTTTATTTGTTTGTCTTTGCCTGCCATTGTTTCCTATGCAGTTCGAGTTCGGTTCGTCGAACGTTCGACGAGCCGAACTCGAACGGGACCTCCGTTCGGCAAACCGACCTCGAGCCGAACCGGGACCGGTTCGCTCATCTCTAGCGATTAGAAAAAATAAAATGGAGATCGCCATTATTTCAGGACCCTCCCCGTGCACATTATACACTGAATTTGGATATTATTATTAACATTGCGCACATTGCATTGTGTCCATGCGTATAATTCTGCAGCGATTTGGCAGCACTTGTGACTGCAGAATTGATGCAGAATGTGTGCGCGCTGGATGCTTGCTCTGCCATTCAGCTCGGCTCCATGCTCGCTGACAGCAGACACAGACAGTCGCGCAATGAGAATGAACTGGGGTGAACTTCACCCGACTTCATTGTCATCCTGCGGCTCTGTCTGTGTCGCAGCCTGATTTGCGGTCACCAGTGAAGGACACACCGGTGACCGCAAATCCTCTGAGTGACTGAAGTGAGCCGCGATCAGCGCTGCCGTCACTGCAGTTACTGGCCTCCATCATCCCCGCACACACCAGCCTCCATCCCTGCACACACCAGCCTCTATCATCCCCGCACACACCGGCCTCCATCATCCACGCACACATCAGCCTCCATCATCCCCGAACACACCGGCCTCCATCATCCCCGAACACACCAGCCTCCATCATCCCCGCATACACCGGCATTACCACCCCCATCATCACCGCAGGCACGCAGGCATTACCTCACCCATCATCACCTCACACACGCAGGCACTACTGCGCCCATCATCCCCGCACACATCGGCACTACCTGAGTGAAGTCTCCGGTGTCAGCGCGGCTCACTTCAGTTGCTGAATGGAGCTGACACAGAGCGTTCGTGTTCTACGGTGCTCCATTACAGCTTCATGTAGCAGAGGTGAAAGCGTTGTGTGGATTACTTCGGACCTGGATGGGTATTTGGAAATTAATAAAGTGGTAACTGAGGTTTTTTTTTTGTCTTTTATAACAAATAAAGGATTTTTCGTTGTGTGTGTTTATTTACTTTCACTACAGATTAATCATGGAAGGTATCTCGGGGAGACACTTGCCATGATTAACTTAGGACTTACTGGCAGCTATAAGCTGCCATTTAACTCCTTATTTCTCTGATTGCCACTGCACCAGGGCAATTTGGGATGAGCCGGGTAGAGTCCCGGGACTGTCGTATATAATGGTGTGGCAATTCCAGGCGGCTACTGGCTGATATTGTTAGGGTGGTGACTGTCAAAATAAAATCAATAGCGCAATCTAAAGAGCACCCGAGATACTTTGTTAAAAATGTGTAGTTAGAAGCTGCTCACCTGGTTTTGTTGTGCGCCCTCGCACAACCCCGGTGATAAGCATGTAATTCCTCTGGAATTGAGGGGCTGTAGTAACTGATGTTACCCGATCCTTTTTGGCTGGATGGAGTCGGAGGTTTACCGCTGATAGCTCCTGGTTCACCGACTCCTTTGATCCTGAAGCTTCAGGTCGGCTCTCCGTCCTCCCGCTGGATTATTCAGGGTGAACTGATAGATTCTATGATCCTCAGCAGCTCTTTGCCGGATTCCCCTTCGGGAGTAGACAATGTGGATAATAGTGATGAAAACCGGTCTTTGAGCACTAGTGATGGATTAGAATCTGGATGTTCTTTTGAAGATAAGGCTTTATTGTTAAAAGGATAAAGCTCTTGTTATCACTTCACAACGCGTTTCAGCAAGATCCCCTTGCTTATCCACATTGTTAGGGTGGTGGGCTCACCATAACGTGGCGCTCCCCATCCTGGCAATACCAGCCTCCAGCCGTGTGGATTTATCTTGGCTGGTATCAAAATTGGGGCGGACCGCACGTCTTTTTTTTTAATACATTAAGGACGAAGCCAGATTTGACCCTAATGCCCAGGCCAATTTTTGCAATTCTGACCACTGTCACTTTCACAGGTTATAACTCTGGAACGTTTCAGTGGATCCCGGTGATTCTGAGATTGTTTTTTGTGACATATTGTAGCTCAGGATAGTTACAAATTTAGGACAATATATTTTGCGTTTATTTGTGAAAAAATCGGAAAATTTTGAAAATTTTGCAATTTTCAAACTTTTAATTTTTATGCCCTTAAACCAGAGAGTTATGTCACACAAAATAGTTAATAAATTACATTTCCCACATTTCTACTTTACATGAGCACAATTTTTGAAACAATATTTTTTGGGGTTTGGAAGTTAGAAGGGGTCAAAGTTCATCAGCAATTTCCCATTTTTTCAACAAAATTTATAAAACCATTTCTTTAGGAATCACATCACATTTGAAGTGACTTTGAGAGGCCTAGGTGACAGAAAATACCCCAAAGTGACACCATTCTAAAAACTGCACCCCTCAAAGTACTCAAAACCACATTCAAGAAGTTTATTAACCCTTGATAAGCAATATGGAATGGAAAAAAATATATATATTTTACCTAAAAAATGTTGCTTTAGCGCTAATTTATTTATTTTAGAAGAAGTAACATAACAAAATGGAACCCAAAATGTGTTCCCTAGTTTCTCCTGAGCACGCTGATACCCCACAAATGGTCAGAAACCTCTGTTTGGACAAATGGGAGGGCCTGGAACAGAAGGAACAATATTTGAATTTTGGAAAGCAAATTTGGCTGAAATAGATTGCGGGTACCATGTTCCATTAGCAGGGTCCCTAAGTTAACTAAACAGCAGAAACCCCCACAACTGATCCCATTTTGGAAATTAGACCCCTTAAGGATTTTATCTAGAGATATAGTGAGCATTTTGAACCCACAGACACTTTACAGAATTTGATAACATTAGGCCATCATATTGAAAATTTTCATTTTGTTTTCACAAAAATATTGCTCTAGCACCAAATTTCTCACTTTTCAAGAGGTAACTCCAGAAAGTGGACCTTACAGTTTGTTTCCCACTTTCTTATGATTGCGGTGATACCCCACATGTAGTCAGAAACCTCTGTTTGGACAAATGGGAGGGCTTGGAATGGAAGGAACAATATTTGAATTTTGGAAAAGCTGAAATAGATTGTGGACACCATGTTATATTTGTAGGGCCCCTAAAGGTACAAAAATATTGCTTTAGCAGCAAATGTCTACGTTTTAGGATATGTGCCCACGATCCAGCAACACTAAGTCTACAGAGATGTGAGTGTTGTCCGCGGAAGAACGCAGCGGCCCATAACCTCGATCCAGGTGCAGCCTGCTTCTGACTTTAGCTCTATTCTCTCCACGGAGAACTCACCTGTCTGCAGCATAAATTGACATTCTGCGGCGCCAGATGTCAGTTTATGCTGTGGAGAAAATAAGCACAGTGGCAGGAGATTTCTAAAAATCCTTCCACTGCGATTGTACTGTACCACACAGCGAAAACACAGCATTCAAAACGCTTGAAACCCTAATCGCGGGCACGCAGCCAAAAAAAGCTAGGAAGGATGGATAGATAGACAGACAGATGTCAAACACATATATAATGTCCCACCCCACTACATATTCTAAGCTGCCACCCTTTAGTGACTTTCATGTGGCACAAAAGGGTGCCTAGCCTTGTATTTAGCTAAAAAAATAAATAATTAAAAAAAAAAATGACGTGGGGTCCCCTCATTTTTAATAGCCAGCTAGGGTAAAGCAGACAGCTTTAGCCTGCAAACCACAGCTGGCAGCTTTACCGTGGTTTGTGATCCAATTTGGAAGTGACCCCAGGCTCCTTTTCATAATTATTTTAAAAATAATAATAATTACAAAAAAACAAAAAAAAAGTCGAGTCCTCCTCAAATTGGATCACCAGCCAAGGTAAAGTGGACAGCTGTGGTCTGGTATTCTCAGGGTGGGAAGGTCCATAGTTATTGGCCCTTCCCAGCCTAAAAATACAAGGCTGCAGCCACCCCAGAAGTGGCGCATCCATTAGATGCGCCAATCCGGCGCTTCGCCCCAGCTCATCCTGTGTCCTTGTGCGGTGGCAAACAGGGTAATAAATGGGGTTGATACCAGCTTAAATGTCACCTGACATCAAGCCCAGCAGTTGGTAAGGTCATGGCGTCTATCAGATACCCAACACCACAACTGTCAGTACTAACCAAAAAAAATAGACTACAAAAAAAAAAAAAATATTTGAAAAAACACTCCCCAACACATTCCCTCTTTCACCAATTTATTGTAAGGAAAAAAAAAATCTGGTCCACAGTAATCCAATAAGGGGGTCCCACGACGACTCTGGACCTTCTAGAATATGGGGGACATGCTCAGGGAACGTATCCCCCATTTTCTAGGAGTGCAGACCCTCCATGTGAGGAGTGTGGGTGCAATGCATCTGCACCCACTCTCCCCGGGTCCACAGCAGCAGTGTGCGTGCTGTAAGCTCAGCGTCTCACTGTGACTTAACACAGGAAGCTGAGCTGACAGCCGCTCTGTGCATGCTGCAGCTTCTATTGTGAAGAAAGGGGCCGCGGGGGATCAACGCTGCACAGGTACGTGGGACACCGGGGAACACCAGGGTGATTATAGGGGGTGACCTGGCAGGGTCTGGGGAGGAGTTTTCTGTCGCATGTGTCATAGCACATGCGACAGAAATCAGAGGAGTAGGGTGAATGCGGCCGGCGCACTGCTGTGAGCATGGCCATCTTGGATTTCCGGGATGGGGTTGGGGGTCGGGGAGGCACTTTGGCGACACCAGGGGACCGGGGAGGAGATTTATCTCCCATCTAACATGTTTGTTCATGCCAGATGGGAGATAAATATGTTTTTACTGGCACTGTCATGTACTGTAACGTGATCATCGGTATACGGTGTATATCAGTGATCACGTGAGCGGGGATCGGAAAAACCAGGACTGTGGAGTCAAAGTTGGAGTCGTGGAGTCGGAGTCGGAGCTCATTTTGGTGGAGACGGAGTCGGTATTAAATGCACCTGTCGCGGGCGGGGAGGAGGGTGTCGGCACACTACGCTCACCCCTTCTGCTCGGGTCCGGCAGCTGCTCAGTGGTGGCTCGAGCTGTGGGCCGGATCCCGGGGTTTCTCGAGCGACACTCCTCGCCCGTGAGTGAAAGGGGTTTTTGTTGGGTGTGGGGATTGTTATAGTTCGTGACGCCAACCACGGTTGTGGTGATTTCACCACCGCTGCTCTATACGGGGCTCCCGGGGATAGTGATGCGGAGCAGCCAGGTGTTGTGTTGCCCCTCCGTGGGTAGGGGTTGGTGATCCCGGGGCCCGGTGATGGAGATGGAGGTGCAGGGCCTGGTGGGCGCAGGGACGCGGGGGCAGCGCTGTGCCTTGCGGCACTGTGGTACTCACTCAGCCTGAGACACGGACACAGTTTGTACGGTAAAACAAACGGCTGGTAGGACGGTCCCACAGACGGCTGCACCTGCACTCCCGGTAGGTGCCGGTGATGTCCCTCTTCCTTGCACCTATGGTTGACTTGTGGTAGCGGTGGATTCCCTCCGGTTACCCGCTCCCCGACTACAATCTGGGCCGGAGGAGCTCTACACTTTGCCCGCAGGCGCTGGCCCTGAGAAACTGGTGCCGTGGCGGTGGCGGTGTCTCTCTGCTTCAGGTTGGGCTGTTGCCTTCAATCGGGACTTGGTTGTTGGGGGATCTACGTCCTCTTCACTGACGGATTCGGCAAATTTGGTGACTCCTAGCCTTGCCGGGGTCCGAGAGGCCCCTGCCCTGGTGCTGACTGTCCTTCGGAACACTGCTCCAGACCACCGGGCACACAGCCAACGGGGTCCTTCCAGGAACTTCCAAACGGTCCCCCTCCAGACAGTCACCGCCGTCGCTGACCTTGCTGATCTGGCCCTACACAAAGCTGGACCCTTCAGGCTTTCTTTCTTCACTGTCACTTTACTTGCTTTTCTCCTTCACCACTTTTCTACTTTCACTTCTTGTTTACTCCTTCACTCTAGCTCCTCACTCCTGCTCCTCCCTGAGCTGAACTCCTCACTAGCCCTCAGCTAGACTTCAACTGCCTGGTTTTCCCGCCTCCAGAGTTGTGAGCTCCTCGGTGGGCGGAGCCAACCGCCTGGCCCACCCCCTGGTGTGCATCATCAGACTCCTGGAGGAAGGCAACAAGGATTTCTGGTTAGCTTTGATGTGCCTACCTGGAGTGTGGGGTGTGGTGGTGTGTGACCTGTGTCCCCTGGCTTGCCCAGGGCGACACATTCCCCCTTAGCAAAATGCAGACCGTCCGCGGGCTGCCGTCCTACACCGGTTTTATTTTTCTGAAAAAGATAACATTTGAAAATTAACATATATACATTTTTAATCAAAACTCTTCCCAAGACGGGAGGCACATTTACTTTTAACGTTATAACGGTGTACGGTTACGGTTTCCGCTCTCTTCCACCCAAGCAACTTGGCCCTGATGCTGCCCCTAAAGCCCAGGCAGCACCCCTTGACCCACAGTCCAGCACAAGTTACCCGAGCGGGATCTGTCCTTCCCTCCAGAAGGTAGCCACCGGTTCCTTTGGTGGCTGGGCCCCAGCCTGCTCTGCTGAGGGCCCTCCCTCCAACCTGCCTCTCCGGAGGCGGCACTGCGGAAACGGTAACGGTAACCAACATATTTACAAGCCACTTAACGTTTGTGGTGCCCTGCAAGTTCACGGGCTTGTCCATGGATAGTTCCCATGCAAAAACTTTAGACGGTCCCCTCGGGGACAACGGTGCCGGCTCCAGCCGGTTCAATCACAAGCAAATCAGGTAAAACTTCGGTCATTATCATTTTTCTTATCATCAGCAGAACTTTCAACTTTTCAACAACAAACTGGTGGTCCCAACGGGGACGGTGCAACGGGCATCCGCTGCCCTACTCCGGTCCCTCTGCTGCTTCATCCGAGGGAGGGGGTGCAGAGCTCACTTTGCTCTCGTTGCTGCCCCTGAGCTTCACATCCAGGGAAAACCACCCCCTCTCTCCGCAGTGTCGGGTATACCGCACCATGTCCCCCGGCATGAGGTTACGGCCAGGATGCTTCTCGGGCAGATGGGCATTCACATCCCGCCGGGCTACAAACACTTCGGCCTCCAGGCCCGGTTCATATATAAATCCATAGCCCCGGCGGACATCAAACCGCCTCACCTGCCCTTCATACAACGGGCCCCGGACACGGAAGGTCGCCTGCCGAAGATTTTCCTTCTCCCGATGGCTTGGGCCACCAGCTCGGCTTTCCTTCTCTCCCTCTCCGCGATCTCCAGGCCCAGCTTTGTCGGCTCCCTGTCCCAATATGGCGCTGCTGCCAGCGCCGGCGCACGGGTCGGGCCCCGCGGGACATCCAGAACGTTACCCACTGTCAGGAAGGTGGGCGGCGTATCCCGCGGTGTCATGGCCTTGGGCGCTGCCTTGCAGCAACAACCCGGCGCCACCTCAGCCGAGGTGTGGGGGATGGGCACAGGGGCTTTCCGCAGCTGGGCCTTCGGCTCGGAGCGGGTCATCAGCTCCGGCTCGGGAATCTGCTCGGGGACTGTCTCTGGCACAATCTTCGGGGCCTTCCATGGCAACACCTCCGGTTTGCTACGGGCTCCGGCTACAGGTCGATCCGCTGGGGCGGACGGGCTGGGTATCGCTACCGGTTGCGGTGGTAGCGGGCCTAGTGGCGGGGTCACGGCCCCCGAGATGGGTGGCGAGGGAGGCAACGGGGGGAGAGGGCTTGGACCGGGTCCCTGAGCCGCAGCGACCGGTCCCTCCGGGACATAGGGGCGTGGGTCACTCACCCTCCCTTCCTCCGCTTCCTCCTCGCGTCTCCGCACGGTGGCTATAACATCCGCCATGTCGGTCTCCCACTCCTCCAAGAGGAGCTGCATTTTGACCTGCAGCCTTAGATGGAGCTGTGCGGTCCGGATTTCCACCCACGCTGCGGTTCCCGGTGCGGGGGCCACGGTGTTTCGGGACGGCATCCACATGGTGTCTTTCTCTCTTTCTTCCAGGAACGGTATGTTTGCAGGGTCCTGGCGTCCCTGCTTTTATAGCTGCAGCTACATGCGTTCAGCCGCCATCGCGTCCCCCTTAGCTCTTTCCGGCCCCTCCTCTCTTGGGGCGGGGTTTTGGCCTTCGCGCCTCTACTGCTCGAGAAGACGCTCGAGCAGGAACTTTTCGCGCCAAAGATGGCGGCTTCTGAAATTTTTCTGCCGGATACCTCCGGCGGTAACAAGGCGCACCTCTACCAGATGGCAGAGCGGTAAGATCCTGTTCGTAACGCCAAGTTGTCGCGGGCGGGGAGGAGGGTGTCGGCACACTACGCTCACCCCTTCTGCTCGGGTCCGGCAGCTGCTCAGTGGTGGCTCGAGCTGTGGGCCGGATCCCGGGGTTTCTCGAGCGACACTCCTCGCCCGTGAGTGAAAGGGGTTTTTGTTGGGTGTGGGGATTGTTATAGTTCGTGACGCCACCCACGGTTGTGGTGATTTCACCACCGCTGCTCTATACGGGGCTCCCGGGGATAGTGATGCGGAGCAGCCAGGTGTTGTGTTGCCCCTCCGTGGGTAGGGGTTGGTGATCCCGGGGCCCGGTGATGGAGATGGAGGTGCAGGGCCTGGTGGGCGCAGGGACGCGGGGGCAGCGCTGTGCCTTGCGGCACTGTGGTACTCACTCAGCCTGAGACACGGACACAGTTTGTACGGTAAACCAAACGGCTGGTAGGACGGTCCCACAGACGGCTGCACCTGCACTCCCGGTAGGTGACGGTGATGTCCCTCTTCCTTGCACCTATGGTTGACTTGTGGTAGCGGTGGATTCCCTCCGGTTACCCGCTCCCCGACTACAATCTGGGCCGGAGGAGCTCTACACTTTGCCCGCAGGCGCTGGCCCTGAGAAACTGGTGCCGTGGCGGTGGCGGTGTCTCTCTGCTTCAGGTTGGGCTGTTGCCTTCAATCGGGACTTGGTTGTTGGGGGATCTACGTCCCCTTCACTGACGGATTCGGCAAATTTGGCGACTCCTAGCCTTGCCGGGGTCCGAGAGGCCCCTGCCCTGGTGCTGACTGTCCTTCGGAACACTGCTCCAGACCACCGGGCACCCAGCCAACGGGGTCCTTCCAGGAACTTCCAAACGGTCCCCCTCCAGACAGTCACCGCCGTCGCTGACCTTGCTGATCTGGCCCTACACAAAGCTGGACCCTTCAGGCTTTCTTTCTTCACTGTCACTTTACTTGCTTTTCTCCTTCACCACTTTTCTACTTTCACTTCTTGTTTACTCCTTCACTCTAGCTCCTCACTCCTGCTCCTCCCTGAGCTGAACTCCTCACTAGCCCTCAGCTAGACTTCAACTGCCTGGTTTTCCCGCCTCCAGAGTTGTGAGCTCCTCGGTGGGCGGAGCCAACCGCCTGGCCCACCCCCTGGTGTGCATCATCAGACTCCTGGAGGAAGGCAACAAGGATTTCTGGTTAGCTTTGATGTGCCTACCTGGAGTGTGGGGTGTGGTGGTGTGTGACCTGTGTCCCCTGGCTTGCCCAGGGCGACACACACCGACTCCGACTCCTAAAATATATAATAAATTGGGCACAGTAGTGCAATGCAGAATGTGCTGAATATTTTTTCATAGGAATTTGGGAAAGTTATGAAATGTCCTATAAATGGCTGTTCTATTCCTGATCTAAGGTTACAGTCACACACAGCGTTTTTGCTGCGTTTTTTGAGGATACGTTTGTCAGCTGCAAAAGCAGATCAGCTTGTTAAAAAACTGCATCAACTGAAAGGTTTTTGAGCTCATAAATAATGCTTTCAATAGCAAAAGCAGATTAGAAAAAGGCCACACAAACTGACATGCTCATTCTTTGTGAGGATCCTCACAAAACGATGTGTCTGAATGTCCTATCTTTTCACCCATTGCCTTTGCTGGAATGCCAGAGTCACTGCATTTCACTGAATTATTTTGCCATCAATGTTCGATATGTTTGTAACAAGAAAGAAATTGTTAGCAAGACACTGGCAGTAAGGCCTATGCCACACTCACGTTTAAAAAACGTACGTGTTATGTAGTCCGTTTTTTGTGTCCGTGTTCCGTATTTTGTGTCCGTTTTTCCCCTCCGTGTAGTGTCCGTATGCATATCGTGTGTCATACGTGTGTTCGTGTGTGCGTTTTCCTGTGCGTGACATACGTCAGTGTATGTTCCGTGAGCAGTCCGTATTTTGTGCGTGTTTAACATGTTTTACACATTGAGATAATGGTGATTACTTGGAATTAAATGACACATAGGTGTATGTGATTAGGACACAAATATAAGTTACCTCTAAACTGTTTCCTGCTTGTATTCTGCCTTGGAGCACCTATGTGTTGTGACAATTTTTTGGAAATGCCATTATCCACGGAGGCCTTAGTTTGTTTATGTTGGATTATATCTCGTCGTTTTGGCGTTAGACGGCACATGTTGCAATATGATAATTTTAGAATAAACAGATTGTGGGTGCATCCACTAACCATGATGCGACCTATGCATGGTCATTTCCATACGTTATTTTTGGAGCTACGGCATTACCCTGATAAGTTTTTTTCATACTGCTGTTTGACTGTGGAGAGTTTTGATTACCTCCTTAATATTTTACGACCTCATTTGCAACACCAGGACACTTGGATGCGGCTTTCCATTTCCCCAGAGGAGAGATTCATGGTGACTATGAGGTATATTTCTTTGGTTTTTTTTTAAATGTTTTATGTTACACATTTTAATGTGTAATTGATATTTCTTGATGTAATTCTTGATGTATAATTTCTTGATGTAATCTCTTCATACTAAATATTTTTTTTTGTTTTGTTTGCCTTTCTTAAAACAACATATTGATACTTTAAAATCATTGTTTGTTTGTTTTTTTCTTAGATTCTTGGCGACTGGTCAATCTTTTAGTGCGTTACATTTTGATTTTTTGTTGGGGAGATCAACCATTGCCGTTATAGTACGTCACACATGCGACATGATATGGCAACATTTAAAAGAACAAATGATGCCTCAGCCAAACAGCCAAGCTTGGTTGAAAATATCTAAGGCTATGTGCCCACGCTGCGGATTTTGCGCGGATTTTGCCGCGGATTTGCCGCGGATTTACCGCGGATTTTCCGAAAATCTGCAGCAGCGGCACTTCCCAGCCATTTCAATGGCATTTTGGAAATGCTGTGTCCATGCTGCGGATTTTTCCGCGGCGGATTTGCCGCGGATTTTGATCCGGAAAAATCTGCAGCATGTCAATTATTGTTGCGGATTTTGGTGCGGATTTTGGGTATAGAATGGGGGAAAAAAAAAAAATTCGCTTCAAAATCCGCAGTAAATCCGCGGTAAATCCGCGGCAAGAAAAAGGTGCGGATTTGCCGCGAAAGTCGCGGATTTTCATGCAGAAAAATCCGCAGGTACATTCTACCGTGGACACATAGCCTAAGGGCTTCAAGGACTCTGTGGACTTTCCTAACTGCATAGGAGCATTGGATGGCAAACATTTCAGAGTTAAAAAAACACCAAACTCTGGTTCCCGTTATTTCAATTTTCAGAAGTTTTTTTCCGTTGTTATTTTGGCATTGGTTGACACTGAATACCGTTTTATTTATGATGACATTGGGGCCTATGGTAGTGCCTCAGATGCCCGTATTTTCCGTTCTTCAAGATTAGACCAACGTCTGCAAGAAAATTCATTATTGATCCCACCCCCAGTGGCCCTACCTGGTACATCTGGACCGTTGGCACCATATGTCATGGTAGCAGATGCAGGATTTGCATTATCAAAACATGTTATGCGACCATATCCAAGGAGATCAATTGATGACAGGAAACAGCACTTTAATTATCGCCTAACAAAAGCAAGACGTTATGTGGAGTGTGCATTTGGTATATTATCTAACAAATGGCGCATTTATCAGACAACTATTCAGTTGCAGCCAAACTCTGTCAAATCTGTCATCAAGGCTCCCATAGTGCTTCACAATTTCTGTCGGATACATGAAGGAGGACCTTATGTTGATGATGAATTTCAGATAAACCATGATGTTAATCCAACAAGTGAACCTATGTCTCATAATTCTGTGACATCGGGTTTACAAATTAGAAATTTATTTACTGATTACTTTAATTGTTTTGATGCTAATAATAATAATGTTTGTTAATTTTTTCATGCCAATTTTGGATTGACAACGTAGTCATTTTCACCTATACGAAAATGTTTACTTTGTTTAAAAACTCAAAGAGCTTAAAGATTACTTGTTTTAAAGTGAAAAACCGTTAATCCACAACTTACATTTCTGTTAACAACTAGAGTTGAGCGCGGTTCGCGGTTCGAGGTTCTCCAGTTCGCGGCTCGAGTGATTTTGGGGGCTGTTCTAGATCGAACTAGAACTCGAGCTTTTTGCTAAAGCTCGATAGTTCTAGATACGTTCGAGAACGGTTCTAGCAGCAAAAAGAGAAGCTAATTACTAGCTGGCTTTCCGCTGTAATAGTGTAAGTCACTCTGTGACTCACACTATTATGAAATTTCAGCGTATAGTGTGCGGGAACAGCGCATTCAGATCACTGCTGTTTGGATAATGGCGATCGCCATATATTTTTTTCTTTTCCTTGTCTTCCTTCCCTAAGCGCGCGCGTGTAGTGGGGCGGGCCAGCATGTCAGCGAATCCCAGACACACACACAGCTAAGTGTACTTTTAGCCAGAGAAGCAACGGCATGTGTGATAGGATGTCCATGTCACATGTCCCTGCATTATACAAACGAGTATCTGCCCGTCCGGACGCCATTATCTCTTCTGTGTCTGGGTGTCAGTCACCGCTGGCGTAGCTCCTGTCTCCGATACTGCTGTGCACACTCTATACACAGCGCTATACAGAATAGGGATAGAAGTTTCTATTAGTCCTCTTAAGGGCTAATACCGGCAGGGTCAGAGCCATAGGTGACAGTCAGGTCCGTGAAAACAGATTTTAACAGCTACACAAGATGACAGCGTCTGTGTAGCTAAGGTCAGGGATTTCCTCTCTGCATTTCCCCATTAGGAGGGATAGAAAGGGAGGCTTCCTTTCCTGTACCCAGACCCACAACCCTGCCACTATACCCTCCTGCCCTTTGCACACTCAAACTCATTGTTACTAATCCATTATACTAGCAAACACTGAGGAAACTTAGTGGCATCCTAAACGTGGCTGTTGGACTTCTGTATTGTCCCACTAGTGCAAACATATTTGCAGCACGTCTGCCTGCATTGCACACTCAAACTCATTGTTACTAAGCCATTATACTAGCAAACACTGAGGAAACTTAGTGGCATCCTAAAAGTGGCTGTTGGACATCTGTATTGTCCCACTAGTGCAAAGATATTTGCAGCACGGCTGCCTGCATTGCACACTCAAACTCATTTGTTACTAAGCCATTATACTAGCAAACACTGAGAAAACTTAGTGGCATCCTAAAAGTGGCTGTTGGACTTCTGTATTGTCCCACTAGTGCAAAGATATTTGCAGCACGTCTGCCTGCATTGCACACTCAAACTCATTGTTACTAAGCCATTATACTAGCAAACACTGAGGAAACTTAGTGGCATCCTAAAAGTGACTGTTGGACTTCTGTATTGTCCCACTAGTGCAAAGATATTTGCAGCACATCTGCCTGCATTGAACACTCAAACTCATTGTTACTAAGCCATTATACTAGCAAACTATGCTGCCAGTTTAACCCCTTCACGACCATGGACGGAAAGATCCGTCATGGTGCCCTGGGCCTTAACGACCAAGGACGGATCTTTCCGTCATGGCGTAATCGCGGCACCGGAGCCTCCGGTGACTGCGAAAAGTTAGCATAAACCGCAGATTCGGGGAGGAGGGGACCTGTACCTGACCTCAGGAGGGGTGGTGCCTCCTCCCCGGACCTACGGAGGCTGTGATTGGCTGACGAACACCGCTCAACCAATCACAGCCACTGTAATGTTCCAGCCACTTAAAGTGACTGAAACATTGAAATCCAGCCCTGGCCAGTGCAGCTATAGCACTGCCCATTGGCTGGAGCTGGGTGACCTCACTGGATCACCCTCCCCCAGCTCCAGTAGCTCTGATTGGAGAGATCGGCCTTGTGACCGCTGTCTCCAATCACAGTGGACCTGTTGCCGGTGACCGCCCCATCAGCCTCGGCCCTGCAGCACGCAAGCACAGTGAGTGTACACAGTGCAATGGCAGGGCGACAAGCTCCGGTCCCATGCTGTTATGAGACCGGAGCATGGGACCCGGAAGTTGCCGCGCTGCCATTGCACTGTATGAAACTAGCCTCCCGATCCGCCGCCGCCGCTGCCCTCCGCGATCTGCCACCCGCACCCCCACCCCTCGTATCTGCTGCCAGCACCCTCACCCCCACACCTCCCGATCTGCCGCTGCCCTCCGCGATCTGCCACCCGCACCCCCACCCCTCGTATCTGCTGCTAGCACCCTCACCCCCACACCTCCCGATCCGCCGCTGCCCTCCGCGATCTGCCACCTGATCTGCTGCCCGCACCCCCACCCCTCGTATCTGCTGCCCGCACCCTCACCCCCACACCTCCCGATACGCCGCTGCCCTCCGCGATCTGCCACCCGATCTGCTGCCCGCACCCCCATCCCTCGTATCTGCTGCCCGCACCCTCACCCCCACACCTCCCGATCCGCCGCCGCCGCCCTCCATCTGCCACAGTGCCACCGGTCCCCTCCGATCTGCTGCCCGGCCCCTTTCCCTCGTAATCGGCTGCTCGTCCCCTCACCTCTGTGATGTGCTGCCAGCCTCCTCCACTCGAGATCGGCTGCCCGCTTCCTCCTCCGTTATGTGCAGTCCGGCCCCGCCACCTCTCCTCCATTATGTGCTGCCCGGCCCCGCCCCCTCTCCTCCGTTATGTGCTGCACACCCCCTCTCCGTTATGTGCTGCCCGTCCCCTCTCCTCCGTTATATGCTGCGCGCCCCCTCTCCTCCGTTATGTGCTGCTCTCCCCCTCACCTCCGTGATGTGCTGCCCGCTCCCCCCCACCTCTCACCCCCGTGATCGGCTACTCGCCCCCTCCCCTGTCACCCCCATGATGTGCGCTCCCTCCCCTGTCACCCCCGTGATGTGCGCTCCCTCCCCTGTCACCCCCGTGATGTGCGCTCCCTCCCCTGTCACCCCCGTGATATGCGCTCCCTCCCCTGTCACCCTCGTGATGTGCGCTCCCTCACCTGTCACCGCCGTGATGTGCGCTCCCTCACCTGTCACCGCCGTGATGTGCGCTCCCTCACCTGTCACCGCCGTGATGTGCGCTCCCTCACCTGTCACCGCCGTGATGTGCGCTCCCTCCCCTGTCACCGCCGTGATGTGCGCTCCCTCCCCTGTCACCGCCGTGATGTGCGATCCCTCCCCTGTCACCGCCGTGATGTGCGCTCCCTCCCCTGTCACCCCCGTGATGTGCGCTCCCTCCCCTGTCACCCCGTGATCTGTGCTCCCTCCCCTGTCACCCCCGTGATCTATGCTCCCTTCCCTGTCACCGCCGTGATGTGTGTTCCCTCCCCTGTCACCCCCGTGATGTGCGTTCCCTCCCCTGTCACCCCCGTGATGTGCGCTCCCTCCCCTGTCACCCCTGTGATGTGCGCTCCCTCCCCTGTCACCCCCGTAATCTGTGCTCCCTCCCCTGTCATTCCCGTGATGTGTGCTCCCTCACCTGTCACCCCCGTGATGTGCGCTCCCTCCCCTGTCACCCCCGTGATCTGTGCTCCCTCACCTGTCACCCCCCGTGATCTGCTGTCCACTCTCCCTCACCTCTCACCCCCGTGATCTGTGCTCTGATCACCTGTCTCTTCCGTGATCTGCGCTGCACTCCCTCCCCCACCTCTCACCCTCCCCGATCTGCTGCCTCCTTCATCTCCTGTGATCCAGCTGCCTAGATCCATCCTGTAGGGTAACTATCCCCAATCTCACCTCCCACTCCCCTTCCCACCCATCCCCCCCTACCCCCATCCTCTGCCGCCCCTGCATCCACTGTGCCCTCTCCCATCCGCCCCCACCCTATCCCAGCCGCCGTCTCACAATCACAGATGCTCCCTTTATATGCCGCTGCCCCCCCATCTGCCGCTGTTTTTTTTTTCTATGCCACGGGGGTCTAGTTTCCAAAATGGGGTCACATGTGGGGGAGCTCCACTGTTTCGGCACCTCAGGGGGTCTCCAAACACAGCATGGAATACGCTAATTATCCCAGACAATTTTGCGTTTGAAAAGTCAAATGACGCTCCTTGCCCTCCGAGCCCTGCTGTGCGCCCAAATATTTTATTTCCACCACATATGAGGTGTCTGTGTACTCAGGAGAAATTGCACAATACATTTTATGGTGCAATTTTTCCTGATACCCTTGTGAAAAAAAAAGCTACCTGGTTGAAGTAACAATTTTGTGGTAAAAAAATTTTTTTTTATTTTCACGGCTCAACTCTATTAACTTTTGTGAAGCCCCCAGAGGTTCAAAGTGCTCAATCAACATCTAGATAAATTCCATGAGGGGTCTAGTTTCCAAAATGGGGTCACATGTGGGGGAGCTCCACTGTTTCGGCACCTCAGGGGGTCTCCAAACGTAACATGGAATACGCTAATTATCCCAGACAATTTTGCATTTGAAACGTCAAATGACGCTCCTTGCCTTCCGAGCCCTGCTGTGCGCCCAAATATTTTATTTCCACCACATATGAGGTGTCTGTGTACTCAGGAGAAATTGCACAATACATTTTATGGTGCAATTTTTCCTGATACCCTTGTGGAAAAAAAAGCTACCTGGTTGAAGTAACAATTTTGTGGTAAAAATTTTTTTTTTTATTTTCACGGCTCAACTCTATTAACTTTTGTGAAGCCCCCAGAGGCTCAAAGTGCTCAATAAACATCTAGATAAATTCCATGAGGGGTCTAGTTTCCAAAATGGGGTCACATGTGGGGGAGCTCCACTGTTTCGGCACCTCAGGGGCTCTCCAAACGCAACATGGTGCGGCTAACGATTCCAGCTAATTTTCTGTTTAAAAAAGTCAAATGGCGCTCCTTCCCTTCCGAGTCCTGCCGTGCGCCCAAACAGTGGTTTTTCGCCACATATGAGGTATCTGCGTGCTCAGTAGAATATGCCCAACAAATTTTTGGGGTTCATTTAATCCTGCTACCCTTGTGAATATGCAACATTTGAGGCTAAATTAACATTTTTGTTGCAAAAAGTAAAATGTTCATTTTTTCCTTCCACATTGCTTTAGTTACTGTAAAGCACCTGAAGGGTTAATAACCTTCTTTAATGTGGTTTTTAGTAGCCTGAGGGGTGCTGTTTTTGTAATGGTGTCACTTTTGGGTGTTTTGTGTCATGTAGACCTTTCAAAATCGCTTCAAATGGGATGTGGTCCCTAAAAAAAGTGGCTTTGTAAATTTTGTTGTAAAAATGAGAAATTGCTCATAAACTTTGAACCCCTATAACTTCCTTAATTTTTTTTTTTTCCCAAAATTGTTCTGAGGTAAAGTAGACATGTGGGAAATGTTATTTATTAATTATTTTGTGTCATATGTCTCGTTGGTTTTAGAGCATAAAAGTTCAAAGTTTGAAAATTACAAAATTTTCAAAATTTTCGCGAAATTTCCGTTTTTTTCCACAGAGAAACGCAAAAAATATCGGCCTAAATTTACCACTAACATGAAGCCCAATATGTCACGAAAAAACAATCTCAGAATCACCGGGATCCGCTGAAGCGTTCCAGAGTTATAACCTCATAAAGTGTCACTGTTCAGAATTGCAAAAAATGGCCTGGTCTTTAGGGTCAAAATAGGCTTGGGGCTGAAGGGGTTAAGGGCCATAGTTGCATTGTCAGGGATAATTATTGTTGTTTATTCTGCTGTTAATAAGGCTAGACCACCGCTGAAATCTACACCACCTCTCAATTTTTACTACCACATTTTAAGTGCACAATCTTGTCGCAATCAAAATGAGTGGCAAAATGACATATGCTGGTGGAAAGGGGAAGAGGTGTGTTGGAAAAGGAAAAAAAGGGTTTGTCCGTGGGGAAGGTGGCAAAGCTCCATTAACATCTGCTGAAGATAGACCATCTTCCAGCAAAAGTAAGATGTCTACTACTTACCGTGGACAATCCGATGTGCTCCCTTTTTTACAGACACGAACAACTGGAACAAAGCTAGATGATGGCCAAAAAAGGAAAATGCTTGAATGGATCTCAAGTGGTCCAACAAGTGCTCTCTCCGCCACCTCAACTACCGCATCCAAAAAACACCAGTCCTCTGAGTTGTCAGCCTAATCACACTTGCATTCTCCCAGCTCTGAAGTCTCCATCCGCCCTGCAATGTATGGTGGAACTGAGATGGCTGAGTCTGCAGAGCTGTTCAGTCACACTATAGCCTGGGAATCAGAAGTCTGCTCCCAAGCTACAGTGAGTACAGACCAGGAAATGGTCTGCAGTGATGCCCAGAACCTTTGTGACTCTGATTCAGGCCGTGAGGACCAAGTTTCTGAGCATAATGTTGACCCTTTTTCACAAACTGTAACACCTGTTGTTATAGACAATGAGGAATATACTGATGACGATGAGACGCAGATACCAGATTGGGATGATAACTTAAATATTCGGTCAGGGCAAGAAGAGGCTCGGTCTGAGGGTGAGGGGAGTGCAAACACAATTGATGAGGAAGTTCTAGATCCCACCTACTGTCAACCCACAGTCAGGCACTCGAGGAGGTCAACAGAGGCGGTGGAGGAGAATGCAACCGACGACGAAGTTACCTTGCGCCTTCCTGGACAGAGTCGGAGCACTGGTAGCACGTCTACAACTGCATCCTCAGCCACCACTCTGCCTCTGAGCACTAGTCGGGGTGGATCAGCAGGTCGCATGCCCTCTAAGCCTTGCCTAGCCTGGTCCTTTTTTGACATAGCAAAAGATCGGCCAAATTATGTCATCTGTAAAATGTGTCGTGTTTCTGTTAGTAGAGGGCAAAACCTCAGTAGTTTGACAACTTCATCCATGAATCGTCACATGAATAAATATCATATGTCCCAGTGGGAATCTCACCGTGCTGCAATGCGGTCTAGCAGAGCGAACCATCCACCGCCTGCCCCTTCCAGTGCATCCGCGCGCTCTTCATCTTCTAGGACTGTGGGAACAGCTGTCACACCTGGTTTTCCACGCACAACTTCCACCACTGTAACCGCAACAGGCAGTTTGCTTGGTAGGTCGTCAGTTGGTTTGGAAGGGGAAACAAGTGCGTGTGTACGGTTCTCTCATACATCGATAGCACCAACGTTGGATGAAGGCAACATCATGTCTATGCCTGCACTTTCCTCACAAACCTGCATTTTTCCAGGGACACCCTACTCAACACCGTCTACACACAGCAGCCAGATCTCTGTCCCTCAGATGTGGAGAAATAAAAGGCCATTTCCTGCGACCCATGACAAAGCTAAAAGGTTGACTTCATCCCTCTGTAAGCTCTTGGCTACCGAAATGCTGCCTTTCCGCCTGGTGGACACACAGGATTTTAGAGACCTTATGTCTGTCGCTGTGCCCCAGTACCAGATGCCCAGTCGCCACTACTTCTCTAAGAAAGGTGTGCCCGCGCTACACCAGCATGTCGCACACAACATCACCTTTTCCTTGAGAAACTCTGTGTGTCAACGGGTGCATTTCACCACCGATACTTGGACCAGTAAGCATGGACAGGGACGTTACATGTCGATGACTGGGCACTGGGTAACTATGGTGATAGATGGTGAAGGGTCTGCTGCACAAGTCTTGCCATCCCCACGACTTGTGTGTCAATCCTCTGTCTGTCCAAGTTCCGCCACTGCTTCTGCCTCCTCCACCTCATCTGGGTCCTCCACCTCCGCCCCAAGCCTGCCTGGTCAGGCCACCAGCGTTCTCACTGCGCAGAAGGAATCACTCACCCCTCATTACTATGCTGGCAGCAGAGCGCAACAGCATCAGGCGGTCTTTAGCTTGACATGTCTTGGAAATAAGAGTCACACAGCGGCTAAGTTGTGGGCAGCTTTGGAGACTGAGTTTAATAAATAGTTGTCTCCACTCAACCTGCAGCCTGGTAAGGCCGTGTGCGACAATGCTGCAAACCTGGGTAAACCCAGCCCTTTGCCTGGGCAAGGTGACACACGTGCCTTGTATGGCTCACGTTTTGAACCTTGTTGTCCAGCAATTTTTAACACACTATCCTGGCCTAGATGGCCTTCTGACCAGGGCACGAAAACTGTCTGCTCACTTCCGCCGTTCAACCGCCGCAGCTGAGCGACTTGCATCGCTCCAGAAGTCTTTCGGCCTGCCGGTTGATCGCCTGAAATGCGATGTGGCGACACGCTGGAATTCGACTCTCCACATGTTACAGCGACTGTGGCAGCACCGCCGAGCCCTGGTGCAATACGTCATGATGTATAGCCTGGGCCAACGAGATGCAGAGGTGGGGCAGATCACCCTGATGGAGTGGTCTCAGATCAAGGACCTATGCACCCTTCTGCACAGTTTCGACGTGGCGACGAATATGTTTAGCGCTGACAATGCCATTATCAGCATGACAATTCCAGTCATTTACATGCTGGAGCACACGCTAAACACTATTCGGAGTCAGGGGGTGGGACAACAGGAAGGGGAGGAACTACAGGAGGATTCATATGCGCAAGACACAACAACATCACCAAGGTCCAGACGTTCATCATCACCAACGCGGCAGGCATGGGACCATGGGGGCAGGGATCAACAAGGGCGCATGGTAGAAGGCGAAATGTTGAGGAAGGTGCAGGAGAACATGAAGAAATGGAGGACGAACTGTCCATGGACATGGAAGACTCAGCGGATGAGAATGAGACCTTGGTCAAATTTCAGTTGAAAGAGGTTGGGGGGAGATGTCAGAGGAAGAAAGAACGGTTAGCACCTCTATGCCACAAACACAGCGTGGACTTGGTCCGCATGGCTGCGCAAGACACATGAGTGCCTTCTTGCTGCACTACCTCCAACATGACCCTCGTATTGTCAAAATTAGAAGTTATGATGATTACTGGCTTGCCACACTATTAGATCCCCGGTACAAGTCCAAATTTTGTGACATAATTCCAGCCATAGAAAGGGACGCACGTATGCAGGAGTATCAGCAGAAGCTGTTACTCGATCTTAGCTCGGCTTTTCCACCAAACAACCGTGCAGGTGCAGGGAGTGAATCTCCCAGTTGTAACATGACAAACATGGGACGGTCTCGTCATCTTCAACAGTCTACCCGTACCAGTAGCACCGTATCTGGTGCTGGTAACAGCAATTTTATTGAATCTTTTCATAATTTTTTTAGACCCTCCTTTGCAAGGCCACCAGAGACAACAAGTCTGACACATAGTCAACGGCTGGAGAGGATGATACAGGAGTATCTCCAAATGAACATTGATGCCATGACTTTGCAAATGGAGCCTTACTCATTTTGAGCTTCAAATCTTGAAAAAAGGCCAGAGCTGTCCACTTACGCCTTGGAGATTTTGTCGTGTCCAGCTGCCAGCGTTGTCTCTGAACTTGTCTTCAGTGCTGCTGGGTGTGTGCTGACAGATAAGCGCACGCGTCTGTTCAGTGACAATGTGGATAGACTAACGTTCATCAAAATGAACAAGTCATGGATCCACGAGGAATTTACTACCCCTGTGTCATCCTGGGGAGAGTAAATGCTTGTGGATTTGGAATGTGCTTGATGCAAATCAAAACATCCTGTTTGCAACTAGGGCACAAGTGCTGCCACTGATGGGGTGTGTGTCGCCCAATTTTTGGAAAAAAAGGGAGACTCCGCTTGGAGTAACCCTTGCTTGCTGTGTTTTTTAAAAGGAGCCAAGATGAACAAGTCATGGTTCAGCAAAGACATAGCTAACTACCCCAGTGACATCCTGGGGATGGTTAAGTATGGCGTATTTTTGAATGTGCTTGATGCAAATCTACCTGTGAAGTGTACAACTAGGGCACAAGTGCTGCCACTGATGGGGTGTCTGTGTGGCCCAATTTTTGGAAAAAAGGGAGACTCTGCTTGGAGTAACCCTTGCTTGCTGTGTTTTTTAAAAGGAGCCAAGATGAACAGAGATGGGATCAGGAAAGACTTAGCTAACTACCCCGTGTCCTCCTGGGAACGGTTAAGTATGGCGTATTTTTGAATGTGCTTGATGCAAATCTACCTGTGAAGTGTACAACTAGGACACAAGTGCTGCCACTGATGGGGTGTCTGTGTGGCCCAATTTTTGGAAAAAAGGGAGACTCCGCTTGGAGTATCCCTTGCTTGCTGTGTTTTTTAAAAGGAGCCAAGATGAACAAGTCATGGTTCAGCAAAGACTTATTTTACTACCCCGGTGTCATCCTGGGGATGGTTAAGTATGGTGTATTTTTGAATGTGCTTGATGCAAATCTACCTGTGAAGTGTACAACTGGGGCACAAGTGCTGCCACTGATGGGTTGGGTGTGTGTGGGGCCCAATTTTTGGGAAAAAAAGGAGACTCCGCTTGGAGTAACCCTTGCTTGCTGTTTTTTTTAAAAGGAGCCAAGATGAACAAGTCATGGTTCAGCAAAGACTTATCTAACTACTCCAGTGTCATCCTGGGGATGGTTAAGTATGGTGTATTTTTGAATGTGCTTGATGCAAATCTACCTGTGAAGTGTACAACTGGGGCACAAGTGCTGCCACTGATGGGGTGGGTGTGTGTGGCGCCCAATTTTTGGAAAAAAAGGAGACTCCGCTTGGAGTAACCCTTGCTTGCTGTGTTTTTTAAAAAGAGCCAAGATGAACAGAGCTGGGATCAGGAAAGACTTAGCTACCTACCCCGGTGTCCACTTGGGGACAGTTAAGTGTTACATCTCGTGGCTCTCCTGAGGCAAGGACTGAGGCAGTCTCCCATTCCTTGCCTGCCACAAGCATTCCTGCTCAGCAGCGCCGAAGGTCTGCCAGACTGCGCAGTGTGCAGGAGATACCTTCTCAGAGAGGCAGCAGAAGGGTGACACCTAGTGGTTCTCCTGTTACAAGGAGTGAAGCGGTCTCCCATTCCTGGCCTGCCGCAGACTCTCCTGCTCAGCGGCCCCGAAGGTCTGCGAGGCTGCGCAATGTGCAGAGGTTTACTGCTCAGGGAAGCAGTGAGATTCCCGTTATCTCTGCACATTGTGAGACCGAGGATCCCGCCTCTATTTCCCAGAGGCAGGAGGGTGAGCATGTGCAATGCGTGATGGGTCCTGATTCGCTCACTGACGTCACACGGCTTGATGACAAGGCTGGTGACGTGGTGAATCCTGACTGGCCAGGCTGGGACGTCGTGGACCCTGATTGGGTCAAGTCCGTCATCTCCGCCTCGCGCCCGCCCTCGGGTGGAGCTGCACCTCCTTAAAAGCTCCCCCTGCCATCATGGCGGCGCGCGACCGTCCTTCTATGTTTGGATGTCTGGCAGCGTGCTGCCACGCCACTGCTCAGGCATTACTGTCTCTTGTGGGCTTGGCCCTTGCTGCTCCGGCAGTACCTCGTTTGCAGGCCGTGTTCCTGCCTTGCTGCTCCGGCAGTACCCCCGTCAACAGGCCGTGTTCCTGTCCCAGGTGAGCTCCTCAAGTCTCCTTTGGACTCACCTGGTTATTGAAAGCACACGTGCGTGGGCACCTCTGTGCTACCCTCGTGCCATATTCTCGTGACTTCCACTGGCACACGTGCGTGGGCACCTCTGTGCTTCCCCGTGCCACAGGTACACCGAGCCGTGAGATCTGTGCCATACAACCCTCACGGGTTAGGGCAGATCGGTGTACATAGATCGTCTGTGACATTCCAGACGATCGCTAGCAGCAACCCGCTCACTCTTCACCCACCATAGCGGCGGTCCCTTACACCGCACAGTGGACCTTGACCGGCGGAAGCAGTCCATTTCCCATCTTGGCACGCTTCCCCGGGTCCCCCTCGTAACATTACGGTTGCGCCAAAGGTCTGGCTATGGCTGAAGAGCAGCAGCAGTTGCTGCGTTATGTGCAGCAGTTGGAGTCACGATTGGCAGCAGTGGAGCAGTCTTCCTCCGATAAGACTACTCTGATGACAGTCGCCACCCAGGCGGCTACCCAGGCTGTGCTATTGGGCGGAAGGTCTCCTCGCCTTGCGCTTCCAGAGCGCTTTAGCGGCAACAGCTCTGAGTGCCGTGGTTTTATAAACCAGGTTACCACCTACTTAGAGCTGTCCGCGACTCTTTACGCTACCGAGAAGGCGAAGGTAGCCTTCGTCCAGTCCCTGCTCACAGGGAGAGCGCTGAAGTGGTCCACGCCGTTGTGGGAGCGCGGAGATCGTGTGGTGAATAACTTAGCAGCTTATCTTGGGGCCATGAGAATGGTGTTCCTCGGGCCTCAAGTCACCCACGATTCCGCGCTGCGCCTCCTACGACTTCGGCAAGGGTCTGCTTCAGTCGGGGACTTTGCTGTACATTTTAGGACACTGGCCGCAGAGCTGGACTGGCCGGATAAGGTCCTTGTCCCTGTGTTTTGGGAGGGCCTGGCAGGGTTTGTCAAAGACGCACTGGCCACACGTGAGGTGCCTGCCACTTTAGAGTCCTTGATTCAGGTTGCCTCTCGCATAGACATCCGCCAGGCGGAGCGAAGGCTCGAGGTCTCTTCAGCACCCACGTCTTCTCGGCCTAAAAAGCGTCTGCCTCCTGTCCTCCATCAGACAGGTCTCCCAGCCAGTCCTGTAGGCGACTCCGTGGAGTCAATGGAGGTGTCCAAGGTGGTCTCCTCTGCCCCAGGTTCTCGGTCTTGTGTCATCTGCTTTTCCTGTGGGCAGAGGGGACACATAGCTACCCGATGTCCCAAAACCGTCGGGAAAAGACAGCGTCTAGTTTCTATCAGAGGGGGGACTCTAGACGCTACCTCTCCCTCTAGGTTGACTATCAGCGCCCAGTTGCAGTTCGGCACTACTCTCTTCTCTGCCCTGGCTTGCTTGGACTCAGGCGCTGAAGGCAATTTCATCTCGACCTCCCTGACAACCCGATACTCAGTTCCCCTGGTTCTGTTGCCCAAGCCACTCAGGGTTCGGGTAGTCGACGGGTCCATACTACTCGATCCTATCACCCAGATCACCATCCCTCTCAGGATGAATGTACCACCGGGACACCATGAGCAGGTGTCCTTCCTGGTGCTTCCAGGGGGGACGGATGAGATCCTACTGGGCCTTCCCTGGTTGAGACAGCATGCTCCTATACTCAACTGGGCAACAGGGGAGATCTCATCCTGGGCAGGATCCTGTAGAGAGCACCTCGTGACTACCGAACCACCCGCTACCATTAGGTCGGTAGGGTCCTCAGGGAATACAGAGGGGCCAGGTTTACCGACACCTTATGAGGCCTACAGGGATGTCTTTTCCAAAAGGGCCGCAGATACTCTTCCTCCCCACCGGCCATATGATTGCCGAATAGACCTGAAGCCAGGCTCCGAGCCCCCTAGGGGCAGAGTGTATCCACTCTCTGCGCCAGAGACGGAGGCTATGTCCAAATATATTCAGGACAGCCTGGCGAAGGGGTTCATTCGCAAGTCTATTTCACCGGCTGGTGCAGGGTTCTTTTTTGTGCAGAAGAAGGAAGGGGATCTGCGCCCCTGTATCGATTACAGGGGATTAAATGCAATCACGATCAAGAACAAATACCCTTTGCCCCTCATTACTGAGCTATTTGATCGATTCCGCGGGGCATAGGTCTTCACAAAGCTGGATCTACGCGGGGCGTATAATCTAGTGCGACTCCGAAAGGGCGATGAGTGGAAGACCGCCTTTAACACCAGGGACGGTCACTACGAATATCTAGTAATGCCCTTCGGACTCTGCAATGCCCCCGCCGTATTTCAAGACTTTGTGAATGACATTTTCCGGGATTTGTATCTTTCCGTGGTTGCATACCTGGATGACATTCTTATCTTCTCCCCCGATCTTACCACTCATCGGAGGGATGTCATCCGAGTACTTAAGAGGCTCCGTACCCATTCGCTATATGCTAAGCTGGAAAAGTGCGTTTTTGAACGGGAATCCTTGCCGTTCCTGGGGTACATCGTGTCCAGTCAGGGGTTAGCAATGGATCCGGGGAAGTTGGAGACAGTGATGAACTGGCCTGAGCCCCGCTCGCTGAAGGCGATCCAGCGATTCTTGGGGTTTATCAATTATTATCGCCAGTTCATTCCCAACTTCTCGACGGTGGCAGCACCCATCATTGCCCTTACCCGCAAGGGCGCTAATCCCAAAGCATGGACACGAGAAACGGTAGAGGCATTTCACACTCTCAAAACTCACTTCTCCAGAGCTCCCATCCTTCATCGTCCAGACATCTCCAAACCCTTCCTACTGGAGGTAGACGCCTCTTCGGTCGGTGCAGGTGCAGTCCTGTACCAGAAAAACGAACGAGGAAGGAAGCATACTTGTTTCTTTTTCTCCAAGACCTTTTCTCCGGCCGAGAGGAACTACTCCATAGGGGATAGGGAGTTACTGGCGATGAAACTAGCATTCCAGGAATGGCGGCATCTCCTGGAGGGTGCAAAGCATCCATTTGAGGTATTTTCTGACCACAAAAACCTCACATACCTCCAGACAGCACAACGCCTGAACCCAAGGCAGGCCCGTTGGTCTTTATTCTTCTCCGGGTTCCGCTTTATTATCCGCCACCTGGCCGGTGAGAAGAACGTACGGGCCGAAGCCTTGTCACGTTGTATGGTTGTGTTGGAGGAGGACGAGGAGGAGCCTCGTCTTATACTACCCCCGGACAGCTTGAGGATGGTCACTCCCACTTCTTTGGACCAGGTGCCACCTGGCAAGACCCTCGTTCCCCCTGAACTACGGAACGAGGTGCTATCGTGGGCCCATGCATCCAAGGTTGGGGGTCACTTCGGGGTCAAAAGGACCAGAGACCTGGTGACCAGGCATTATTGGTGGCCGAGACTACCCCAGGACATACAGGAGTATGTGGGAGCCTGTATGTCGTCTGCTCGGAATAAGCCGTCCCGGCAGAGACCAGCAGGTCTTCTTCACCCACTGCCAGTGCCGGATCGTCCCTGGGAAGTGGTAGGGATGGACTTCCTGGGAGATCTGCCCAAGTCAGCAGGGCACAGGGTCGTATGGGTCATCACGGACCACTTCTCTAAAATGGTCCACTTGGTGCCTCTCCCACGACTCCCGACGTCACGTGCTCTCGCCACCTTGTTCATTCGGCATGTATTTAGGTTGCATGGCATGCCTGACAAGGTGGTGAGCGACCGGGGTCCCCAGTTCGCGTCTTGCTTCTGGAGAGAGCTCTGTAAGCTCCTGCAGATAGAGCTGAACATCTCCTCCGCATACCATCCCGAGACCAATGGACTAGTGGAGAGGACTAATCAGACCTTGGTAACTTACCTCCGCCATTTTATATCCGCGCACCACGACAACTGGGCTAACCTCCTTCCTTGGGCCGAATTTGCCATTAACAATTCGGTCCATGAATCCTCTGGCCAGACTCCGTTCCTACTCAATAACGGACAACATCCCAGAATCCCGGTTCCGATGCCCATTACGTCACCCGATACTAGAGTGGAGGATTGGGCGACCAAGGCCCGGGAGATCTGGGATGACACCCAAGAGGCTCTTAAAAGGGCTAAAGATCGGATGGTGACAACGGCTGATGTTCGCCGCCGCCCTGCACCATCCTTCGCCCCTGGTGACCTAGTATGGCTGTCCTCTAAAAATGTTAACCTACGGGTACAGGCAGCCAAATTCGCCCCTAGGTATCTGGGTCCGTTTAAAGTACTACAGCAGGTAAACCCAGTGGCATATCGACTCCAGCTCCCTCCACGCTGGGCTATAGCCAACACCTTTCACGTGTCCCTCCTGAAACCCGTACGACTTAATAAATTCTCGGGGTCCCTGCCGGCTCAAACCGACTCCCCGTCCGACGACCCTGAGGTGGCAAAACTTGTGGAGACAAAAGTCATACAGGGCAAGAGGTACTACCTCGTGGAGTGGGCCGTCCGTGGTCCGGAGCATAGATCCTGGGAGTTGGAGGATCATATCCGCGCCCCGGGTTTGATAGCGGCCTTCGAGCACGGACAGGGGGGGGGGCCTAGACGGGGGGGTAATGTTACATCTCGTGGCTCTCCTGAGGCAAGGACTGAGGCAGTCTCCCATTCCTTGCCTGCCACGAGCATTCCTGCTCAGCAGCGCCGAAGGTCTGCCAGACTGCGCAGTGTGCAGGAGATACCTTCTCAGAGAGGCAGCAGAAGGGTGACACCTAGTGGTTCTCCTGTTACAAGGAGTGAAGCGGTCTCCCATTCCTGGCCTGCCGCAGACTCTCCTGCTCAGCGGCCCTGAAGGTCTGCGAGGCTGCGCAATGTGCAGAGGTTTACTGCTCAGGGAAGCAGTGAGATTCCCGTTATCTCTGCACATTGTGAGACCGAGGATCCCGCCTCTATTTCCCAGAGGCAGGAGGGTGAGCATGTGCAATGCGTGATGGGTCCTGATTCGCTCACTGATGTCACACGGCTTGATGACAAGGCTGGTGACGTGGTGAATCCTGACTGGCCAGGCTGGGACGTCGTGGACCCTGATTGGGTCAAGTCCGTCATCTCCGCCTCGCGCCCGCCCTCGGGTGGAGCTGCACCTCCTTAAAAGCTCCCCCTGCCATCATGGCGGCGCGCGACCGTCCTTCTATGTTTGGATGTCTGGCAGCGTGCTGCCACGCCACTGCTCAGGCATTACTGTCTCTTGTGGGCTTGGCCCTTGCTGCTCCGGCAGTACCTCGTTTGCAGGCCGTGTTCCTGCCTTGCTGCTCCGGCAGTACCCCCGTCAACAGGCCGTGTTCCTGTCCCAGGTGAGCTCCTCAAGTCTCCTTTGGACTCACCTGGTTATTGAAAGCACACGTGCGTGGGCACCTCTGTGCTACCCTCGTGCCATATTCTCGTGACTTCCACTGGCACACGTGCGTGGGCACCTCTGTGCTTCCCCGTGCAACAGGTACACCGAGCCGTGAGATCTGTGCCATACAACCCTCACGGGTTAGGGCAGATCGGTGTACATAGATCGTCTGTGACATTCCAGACGATCGCTAGCAGCAACCCGCTCACTCTTCACCCACCATAGCGGCGGTCCCTTACACCGCACAGTGGACCTTGACCGGCGGAAGCAGTCCATTTCCCATCTTGGCACGCTTCCCCGGGTCCCCCTCGTAACAGTTAAGTATGGCGTATTTTTGAATGTGCTTGATGCAAATCTACCTGTGAAGTGTACAAGTAGGGCACAAGTGCTGCCACTGATGGGGTGTCTGTGTGGCCCAATTTTTGGAAAAAAGGGAGACCTCGCTTGGAGTAACCCTTGCTTGCTGTGTTTTTTAAAAGGAGCCAAGATGAACAAGTCATGGTTCAGCAAAGACTTAGCTAACTACCCGGTTGTCATCCTGGTTATGGTTAAGTATGGCGTATTTTTGAATGTGCTTGATGCAAATCTACCTGTGAAGTGTACAACTGGGGCACAAGTGTAACGGGGGCAGGGGGCGCCTCAGGGGGTGTAGTCGAGTCCCCTCGCCTTGTGGGCCGCAGGCTGAACCCCGGCCCGGCCGTCACTTGCAAAACAGGTGTGTTGTTGGGGCAGAGTGTGGATGCATGGGACCCATTCATGACAGCGTTCTTTCTGTGCTCTCCAGCTCCTTCTTCACTTTCAGGAAAGAGACAATTGCAGGCAGCGGGTAAACCAAACACCGTTTTATTAAACAAAGCTTCCATCTTTCTGTTTGCAGCAGGCTTACTTTAGTACGTTACAAGTTACAAGTCCTTTTCTATGAAAACGGTTTTCTTTTTCTCTACGGGCACTTTCCTTTGCCTGCAGGGGCCAATTGTTATCCCCCTAGCAGTGGTACTCCTATCCCGATTTTAGTCCAGCCCTTTCCCAGGGATTTGTATTGAACTAGGGGACGGCTCCAGTACTCACTACCGGCTCTGGATTAGCTCCAACTTCTCCGCTCCACTGCCACAGCACCCACTCCTGCACTCTGCCCCGACACTTCTCCTCAGCTCTCTCCTGTTACATTCCCAGCACACTGCCCTGCATTCTGAGCCCAACCCCCCTTCTCTTCCCTCCTAGGCTGCCCTGCCCCTTCCTTCCCTGTCACTGTTACCAGGGGAACCACTCACTACACTGGCACCTAGGGGGGGGAGAACCGTACATAACACACAACATTGTACAATGTGCCACCATACTCCTGTGGCGTCTTCAGGGGGGGAAAAACGTCTTCTCCACACTAGGGTTCCGTCCACCCCTTACATTCCTCCCCTCTTTAACCTCAGCCTCCTGGCGAGGTTCCGCACCTGCAAGACAACGCATATGGAAAACACACACACGTTTCTTCAGCAGTATTCTTTTTCTTTCTTATCAATAAAAAAAAACATTTTAAAACGAACGTATCAAAGCACACCAGATCTTCTGCCCGGAGGCTCTCCTCAAGCGCTCCCGGTCTTAGATGAGCCGCGACCAACAGAAACAAAAGGGTTCTTTACTTAACAGTCGCGGGAGAAGTCCATGCATAGTCCCTGCATTTTTCTATTATCGGGTTCAGTTCTTTTAACGTAGCTTTAACCATAAACACTCACCGGCTTCCAACAGTACCGGCTTTCGACAACAAACAGATCTTTTTCTTCCGGATGATTAACCCTCACGCTGGGTGGTATGCACGCAGCCATCCAGCCCGCTGGGCCCTCACATGGTCGGAGAGGGACTGTCCAGGTAAGTGGGGTAGCCTACGAAACGGCTCATAACCCGGTGGCTCCGGTACTTCCTTCTCCGGGTCAGGCCCTTCAGCCTCCTGCGGGGGTGAGGGGGTAGCTGGACGGGACCGCAGTGGGCTGCCGACAACAACTACCGGGTGCGACACCATACTCTGATGTATCAACAGTAATGCCGATGCTTCTCTTGGCTTGTCTCCAGCCGTAGGTTCGGCGGCCGCTTTTGGCGCGACCGTCGGGGTACTCTTCAGCCCACAGGCTTCAGCGAGCGCTTGCTTATGCTGAGCGCGCCACGCTCTGTTCTCCATTCTGCTTGGTCCAGGTATTGGAGTTTGCTTCTTCTTCCACTGCCGGGGTTGCAATCGCGCCGGGGAAGGTGGAGGCGGTTCTTCTTTTCCCGCTTCTGCCGATACTCCGCCCCCGGCCTTACCCACCAGGTCGGCACAGCGTTTGCGACGCCTCTTCTTTCTTGCGGCGCCGCCCACATCTCTAGACCTCTGCAGTATCTCAGGGCAAGCGCCTCCCCTCTTTGGGCGGTGCACTCCGGGCTTCTTCCTTACAGGCCAGCCCAGCGCTTTTCGTTTGGCGCCCACTTTTCGCGCCTTCACTAAATCCATGAGGACGGCCGCCATCTTGCCGCCATCTTGTGGCCTGTTCAGTACATCAGGTACCACTTGGTCTCTGCTCGGGGTTTCTCTTCTGTGGGCTTGATCCTGCCGACTACGCCAAAATGTAACGGGGGCAGGGGGCGCCTCAGGGAGTGTAGTCGAGTCCCCTCGCCTTGTGGGCCGCAGGCTGAACCCCGGACCGGCCGTCACTTGCAAAACAGGTGTGTTGTTGGGGCAGAGTGTAGTTAAGAGCATTAAAATAAATCCTTTATTAATTATTCTAAAAGAGGAAACCACTCCCTCGAATAAATTCTCAATTCACAAAGCCTTCACCATGTGTAATCAATGCGTGCCCATTTCATGCCGCTTTTAGAACAACATGGTGGAGGCCACTAGTTCAAAAACAACTAAATAAACCAACATAATAAACAAACACATTATGTTTATGCCAGATATGGATTTTTGGTCCAATTTGATAGAATAAACTAAGGCAAAAAAACTAAATAAACCTAACAAAAATTCATCATGTTCTTATAATGGTACTGACAGCGGTCAGATACCGCAATTACTTATACATGTTAGGCATATAGCCGAATTGGTTCAAAGACAATAAACACACTAGTTCAAAAACAACTAAATAAACCAACAAAATAAACAAACATAATCTGTTTATGCCAGATATGGATTTTTGGTCCAATTTGATAGAAAAAACTAAGGCATAAAAACTGAATATACCTAACAAAAATTCATCATGTTCTTATAAATGGTACTGACAGTGGTCAGATATCACAATTAGATATACATGTTAGGCATATAGCCGAATTGGTTCAAAAACAAATGAACATACCAACATAATAAACAAACACAAGATGATTATGCCAGAGCACGGACAATGGTCCGACTTGATAGAAAAACTAAGGCATAAAAACTAAATATACCTAACAAAAAATTGCATCACTTATTATATGATACTGACAGCGGTCAGATACCACACTTATAGACATATGTTAGGCATATAGCAGGAATGATCTCACCAAATCCTTCCACAGATAGGGGGCAGGCAGTCTCTCCTTTGGATTCCTGGGTTCAGCATACTATTCCAGCATTCACTCTCCCTGTCCAATCAGGAGGCCATAAAACAACAAATTACCTGCCACCCCAAACTCCCGTCCTAACAAGGACGGTCCACATCTAATGCAAGGTTGGACCCCTAAGCTGACCCTGTTACCGTCCCGACGCGTTTCGTCCACATTGACTCCTCAGGGGACATATTAGAAATACACCAGGTCCTCACTGCCAGCCCTCACATGCCACAGATGTCAAAGGAAGCTGGCTCGTACATAATGGGGTCTTTTAAACATGGCGCTGATGTGGCTCCTCCAATCAGGAGGGACATCTCACCTGATGTTTTAATTACATTAGTATTGTGTAGATAGTGATGTAATCCACTTAGTATTCGGCACATGTGGAGCAGCAATCCATGCTGCTCAGCGTGCATTCCATCCCAAGAAAGAAACCACCCATAACTGTCAATAGATAGAGATAATAGGAGGAGAGGAACATCTCCTCCCCCTCCACAATACGTCACCTCAATACGTCATCTGACCCATAATACACTGGCGTCCCACATAGAGGAAATCCCCAGCACGCAGAGACACGTGACTAGAGGGGAGGGGGGGTGGTTCTCCCTCTCCCACTCAGAGCAGCACCTCCTCCTGCATCGCCCAGGTTTGCGTTCCACGAGCGTTCCACCCAGGGTACGCCCCCGGAAATGACCGCTCATGGGTGAGAGGAGGGCCCTACTCTATCTCCGTCAGAGGTTGCTTCTCCATATTCCGTCCCCCAAGCTTGCGCTCCACGAGCGTTCCACCAAGGGAACGCCCCCGGGAGCGCGTGTCCAGAAGGAGACATAATGATATCCGCCCCATTGAAACCCCATTAGCCAGGAGCCCAATCACTCTTACATAATAGAGGAAAACACGCCCCCAAATCGGGGGCGAATAAGCAAAGGGGCGGATAGCCTTTTTTTAACCCATCACAGAGTTCTCTCTGTCAGATCATAAGGCATATGTTAGAAGGTCCGCATATTATTATCATAGGCATCATGTCAGCAATGCGAAGCAGCAGATCATTCCAAATATAAAGTCTCCAAACAAAAAAGGAGGCCAAACCATCCCAGATGCTGCACACCAGGGGGTGAACCAGCCATACAGACATCGCATACAGCTGGACAGCTACTCACTCCACACGGGCCGCATCATCATGAGCTGGTGGCCTCACATATAGGGGACCTCACAATATCAATAGGGGACACCTTCCATCAGTAATATCACATAATGCAAGGGACGGCCAGTGAAAAAGAATCCTGGTTTAATGGGTACCTAGAGAATATATAAGGTGTATTCCAGGGGGTTTCTTGAGGGGAATTAAATGAACCAAAGAGATTATTATGTCCATATATTATGGGTTTCTTCATACCTCCAAATGGACCCCCTGCCACCGGCATAAAGGGTAAGTAATATTGATACTAGCACATGTAATGGATTACATCCTTGGCATCAAAAATATTATTCCAATAGACACCACCGATTTCTCCATCAAAGTAAATTGGAGGATTAATTGGATCAGTTATTTGGCAGGGGGTACCATAGACACTAAATAAAGCTATTAAACAACAGTTGCTCATTTAAGCCCCCCGGTGCGAGGGTCTCAAGTTTGAACATCCACCTCGTTTCCCTCTGAAGGACCAACCTGTCCCAGTCTCCACCTCTTTTAGGTCTCAGGACCTTGTCAATCCCAGTAAATCTCAGTACCTTAGAATCACCCCCATGTTTTTCAACGACATGTCGGGACACGGCCGTGTCCCTCCGATGTTCCACGTCGCCTAGGTGTTCACCTATTCTCCTTCTAAATTCACGGATGGTTTTTCCAATGTACTCAAGTCCACACACACAGTCGATCTTATATATGACTCCTTGCGTACGGCAGTTGATGAAATGTCTTATAGCATATTCCCTAGAGGTCACGTTACTCCTAAAGGTCTTAGTGACCTGTATAACCGGGCATGCAATGCATCCTGAGCATTTAAAGCAACCCTTAATTTCCTTGGTACCCTTGACTAGCCAATTGTCCTCAATTGATCGCATAAAATGGCTATGAACCAAGCGGTCTGCCAAGGATCTACCCTTCCTGTAAGTAATCTGGGGTTGCTTAGACAAAATTGGGCATAAATCTCTGTCCATCCTCAAAATCGACCAGTACTTATTGAAAATGCGACGTACACCATCAGCACCGTTGTCAAAGGTGGTGATAAATCTATTAGATCCATCCCGGACATCTACTTTCTTTTTGCTGATCAATAATTCCGATCTTGGTCTTTCCCTCGCCTCCTTAAATGCCTTATTGATAACTGTCTTGGGGTAACCCCTCTCCCGAAATTTGTCTCCTAAATCACTAGCTTGAGCTCGGAAGTCACCCTCCTTGGAGCAATTCCTTCTTAATCGAAGGAATTGCCCCTTCGGGATCCCCCGTTTTAGATGTTCAGGGTGACAACTGTCCCACCGGAGCAGAGAGTTTGATGCTGTGGGTTTGTAGTAGGTACGGGTGTGAAGGCCCCCCTCAGCATCTCTCTGGATCAAAATATCAAGAAAGGGTAATGTGCCCCCCTCCTCCAAAACCGAGGTGAACCTCAGACCAATGTTGTTATTGTCCAGACCCGCCACATATTTCGACAGATCCTCTCTGGGTCCATTCCAGACAACCAGAATGTCGTCTATGTAGCGGGTCCAAATTTCAAAATGACGTGTTATCTCTTCCGTTTCCTGTATAAAGATCATAGTCTCCTCCCACCAGCCCAGGAGCAAGTTGGCATACGAGGGGGCACAGGGGCTCCCCATCGCGGTGCCCCTGAGCTGGTGGTAGAAACGGCCGTCAAAGAGAAATACATTCCTGGTCAAGCAAAAATTAAGGAGCTTTAAGACAAATTCATTGTGCTGTCGGTATTGCGTCCCCCTGGTCGAGAGGAAATATCTCACCGCCTCCATTCCTTTGTTGTGTGGGATGGAGGAATAGAGGGCCTCAACATCTATGCTGCCCAAGGTGGTATTGGTCTGTATGGTGATGCCCTCTAGCTTGCGCAGGAGATCTGGTGTGTCCTGTACATGGGACTGTAAGGCTAAAACGAAGGGTCTCAAGACACGATCCAAATAGATGCCACAATTTTGGGTAAGGCTATTGATGCCGGAGACAATTGGTCTCCCTCTCAGGGGATCCAACCCTTTGTGCACCTTTGGGAGGCAATAAAAGGTTGCCACGACAGGATTTTTCTGGTACAAAAAATCATATTCAGACCTGTCAATGACCTCCAAGGCCAATCCCTCCTCGAGAATTGTCCTTAATTCCTCCATGTACACCTTGGTTGGATTCCCTGAGAGTACCTCATACGTTTCACGATCATTCAATAGATCAACACAGAGATCAACATATTTATCTGTATCCATGACGACCACGTTGCCGCCCTTATCAGAGGGCTTTATGACAACGTGGTCGTCATTCTCCAGATCCCCTCGCCTTGTGGGCCGCAGGCTGAACCCCGGCCCGGCCGTCACTTGCAAAACAGGTGTGTTGTTGGGGCAGAGTGTGGATGCATGGGGCCCATTCATGACAGCGTTCTTTCTGTGCTCTCCAGCTTCTTCTTCACTTTCAGGAAAGAGACAATTGCAGGCAGCGGGTAAACCAAACACCGTTTTATTAAACAAAGCTTCCATCTTTCTGTTTGCAGCAGGCTTACTTTAGTACGTTACAAGTTACAAGTCCTTTTCTACGAAAACGGTTTCCTTTTTCTCTACGGGCACTTTCCTTTGCCTGCAGGGGCCAATTGTTATCCCCCTAGCAGTGGTACTCCTATCCCGATTTTAGTCCAGCCCTTTCCCAGGGATTTGTATTGAACTAGGGGACGGCTCCAGTACTCACTACCGGCTCCGGATTAGCTCCAACTTCTCCGCTCCACTGCCACAGCACCCACTCCTGCACTCTGCCCCGACACTTCTCCTCAGCTCTCTCCTGTTACATTCCCAGCACACTGCCCTGCATTCCGAGCCCAACCCCCCTTCTCTTCCCTCCTAGGCTGCCCTGCCCCGCCCCTTCCTTCCCTGTCACTGTTACCAGGGGAACCACTCACTACACTGGCACCTAGGGGGGGAGAACCGTACATAACACACAACATTGTACAATGTGCCACCATACTCCTGTGGCGTCTTCAGGGGGGAAAAAACGTCTTCTCCACACTAGGGGTCCGTCCACCCCTTACACAAGTGCTGCCACTGAAGGGGTGGGTGTGTGCGGGGCCCAATTTTTGGAAAAAAGGGAGACTCCGCTTGGAGTAACCCTTGCTTGCTGTGTTTTTTAAAAGGAGCCAAGATGAACAGAGCTGGGATCAGGAAAGACTTAGCTACCTACCCCGGTGTCCACCTGGGGACGGTTAAGGATGGCATATTTTTGAATGTGCTTGATGCAAATCTACCTGTGAAGTGTACAACTAGGGCACAAGTGCTGCCACTGATGGGGTGTCTGTGTGGCCCAATTTTTGGAAAAAAGGGAGACTCCGCTTGGAGTAACACTGCTTGCTGTGCTTTTTAAAAGGAGCCAAAATGAACAAGTCATGGTTCAGCAAAGACTTAGCTAACTACCCCGGTGTCATCCTGGGGATGGTTAAGTATGGCGTATTTTTGAATGTGCTTGATGCAAATCTACCTGTGAAGTTTACAACTAGGGCACAAGTGCTGCCACTGATGAGGTGTCTGTGTGGCCCAATTTTTGGAAAAAAGGGAGACTCCGCTTGGAGTAACCCTTTTTTGCTGTGTTTTTTAAAAGGAGCCAAGATGAACAAGTCATGGTTCAGCAAAGACTTAGCTAACTACCCCAGTGTCATCTTGGTTATGGTTAAGTATGGCGTATTTTTGAATGTGCTTGATGCAAATCTACCTGTTAAGTGTACAACTGGGGCACAAGTGCTGCCACTGATGGGGTGTCTGTGTGGCCCAATTTTTGGAAAAAAGGGAGACTCCGCTTGGAGTAACCCTTGCTTGCTGTGTTTTTTAAAAGGAGCCAAGATGAACAGAGCTGGGATCAGGAAAGACTTAGCTACCTACCCCGGTGTATTCCTGGGGACGGTTAAGTATGGCGTATTTTTGAATGTGCTTCATGCAAATCTACCTGTGAAGTGTACAACTGGGGCACAAGTGCTGCCACTGATGGGGTGGGTGTGTGTGGTGCCCAATTTTTGGAAAAAAGGGAGACTCCGCTTGGAGTAACCCTTGCTTGCTGTGTTTTTTAAAAGGAGCCAAGATGAACAGAGCTGGGATCAGGAAAGACTTAGCTACCTACCCCGGTGTCCTCCTGGGGACGGTTAAGTATGGCGTATTTTTGAATGTGCTTGATGCAAATCTACCTGTGAAGTGTACAACTAGGGCACAAGTGCTGCCACTGATAGGGTGGGTGTGTTGCCCAATTTTTGGAAAATAGGGAGATTCCGCTTGGAGTAACCATTGCTTGCTGTGTTTTTTAAAAGGAGCCAAGATGAACAAGTCATGGTTCAGCAAAGGCTTAGCTAACTACCCCGGTGTCATCCTGGGGATGGTTAAGTATGGCGTAGTTTTGAATGTGCTTGATGCAAATCTACCTGTGAAGTGTACAACTAGGGCACAAGTGCTGCCACTGATGGGGTATCTGTGTGGCCCAATTTTTGGAAAAAATGGAGACTTCGCTTGGAGTAACCCTTGCTTGCTGTGTCTTTTAAAAGGAGCCAAGATGAACAAGTCATGGTTCAGCAGAGACTTAGCTAACTACCCCGGTGTCATCCTGGGGATGGTTAAGTATGGCAAATTTTTGAATTTGCTTGATGCAAATCTACCTGTGAAGTGTACAACTAGGGCACAAGTGCTGCCACTGATGGGTTGTCTGTGTGGCCCAATTTTTGGAAAAAAAGGAGACTCCGCTTGGAGTAACCCTTGCTTGCTGTGTTTTTTAAAAGGAGCCAAGATGAACAGAGCTGGGATCAGGAAAGACTTAGCTACCTACCCCGGTGTCCTCCTGGGGACAGTTAAAGATGGCGTATTTTTGAATGTGCTTGATGCAAATCTACCTGTGAAGTGTACAACTAGGGCACAAGTGCTGCCACTGATGGGGTGTCTGTCTGGCCCAATTTTTGTAAAAAAAAGGGAGACTCCGCTTGGAGTAACCCTTGCTTGCTGTGTTTTTTAAAAGGAGCCAAGATGAACAAGTCATGGTTCAGCAAAGACTTATCTAACTACCCCGCTGTCATCCTGGGGATGGTTAAGTATGGCGTATTTTTGAATGTGCTTGATGCAAATCTACCTGTGAAGTGTACAACTGGGGCACAAGTGCTGCCACTGAAGGGGTGGGTGTGTGTGTGTGTGGCCCAATTTTTGGAAAAAAGGGAGACTCCGTTTGGAGTAACCCTTGCTTACATTGTTTTTAAAAATGATCCAAGATGCACAGCGCTGGGATCAGGAAAGACTTTGCTACCTACCCCGGGGTCATCCTGGGGACGGTTAAGTATGGCGTATTTTTGAATGTGCTTGATGCAAATCTAGCTGTGAAGTGTACAACTGGGGCACAAGTGCTGCCACTGAAGGGGTTAGTGTGTGTGGGGCCCAATTTTTGGAAAAAAGGTTGACTCCGCTTGGAGTCACCTTGCGGTGTTTTACATGATTTTAGAAGTGCGTGCCATGCCTATATCTGTGTCTCCTCCTCTTTTTCCTTGTCCAGCTCTTTTGTTTTCGCATGAGTATATGTCCTTGTCACTTTCCCATGTGTTTGTGTTGTGTTGTGAGTTGTTTGTCACCTTTTGGCCACCTTTGAGGGTGTTTTCTAGGTGTTTTTATGTGTTTATGATTGCCTGCCATTGTTTCCTATGCGGTTCGAGTGCGGTTCGTCGAACGTTCGCCGAACTGAACTCGAACGAGACCTCTCTTCGACGAACCGAACTCGAGCTGAACCGCGGCTGGTTCGCTCATCTCTATTAACAACATGGAGTTCTGAATGTTTTATGTATGTGTTTGTAATTTGCTGTGATAGTATCATGACATGAAATTATTTTTTTTGTTTTTAACATTACAAAATTACTAATGTTAAGCGTCTATACAAAGAATGCAATATTATATATACATGAAAAAAAGAAACTGAATATTTTGGTTGAAATCATAGTTTTTTATTAATAATATGCCTATTATTCAAAAAAGTAATGATGTTAATTATTTATTTAGAAATAAAAACGGTTTATTGCTAGTCTTAAAGAATCTTTAACCAAATAATAATATTGTTTCTTTCTAATAAAATTGTTCATATACTTTACATAAATTATTAAACTTGCAAACATTTTTGCATTGATTACTATGTAGAAAAATTAGAGAACTTAAATAAGTATGTTGGTCTCATGTTGGACATTTAAATAGACATAATCATTTTAAACTTTGGTTGTAGAATATAAGAATTCATCTAACAATCACATTTTTTTATTAGAAATGTGTTCCCAAAAAATTAAACATATACATGTCACTCAACATATATGTCAACCGGCACAAAAGATAATCACACATGCTTTTTTTTTTTGGTCAAGACTCTGACTTTCAAACATTTTGTAAAACACAATGTTTTGGGTTTTTTTGCATTTTTCTTTTTTTTGGATAAATTTAAAAAAAAAAAAAAATTGTTTCTCATACCAGATCTTCTAGGGAAGTAACCTGAGTGTTGCTGAGTATGTTGTTTTGGGTCGCCTCAGAAATAGTATTTTCAGGAATGGAAGCAGTTGTTTGCTGCACAACATTCCTATTACTAACTACAGTAGTGTGTGGAACAGTCTGTTGCATGCTTGTTTGGACCAACACATTGCCTGTTGTTGAGTACACCTGTGGTTCTACATGGGTAAGTGGGTATTGTGTGTATGTTGTTGACCTTGAGGATAGTTGACTGATGTTTGTAAGTGTGGTGTGGGAAACACAGTTGAGATTGGATAATGAGGCATCATGAATGATTGTGGGTATGTTGAACCAGGAAACAAGTTAGGTAAAGCACCAATATTTGTGGGTTGTGTAAAGTAACTAGTACTTGGAGTTGGTTGTAAATTCATATAGTTTATGGGTTGCTGTGAAGTTGAACTTTGTACAGTGCTTAAGGCGCCAGTATTGGTTGAAACATACCCTTGTCTAATTGGTGTTGGGAATACCGTACTTGAAGCAATAGAAGGTGGAGCAGATTGTTGTAATACTGGATTAGTGACAAATACTGTTGGCATTGTTGTTTGTGTAGAATTGTTATTTTGATTGTCTGTTGTGTTTGTGACTGTATGTTGTTGCATAATGGTACGCCAATTTTCTATGGCTTCATAAACTCTCACCAGTTCCTGTTCTGCCTGAGTAGCTGAAAGGAGTGTCAGCCTAGCAGCACGTACACGTTCCTGCCTATCTGATGCAATTTTGGTTAAGCTAGTAGATAAAGACCGACAAAAACGCTCAGCATCTGTTTCTGGAATTAAAGTGTTCATTATGTGAATTATGCGGGTGTCAATAATTTCCGGTAAGGATCTAATTTCCTCAGGTCTGCGGATTCTTCTTGCACGGAGAGGTTGTGGTGCAAAACGTGGAAGTACGTTTGTTTGTGTTGATTGGGTTGCTGGTGTGGTGGTTTGTTGTGTTGATGACCCTTGGGTGTTGTTTTGGGCACTCTCTGTTCCACCCTCATTTAACTCAGTTGCTGCCGCTTCATCATGTTGAATCTCTTGATTTTCACTGTCTTCTCTGCCAGGTTCTTGTTCTGATGCAGAGGTGGCTGTAGCACAAGGACCTGCTGTTGGTTGTTCATCAGAATCGTCTAGATTATCCTCTGTTCTATATTTTTGTTAAAATTAGATAGAATATTATAATAATTAAAATCATATTTTAAAAATTAAATTCTTCAAAAAATGAAAATAAAATTTTGGAAAAAAAAAACAAAAAAAGTAAAAAAAAAATAAAAAAAAATTAAAAAAAACTTACTGTGTTACTTCTAAGATGGGTGCTAGGAAGCTTATTTGTTCATAGTAAACATATCTGCGTTTGCGGCCCAGGCTGGATGAGGATGGTATAGGGTTGTACTCCCTTTCGGTACTGATCACGTGCCGAACGCCAACGCCTTTTTACCAAGTCAACTGTTGATTAAAAATAATTATGTAATTTACAACTTTTAGCATAATTTTGCACACATTAATGATAATAATGTTTTGAAAATAAAAAAAAACAATTATAAAAAAAAAAATGTGTACTAATACATTATAGGAAAATACATTATTAAATATATTATTAACTAAAAAGCATTTACAACCATTCACACATACAAAAAGACTATTTCTCTACAATGATATTGCAAGTAATTGTGATATATATTTTAAAAAGGTTCAGTTTATAAAAAAAAAATTACTTTTGCAAAAATATTTAAAAATATTATTTTACAATAAATAACATAAATTTTAAATGTTAAAAAAAAAAATCTACTTCATGCAGAATTTAACAAACATGCTTGTAAATTTGGTTAAAAAATTGATACTAATAAAACATGGAATTTTAATTCACATGACAGTTTTATCGGTTAATTCATTCACTGCATGAAAAATTCTAAATAATATTACAAATAAAATTAACCTTTTAATTTGTGTAACTTTGCAAATTTATGCAAAAGTAAAAATAATTGATCAGTTTAAAACTAAATAGATTATTAAATATAAAAAATTTTCACAAAGTTATTTTTCAAAAATATTTAGACTAAAATAACATAACATTCACACTTTGAAAAATAATAAAATATATAAAAATGACAAAAAAAATAACAAATTACAACACTTACCATATTTTGCACGCTTTGAAGGTGAACATCTATCCCATGCATTATTGGGGTACACTTCCTCAGCAACTTGAAGCCAATGGTTGTCAACTGTCAGTCTGTCATGGTAACCATCAACACGTGTATCCCATAATGGTGGGTGAGTCTCAACAGCTGCTATCAGTTTCTCCGTGTCCACCCGTGGAGCCATTATTATATTTGCAAGCAGAAATTGTGGGCAAAACCATTCTTTAAGTACACAGAACAACAACTGCTTGCTTGCTCACTCCTTCTGCAAATGCAAAGTAAGTTTTGAGCAAAAAAAATATGTTAGCTACGCCACCTGCAAGTATTTAAAATTGTAACAACCTTGATTTTTCAAACACGGACCGCACGGATAGCATACGAAGGCCATCCGTATGACGTACGTGCAAACACGGACCCATAGGATTTAATGGATCCGTGAGGACGTTATGCCGGAGCAAAACGGACATGTCAGCGCTTTTTCGGCACGGTCATACGTAGGCACGGAACGGACACACGCTCAGTGCCAAAACACTGACGTGAGGCTATTAACATTAAAAGGACTGTGTCAACATAAGCACGTGTCTCCGGTACGTGGAAAAAATGACAAACACGTACCGGAGGCACGCATGTGTGTTGCAGGCCTAAAAGATACTAAAGCTCATCACACCGGCCAGTTTCTCCAGGCCTTAGTGGAAAAAGTTCTGCAAGACTATGAACTCAAAAAAGAACAGGTTCTTGCTATTGTAATGGACAATGCTTCAAACTTGATAAGTAAAATTAAGCTGATGAATGAGAGTAATGAACAACAGCTAGAAGAAAATTTAGGATTTAGTATGTTTGAGATGGAAACACAGTGCTGTTCATGTAACTGAGGAACAAACAGATATTACAGCAGAAGAACAGCAAAATTATACTTTAGGATTAGATGATCTTGCTGAAGCTGCTTCAAAACACTTTTTTATTCATCACATGCGCTGTGTTGTGCACACGCTGCAGCTGGCAATAAGAGAGTTTGCAAGAGGGACCCTGGTTTCACATATCCATCTTTTCGCCAGTTTGGCAGATGTGGCGCACTCCAGTACAGTGTATACAGTACAGTGGCAGCGCGACAAACGCCGGTCACATGCTGTCATGTGACCGGAGCATGTGACCCGGAAGTTGCGGCACTGCCACTGTACTGTATGGAACTGTACTGGGGTGCACCGCATCCACCAAACAGGCGAAAAGCCGGATGTGTGAAACTGGGCGGACATGCTGGAAATATAATTGGAAAAGTGAGGAAGTTGGTTATTGCCGCCAGAACCCCTAAAATAGATTCCATCTTGAAGAAATGTGCTGGGAAAGGGGCAATTGTTGATCAAGCCACTCAGTGAGGCTTCACTTATTTAATGACTGAGCGATTGCTTGAACTAAAATTGTTTCTTATAGATATAGTGAACCCTCAAGTAACATTAAATGAAGGTCAATGGACACAGGTGGCTGAATTGAAGAAATTGCTTAATCACCCATTTACCGTGACTAAAAAATTACAAGCTGAGGATTTAACTCCTGGCATTTTCATAAGGGAGTGGAAGAACTTGCTATTTTGTCTGTCCCAAAGAAGAGGTTTAATTGCAGATGGCATATCTGCTTCAATGAAACGGAGAGAGACACAGCTATTGGAAAATAAAATTCTTCTGGCAGCTGTTTATGTGCACCCAAGTCATCGTATACTGCTTGATGATTAACAGCTTACTAAAGGAAAAGAAGCTTTGAGTGAGGCAGCAGTTAGGATGAGTGGCTACAGGACTGCCAGACTCAAGAGGACTTGGCGCCTGACAGTGCTACTGCTGCCATATCTTCATCCTCATCAGATGAGGCGTTTAACTTTGACAAGTATTTGGATGACATGGAGCAGGCAAAGCGTTGCCGCAAGGAAAAAGATTTCACTCTCTCTCCTATAGCAAGCAGATTGACCAGATTTCAGTAAAATTTTTCACTTGCTCTCAAAGAAATAGAAAAATTCAAGTGTTCATCAAAACTGTGCATGAGGCAATTCCTTTGTACCCTGAAATTGTTAGAGATGTTGCCCATGTGGTTACGGCTTTGCCTCCAACCCAAGTTACTGTAGAGAGATTGTTCTCTAGCATTAAAAATATTAGGTCAGATTTGAGGTCATCTATGAAGGAGGATCTGATGGAGGAAATTCTATTTCTTAGAACAAATTCATAGACTGCACAAATGTTATTTAGTATGTTTTTCCTGAAAACTGTTTTTTTTTCACTTACATAGTGTATTACATAGTGTTATACAGTATATATATATACATTGTATTTATTTATTATATATATACATTATATTTAGTATAATGCTTATGTTCAAGTGAAAAATTTATTGTAGTACAATGTGAACATCAGACATTTAATCATTCTTATGATACAATAATCAAGATATTTAGATAGAACATAAAGTATATTTATTGGAATACAACTTTAGAACACAAAAAACTAATACATTGTAAATATTTAATACAATATGTAGTATATATATATATATATATATATATATATACATACATACACACAAGATATATATGTAATCTACTGTATATTACATAGTGTATTACATACAGTTAGGTCCAGAAATATTTGGACAGTGACACAAGTTTTGTTATTTTAGCTGTTTACAAAAACATGTTCAGAAATACAATTATATATATAATATGGGCTGAAAGTGCACACTCCCAGCTGCAATATGAGAGTTTTCACATCCAAATCGGAGAAAGGGTTTAGGAATCATAGCTCTGTAATGCATAGCCTCCTCTTTTTCAAGGGACCAAAAGTAATTGGACAAGGGACTCTAAGGGCTGCAATTAACTCTGAAGGCGTCTCCCTCGTTAACCTGTAATCAATGAAGTAGTTAAAAGGTTTGGGGTTGATTACAGGTGTGTGATTTTGCATTTGGAAGCTGTTGCTGTGACCAGACAACATGCGGTCTAAGGAACTCTCAATTGAGGTGAAGCAGAACATCCTGAGGCTGAAAAAAATGAAAAAATCCATCAGAGAGATAGCAGACATGCTTGGAGTAGCAAAATCAACAGTCGGGTACATTCTGAGAAAAAAGGAATTGACTGGTGAGCTTGGGAACTCAAAAAGGCCTGGGCGTCCACGGATGACAACAGTGGTGGATGATCGCCGCATACTTTCTTTGGTGAAGAAGATCCCATTCACAACATCAATTGAAGTCCAGAACACTCTCAGTGAAGTAGGTGTATCTGTCTCTAAGTCAACAGTAAAGAGAAGACTCCATGAAAGTAAATACAAAGGGTTCACATCTAGATGGAAACCATTCATCAATTCCAAAAATAGACAGGCCAGAGTTAAATTTGCTGAAAAACACCTCATGAAGCCAGCTCAGTTCTGGAAAAGTATTCTATGGACAGATGAGACCAAGATCAACCTGTACCAGAATGATGGGAAGAAAAAACTTTGGAGAAGAAAGGGAACGGCACATGATCCAAGGCACACCACATCCTCTGTAAAACATGGTGGAGGCAACGTGATGGCATGGGCATGCATGGCTTTCAATGGCACTGGGTCACTTGTGTTTATTGATGACATAACAGCAGACAAGAGTAGCCGGATGAATTCTGAAGTATACCGGGATATACTTTCAGCCCAGATTCAGCCAAATGCCGCAAAGTTGATCGGACGGCGCTTCATAGTACAGATGAACAATGACCCCAAGCATACAGCCAAAGCTACCCAGGAGTTCATGAGTGCAAAAAAGTGAAACATTCTGCAATGGCCAAGTCAATCACCAGATCTTAACCCAATTGAGCATGCATTTCACTTGCTCAAATCCAGACTTAAGACGGAAAGACCCACAAACAAGCAAGACCTGAAGGCTGCGGCTGTAAAGGCCTGGCAAAGCATTAAGAAGGAGGAAACCCAGCGTTTGGTGATGTCCATGGGTTCCAGACTTAAGGCAGTGATTGCCTCCAAAGGATTCGCAACAAAATATTGAAAATAAAAAATTTTTTTTTGGGTTTGGTTTATTTGTCCAATTACTTTTGACCTCCTAAAATGTGGACTGTTTGTAAAGAAATGTGTACAATTCCTACAATTTCTATCAGATATTTTTGTTCAAACCTTCAAATTAAACGTTACAATCTGCACTTGAATTCTGTTGTAGAGGTTTCATTTCAAATCCAATGTGGTGGCATGCAGAGCCCAACTCGCGAAAATTGTGTCACTGTCCAAATATTTCTGGACCTAACTGTATTTACAATTTATTACAGTTTTTTGTGTTCTAAAGTTGTATTCCAATAAATATATTTTATGTTCTAGCCAAATATCTTGATTATTGTATCATAACAATTATTAAATGTCTGATGTTCACATACACATGTTCATGTACTACAATAAATTTTTCACTTAACTATAAGCAATATACTCGTATGTAGGAGTCAGAGTCGTGGAGTCAGAGTCGGTGCAAGGGAAATTGAGGAGTCGGAGTCGGAGTTGAAAGTTCGGCTTACTGACTCCACAGCCCTGGGAAAAAACAGCCTGAATCATGATCTCCAGGTTTTCAGCTACCCACGGTAGCTTGAACCCCGGAGATTTTCCAACGCTGGGGGGGGCGCTATTCACTTATTTCTGCCTGCCGTTTATCTCCGTAAGGCTATTGTAATGGGGTTAATTATTTATTTATTTAATTTACTGCACGATATAGACCCGCACACCGGCGGCTGTGATTGGTTGTAGTGAGACAGCTGTCACTCAGCGTGGGGTCGTTTCTGATTGTAACCAATCATGGACGCCGGTGGGCAGGGAAAGCAGGGAATACGAGATTGAATAATGAGCGGCAGCCATTTTCAAAAGAGGAAAAGCCGCCGGAGCTTTGTGACAGCCATGCAGCTGATCGGTGAGTAGGAAAGAGAGAGGGATTCTGCTGGGGATGCAGGACGCATGCAAATACGCAACGTGTGCACATAGCCTTACTGTGAAAAACCACACTTTTAGTGATCGAACCGTTATCGAACGTTAACTCGAACTGTTGAACGTGAAGCAAATCGTTCAAGTTCGTCGAACGACTCGAACATCGCCCAAAACAACTCGAATTTGAAATTGGCGAACGGTTCGATTCATTTCATCTCTAGTCCTCAGCCACTACTCTGACTGAAGCCAGCAGCAATCACGGGTCTACAATTGGCATGGACGGCAAGGGTTGCCTAGCTTGGGCCTTTTTTGAGATCACAAAAGATGACCCAACTTACGTTATCTGCGAACTTTGTAAAGAACAACTCAGTAGAGGCAAAAATTCCAATAATTTGACTATTACATGCATGAACCGGCACATGCATTACTCTGGGAATCTTACTGCTCTGAAACATGACCTCAGCAGCCACTGGCCACTCAATCAATCATGTCAAGTGCTTGTTCCTCCTCTGCCACCGTGGCAAGTATTCTCACACAGGTTTCCAGCTGTGGAACCCCTTGTCAGGGTGAGTGAGAGCCCCTCAGCTGTTACGGAAGTGGACATGCCTGCTGTTTTTGACCAATCTTGGGCACCGAGCACACCACATCTTTCTTAATCCACCATAACAACTCTGCTTGCAACTTCATCGCAATTCACCAGTTTAATGGGTACACCCTACTCCACCCTCTCTCAACACAGCAGCCAGACTTTGGTCCTGCAGTTGTGGTCACATAAAAGATTATTTCTTCCTACACATGCCAAAGCTAAGAGCTTGAACTTCAACATATCCAATCTAGTGGCTGTGGAAATTATGCCTTTCCACCTGGTGGATAATGATAGCTTCTAAAAGGTGTTGGCTGTCGCACTCCCCAAGTACAAGTTGCCCAGTCGCCATTACTTTGCTAATAAAGCTGTACCTACGCTATACCATGTCACAGACAACACCACACATTCCTTAAAAAACTCTGTGTTTGACAGGGTAAATTTGCCCACTGACACATGGACAAGCAAGCATGGCCAGGGGCTTTACATTTTGATGATTGGGCACTGGATGACTGGTGGCTGCAGTGGCAGGTCAAATAGGGCTGCTCCACAGTTCTTTAAATACCCAATGCTTGCAGAACAAACCTCTGGATCTACCACTTCCTCCACTTCTTTAGTCTCTTTGACCTGCTCTAGGGCCTTCACCTGTGCCCTCAACCTCTCCCTTAATGTGACACTCATTCCAAAAGTGCAAAGATAATATCCCACCTCTGTACTGCGTAGCCAGGGCTCACCACAATCAGGCAGTGCTTCCATTAAACTGATTGGAGAACAAAGTCACACGGCTGAAAAGTTGTGGATAGCTATCCAGTCTGAGTTTCAGCAATGCCTGTCTCTACTGAACCTGTAGCCAGGGAAAGCCGTGTGCAATAACGGTACAAACCTGGTGGCAGCCACACGTTGGGGCAATCTCACGCATGTGGCTTGCATGGCTCATGTCCTCACCAAGGTTGTACATCAATTTCTAGGCCACTACCTCAGCCTGAATACTCTGCTATTGAAGGCACAGTCTCTGTGTGTTCACTTCTGCCATTCACAACCTGCGACTCATCGACATACATCGCTACAGAGGTCTTTCAGCCTATCGGTTAACCAGTTGATATGCAATGTGCAGCAGCAATAACTCCTGGTGCAGACTGTTATGTAGCATTGCCTGGTTTGCGGGAAATCATGCTTGCGGAGTGGGCACATATGAAGGACCTCTGCACCCTTCTACACAGTTTCAAAACGACTAATAAGATGTTTAGCACTGATAACACCATCATCAGCATAACTGTTCCGGTCATCTACATGTAGGAGCAGACTTTGAATAGCCTGTGGGAGAAAGTGGTGGTCCCAGAGGAAGAGGAGGAAGCAAAGGAGGAAAAGTAAGGGATACAAATATCTCTAATATATGGACTGTCTTCGCACAAGCATGTGGCATGGGAAAGTGGAGTACAGGGATCGAGGAGGGCTCATGGTACCGGACAAACTGTAGTTGAAGGCGCAGGAGCCAAGGAACAAATGGAGAAGGATGAGGATGAAGAGGTAATGAGTGTGCAACAGTCAGAAGATGAAGAAGATATCAATCCCCTCTGTTGTCTGTGGTTGGTGGGGGGGATGGAGAAAGCAAGCTTGAGTGTTACCCCACCACCAACATTGTTCCTCATGGAAGCGTCCAAAACATTAGCACCTTTTTGCTACACTATCTGCAACATGATGCCTGTATAGTTATAACTAGAAAAAATGCTAACTACTGGGTTGCCACTCTGTTAGATCCACGGTACAAGAGTCAATTTTGCCAAAGACACATGCATGCTGGATTATTATTATTATTATTATTTATTTATAGAGCACCATTAATTCCATGGTGCTGTACATAAGGGGGTTACATACAAAATACGTATACAAGTTACAGTAGACAGACTAGTACAGAGGGAAGAGGGCCCTACCCTTGCGGGCTTACATTCTATAGGATTATGGGGAGGAGACAATAGGTGGGGTGTAGGTCAGGCGGCAGCTCCGCACGGTGGTCGGGCGGCAGCTCCGCACGGTGGTCGGGCGGCAGCTCCGCACGGTGGTCGGGCGGCAGCTCCGCACGGTGGTCGGGCGGCAGCTCCGCACGGTGGTCAGGCGGCAGCTCCGCACGGTGGTCGGGCGGCAGCTCCGCACGGTGGTCGGGCGGCAGCTCCGCACGGTGGTCGGGCGGCAGCGAGTTCATTGTAGATTGTAGGCATTTCTGAACAGATGAGTTTTCAGGTTCCTTTTGAAGTTTGCAAGGGTAGGGGATAGTCTGATGTGTTGAGGCAGCGAGTTCCAGAAGACTGGGGATGCTCGGGAGAAGTCTTGGAGTCGGGTGTGTGAGGAGCGAATGAGAGAGGAGGAGAGGAGGAGATCTTGGGAGGACCGGAGGTGACGTGTTGGAGTGTAGTAGGGGATTAGTTCGGAGATGTACGGAGGGGAAAGATTATGCACAGCTTTGTAGGTCAGTGTTAGAAGTTTGAATTGGATACGGTGGAAGATTGGAAGCCAGTGGAGGGACATGCAGAGAGGAGAAGCGGGGTGGTATTGAGGAGAGAGGTGGATAAGTCGGGCAGCAGAGTTAAGGATGGACTGGAGAGGGGCAAGCGTGTTGGCAGGGAGGCCACAGAGGAGGATGTTACAGTAGTCGAGGCGGGAGATTATGAGGGCATGCACTAGCATTTTAGTAGATTGCAGATTGAGGAAAGGGCGGATTCTGGAAATATTTTTGAGTTGAAGACGGCAGGAGGTGGTGAGGGATTGGATGTGTGGTATGAAGGATAAGGCAGAGTCAAAGGTCACTCCGAGGCAGCGAACTTTGGGTACTGGCGAGAGCGTGGTGTTATTTATTGTAATAGATAGATCAGGTGGAGAGTGTAGGTGAGACGGAGGAAAGATGATTAGTTCAGTTTTGGCCACATTGAGCTTTAGGAAGCGAGAGGAGAAGAAGGAGGATATAGCAGATAGACATTTCGGGATTTTGGACAGCAGAGATGTGGCATCTGGGCCAGAGAGGTAGATCTGGGTGTCGTCGGCATATAGGTGGTACTGAAAGCCATGGGACTTTATGAGTTGTCCCAGGCCAAATGTGTAGATAGAGAAAAGTAGGGGTCCTAGGACAGAGCCTTGAGGGACGCCAACAGAGAGATGGTGGGATGAAGAGGTTGTGTGGGAGTGGGAGACACTAAAAGTGCGATTTGAGAGGTATGAAGAGATCCAAGAGAGGGCAAGATCTCTGACACCAAGGGAAGAGAGGGTCTGTAATAGGAGGGAGTGGTCAACGGTATCGAAGGCTGAGGACAGGTCTAGGAGTAGGAGTATAGAGAAGTGCTTGTTCGCTTTGGCAGTAAGCAAGTCATTTGTGATTTTAGTCAGGGCAGTTTCGGTGGAGTGATGTGGACGGAAGCCGGACTGTAGGTTGTCAAAGAGAGAGTTAGAGGAGAGGTGGGAGGAAAGTTCAGCGTGGACGTGCTGTTCCAGGAGTTTTGAGGCAAGTGGGAGTAGTGATATGGGGCGGTAGCTGGTAGTAGAGGTTGGGTCGAGGGAAGGTTTCTTTAGGATAGGTGTGACTGTTGCATGTTTAAAGGCAGAGGGGAAGGTTCCGGTCGTTAAAGATAGGTTGAAGAGATGGGTTAAGGCTGGAATAAGGATGGTGGTGAGGTTGGGAAGGAGGTGGGATGGCATGGGGTCAAGTGCGCAGGTGGTGAGGTGCGCTTTTGAGAGCAGACGTGCAAGCTCTCCTTCGGTGATGGTGGGGAGGAAGATTATGGGGGAGGGGCAGTGGTCAGCTACATGAAGGGGTTGTGGTGGCTGAGCAGAGAAGACTTGCCTTATTAGGTCGATTTTTTCTTGGAAGTAGGTGGCAAAGTCTTCTGCAGAAATGAGGGAGGTTGGAGGGGGCAGTGGTGGGCGAAGGAGGGAGTTGAAAGTGTTGAATAACTGTTTGGGGTTGTGTGTTAGAGAGGATATGAGGTTTCTGAAGTAATCGTGTTTAGCGGAGGTGAGGACTGAACGAAATGTGTGAATTGCATTTTTGAATGTGGTGAAGTCTTCCTGGGAGTGCGTTTTCTTCCACCGCCGCTCTGCAGCCCTAGACCTTTGCCTAAGTTTTTTAGTGAGGCTGTTGTGCCAGGGCTGTCTATTGATTCGTCTCACTCTGCCATGCACAAGGGGAGCGACTGAATCAATAGCTGATGTGAGGGTGGTGTTGTAGAAAGTGGTGGCGCTGTCTGTGTCGTGGAGGGACGATATGGAGGACAGTGGGAGGATAGAGTCGGCGAGGGTGTGCATGTTGAGGTGTGCAAGGTTTCTGCGGGGATGTGCTAGGTGCTGGACAGGGGGGGTAGGTGAGGAGGACAGGGCTGAAAAGGTCAGAAGATGGTGGTCAGATAGGGGGAGGGGGGAAGTTGTGAAGTCAGAAAGGGGACAGAGGCGGGTGAAGATGAGGTCTAGTGTGTGTCCATCTTTGTGGGTGGCAGAGGTGGACCACTGAGTTAAGCCAAAAGACGAAGCAAGGGAGAGGAGTTTGGAAGCAGCTTGTTGGCGAGTGTCAGTGGGGATGTTGAAGTCACCCATGATGATGGTGGGAATGTCAGCAGAGAGAAAGTGTAGAAGCCAGGCAGAGAAGTGGTCGAGGAAGGCAGTGGTGGCGCCCGGCGGTCTGTATATGACAGCCACTTGGAGGTTGGAGGGAGAATAGATTCGGACAGAGTGCACTTCAAAGGAAGGCAGGTCGAGGGAGGGTAGAGGTGGGATTGTGGTGAAGTTGTAGTTGTTAGAAAGAAGGAGGCCCACTCCTCCACCTTGTCTATTGCCAGGGCGAGGAGTGTGGGAGAAGTGCAGGCCACCGTAGCATAGTGCAGCTGGGGAGGCAGAGTTGGATGGTGTCAGCCATGTTTCGGTGATGCCCAGAAAGGATAGATTGCTGGAGGTAAAGAGATCATGAATGATGTGCAGTTTATTACACACTGAACGGGCATTCCAGAGCGCTCCTGAGAGAGGGGGCGGCGGAGTCGGTGAGAGGGGAATAGTTTTTATGTTGGATAGATTGCGGTAGTTACTATTATGTGGAGAGTGGTGGGTGGGTGATAAAGAGGGGTGTACCATCCATGGGGGGCCAGGATTGGGGGCTATGTCACCAGCAGTGAGAAGGAGTAGAGAAAGGGAGAGCAGGTGGGAGAAGGAGAGTGGACGGCATGGTCTGCGCGATATTAGGAGCGATCTGAGGTTCAGGAATAGGTCAGCAGATGAGGACAGATGAGAAGGCAGGAGGGACGGGGAGATGAATATTTGCTTAGAGGGTGCTGGGGTGTGGGGATAGCGAAGGAGAGTGAGGAGGAGAGGGGCAAAGACTGTGAGGGCATAGGTGAACATGGTGGGAGTAGTGTGGTAAGTATATGATTTAACAAGTAAGTTGTGTCAGTGGGAAACTTGGTTAGAAAGAGCTGAAGTTTACCTTCTGGTCATGTCTGGTTCATTTCTGGTATATTTCTGACACTTATGAGGCACTTATCCAGAGGCACGCACACAGACCACGGTCATAGACCTAGTGCAGTACTTATATACATGTCTCATTGACCCAGATGAACATCAGCTGACCAGCAGGGGTGAGGCACATGAAAGAATTACAAACAGGTAGAAACCACTCAAAGAAGAGAAAAAAAAATAAAAAAAAATACAGACAGGATTTAACTAATTATACAACATGAAAACAGCAGGTTAGCATACCAAAGGATTATCGAAACAAGCTTGTACACAATCATAAGAGTGGTATTCTCCAAGACAGCAGTGAGGCACACAGTCTGCATTGCAGTTCTTGACTTCCAACCCCGATAACTTCGAGTCGTCATAGTAGGAACATTAGCAGCAGCAGCAGTTTAAGTGGCAGAAGCAATTTCTGTGAGTTGTGGCGCACCTCTTAATTTTAAACTAATTTGAAAGCTGTGAATGCTGGCCCAGAGCCTGTCTCTTGCATGGCCCATGCCTGACTGCTGCAACATGGCACTATTTGTACACAGGGGCAATTGATGCCAATATTGGTACCACCTAATTGTGACTGAGCAGAAAAGCAGTTTGGACTGTTGCATGAGTTATGAGGGCTTCCAGCACAGCAGACCTACACTGGTCACTCACCCACCTCTTAATTTTATTTCAATCTCAAAGTTGTAAATGCTGGTCCAAACCCTGTCTCATTTATGGACCATTACTGACTGCTGTACCACAACACTATTGGTACTCTGGGTCAATTTATGCTAATATTGGTGCCACCTGAGTGTGACTGGCCAGAAAAAGCAGATTGAGCTATTGCATGATGTATGAGGGCTCCCTACACAGTAGGCCTGCATTGGTCACCAACCCACCTCTTAATTTTAACTTAATTTGAAAGCTGTACATGCTTTCCCAGATCCTTGTCTCATGCATTGCCCATGCCTGACTGCTGTGCCACAACACTATTGCTACTCTGGGGCACTGTATGCAAATATTGGTACCATCTCACTGTGGCTGAGCATAGAAGCAGTTTGAGCTGCTGCATGAGGTATGAGGGCTCCGAGCATAGCAGATCTATACCGATCACCCAGCCACCTCTTAATTTTAACTTAATTTGAAAGCTATAAATGCTTGCTCAGACCCTGTCTCAAGCATAACCCATGTCTAAATGTTGTGTTACAAGATTATTGGTACTCTGGAGGAATTGATGCCAACATTGGTGCCACCTGAGGTGAAAAGCAGTTTGAGCTGTTTCATGAGGTATGAGTCTAGGGAGCTAATGGCTGTGCTTGGAACTGTTTTGGAAGCTTTTGGGCCCCCCATGAATGTGTTGTCTATGTCTGTGGTTTTGCCTACATTGAATTCAATAGAGTTCAGATATGTTCGTCAAACTATTTATCTAACTGTTCGGCGAACACTGGGAAAGTTGAAGAACCGAACCTTGAAAGGTTCTCTTATCTCTAGTTACAATGCACAGATGGGATCTCATTGGATGGCAATTGGAAAGGGTGATACAAGCAATGGAGTTTGATGATTTGGATACCCAATTTCATTCTATGGGGCACAATTTTCTACAGATAATTAATAATCTCATTAATAGGATGTTAAAGCAATTGAAGTGCATGTATTTATATGCATGGTACTCATACTCAATACTGAATAAATTGATTTTTTTTATTTTTATTTTTAATTCTGTCTTTTTCATATCATTAAAAATGTATACTGTGATTTCCATAATTCAATGACTTTTCCTTATTGGTGTTGCAATTTCAACATTGAAGGTATTTCAGTGACTGGATAAAAGTCTGCTTAGTTATTATTATGGCTGTGCTGGACAGTGGCAAATTGCCTAAGTAGTGGAAAAAAATCAATAGAGTTGTGAAAATTATGGCACTATAAAACATGCTGTGATAATCAATGAAAAGTTTGACTAGAATGTGCTCACATTGATGAAACACTCAAATCTCCATTGTATTTAGTCATCTTTCTCTATTCCCATTGCTCTAGTGTCATCGGTCATGAAGTGACATTTCATCCCAATGTAATAGACAAGGTCTATTCATCCGTCTAACCCTTTCACTTTCTTGGAATATAACAGATGTGTATAACTGAAAGGAAAGATTTATTAGCTGAAAACCAGTTACAATTATAATCATGATATAGTTGTAGTCTCCTGCTGCAATAATGTGTCCCTTTTGACCAAATATCTATGCCAAATAATTAATGAAGTTTCAAAACAATGTTTCAAAATGCCAGAAAATTAATTTTGCCCTTGACACAAAAAAAGCAGAGTAGAAGAAGGCTAATAATGTCAAATCGAAATTATAGCAAGTAAATAGCAAATTTAAATGCATTGCAACTGGTTAGCACACATTTTTATTTTCACATTTAAATCTTGACAAAAAACATGGTTTCATAGTTTTTAAGGTTGAAGGTAGACTTCAGTCTATAAAGTTCAACCCATTGCCTAACATGTTGATCCAGAGGAAGGCAAATACCCCATGGGGCAGAAAGTAAGCTCCATATTAGGGCAAAAAATGCATTCCCTACTCCACTTACGGGAATCAGACTAGTTCCCTGGATCAATCCCCCATTACAGAATCTACTGCACATAACCAGTGATATTATATTTTTCAAGAAGAGCTTCCAGGCCCCCTTGTTTATTCCCATAGGGTATATATTGTGTTTGCGTAGGTTTCCTCCGGGTACTCCGGTTTCCTTCCACACTCCAAAGACATACAGATAGATTTAGATTGTAAGCCCCTATGGAGACAGTGTTCCTGATGTATGTAAAGCGCTGTGGAATTAATGGCGCTATATAAGTGAATAAATATCATTATTATTATTATTATTATTATTTTGCGCAAAGGTCCTATTCAGGATGCTTATAAAAGTATCCTATTTGCTTTGTGAACTTTTATTTCTCCAGACATTGTCCCAGTTTATGGCACTAAGTTAATCTCTTAGCTATTAGAAATTTGCCTTACTGAAATTTAGTGTCTTTGTAGTCCCTCTACCACACATCTATTTAACGGATACATAAAAACGTATTATTTTGTGATCACTATTTCCCAAGTGTCCTCAAAAGTGTATATTTGATATGTGGTCTGGCCTATTGGTTAATATTAGGTCTGGCAATGCCCCCCTTCTTGTTGGGTCCTGAACCAGTTGTGAAGAGTAAATCTTTCCTTTTTGTCAAAAATCTGTTTACTGTGCTGTATCTGCAGGTTTCGGCTCCTCAAGTATATCAGGATCATTGAAGTTCTGCATAAAAATGACTTCTTTCTGATTTTCTGCTCATCTATTTGTTTTATGAGGATATTTTCTGCTGCTTCCATTATACACTCCCTGACAGACGTTCTGTCGCTTATACATGTTATGTAAATAAAAGCTTATAACCTGACTTTAAATTCATCTATTGGTTTTATAAATTACTCTTTTGAAAGCTGAAACCCTCCCAAATTGGGTTTAGGTTATGAAAAAAAGTTGTTGCAAAGCTGAAATATTGATTATTTAATGAACATAGAAAGGTCAGATTTTGGCAAGACAAAAGTTTTGTCGTCTTGTCATTTAATGCACCCAATCCTAGTTTACATCCTCACCTGTGCTAACTAAGTTATCTGTTAATTAGTGGGTGTCTATAAAAAGAAACCCAGCACCCCAGACCTTCACTTGAACTGCAACTTGACCTCTGACAACATTCAAAAATCCACCCTGCAACAAAAGCCTTTATTATCAAGAGGCTGAAGACCAGATCCACTGCAGAGCTGGCTGGCACCTTTAATGTGTCTCAGTGTCAAGTACAACGAATTAAAATGAGATTTGAAGAGACTGGAGATGTTTTTGACAAGCCCAGGTCCGGCAGACCCTGCAAGACAACTTCTCTGGAGGAACATTTGTTGGTTAGAAAATCCAAAGCCAGCCCCTATTCCACTGCAGCAGAGCTCCAACAGGCCTGGTCACCTCAAGTCCCTGTGTCAACTAGAACAGTTTGTAGGATTCTGTCTTGAAATGGCATCCATGGTAAAATCAGTGCCCAGAAGCCAGCACTAAACAAAAGGCAATTAAAAAACCGTGTGGTATTTGCCAAGTCCCACAGCCTGCTAAACAGATGGATGCTGGAAAAGTGGCAGAAGGTGGATTTCTCCGATGAATCTTCAGCTGAATTACACCACAGCCGCTCCACAAATACTGCAGGAGATTTACTGGAGCCCGTATGGATGCAAAATACACCCAGAAAACAGTTAAGTTTGGTGGAGGAAAGATCATGATCTGGGGTTGCATTCAGTATGAGGGTGTGCAAAACATTTGCAGGGTGGAAGGAAATATCAATAGCCTACAATATCAAGAAGTATTAGTTACCTATTTCATTCCCAATCATAAAAGGGGTCAAATTCTGCAGCAGGATGGTTCTCCATCTAATACATCTATCTCTACTACAAAGTTCCTCCTGGCAAAGAAGATCAATGTGCTCAAGGACTGCCCAGCCCAGTCCCCAGACATGAACATCATTGAGCATGTTTGGAGTAGGATGAAAGAGAAAGCTTGGAAGACAAAACCAAAGAATCTAGATGAACTCTGGGAGGCATGTAAGACTGCATTCTTTGCTATTCCTGATGACTTCAATAAATTGTGTGAATCATTGTTGAACCGCATGGATGCAGTCCTTCAAGCTCATGGAAGTCACACAAAATATTAAATATGGCTCTAATAGCACCACAACCTCATTCACCAATGTTATGCAACATATCTTTGTATTATTAGTTAATTATTTGTCTGAATTTCACATTACTTTCTGTGGGCAACAAAACTTTTGTCTTGCCAAAATCAGACCTTACTGTGTTCATTAAATGATCAATATTTCAGCTTTGCAGAAACTTTATTTTCATAACCTAAACCAAATTTGGGAGGGTTTCAGCTTTTAAAAGAGTAATTTATAAAACCAATGGATGAATTTAAAGTTAGGTTATAAGCTTTTTTTTACATAATATGGATAAGCGACAGAACTTCTGTCAGGGAGTGTATTTGGAGACTTATAACAAATAAGTATTTTATTATTATTTCTTCCTTCGCTTATCTCCACCCAGAGAGACTCTACATTTTCGTTAGCCTTACATATGTTATTACATAGGAAGGTATTTTAGAAGCGATTTTACATATAAACACACACCTCTCCCTCACTTATTTGTATAGTCATTCTTAAATTAAATAGACTAGCCCTGTAAATTAACAGTCCAATCATCTCTACATTATCAAAAACCATATCATAATCTACTTCCAACAATATTAATATTATTTCCTCCATCTTATTGGTGAAGAGAAAGTGCAAATCTCTGGCCTTTGTGCACATGCACTTTATATAGTTCATTGTACCTCCTTTCCTGCTTAGTGTATTGACCACTGGTGCACAGACAGAAAAGGGCCCCTATGCAAGAACAGTTCATGGGCACTTTTCAGTCCAATAACTCATCAAAACACACAATGCCACCTGCATTGAAGGTAAAAATGGACCCCCTTACCTCTTAAGACTTTGTACTACTACAGAGGTTACACCAATGATATGTTGCCCCTTTTATTGACTGTCCTAATCCTTCCTCCCATTCCACCTCCAATTTCATTACAGGTGCTACAGGCAATATTTCAGAAAATAATACATTGCAGGTCCTTGCTTTGAGCTTCCAGCTTAATTTCCCTGAATTAATATTTAAGGAAATTTTGTTTAAAAGAACAGAACGTCCTCAGTGGTTGATACCTTTTAACCCCTTCAGCCCCCAGCCTGTTTTCACCTTAAAGACCCGGCCATTTTTTGCAATTCTGACCAGTGTCACTTTGACAGGTTATAACTCTGGAACGCTTCAACGGATCCTGGCGATTCTGAGATTGTTTTTTCGTGACATATTGTACTTCATGTCAATGGTAAATTTAGGCCGATATTTTTTGCGTTTATGTGTGAAAAGTTTGGAAATTTGGCGAACATTTTGAAAATTTCGCAATTTTCAAAATTTGAAATTTTATGCCCATAAATCTGTGAGATATGTCACACAAAATAGTTACTATGTAACATTTCCCACTTGTCTACTTTACACCAGCGCAATTTTCGAAACAAAATTTTTTTCCGTTAGGAAGTTAGAAGGGGTCAAAGTTCATCAGCAATTTTTCATTTTTCCAACAAAATTTACAAAAAAAATATTTTAGGTACCACATCACATTTGGAGTGACTTTGAGAGGCCGAGGTGACAGAAAATACCCAAAAGTGACCCCATTCTAAAATCTGCACTCCTCACACTGCTCAAAACCACATCTAAGAAGTTTATTAACCCTTTAGGAGCTTTATAGCAACCAAAGCAATGTGGAAGGAAAAAATGAAAATTTTACTTTTTTACACAAAAATGTTACTTTAGCCATAAATTTAGCATTTTCACAAGGGTATCAGGAAAAATGCACCATAAAATTAATTGTGCAATTTCTCCTGAGTACACCGATATCTCATATGTGGGGGAAATCAATTGTTTTGGCGCACGGCAAGGCTCGGAAGAGAAGGAGCATCATTTGAATTTTTGAAAGCAAAATTGTCTGGAATAATTAGCAGATGTGATGTTGCGTTTGGAGACCCCCTGAGGTTCCTAAACAATGGAGCTCCCCCACAAGTGACCCCATTTTGGAAACTAGACCCCTCATGGAATTTATCTAGATGTTTATTGAGCACTTTGAACCTCTGGGGGCTTCACAAAAGTTAATAACTTTGAGCAATGAAAATAAAAAAAAAAAAAAATTACCACGAAATTGTTACTTCAACCAGGTAGCTTTTTTTTCCACAAGGGTATCAGGAAAAATTGCAACATAAAATGTATTGTGCATTTTCTCCTGAGTACACAGATACCTCATATGTGGTGGAAATCAAATGTTTGGGCGCACAGCAGGGCTCGGAAGGCAAGGTGCGACAATTGACTTTTCAAACGCAAAATTGTCTGGAATCGTTAGTGGATGCCATGTTGTGTTTGGAGACCCCCTGAGGTGCCTAAACAATGGAGCTCCCCCACAAGTGACCCCATTTTGGAAACTAGACCCCTCATTGAATTTATCTAGATGTTTACTGAACACTTTGAACCCCTGGAGGCTTCACAAAAGTTAAGAACGTTCAGCCGTGAAAATATATATATTTTTTTTTTACCATGAAATTGTTATTTCAACCAGGTAGCTTTTTTTTCCACAAGGGTATCAGGAAAAAATGCACCATACAATGTATTGTGCAATTGTACACAGGTACCTCATATGTGGTGGAAAGTAATTGTCTGGGCACACAGCGGGGCTCAGAAGAGAAGGAGCGCCATTTCACAGCAAAATTGGTTGGAATTATTAGCGTACGCCATGTTGCGTTTGGAGACCCCCTGAGGTGCCTAAACAATGGAGCTCCCCCACAAGTGACCTCATTTTGGAAACTAAACCCCCATGGCATAAATCTACATGGGTAATGAGCACTTTGAACCCTCACGTGCTTCATACATTGAGGCATAAAAACAAAAAAGTACTTTTTTTTTTCCACAAAATGTTATTTTAGGCTCCATTTTTTAATTTGTACAGGGGTAACAGGATAAAGTGGACTGCAGAATTTGTTCGGCAATTTGTTCTGAGTACGCTGATACCTCATATGTGGCAGAAAAACACTGTTTGGGCGCACGGCAGAGCTCCAGAGGGAAGGAGCGTCATTTGACTTTTTAAATGGAAAATTAGCTGGAATCTCTAGCCGCACCATGTCGCGTTTGGAGATCCCCCTGATATGCCCAAACAGTGGAGCTCCCCCACATGTGACCCCATGTTGGAAACTAGACCCCCCCCCCCCAATACAAAGAAATATTAGTTTGGCATAATAAAAAATAGAGACGTCAGTAAAAAAAAAAATATATATGCACCTGCAACTGACACTAAGGCAAGTGCCACACGTGAGAGCAATGCACAAATCTCGCATCGCATCACCCGACACAGCCGCACACTCCTGTCTGGAAGAGAGCGACCGTGCCGGATGATGCGGTGTGAGACTCGAGCATCGCTCTCATGTGTGGCACTGGGCTGACCCTTACAATATTCAGTAAAAAATACTGTAGTTGATGATTACTACAGTATAATTTTACTGGCCCTAAACTAAGTTTATTTGTATTTCTTTCTTAGTTTACAGAAAAAAAAATTAGGACGAACGCACAGATGTACTGCAAAAAGGGGGGGTACTAGGTGGGATGGAAAAAAGATGGATGGAGGATAGAAGAGGGCGCAACGGATGCAGGAGCGGCGGAGGATGGGTGAGGAGCCAAGGGCGGAGGATTGGTGAGGGGGCACGTCGGAGGATGGGAGGGCGTGGCGGATGGAGGAGCGGTTGAGGATGGGTGCGGGCACAACGGATGCAGGAGTGGCGGAGGAAGGGGGGGCGAGGGGAAGGGTGGAAGGGGAGTGGGAGGTGAGATTGGGGATAGCTACCTTACAGAATGCATCTAGGCAGCAGGATTGCAGCAGATCCGGGAGGGGGGGAGGGGGCAGAGGATTAAGGGGATGAGAGAGAGCAGGCAGCAGATAAGGGAGGGGGCAGAGGCTGATGGGGGAGTGAGGTGGCAGATGCAAGGGCGCAGAGGCTGATTGGGGAATGAGGTGGCAGATGCAGGGGCGCAGAGGCTGATGGGGGAGTGAGGTGGCTGATGCAGGGGCGGTGGAGCGGCAGATGCTGGGGCGGTGGAGCGGCAGATGGGGAGAGAGCAGTGACTGATGGGGAGAGGGGAGCGGCAGATGCTGGGGCGGTGGAGCGGCAGATGGGGAGAGAGCAGTGACTGATGGGGAGAGGGGAGCGGCAGATGCTGGGCGGTGGAGCAGAAGATGGGGCGAGAGCAGTGACTGATGGGGAGAGGGGAGCGGCAGATGCTGGGCGGTGGAGCAGCAGATGGGGCGAGAGCAGTGACTGATGGGGAGAGGGGAGCGGCAGATGCTGGGGCGGTGGAGCAGCAGATGGGGCGAGAGCAGTGACTGATGGGGAGAGGGGAGCGGCAGATGCTGGGCGGTGGAGCAGCAGATGGGGCGAGAGCAGTGACTGATGGGGAGAGGGGAGCGGCAGATGCTGGGGCGGTGGAGCAGCAGATGGGGCGACAGCAGTGACTGATGGGGAGAGGGGACGGCAGATGTTGGGCGGTGAGCAGCAGATGGGGCGACAGCAGTGACTGATGTGGAGAGGGGACGGCAGATGCTGGGCGGTGGAGCAGCAGATGGGGCGACAGCAGTGACTGATGGGGAGAGGGGACGGCAGATGTTGGGCGGTGAGCAGCAGATGGGGCGACAGCAGTGACTGATGTGGAGAGGGGACGGCAGATGCTGGGCGGTGGAGCAGCAGATGGGGCGACAGCAGTGACTGATGGGGAGAGGGGACGGCAGATGCTGGGCGGTGAGCAGCAGATGGGGCGACAGCAGTGACTGATGGGGAGAGGGGACGGCAGATGCTGGGCGGTGGAGCAGCAGATGGGGCGACAGCAGTGACTGATGGGGAGAGGGGACGGCAGATGCTGGGCGGTGGAGCAGCAGATGGTGCGACAGCAGTGACTGATGGGGAGAGGGGACGGCAGATGCTGGGGCGGTGGAGCAGCAGATGGGGCAACAGCAGTGACTGATGGGGAGAGGGGACGGCAGATGCTGGGCGGTGGAGCAGCAGATGGGGCGACAGCAGTGACTGATGGGGAGAGGGGACGGCAGATGCTGGGGCGGTGGAGCAGCAGATGGGGCGACAGCAGTGACTGATGGGGAGAGGGGAGCGGCAGATGCTGGGCGGTGGAGCAGCAGATGGGGCGAGAGCAGTGACTGATGGGGAGAGGGGACGGCAGATGCTGGGGCGGTGGAGCAGCAGATGGGGCGACAGCAGTGACTGATGGGGAGAGGGGACGGCAGATGCTGGGCGGTGGAGCAGCAGATGGGGCGACAGCAGTGACTGATGGGGAGAGGGGACGGCAGATGCTGGGCGGTGAGCAGCAGATGGGGCGACAGCAGTGACTGATGGGGAGAGGGGACGGCAGATGCTGGGCGGTGGAGCAGCAGATGGGGCGACAGCAGTGACTGATGGGGAGAGGGGACGGCAGATGCTGGGGCGGTGAGCAGCAGATGGGGCGACAGCAGTGACTGATGGGGAGAGGGGACGGCAGATGCTGGGCGGTGAGCAGCAGATGGGGCGACAGCAGTGACTGATGGGGAGAGGGGACGGCAGATGCTGGGGCGGTGGAGCGGCTGATGGGGAGAGTGCAGCAGCCGCCGTGACGCTCTCCTCCCGCTGCATCTGACGCCGCTTGCTCTTACTGCTGAGTAGCGGCGTCACATGCAGGGGCGCAGTGGGAGAGCAGGGGCGAAGCACATGGAGCAGGGCAGCGGTGGATCGGGGGCTGTGACTCACAGATGGGCGCCTGCAGGGATCGCTCTCCTCAGATTCCACGGAGGGAGAAGCTAAGGAGAGCGATCTCCTACAGCAAGCTCACCCGGTTCCAGAGGCACGGTGCTGCTTGGAGAAATCGGTCACAAGGCCGATCTCTCCAATCAGAGCTGGGGGCGGGTGCAGTAAAGCTCACTGAGCTCCAGCCAATGGCCAGTGCTGCAGCTGCACTGACATAGCTGGATTTCAATGCTTCAGCCATTTTCAATGGCTGAAACATAACACTGGCTGTGATTGGCTGACGAACGCCGTTCAGCCAATCACAGCCTCCGTAGGTCCGGGAAGGAGACACCACCCCTCCTGAGGTCAGGTACAAGTCCTCTCCTTCCCGAATCTACAGTTTTTTAAAACCGATCGCGGTGCCCGGTGCTCTGGTGCCGCGATTCCGCCATGACGGATCTAGCCGTCATGGGTCTTTAAGTACCAGGGCACCATGACGGCTAGATCCGTCAAAGGTCGTGAAGGGGTTAATGGCTAACTGAAAAGATGGTAATAATTGCAAGCTTTCAAGACTACTCAGGTCTCTTCATCAGGCATGGTATAACACAAAATCTGAAGAGTCACATATTTATACACAACAGGACTTAGAATAGTGCAGTAAAAAAAAAAAAAAACAAGTTATATGAAACAGAACTATCTCTATGGCAGGGGGGCAAACTGTTGTGGGGCCATAAATACTGCTGCAGTTCAGTGTGAAAGTTTTATTGTCATGTCATTGTTTATATGACAATAAAACTTTCACACTGAACTGCAGCAGTATTTATGGCCCCACAACAGTTTGCCCCCCTGCCATAGAGATAGTTCTGTTTCATATAACTTGTTTTTTTTTTTTTTTTGTTTTTTTTTTTACTGCACTATTCTAAGTCCTGTTGTGTATAAATATGTGACTCTTCAGATTTTGTGTTATACCATGCCTGATGAAGAGACCTGAGTAGTCTCGAAAGCTTGCAATTATTACCATCTTTTCAGTTAGCCATTAAAAGGTATCAACCACTGAGGACGTTCTGTTCTTTTAAACAAATTTTTTTTATCTCTACTGGCTAACACGGTACAAAGATATATTTTATTAATATTTAAGGACCTTTTACCCACCTTAAACTTTGTCATTGGTGCTTATCTGCATCATGACCCCTGGATCCCCATCAGACCCTTCCAGTGATATGGTGAACTCAAGCACCAGGAAGAAAACACAAAAGAGGATTAAACAAGAAATGCTAGATAGATGTCCAAAAAGTCAAATGTAGCAAATGGCTGCAGCTTTAATGTGCCACAAAAGTGTGTTAAGTTTGACTACTAAAACGTGTGCACAAAACAGTCAAAGTTAAATTTCTGGATATGTTTACTTTTTTGCTATTTTTATTACACAATCACACAGTTTCCAAAAAGAACCAATGTCAAGTAAACATTTGAAAAGCCAATTATGTCAGCGGCTGCAGGATTGGTGTAAAATTTACTATTAAAACAAGTGTGCAGAAAAACACAATTACTTTTTTGGATTTTATAGCATTTTTATAAAATAGTTTAACACAATTACTCCCCTTTCCGAAAGAGGGAATCAAATACAAAATCTTAATTCAGTCACTTGTGACAAGGACAATATCTCTGATAGGCACTGAGTTTAGATTTTTTTTTTCTTTCATAAATATTGTGTTAGCTTGCTGATTTCTTGTGGATGAAGAATGGGAAAACATGTATTTTAAATGCAACAGGACAATCACAGGACAATCAAACTAGCACTGCTGCTAGCACCTCTCCTATCTCTTTCTAGCAACTGAGTCTCTGTAATATTCACAAACTACTATATTCATCCTCTTCACTGCTGCAGTTGTATGACACACACTGTCTATAGTATTTGCCCAATGTTGATGGCTTTCTTTTACTATCTTAATGCTTAGCTGTAATCTCTGACGTACTGTCACTATCAAGATTTACAATAAAATGGCTACTGAATTCTCTGTCTTGGCTTTATGTACGGCTAGGTTCACATTTCCGTTGTTTTGCATCAGTCACATGCGTTGCTTGACGCTTGTGACTGATGCATTGTACAACGGATGGCTAGAATATAATTAATTGTTGGATTCCGTTGTAAAACATGAGAGAGAGAGCGATCAGCTGATCGTTCACAATAGCCGGCCACCGGCTTTTGAGAGCAAACAGATGATCTCCCGGCGGCCGGCTAATGAGAGCGATCAGCTAATCGTTCACAATAGCCGGCCACCGGCTTTTGAGAGCGAACAGATGATCTCCCGGCGACCGGCTAATGAGAGCGATCAGCTGATCGTTCACAATAGCCGGCCGCCGGCTTTTGAGAGCGAACAGATGATCTCCCAGCGGCCGGCTAATGAGTGCGATCAGCTGATCGCTCTCATTAGCCAGCCGCCGGGTGATCAGCTGATCGCTCTCATTAGCCAGCTGCCGGGTGATCAGCTAATCGATCTCATTAGCAGTTCGCCGGGTGATCAGCTGATCGCTCTCATTAGCCGGCTCATAATACTCACCTAGGGGGCGAACCTGTCCGATGGGTGTCATTGCTCGCGAGTCCGGCGCCTGCTATGTCCCTTCCATAGCTGTCCTCCTTCTTCTCAGTCCAGTGTGGATGATACGTCCGCCGGGTGATCAGCTGATCGGTCACAGAAGGCGGCCGCCGGGTGATCAGCTGATTGTTCGGCCGCCGAGAGAGAGCATCGGCAGCGGAATCAAAAGGATTCTGCTGCTCAAAAATGCTACATGCTGCGTTACTGCCGCCCAACAGTCAGTCGTTCCACGACTGATCAGGCGGGCGGAGGATGCAATGCAGCGTCATCAGTCACAATCCGCCGCTCATACAAGTATATGGGAACAACAGAATCCGCCAAACGGATTCCGTTGTTTACCAAAGCCGCGGATTGTGACTGATACAAATTGACGGAAATCTGAACCTAGCCTAAGCTGTGATAAATCTTCTTAATTGTCTGCACTATACCATAGTATGTGAAAGCTGTAAAAGACATTATTGAAAAACACCTGCAAGGCCACACCTGAGGTCAAGTAAGCATTCTCTGGCTGATGCAATCTTTTTCTTTGTTTAAAATAAATCAGTGTGCAGTGTTGACAGTCTCCTCAGCTTGTGAGTGAAAGCGCTTTTGCCACACAGCGGTGGATATTGTGACCTACACCAGCACTACTTTCACTCACGGGCTGAGTAGACCATCTACACTGCACAGTGATTTTAGACCGAAATCTCTGTGCTGTATCTACTGTAGTCAAGCTTACTCAACAAAACACCAGTTTATTCAACTATTTGAGTGCCAAGTATTTGCTCTTTGATGCATACGGGACTGGATCCTACTTGAGCACCTACCACACAGAAGTGCCGTGTTTACTCACAATATTTCTCCTCCAACTCTGGCAGGATAAAATCTACTCACCCACTCCCAAGTACCTCATCGTGAGTCTTGTCATCTGGTTCCTGCCTCCTGACCGCTACTGCGCTATGATGTTTGCTTGGTTGCCGCTTCCAAGTCCTGCTTCCCAAATGCTTCTCCTGGGTCCCGCCTCCTAAATGTTACTGTGGTATGGTATGGGCTTGACTGCTGCTGCAGCATCCCACCTCCTGCCTCCCAAGTACCGTCTCTTGGATTTCACCTCCGGGCTGCCCTGTTTGCTCTTGCAAAAACAGACACAATTTGATGATGTCACAACCACCGTTTCAGAATCCTGCCACAGACTGCTGCCTTCTGCCCCCTTTCAGCTGCATAGTGAAGAAGAGTGCCTCTACCACAGAAAGGGTTTTGACAGTGCTAGCAAGTGTCACCATAAGAGACACTGATATTGCACCAGCAATTGCAAATGTAAGTTAAGGTTCAGGTTACTAATCCTAAAGGCCGCTTTATATGCAGCGGCATCGCTAACGAGATGTCGTTGGGGTCACGGAATTCGTGACGTACATCCGGCCTCGATAGCGATGTCGTTGCGTGTGAAACGCAAGAACTGCCGTTAACGATCAAAATGACTCACCTTATCGTTGATCGTTGACGCGTCGTTCTATTCCCGAATATCGTTGCTGTTGCAGGACGCAGGTTGTTCGTCATTTCTGCGGCAGCACACATCGCTATGTTTCACACCGCAAGAACGAGGAACTACATTGTACCTGTGGCCGCTGGCAATGAGGAAGGAAGGAGGTGGGCGGGATATTCCGTCCGCTTATCTCCGCCCCTCCGCTTCTATTGGACAGCTGCCATGTGACATCGCTGTGATGCCACACGAACCGCCCCCCTTAGAAAGGAGGCGGTTCGCCGGCCACTGCGATGTCGCAGGGAAGGTAAGTCCGTGTGACGGGTGGTAATGATGTTGTGTGCCACGGGCAGCGATTTGCCCGTGACACACAATCAACGGGGGTGGGTACGCTCGCTAGCGATATCTATACCAATATCGCAGTGTGTAAAGTGGCCTTAAAGCTGGCCATACACCTTCAAGCTGGAACTGGCCATACGCCTTCAAGGTAAATTTAAGCAAAAATGTGTGATTGTTGGTCATGGAAAAAATAATCCCTCCCCCAAAAATAAGCCCTAGCCCTTTTTTAAAAAAACAAAAATAATATAAGACCCTGCCTTATTTTTGGAAAAACATTGTAGTAAACACAGCAATATCTGCACAATAGTTGCTTGGATATCACCACTGTTAATTTGCTAAGGGATTTCCATTGTAGAAATTCTGCATCACATACCTTCTGTGAATGGGCATACTATATGTACTAAAAGTGGTGGGGGCCCTAAATCAATTATGTATGACATTGAGTGAGATCAAAAGAGAGCTTTACCCCCATATATGATTTGGAAATCTCTCAGTCATCTATAAAACCATAACTTCTTATGAAAAGCCTAATTTTGGGGACGAAAATCAAAGTTAGTTAAAGGTGATACAGGGGAAGGGACGCAGTCAGTCAAGGATGATACAGGGGGAGGGGACTCAGTCAGTCAGGGTTGTTAAAGGGGGTGCAGTCAGTCAGGTGTGATAAAGGGGAAGGAGACGCAGACAGTTAGGGGTGATACAACGTGAGAAGCGGTCCAGACATGTGTGATACAGGGGAGAAGGCACAGTTAGTCATGGGTCATACAGAAGAGAAGAGGGTCAGTCAGTCAGAGGTAATACAGGAAAAAGGGGTTCAGTCAGTCCAGGGTAATACAGGGGCAAGGGGCATAGTCAGTCAGTGGTGATATAGGGAAAAGGGCTCAGTCAGTCCAGAGTGGTACAGTGAGAGGGGACTCAGTCAGTCTGAGGTGATTCCGAGGAATTTGACATAGTCACTAATCAGAGGTAATTCGGGGAAAGGGGCTCAGTTACTCAGGGGTGATACAGGGGGATGGTACTCAGTTCGTCATCCTGAGCCCCTCCTGGTATATATATGCCCCTTCTGGTGTATATGTTTCCATCCTGGGCCTCTCCTGGTATATATGTCCCCATTCTGGGCCCCTTCTGGTATAAATTTCCCCCTTCTGGTGTATATGTGCTCTTCCTACTATATTTCCCCCCTTCCTGCGCCCCTTTTGGTATATATGTCCCCATCCTGGTATATACAGTATGTCCCTCTCTTGGTATATATGTCCCTCATTCTGGGCCCCTCCTGGTATATATGTCTCCATCCTGCTTTAATTCTTCCTCCTAGAATACATGTGGGAACATTTATTTTTTGGACAGCATTTTTCTTTATTGATTTATTCTCATATTGGGGAGGGCTATGGTTATTGACCGCCCCCAGCCTAAAAATAGCAACCTGCAGCCACCCAAAATTGTCGCATCCATTAGATGTGATAAGCCTGCTCTTTCTGTTGCCTTGGTGCAGTGGCAATTAGGGTAATAAGTGGTTAATGTCAGCTCACAGCTGCCACTAAGCCCTAGATTAGAAATGGGAGACATCTATGAGACCCCCCCATATAATTTGTAAGTGAAAAGAAATAAACACCCAAAAAATCCTTTATTGAAATAAAATACATAAAAACACCCTCTTTCACCACTTGATTAACACCAATACACCCAGGTCAGACGTAATCCACATGAGAAACCATGACACTTCCAGCTCTGCTACATCTGAATTCAGAGTGAGTGCCATAAAACAAGAATGCACACTGTGAGGTCCAGGCAGAGAATGAATGAGCCACGTGATCAGCGATGACATCACTCAGGTAAGCTGCGGTCACAGGTGGATGTTCCCATCTTTTACAGCCTCCCCCCACCATTTTACAACACATCACTTTTGCCTACCATTGAATTTAAAGTCAACTGGTCAGGTACAATATGCACCCAGAACCACAAGCAGATCTGGGTTCATATTTCTAATCCCTGCCTAACTGTCCCAGGCTATAGTAGTATACATAAAGAGATCTTTAGAAAATGTATTTCTAAAGATCATTTGTGATCTGCTAATGAGCTGTCAGTTGCAATATGCGCTCATTCCATGCTCTTAGTACACTCTTGTGGGCGTGCTAATATGCTAACATGCTTTTCAATGCCCATTTTCCAGTGCCATCAGCAGTAATGCACACCTGTGTCCGTTGTCACTGCTTCAGAACACCGGGTTTAGGGTTAGTGCGCATGATCAGAATGCCCAGCACTTCTCCAAAACCCAGCATTCTGAAGTGGTGGCAACAGACAGAGGTACACGCATCACTGCTGATGACACTGGGAAATGGGCATTGAGTAGCATGTTAAAATGCTATGAGGGCGGAACTAACGCCCTTACGACTAGTCCCAGTGCTCATTAGCATTTTATAAAGGATCTTTAGAAATACTTAAGCTACTATAGCCTAAGACAGTTAGACAGGGATTAGAAATATTCACCTAGAACGTCTCGTGGTTTTGGGTGCATATTGCACGTGAGAAGTTCCCTTTGGTGGCCCAGAATCTGAAGGGATGTGTCTGCCTCTGCTACCTGTGCATGTTCAAAGGCATCTCACTTTTGTCCTTCAGGGTGTTTGCAGTGTTTGAGTGTCCCTAGTCAACCTTGGCAGACATTTCCATGGATTATATTACGGATTTACCTTCCTTTGCTGGTAAAATGCTTATTTTCATGGTAGACATGACACTTTTTATCGCCTTACCCTCGTTACCTAGCACCAAGACTTTAGCCCAGGTGTTATTTCATAAGATTGTCAAACTCTACAGAGTCCTCTCTAATATTAGGCAACAAAAAAAGTCCAGTTCCCAGTTGAGATTTTAAACTGACCTGATGGCAACTGTGTCTGATCATCATCAGCCTCTACCCCTGGAGACAGTAAATCAGGATTCTCAAAGTGTCTTTCTTCTAGCTGTAGGTTCTCAAATACTTGTGCATCAATGCACGAACCTCCTCATGACCCTCTTCAATGCTGCACAGTGAGAGGCCAGAGACAACCAAAGGATACATACAAAAACAGATTCTCAGAGTGGCCAAGCATGGGGTCATATGTCTCCTGTGACTGATGTGATGCCCCTGGACTACTCAGGTCGTCACAGGGTACTGCACGTTCTTTCTCTCCAGTGCAGGATTCAAACCCCCATGGTTCTGGGAAGCTAACCTGCAGTACTGCCTCCACCAAAACAATATTATCAGATAATGATAAGTCTGTATATAAGGACATAGTTATATGTTAATGTAGTACATTTCATAGTTATACCCATATTGCAAACAAAGTCCAATAATATCAAAATACATGTTAGCATTTGAGGTAATAGGAGGAGAGCATGACCTGGAATAAAGGTTTTTTAGTTAATGCACAAAAAAGGAAGGGTCCCAATATACTATCAGAGTGAATTAGCAATATCCTATAACATGACTAAGTAAAGGGTGCTGATTTATACGTTACCATCTATTAGTGAGTGGATGATGGAAGAAGGAAAGGTGAGGATGGTGTTTTTCAAGATTTCTGCAAAGAATATCATGACAAATTTAGTATGACTCTGAACAAATCTTCAGGAACAGACAAAAAGGTTATATTTATGATAGCCAATCTATCTCTCTATTTAGTCCTTTCGGTGTTAGAGTTTGTAGTTTGTGAATCCAAAAGCTCTCTCTGTTTTTGAGGAGCTCAATATGATTGCCTCCACGCCTTGGTCTATATACTTTGTCGATGACCTGATAACGCAATTGTGCTACATTATGCTTTGCTTCGTGGAAATGATGGGGAATAGGTAACCATAGTTTCCCACATCTAATGGTGTACTTATGACTTGCTATGCGGTCACCAACGTGTTGTATTGTTTCTCCGACATACAATAGGCCACAGGGGCATTTGATTATGTACACTACGAAATTACTCTCGCATGTAAAATATTCTTTTATTTGGAAACTCTTACCGGATCTAGGGTGTGTGAAGTGGTCTCCTTTTATCACATTTCAACAAGATGGGCAGTTTAAACAAGGAAAAGTCCCGGTACGTCTTGGTGCTATGAGAGTTTGTATATTTCTCTTATCACTGTCAATATCTGCTTTGACCAGAGAGTCTCTTATGTTATTGGGCCTTTTTTTGCACATGATAGGAGGGAGTATAAATGACCCTATCTCTGGGTGTGCTTTCTTCAGTAGTGGCCAGTGCCGGTTAATGATGTTATATACTTTGGGCATGGATGGATGATAAGTGTGTACGAATGGTACCCTATCTAGTGTTGTTCTGTCTTTCTCTAGGGGGGTGAATGTTGATATCCTTTCTTTTTCTGTTTTGAGTAATGTAGCCGGATAATTGCGTTCAAGGAACCGGTTGGACATTTCCTCTAGTCTCTGCTCTCTGATAGTCTCGTCCGAAACTATCCTCGTAATTCTTTTAAATTGAGACCTAGGTAGACTATTTTTGGTCGATTTGGGATGACAGCTATCATATAGTAACATACAATTGCGATCGGTGGGTTTGTGGTACAGGTCTGAGGATAGATTGCCTATCATGTCTTTTTTAATGTATGTATCAAGAAAGTTGATTTGCGCCTGATGATAACTGAGTGTAAATTTGAGTTCTGGCCACACTATGTTAATATAGTTGTCAAACAGTAGTAGGCTTTCCAAGTCTCCCTGCTAGATGCAAAACACATCATCTATATAACGGACCCATAGGTGTGCTAGTTCATCAAAGGATGGATAGGAGTATGTAAAGCGGTTCTCGAAGTAGTCCATAAAGAGATTTGCATATGCCGGGGCTACATTCGATCCCATCGCAGTCCCGTGTGTCTGGATATAGAAATCATCTTTGAAAAGGAAATAATTTTCATTAAGGACTAATTTGAGAAGGCCTACAGTGAAGTCTATGGAATCCTGGCTAAGATTGGTTTTGTTGAGTGCTCGTTTTGTTGCCTCGATGCCCTTTTGGTGTGAGATAGAGGTGTATAAACTACTCACATCCCATGTGCAGAGGAAGCTGCTGGAGGGGACTTTCTTAAGTTCTTTAATTTTTTGCAAAAAATTATTAGTATCCAATATAAAGGACCTGGTATTCTTTGTCAGGGGAGTGAGGACTTTCTCTAAATAGATTGATAAGGGCGAGAGAACAGATTCCGTGGATGCTACGATGGGTCGGCCTGGAGGATTAATCAGTGATTTATGGATTTTAGGTAATGTGTAAAAAACTGGTGTTATGGGATGTAATTTGGTGAGGAAAGTACGAGTGGTTTGGTCAATAGTGCCTTTCTCGAGACAAATAGATAAAAAGTTTTGAATTTTTTGTTGAATTTTAAATATTGGATCTGATGGTATTTTTTGATATGTAATGGTATCGTTGAGTTGGCGTTTGACTTCTTGAATGTAGTCATGTGTATTTTGGACTACTATCGCTCCCCCTTCGTCAGCGGGTTTTATCGTTATCGCCTTGTTGTTTCTTAAGGATGTAATGGCCAATTTTTCTGAAGCATTAGTATTGTTACGTGTAGGGTAAAAACCCAATTCATGTTCATGTATGTTGTCTTTGATGTCCCGGTCAACTAAGGCTATAAATGTCTCGACCGCGTGATGTGTCTTAGGTGGCATGAATTGACTAGGGTTATGAAGACCCAATGTTTTAATGCTGGTTTCTTTAAGGGGTGGTTGTGAGTGTACGCTATGGAGCGCATTGGAGCCGAAGTGAGTTTTTAGTCTGACTGATCTATAAAATCGCTGCATGTCGTTTTCAAGGGTAAAGGAGTCCCATCTTGGTGTAGGGCAAAAGGTTAAGCCTTTGTTAAGTAAAGATAGTTCATTGGGTGCCAAAGTATAGTCTGAGATATTAACGACTAGATTGGGACCCTTACCTGTGATCTCAACGTCATCCCCCAGTCTCCTCCTCCTCCTCCTCGACCTCCTCGTTGGTTTGTTCTTCTTTTTCCATGACCTTAAAAAGAGGTTGGATTTGTGTGGCTGCCACTGGATTCGCTCCCTGATGAAGCGGATTGATTGTAAGTAGGTGATCTTTTCCATTGTCTTGTATTGTTGGTTGGCCAGTCTTTCCATCTGTATACTCGATTTAGTAAGTAGTCGTCTGTGTCCCTCTGGAACTTCTGTCTTTTCTTTTCTTCTAAATTTCTTTTGAATTCCTTGAGCGTATCCTCAGCTTTTTTCTTATAGGCAGCCAAGTCCACAGGGGTCAAGGTGTCTACTAGTTGTGTTTCTATAGTTAGAATTTTATCTTTAGATTCCTTTATGGCTGTCTGTAGGTGCTCAATCGTCAGGACAATTAAATCTAGGGAGCACTTATTCAGAATCTGTTGATATCTTTTGCAAAACTCCTCGTTATCCGAGCAAAGGGTAGGTCTTAAATTACATCTGAGGCCCCTAGGAATGCGGTTTTGTCGGTAATATTCTGCTAGGGTAGTACAATGGAGATCCAAAAAAATGAATGTCCGGTTCTCTTTCTCCCAATCCCTGGTCCTTACTTCTCTGATAGGGGTTTTGAGAAACTCAGTAGAGTTAGTAACTTGTGCCAATATGTTATTACTGGTTGTGTCATCATAAGCAAAAGTATCAGATGACATGAGTGAGCAGGTTCAATCGCCAAGAACAGAAATAAAATACAAATAAAATACAAATGGTGTGAACACTGCTTTAACGAGTAAATGGTACTCTGAGGTGCTAGTGAGGGGACCAAAGTCCAAAATATGGAATTATCATTAAAGACACTGCACTCTTGTCAAGATGAGGTAGGAGTAAAGAAATCAACAGATTCGTTTTTTCATATGCAAAAATGTTGGTGTGTTTATTTACAAATAATGTATGTGGGAGGGACTAAGGGGACGTTTCGGCCCAAACATGGGCCTTCTTCACGCCAAGTCACACTGGAAAAGGGGAAGAAAAATGGCAGTCACTATTTACATATATCACAAGGGGTACATATTTACAAATTTACAAACATTTAGATGTATATACAAAGTGAAGATATATCATGCCACAATTAGATTTTCAGTGACTAGAGTATCACATATTGGCAGACATAATGACGGCTTTTTTCAGAGCATTGTGAGAGATGAAATAGTAGTAGTAACACAGGAGCAGGAGAGATGAGATATGAAAGAAAATGACAAATAGCATACCTCCATATAAGGAAGGACTGTTTTTTTCAGAGAATTGTTGGTGCAGGGGTAGTGATAATGAGGAAGTCAACCCTGGGGATATTGATTTTGGTGGTCACAGAATATAAGTCCTGTAAGTAGAGGGTATGTCTATAAGGGGATCAAGTTTGTAGATAGAGTAAATGCAACACTATAGGGGAAAAAAAGGGATTACCTTACTGGTATTCTCAAAAAGTCTACTATTACAGAATGACTTGTAGAAGAAGGGGAGTTTTGTGGCTCGTAGTCCCTCAAAACAGAAAAAGAAAGGATATCAACATTCACCCCCCTAGAGAAAGACAGAACAACAATAGATAGGGTACCATTCGTACACACTTATCATCCATCCATGCCCAAAGTATATAACATCATTAACCGGCACTGGCCACTACTGAAGAAAGCACACCCAGAGATAGGGTCATTTATACTCCCTCCTATCATGTGCAAAAGAAGGCCCAATAACATAAGAGACTCTCTGGTCAAAGCAGATATTGGCAGTGATAAGAGAAATATACAAACTCTCATAGCACCAAGACGTACCGGTACTTTTCCTTGTTTAAACTGCCCATCTTGTTCAAATGTGATAAAAGGAGACCACTTCACACACCCTAGATCCGGTAAGAGTTTCCGAATAAAAGAATATTTTACATGCGAGAGTAATTTCGTAGTGTACATAATCAAATGCCCCTGTGGCCTATTGTATGTCGGAGAAACAATACAACATGTTGGTGACCGCATAGCAAGTCATAAGTCCACCATTAGATGTGGGAAACTATGGTTATCTATTCCCCATCATTTCCACGAAGCAAAGCATAATGTAGCACAATTGCGTTATCAGGTCATCGACAAAGTATATAGACCAAGGCGTGGAGGCAATCATATTGAGCTCCTCAAAAAAAGAGAGAGCTTTTGGATTCACAAACTACAAACTCTAACACCGAAAGGACTAAATAGAGAGATAGATTGGCTATCATAAATATAACCTTTTTGTCTGTTCCTGAAGATTTGTTCAGAGTCATACTAAATTTTTCATGATATTCTTTGCAGAAATCTTGAAAAACACCATCCTCACCTTTCCTTCTTCCATCATCCACTCACTATTAGATGGTAACGTATAAATCAGCACCCTTTACTTAGTCATGTTATAGGATATTGCTAATTCACTCTGAGTATATTGGGACCCTTCCTTTTTTGTGCATTAACTAAAAAACCTTTATTCCAGGTCATGCTCTCCTCCTATTACCTCAAATGCTAACATGTATTTTGATATTATTGGACTTTGTTTGCAATATGGGTATAAGTATGAAATGTACTACATTAACATATAACTATGTCCTTATATACAGACTTATCATTATCTGATAATATTGTTTCTCTATCATTAACTGCCAGCACTCACTTCCATGCTATCGGTCACATCTATAGTGCCCCCTCCTCGCTTCCTTATATCTATATACAATAATAACAGCTGCTCCTTAGGAAACGTCTTCCCAGCACTTTTTTCTTCTAAGTGTGACATTTACTCTACTGCGCATGGGCCGGCGCTTCTATTCGAGTCCTGACGGTACCTTCAATACACTAATATAAGCGCAGAGCGCTACTGCGCATGCGCCGACGCTGCATCATACTTCCGGGTTTTGTAGTTTAAAAGCCCACTAACCCAGCTACACGTTGCACTAAGCCAAAGTCTGGGAAGACGGCCGTTAAGGTATGCAACTAATTCTCTTCCTCCTAATCTCCTGCACCTTTAGGCTAGTTTCACACTACGTCTTTTTAACATCCGCTGAAAACGTTTTTTTAGCGGAAGTACGGATCCTGCTTTTACAGCAAATAACGTATGCAATCGCATATGTTATTTTGCAGGATCCTGCACTGGATGTTTAGGGGCGGGCATTGGAGTCATGTGATCGGGAGTGAGGGGAACTAGACTGGGAGGAGGCTTCTGACAGCTGCAGACGCTGGTAACCAAGGTAAACATCGGCCTTGGATACCCGATATTTATCTTGGTTACGAGTGTCTGCAGCTGCTAGGAGCAGGGCTGCCTGCACGCGTAACCAACGTAAACATCGGGTAACTAAGAGAAGTGGTTACGCGATATTTACCTTGGTTACGAGTGTCCGCAGCTCTCAGGTGGGAGAGAGAGGGAGGGGGAAAGACAGAGATAGAGAGAGAGGGGGTGAGGGAGGGAGTAGAGAGATAGACAGATCACTCGAGACTGGTTCTGCGCATGCTCAGTACTTTCTGGGCATGCTCAGTACAAAAGCAGGATCCTGTCTATCAGCACGCCAGCGTTCACCTGCGTTTGCGTGCGTTATAGTCAGGATCCAGCAATTTGCAGTATTTGGACGGAGCTCAAAAACGCTACAAGTAGCGTTTTTGAAACATGTTAAAAAACTGCAAGTCACTGGATCCTCACTATAACGCAGGCAAACGCAGGTGAACGGACGTTAACGCGAGTCCATTGCAAATGCATTGAAATGAAAACGCATTTGCACTGGATCCGCTTGTCCGCTAAAATAACGTTAAGGACGGATGTTAAAAAGACGTAGTGTGAAACCAGCCTTACTCTTGTAATGCAACATTCCTCCTTTTGCATTTTAGAGGAGTCTGCAACCCTCCCCCATGTATTCATCTTGAAATCCACAGGTAATATGTATCACTCCATGAACTGCCACCAATGTTATGTCCTTGCCTGTTCCTCCTCTCCCATGATACTTAGTTGTTGCTAACCTTACATCATTTAAAGAAGAATGAGGAGGATTACTCGGCTTTGAATGTAGAACTGGACATTCTGAAAAAAAAACACTCGATCACGGGTGACTGAAAGTGCATGGTTAGCATTTATTCAGAAATTAGATAAAAAATTGATTGATACTCAAACAGAGATAAAAATCAAAAAAAGGGAAAAGTTTCTGAGAGATAAAAAAGATTATGAGATGAAGCAAATCTTTTGTTGGACAAAAGACCGTTCAAAAAATTATAAGAAAAAACCCTATATAAAAAATAAAAAAACTGGTAATCAGGAAAAAGGGTACTGGACCACAGAATCAGAGTCTAGTGGCTCTGAGGAGATGGTTCCAGGCCCCTCTAGAGTGATGACCCCCCAAGTTGAGCTAAACTCGGCCCCTTTAGGAAACGCACCCGGAGGGGGGGCAGGAAGAGGCACAAGGGGAAGAGGGCACAAGAGGAAGTACGTCTCATGGAGAAATTAGAACATCTTTCTTCCTCCTTCTCTCCCCCTTCTGGTAATATCATTAACCTTTCTGAACATGAGTTGACTGAGAGCATGGTGTCAGTTCTATCTAGGGGTTTAAATTTTTGTGTCCCAGAGGAATTTAATTTTGCTGAATTTAAAATCGACCTTTATAAAGCTGTAAGGAAAATACATCTGCATAAGTTCTTTCACCAGATGCCGACTACTGTGAATGAGGCCCCTGAGGGTCATCAACCATGTGCAACAGGGGGAGGGGATTGGGATGTCACGGGAGCCTTCGACTCTGCTGTGACTCGGGAGGCTGAGTTACTGTTGAGTTTGAATGCCCCACTTAGTGACCACCCTTTTGACCCTGGTGGCAATACATATGAATATGGTAGATTCACAAAAGGGATTAAATCAAGTTTCGTTCCTCCTGTTGCCCATGGTAATTTGGTTGATGTCTTTCAGGAGGCAATTTTGAAGGATGTGGAAGCATTGCTATACCCAAAAATGGATAATAATTTGAGTGAAGGAGAGTTGGCAGCAGTAAAAATAATGCGCACGTGGGATGATACGGTATTTCGCCAAGCTGATAAAGGCGGTAATATCGTCTTACTAACACGGGCAGCATACATAAAAGAATGTTTAAGACATTTGCAAGATCGTACCACTTACACTCCCTTGCAGGTTAATCCCATTAATGAGTATAAAAAGCAGTTAACACGACTCTTGGGGAGGTATGTAGCACTGGGTTTCATTACTAATACTCAGGCTGAAAAATTAATCCCAGCATTTCCAACAAAACCTCATTGGTATGCCATACCTAAAATACATAAGGACAGCACTAATCCACCTGGCCGCCCAATAGTGGCAGGCATCGGTTCTCTGACTGAACCGTTGTCCCACTATTTAGATTGGCTATTGAGGCCGCTAATGAAAAAAATCCCTTCTTATGTCAAAGATAGCAATGATTTTGTGTCATTGTTAAAGGGATTTGATTGGCAGGAGAGTTTTAGTTTAGTGTCCATTGATGTGGAAAGTTTGTACACACAAATTCCACAAAATTTAGGTGTACAGGCAGTAAAAGAGACAGTAGCACGCAGTGGGAAATCTCAATTGTACAGTGATTTTGTGAGTGAGGCCCTTGAATTTGTGCTTTCAAAAAATGCTTTCATGTTCCTCAATAAGTGGTATGTGCAATGCAGGGGTACTGCAATGGGTACCCCCGTATCTTGCGCCATGGCTAATATTTTTTTAGGCTTTTTTGAAAGCGTTTATATTTTTGATTGCACAAATCCATTTCTGAAACATGTGAAATTGTTTCTGAGATATGTGGATGACGTATTCATGGTGTGGGATGGGACGGAGGAGGATTTTACAGGTTTTATCAACTACCTGAATGATACCAACACCATGAATATGTCCTTTACTTCATGTTTTGGAGGCGATACCATCACATTTGTAGACATAGAGGTTACAATAGAAGAAGGAGCAATATCGACAAGGGTGTTTAGGAAACCTACTGCTTCTAACTCCCTGTTGCACTTCCAAAGTGCCCATCCGAATCATACAAAGGTAGCTTTACCCTATTCACAGTTTTTGAGACTCAAAAGATTTAATAGTAAAAAAGAGGGCTTTGAAACACAGGCGGAGGATTTAAAATCGAGGCTGTTAGCACGGGGTTATCCCAGGGTGCTGGTGAATTCGGCTTATGAGAAAGTATTGCTTGAGGGTTCTGAGACTTTGGAAATTAGTCAACCTTCTGGTTCTGGGAATTCTTTACAGAGCCAAATGAAAGGAAAAAAAGTAAGAAGGGAAAATAACGCCACAAAAAGGTTTTTGTTCAGTTTTAGGTTTGGCCCACTGGATGGTGTAATAAGAAAAGCCATAAAAAAGAACTGGCACATTCTCACGAACGACCCTGATTTGAAAGAAATGACAGATGGAGGTCCCTTAATCTCTTATAGACGATGTAACAATCTAAGAGATCTACTAGTGAAAAATAGAGTGAGTAGTTCATCTACATGGCTGGAAAAATGTTCCTTGGTTGGGAACTTTCGTTGCGGCCATTGTAAGTTTTGTACTCTACATCTCACCGGCACATCTTTACAGATAGGTTCCTTCTCACACCAGGTGAAGCAATTCATTTCCTGCAAAACGAAGTATGTAGTTTACGTGATTTTGTGCCCATGTGGAAGATTCTACATTGGGAAAACAATCAGGTGTATGTACGTACGTTTTAGAGAACATTATAGATCCATTAACTCAGGGAAAGGTTCCCCAAGATTAATAGAACATATTTGTTCAGAGCACGGAGGTAACCCGAATGTTCTACGTTTTGCAGGCTTGGCCCAGGTTTCCCTGCCCCCTCAGGGAGGCGATCTCCATAAGTTGTTGTTACAAAAGGAAGCAAAAATGATAATAAAATTTGGAGCACAGGGGGACCTGGGTTTAAATGATCGTAACGATCTGGTAGTCTTTTTGTAGTATTTTTGTAGTCTTTATAGTATTGATTTTTGATCATTTCAGTTTTTCTTGACTGATCAATTAATGAGAGAATATATCTTTAAGAATGATAACACAAATGTGATATTATACGTCAGGATTTAACAAATTCTTGATGTCCTAGTACTTTCTGATTTTTTCCTTGTATTTATGTGAATCTTTTATGGAAAATGTCTATTATATGACGTATTTAAAATGTTTTAAGTAAGATATTTGTTTGCATTTATGCAAAATACTGATTCATGATGATTCCTTTGTTTTTACTATGCGGTGACGTGACTTGGATGCATCCCCCTTTTTAAGGCGGACACGGTCACTCCCACATTGTGGACCCGTAGAAGTCTGATCTACAGACGAAACGGCCGTCGTCCTCCTGGAGGGACTCGCATCCAAGCCACCCCCCGCTTTTTACCTGCACCGACTATGAAACATGTTTGAATAAAAATCCTTCGGCATAGCAGCTGTATGCGGTCTATTTCCTCTCTCCTTCGTTGGATTTCCTGGCTATCCTGTTTGTTTGACCAGCACGCTGCACCTGAAGCTCATTGAGCGCTACACCACAATCTTCAGCACATGTGCCACTGAATCAAAAGGTAACCTGAGGGCAGGCGGTGCAGGACTTTTTCTCTCTGACTGCAACCTTACATCATTATTTCAGATGTGAATAAGCTCCTTATTTGTCTAAGTGAATTCTCACAGCACATTACGTGCACTACTTACTGCAAATCCAAGGTATTAGCAACAACATATTATGCACTGTATGGGAGTATAGTATACTACCTTTTACCATACTGATTACAGTTTGTTTCATTTTTAAGGGACTACGAGCCACAAAACTCCCCTTCTTCTACAAGTCATTCTGTAATAGTGGACTTTTTGAGAATACCAGTAAGGTAATCCCTTTTTTCCCCTATAGTGTTGCATCTACAAACTTGATCCCCTTATAGACATACCCTCTACTTACAGGACTTATATTCTGTGACCACCAAAATCAATATCCCCAGGGTTGACTTCCTCATTATCACTACCCCTGCACCAACAATTCTCTGAAAAAAACAGTCCTTCCTTATATGGAGGTATGCTATTTGTCATTTTCTTTCATATCTCATCTCTCCTGCTCCTGTGTTACTACTACTATTTCATCTCTCACAATGCTCTGAAAAAAGCCGTCATTATGTCTGCCAATATGTGATACTCTAGTCACTGAAAATCTAATTGTGGCATGATATATCTTCACTTTGTATATACATCTAAATGTTTGTAAATTTGTAAATATGTACCCCTTGTGATATATGTAAATAGTGACTGCCATTTTTCTTCCCCTTTTCCAGTGTGACTTGGCGTGAAGAAGGCCCATGTTTGGGCCGAAACGTCCCCTTAGTCCCTCCCACTTACATTATTTGTAAATAAACACACCAACATTTTTGCATATGAAAAAACGAATCTGTTGATTTCTTTACTCCTACCTCATCTTGACGAGAGTGCAGTGTCTTTAATGATAATTCCATATTTTGGACTTTGGTCCCCTCACTAGCACCTCAGAGTACCATTTACTCGTTAAAGCAGTGTTCACACCATTTGTATTTTGACCCAACAAAGAGGTCTGGGGGCTGAGGAAAAAGCTGAAATGGATGGGATATAGCATTTCTGTATGTGTCGATTCATATTGAATTGATGATGCCCTACAATTTTTTAATTCACTTTTTTTCTCTATCTTGTTCCGTTTTCGAGATAAAAATGCTGATTCCGTTGTTTTCATTGTTTTCTCTGTTGTGGTTTCGTTGTGTAGTACATGGCTACTTTAATATACCTAGACACCACTTCTATGACTATAGCTGCCACCGTTCTCAAGTTAATGGCGCGGGACAAGATATGGGTGGACACACTGTATTCTGTTTAATATTTCCCACAGCTTCTGTTTCATTAATTTGAGATGGATCTTTTTTATGTGAAAATATCTAAATCTATGGCTATCATCTCTTAAGGGTGATTTACACGCTGCGACATCGCTAGCGATTGCTAGCGATATCGAGCACGGTAGCACCCGCCCCCGTCGTTTGTGCGACATTTGGTGCTCGCTGACGTAGCGAACATTATCACTACGGCAGCATCACACGCACATACCTTGTCAGCGACATCGCTGTGACCGCCGAACAATCCCTCCTTCAAAGGGGAGGTGCGTTCTGCGTCATAGCGACGTCACTGCGGCGTCACTAAGTGGCCGGCCAAGAAAAGCGGAGGGGCGGAGATGATGGGATGTAACATCCCGCCCACCTCCTTCCTTCCGCATTGCCGGTGGATGCAGGTAAGGAGATGTTCGTCGCTCCTGCGGGAACGACGAACAACATCGTACCTGTGGCAGCAACGATATTAAGCAATGGAACGACGTGTCAACAATCACCAATTTTGAGCGATTTTCCGATCGTTGATCCTCGCTCCTTGGTGTCACACACTGCGATGTCGCTACCGGCGCCAGATGTGCGTCACTAACGACGTGACCCCGATGATATATCGGTAGCGATGTCGCAGCGTTTAAAGCACCCTTTAGGATGGGACAATTGGGTTTGGTCCTTATATGGTAATCCTTTATGAATGACATTTCACATGAAATTTGATGAATGGTGTCAATATGTCAACACAAATGTAAAACAATTTCTTTCCAATTCTAGGACTAAATTTGTCTTAGTGATGCCTTTTACTGTATATAGCTAAATGCAACCAGGCTTGGATGTATATTTGCCCCTTTTCCATCTAATATTTTTTACTAACATCCTGGATTTGACAGGGTTTCTATATTGTGCGCCCTCAACCAAGCTTGGTTGCACATGTGACCATCCCTGGACCGCCCATCTTGCTGTTATATTTACCTCACCATAGGGACACCTGTTCTGGGGTGAATGCACGTTGGACATTTTACTTTTTAGGCCATGTGCGCACATTGCGTTTTTTTCTGCGTTTTGGCTGCGTTTACAACTGCAATGTGTCATTGACAAAATGCATGCGTTCTGATTCCCCAGCAAAGTCTATGAGACTCATGCAAAATCTGTGCGCACTATGCTTTTTAAAACGCAGTGTTTTGATTGTCAAAAAATTGTCAAAATCTCTGCATTTGAAGAAGCAACATGTCAATTCTTTTTGCCATTTTGGCTGCGTTCTACACCCATTGAAATCAATGAGTTGTAGAAAAACATTGCCAAAATGTTAAGCAGTGCATTTGCATTGCATTTTTGTTATGATCCACATGTTTTTTTGACATAACAAAGGCAGGTCTTTCGGTCTCTCTCTCTCTGTCGGTCGGTCTCTCTCTCTCTATGTCTCTATCTCTCTTTCTGTCCATGTCGGTCTCTCCCTCCCACCCCCTCTCTCATACTCACCGATCCACGATCACCGGCGCTGCGCTGCACGGCGTTCACACTGTGGCGGCTTCTCTTTTGAACATGCTGTCCGCTCATTAATTCATCACGTATTCCCTGCTTCCCCCGCCCACCGGCGCCTATGATTGGTTGCAGTCAAACACGCCCCCACGCTGAGTGACAGCTGTCTCACTGCAACCAATCACAGCCGCCGGTGGGCGGGTCTATATCAAGCAGTAAAAAACTTAAATAAATAGTTAAAAGAAAAACGATGTGCGGTCCCATCAATTTTGATACCAGCCAAGGTAAAGTCACACAGCTGAAGGCTGGTATTCTCAGGAAGGGGAGCTCCACGTTATGGGGACCCCCCCAGCCTAACAATATCAGCCAGCAGCCGCCTGGAATTGCCGCATCCATTAGATGCGACAGTCCCGGGACTTTACCCGGCTCATCCCGAATTGCCCTGGTGTGGTGGCAATCGGGGTAATAAGGAGTCAATGGCAGCAGCCCATAGCTGCCACTAAGTCCTAGGTAAATCATGGCAGGCGTCTCCCTGAGATACCCTCCATGATTAACCTGTAAGTTAAAGAAAATAAACACACACATCCAAAAAATCCTTTATTTGGAATGAAAGACAACCGCCCCACTCTTTCACCACTTTATTAAACCCCCAAATACCACTCCAGGTCCAATGTAATCCACGCAAGGTCCCACGACGCTTTCAGCTCTGCTACATCGGAAGCTGACAGGAGCGGCAGTAGAACACTGCCGCTCCTGTGAGCTCCATGCAGCAACTGAAGTGAGTCACGCTATCAGCTGTGCTGTCACTGACATTACTCGCGGCCACCGCTCTCAGGTGGAGGACTGCAGCTGTGGCCGCGAGTAACCTGAGTGAAAGCACAGCTGATCGCGTGGCTCACTGCAGTCACTCAGGGGATTTGCGATCACAGCTGAGTCCTTCATGTGTGACTGCAAATCAAGCCGCGGCACAATGAAGTTGGATGAAGTTCATCCGAGTTCATTCTGATCGCGCAGTACTGTCTCGCAGCCAGCCATGCTCTTTTTGACAGTGGGGTCCCACTCGGCTCTGCTGAAAGTGTATGGGGATGCTGCAGATCCGAGTGGAACCGCACTGTGAAAAGTGTGCATTCTGGATGCTTTCTCTGCCATAGAACGCATGAATTCTCCAGGAATGTGCGCACTAGAGATGAGCGAACCGGTCCCGGTTCGGCTCGAGGCCGGTTCGCCGAACGGGGGTCCCGTTCGAGTTCGGTTCGTCGAACGTTCGACGAACCGAACTCGAACGTATAGGCTATAATGGGAGGCAATCACAAACACATAAAAATGCATTATAAATGTACACAAACAGTTAATAAACATTGCCATAACACTTACCGGTCCTCGCGATCCCTTCTGCACTCTGTCTCCTGCCGCTATTCCATCCGATGATCGCTGAATCCTCCCGGTGACCTGCACTGCCAGCAGAGAAGCAGGACCTATCGTGACGTCAAAATAGCCATGTGACCAGTCACGTGGCTATTATCTCATTCGCTACAGACTGGTCACATGACTATGACACGTCATGTAGGACCTGCGAGTGCATCTCTCCGGTACACGGTGCACATATGTGTATCGCCGTGTACCGGCGACATGCTCTAGCACACGGTCGACTCCCCGTTCCGTTAGGGACCGGCTGACACAGCCGGTCATTAACGGAGATCACCGTTGCCATAGCAACGCAGTTAGCGGTGACGTCACCGCTAACCGCGGCTCCGGGAGCACCGTTGCTATGGTAACGCGTCTGTCAGCGTTACCGCTAGCAGCCAGCAGTGATCACTCACGGAGTGAAGGCTGCACGCTGCTTCCCGATTGTAGTGAGCATTGTAGTTAGGATGGAGGTTCCCCAGCCCCAAGTGATGCCCCTCACTACAATCGTCACTACTACTACACTAGAAAGAAAGAAGACAGAAGAGCAGGATCGTGGAGGGCTGACAGGGGTAATAAAGATGGAGTCTCTAATGTGTCTGTGTATTTATTTCTATTAAAGTATTTTTTCTCTGTGTGGTGTCTTTTTTTAACCCTTTATTGGAGATTCTTAATGGCCGGGTCAAACGTGCCTGACATTAAGAATCTCTGGCTTAATACTGGCTGGTAAAACAAAGCCAGTATTAACTCATGATTACCCAACAAGCCACCCGGCTCCAGGGCTGTTGGAAGAGTTGGATACAGCGCCAGATGATGGCGCTTCTATGAGAGCGCCATTTTCTGGGACGGCTGCGGACTGAAATCCGCAGCAGAGGCGCCCACAAACCTCGGGCTAACCTGTGCTGCGGATTCCAATCCCCAGCTGCCTAGTTGTACCCGGCTGGACACAAAAATAGGGCGAAGCCCACGTCATTTGTTTTTTAATTATTTCATGAAATAAGTGAAATAATTAAAAAAAACGGGCTTCCCTATATTTTTGGTTCCCAGCCGGGTACAAATAGGCAACTGGGGGTTGGAGGCAGCCCGTGGCTGCCAGCTGTACCTGGCTAGCATACAAAAATATGGCGAAGCCCACGTCATTTTTTTGGTGGGCAAAAAACTTCTGCATACAGTCCTGGATGGAGTATGCTGAGCCTTGTAGTTCTGCAGCTGCTGTCTGCTCTTCTCCATACAGACAGACAGCAGCTGTAGAACTACAAGGCTCAGCATACTCCATCCAGGACTGTATGCAGAAGTTTTTTGCCCCCTGAAAAAATTATGTGGCTTCGCCATATTTTTGTATGCTAGCCAGGTACAGCAGGCAGGTACGGCTGCCCCCAACCCCCAGTTGCCTATTTGTACCCGGCTGGGAACCAAAAATAAAGGGAAGCCCTTTTTTTATTATTTCATGAATTTCATGAAATAATTAGAAAACAAATGACGTAGGCTTTGCCCCATTTTTGTGTCCAGCCAGGTACAACTAGGCAGCTGGGATTGGAATCCGCACCACCGGTTGGCCTGAGCTTTCTGGGCCCCACTGCTGCGAATTGCAGTCTGCAGCCACCTCAGAAAATGGCATTTTCATAGAAGCGCCATCTTCTGGCGCTGTATCCAACTCTTCCAGCACCTGCCTGCTATACCTGGCTAGCATACAAAAATATGGCGAAGCTCACGTCCTTTTTTTGTAGCTTTTTGGCAAAAAAAAAAAAAAATGCTTCCCTGGATTTTCCATTGCCAGTGAAGGTAACACCAAGCAGTGGGGGTTAGCAGCCAGTAGCTGCTTGGATTACCCTTAGCTAGCAATACAAAAAATGCAGTGGGAGCTAACATATATTTTTTTTAATTATTTATTTAAATAACTAAAAATAAAATGGGCTTCCCTGTATTTTGATTGCTGGACATCACAGTGCTGTAAAAATAAATCTTTAAAAAAATGACGTAGCGCTCCGCGGTATTTTTGATTCTCAGCGCAGATAAAGCAGACAGCTATGGGTTGCCACCCCCATCTGCCTGCCGTTACCTTGGTTGGCAATCAAAATACAGGGAAGCCCATTAATTTTTTCTATTTAAAAAATATTTAAAAAAAAAAAATTACGTTGGGTCCCCCCATTTTTGATAGCCAGCTAGGGTAAAGCAGACGGCTGTAGCCTGAAAACCACAGCTGGCAGCTTTACCGTGGTTGGGGATCCAATGTGGAGGTCCCCTCAGGCTCTTTTTTATAATTATTTTATAAATATTAATAATTACACAATAAAAGTAGGGGACCCCCCAAATTGGATCACCAGCCAAGGTAAAGCGGACAGCTGTGGTCTGGTATTCTCAGGGTGGGAAGGTCCATAGTTATTGGGCCTTCACAGCCTAAAAATAGCAGGCCGCAGGCACCCCAGACGTGGCGCATCCACTAGATGCGCCAATCCTGGCGCTTCACCCCAGCTCATCCCGTGCCCTGGTGCAGTGGCAAACGGGGTAATAAATCGGGTTGATACTAGCTGTAAAGTCACCTGAGATCAAGCCCAGCAGTTTGTGATGTCATGGCGTCTATTAGATACCCAACATCATAAACTGTCAGTACTAACAAAAACAAAAAATCGACAAAAGAAATTTATTTGAAAAAACAGTCCCCAAAACATTTCCTCTTTCACCAATTTATTGTAAGAAAAAAAATAAAGGGGTCCCACGACGACTCTGGACCGTCTAGAATATGGGGGGGAGACACTCAGGGAACGTATCCCCCATTTTCTAGGAGTGCGGACCCTTCATGTGAGGAGTGTGGGTGCAATGAATCTGCACTCACTCTCCCCGGGTCCACAGCAGCAGAGTCCATGTCGTAATGGTTGCTACCAAAGCTGCAATGCCCTGCTCATGAGGTAAGGGCATGCCTAATCAGGAGAACTACTGTAGAGGAAGCTCTGCTCACTGGTATATAGGTGCTCAGAGGTAATAATAGATAAAATTAGTGAGTAACCTCGGCACTCTATATCTCCCAGACTAAGTCAGTAAGTCACAACGGATAGTAATGCAAAATCACTCTTTATTGGTCCGTATTAAGAAAATTTTTTTTTCATAAGCATATATGTTTTTGTCCAAAACAAGTTACAAATGACGTTTCGGCCTGAGCCTTCGTCAGATTGGACTTATCTGCATGTAATCATGAAAAATGACAATAATCAGTATCACATAAGAGTGAGAGAACAATAACATAAACTCGAACAATGTAGAGGTACAATTGGGATGCAGCAAAAAAATTGCAACACAGCAAGAAATGAAACACATGATACAAATGTCATAATACAGTACAAGGACAATATAGTAATGACAAATATGGGGTCAGAGTAGACTTAGACAGCTCTGGTACGAAAGAGATGTCAATCATAAAGTAACATGTGCAGTAGGTGTAGAGCTACACTATGCATGGCAGAGCTAATGGGTAGACCGACCATAGAAAAAGTAGAGAAAAAGTGGAGAAAAAGTGGAGAATAAGTGGAACATAAGAGGAGAAAAAGTGGAGAAAAAGTGGAGAAAAAAGTGGAGAAAAAGTGGAGAAAAAGTGGAGAAAAAGTGGAGAAAAAGTGGAGATTAAGAGGAGAAAAAGTGGAGAAAAAAGTGGAGAAAAAGTGGAGAAAAAGTGGAGCATAAGTGGAGAAAAAGTGGAGAAAAAGTGGAGAAAAAGTGGAGCATAAGAGGAGAAAAAGTGGAGAAAAAAGTGGAGAAAAAGTGGAGAAAAAGTGGAGCATAAGAGGAGAAAAAGTGGAGAAAAAGTGGAGAAAAAGTGGAGCATAAGAGGAGAAAAAGTGGAGAAAAAGTGGAGAAAAAGTGGAGCATAAGAGGAGAAAAAGTGGAGATTAAGAGGAGAAAAAGTGGAGAAAAAGTGGAGCATAAGAGGAGAAAAAGTGGAGAAAAAGTGGAGAAAAAGTGGAGAAAAAGTGGAGCATAAGAGGAGAAAAAGTGGAGATTAAGAGGAGAAAAAGTGGAGAAAAAGTGGAGAAAAAGTGGAGACAAAGTGGAGAAAAAGTGGAGCATAAGAGGAGAAAAAGTGGAGAAAAAAGTGGAGAAAAAGTGGAGAAAAAGTGGAGAAAAAGTGGAGATTAAGAGGAGAAAAAGTGGAGCATAAGAGGAGAAAAAGTGGAGAAAAAGTGGAGAAAAAGTGGAGCATAAGAGGAGAAAAAGTGGAGAAAAAGTGGAGAAAAAGTGGAGAAAAAGTGGAGCATAAGAGGAGAAAAATTGGAGAAAAAGTGGAGAAAAAAGTGGAGAAAAAGTGGAGAAAAAGTGGAGAAAAAGTGGAGATTAAGAGGAGAAAAAGTGGAGAAAAAGTGGAGAAAAAGTGGAGCATAAGAGGAGAAAAAGTGGAGAAAAAAGTGGAGAAAACGTGGAGAAAACGTGGAGAAAAAGTGGAGAAAAAGTGGAGAAAAAGTGGAGAAAAAGTGGAGCATAAGAGGAGAAAAAGTGGAGAAAAAAGTGGAGAAAACGTGGAGAAAAAGTGGAGAAAAAGTGGAGAAAAAGTGGAGCATAAGAGGAGAAAAAGTGGAGATTAAGAGGAGAAAAAGTGGAGAAAAAGTGGAGAAAAAGTGGAGAAAAAGTGGAGCATAAGAGGAGAAAAAGTGGAGAAAAAAGTGGAGAAAAAGTGGAGAAAAAGTGGAGATTAATAGGAGAAAAAGTGGAGCATAAGAGGAGAAAAAGTGGAGAAAAAAGTGGAGAAAAAGTGGAGAAAGTGGAGAAAAAAATGGAGAAAAAGTGGAGAAAAAGTGGAGAAAAAGTGGAGAATAAGAGGAGAAAAAGTGGAGAAAAAGTGGAGAAAAAGTGGAGAATAAGAGGAGAAAAAGTGGAGAATAAGTGGAGAAAAAAATGGAGAAAAAGTGGAGAAAAAGTGGAGAAAAAGTGGAGCATAAGAGGAGAAAAAGTGGAGAAAAAGTGGAGAAAAAGTGGAGAAAAAGTGGAGCATAAGAGGAGAAAAAGTGGAGAAAAAAGTGGAGAAAAAGTGGAGAAAAAGTGGAGCATAAGAGGAGAAAAAGTGGAGAAAAAGTGGAGCATAAGAGGAGAAAAAGTGGAGAAAAAGTGGAGAAAAAGTGGAGAAAAAGTGGAGCATAAGAGGAGAAAAAGTGGAGAAAAAGTGGAGAAAAAAGTGGAGAAAAAGTGGAGAAAAAGTGGAGAAAAAGTGGAGAAAAAGTGGAGATTAAGAGGAGAAAAAGTGGAGAAAAAGTGGAGAAAAAGTGGAGCATAAGAGGAGAAAAAGTGGAGAAAAAAGTGGAGAAAACGTGGAGAAAACGTGGAGAAAAAGTGGAGAAAAAGTGGAGAAAAAGTGGAGAAAAAGTGGAGCATAAGAGGAGAAAAAGTGGAGAAAAAAGTGGAGAAAACGTGGAGAAAAAGTGGAGAAAAAGTGGAGAAAAAGTGGAGCATAAGAGGAGAAAAAGTGGAGATTAAGAGGAGAAAAAGTGGAGAAAAAGTGGAGAAAAAGTGGAGAAAAAGTGGAGAAAAAGTGGAGCATAAGAGGAGAAAAAGTGGAGAAAAAAGTGGAGAAAAAGTGGAGAAAAAGTAGAGAAAAAGTGGAGATTAAGAGGAGAAAAAGTGGAGCATAAGAGGAGAAAAAGTGGAGAAAAAAGTGGAGAAAAAGTGGAGAAAGTGGAGAAAAAAATGGAGAAAAAGTGGAGAAAAAGTGGAGAAAAAGTGGAGAATAAGAGGAGAAAAAGTGGAGAAAAAGTGGAGAAAAAGTGGAGAATAAGAGGAGAAAAAGTGGAGAATAAGTGGAGAAAAAAATGGAGAAAAAGTGGAGAAAAAGTGGAGAAAAAGTGGAGCATAAGAGGAGAAAAAGTGGAGAAAAAAGTGGAGAAAAAGTGGAGCATAAGAGGAGAAAAAGTGGAGAAAAAGTGGAGAAAAAGTGGAGCATAAGAGGAGAAAAAGTGGAGAAAAAGTGGAGAAAAAGTGGAGAAAAAGTGGAGCATAAGAAGAGAAAAAGTGGAGAAAAAGTGGAGAAAAAAGTGGAGAAAAAGTGGAGAAAAAGTGGAGAAAAAGTGGAGAAAAAGTGGAGATTAAGAGGAGAAAAAGTGGAGAAAAAGTGGAGAAAAAGTGGAGCATAAGAGGAGAAAAAGTGGAGAAAAAAGTGGAGAAAACGTGGAGAAAACGTGGAGAAAAAGTGGAGAAAAAGTGGAGAAAAAGTGGAGCATAAGAGGAGAAAAAGTGGAGAAAAAAGTGGAGAAAACGTGGAGAAAAAGTGGAGAAAAAGTGGAGAAAAAGTGGAGCATAAGAGGAGAAAAAGTGGAGATTAAGAGGAGAAAAAGTGGAGAAAAAGTGGAGAAAAAGTGGAGAAAAAGTGGAGAAAAAGTGGAGCATAAGAGGAGAAAAAGTGGAGAAAAAAGTGGAGAAAAAGTGGAGAAAAAGTGGAGAAAAAGTGGAGATTAAGAGGAGAAAAAGTGGAGCATAAGAGGAGAAAAAGTGGAGAAAAAAGTGGAGAAAAAGTGGAGAAAGTGGAGAAAAAAATGGAGAAAAAGTGGAGAAAAAGTGGAGAAAAAGTGGAGAATAAGAGGAGAAAAAGTGGAGAAAAAGTGGAGAAAAAGTGGAGAATAAGAGGAGAAAAAGTGGAGAATAAGTGGAGAAAAAAATGGAGAAAAAGTGGAGAAAAAGTGGAGAGAAAGTGGAGAAAAAAATGGAGAAAAAGTGGAACACCCTTTGGTACCTTTCATGTGGCACTAAGGGGTGCTTAGCTTTGTATTTAGCCAAAAAAATGAAAAAAAAATGACATAGGGTTCCCCCTAGTTTTGTAGCCAGCTAGGGTAAAGCAGACGGCTGCAGCCTGCAGGCCACAGCTGGCAACCTCACCTTGGCTGGTAATCCAAAACTGAGGGCACCCCACGCTGTTATTTTAAATTAAATAAATAATTAAAAAAAAAAACACGTAGGGGTCCCCCAAAATTGGATCACCAGCCAAGGTAAAGCAGACAGCTGGGGCCTGATATTCTCAGACTAGGGAGGTCCATGGTTATTGGAATCTCCCCAGCCTAAAAATAGCAGGCCGCAGCCGCCCCAGAAGTGGCGCATCCATTAGATGCGCCAATCCTGGTGCTTCGCCCCAGCTCATCCCGCGCCCTGGTGCGGTGGCAAACGGGGTAATATTTGGGGTTAATACCAGATGTGTAATGTCACCTGGCATCAAGCCCTGGGGTTGGTGAGGTCAGGCGTCTATCAGATACCCGACATCACCAACCCAGTCAGTAATAAAAAAAAAATAGACGACAAACACATTTTTATTTGAAAAAACACTCCCCAAAACATTCCCTCTTTAACCAATTTATTAGATTGAAAAACAAATCCAGGTCTGGTGTAATCCAAGGGGTTGCCATGACGATGCACACTGTCCCAGTCAATGAAGAGCAGGATGTTCCCCATTGGCTGGGAGAGCAGTGCAGTGACCTGAGCTAACATCAATGGGTCAGCCCAGGTCACTGCAGGGGGGTGACAAGTGCTGCTGTCAGTGAGGTACATTACCTGCGCTGATCTCCAGCACACTGACAGCCCCTGTCACTGAGGTCAATGACCGGCGCCTTCACATCAAGTATCGCGGGGTGGGGGTGGATGTGTGTGTGTGTGTGTGTTTGTGTATGTGTATGTATGTGTACATGCCGCGGGCAGGAGGGGGTGGAGCGAGCTGAGCGGGAAAGTGTGGGCTTCCTGCACGTAACTAAGATAAACATCGGGTTACTAACCAAAGCGCTTTGCTTGGATACCCGATGTTTATCTTGGTTACCAGCTTGTGGCAGGCTGCCAGCGATGGCTCCTGCTCACTGTAGCTGTAAAAAGCCCTGCTTTTTGCTGCTAGAACCGTTCTCGAACGTATCTAGAACTATCGAGCTTTTAGCAAAAAGCTCGAGTTCTAGTTCGATCTCGAACAGCCCAAAAATCACTCGAGCCTAGAACTGGAGAACCACGAACCACGAACCGCGCTCAACTCTAGTGCGCACGTTGTGTTCTGCCGAATGCATCTCAGAACGCAGCTTTTTCAGCTGCGTTCTGAGATGCACAGGCAGTGACTTACATGCTGTGGGATAGAATGCAACGTGCGCACACGGCATTAAACAGTACTTTCTGTTCACCTATGACGGTCGCTAGAATTTTCACACTGAGCGTTTGCAACCAATTTTGGTTGCACATGTGATCATTTTTAGACCAGCTATCTTGCTGAGATGTTTTCTTTAGCCTCAGCGACGCTTATTTTGGGACACATGCAAATTATACGCCTTTATTTACCTATGACGTTTGTATTGCCATGGTAACGTCGGTAACATAGCGGGCGCATGCACATTAATTCTCACGTCTCCATTTTTAACAATTTATCATGTGACTATGAATGTCCAATGAGACTAATCTAGCTTCTATTTATATGTTCTATAATCGTCATTCTGGTCTTGCGTCTACCTCTGTTAGGAGGTGTTTTAATTGTGCTCCGTTCTAAATGAAGCTCCCCTGATGAGTCCAAAACGAAACGCGTAGGGGGAGACTCTTGAGCACGCCACCTGTGGGTCAATAATTAAGGGGCATGGTGCAGCTACATATGATAGCTCCCCCTTGGAGATCCAGCATTCCTTTCATGAACATCTATACCGGACCAGGACAATATACCGGTAAGATTGTTCCTTTTGGGCGTACCTCTTTATTATGGGTGTTTGGTAATTGTTTGGGATGAGCAAATGTATTCGGCACTATTCGGTATCTGACGTATAACAGGCTATTCGCACCATGCGATATCCAACGGATAAAACAGCATCTGCTCTGATACTTTCATTTTCATTTCTGACTTCCTGGTGCCTGTTTTCCAGCCAATGAACACATCTGATGTTGCTTGCCCTCACCGTAAGGCTGCAGCCATCTTTGTTGTGGTGTTACTGTGATAGGCTTGGCTGTACAGCTTCATAGGGCTATATAAGCCAGCGACCATTCTGTGACCATGCAGCCAAAGGGAGCTGGCAGTGTGGATAGACTGTACTGTGTGCGGGAGAGCGTTCTTAGATACAACTAATAAATAGTCCTTGTAAGGGATGAACACAGTGTCCAGTAGCTGCTAGCAGCTCCATAAATTGCTTTTTTGAGAAACAGAAGGCATGTCTTTCGGTCTCTCTCTGTCTGTCTGTCTCTCCCTCTGCCCCCCTTCCTTATACTCACTGATCACTGACCGATCACCGGTGCGGCACTGCACGGCTGTCACACTGCTCCGGCGGCTTCTCCAGCTTTTGAAAATGCCGGCCGCTCAATATTCTATCTTGTATTCCCTGCTTCCCCTGCCCCCCGGTGCCTATGAATAGTTGCAGTCAGACGCGCCCCCACGCTGAGTGACATCTGTCTCACTGCAAATAATCACAGCCGCTGGTGGGCAGTAAAATAAATAAATATGTATGATGGGGAATGTTTCTATTTATTGACTGCAAGCAGAGCATAGAGCATGGCTGGCTGCAAGACAGAGCCGCGCGATCAGAATGAACTGGAATGAACTTCACTCGACTTTATTGTCATCGCACGGCTCTGTCTGCTTGCCGCGGCCTGATTTGCAATCACAGGTGAAAGACTCACCGGTGACCGCAAATCCCCTGAGTGACTAAAGTAAGCCGCGCGATCAGTGGTGCCGTCACTCAGGTAACCCGCGGCCAGCTGCAGTCCTCCACCTGAGAGCGTTGGCCGCGGGTCACCTGAGAGACGTCACCGCTGATTGCGCGGCTCACTTCAGTTGCTGCGTGGAGCTCACAGGAGCGATGGTGTTCTACGGCCGCTCCTGTCAGCTTCATGTAGCAAAGCTGGTTGCGACGTGGGACCTCGTGAGAATTACGTCGGACCTGGAAGGGTATTTGTGGATTTTAATAAAGTGGTGAAAGAGGGTGGGTTTCTTTTGTCTTTCATTCCAAATAAAGGATTTTTTCGGGTGTATGTGTTTATTTACTTTCAAATACAGGTTAATCATTGGGGGTGTCTCATAGACGCCTTCCATTATTAACCTAGGACTTAGTGGCAGCTATGGGTTGCCAATAACTCCTTATTTCCCCAGTTGCCATCGCACCAGGGCAATTCGGGATGAGCCGGGTAGAGTCCCGGGAACGTCGCATCTAATGAATGCGGCAATTCCGGGAGGCTGCTGGCTAATATTTTTAGGCTGGGGGGCTTCCCATAACGTGGAGCTCCCCATCCTGAGAATACCAGCCTTCAGCCATGTGGCTTTATCTTGGCTGGTATCAAAATTTGGGGAGACGTTATTTTTTAATTATTTATTTGCATTTTTTTACTGCACTACATAGAGTCGCCCACCGGCGGCTGTGATTGGTTGCAGTGAGACAGCTGTCACTCAGCGTGGGGGCGTGTCTAACTGCAACCAATCATAGACGCCGGTGGGCAGGGGAAGCAGGGAATACGAGATGGAATAATGAGTGGCATTTTCAAAAGCAGGAGATACTGCTGGAGCAGTGTGACAGCCATGCAGCGCCGCGCCGGTGATCGGTCAGTGGTCGGTGAGTATGAGAGAGGGTGAGAGAAGTAGAGACTGACAGACAGAGAGAGACCGAAAGACCTGCCTTCTGTTTGTCAAAAAAGCGATTTCCTTGGTTTGAGTCTACGTAAATGCCAAGACACCAGAAATGCAGTCACGTACCTTCTACAGGTGGTGCCCATACTGTTTCTGCCTTTTCCCATCCATTTCAGCCTTTTCCTCAGTCACCACAGCTCGCCGTTAGGTCCAACGTGAAATTATTTGAGTTTCCCATAGACTTACATTGCGCATTGAATATTCGCGAATAGTCAAATAGTGCTGACCTATTCGTCGAATGTTCATCGAAATGGATATTTTGGTATTTGATTATCCCTAGTAATTGTATATACCCAATTTTTTCATATAGAGGCATATTTCCATTTGGATAACAACCTGGTATATAGTGTGAGGTGTTGAAAATCACCCTTCAACCTTGTTACTACTCTGTTATCGTTAGGTCATTTCACCATTCTTGCTGCATTGATATCAGCGTTTTGACCCTTGCAGTACTTCTGGAGTGTTTTATATGTATTGTTTGTATCACATCCCCCTGGTTTTAATTGGCATGTTAAAAGTTACATTTTCATTTTACCCAGCTATTATTTATTCACATTTTGGGGTAATTGCCTTTTTCTATCTGGCCTTTGCTGCACTCTTATTTTCCTCCATCCTACTGCAGTCATTTTCCCAGTTGCTAGGAGCAACATCCTGCTGCAGTGATCCTAATCCTGGGCCTGCATACCTAATTTCAACCAAACAGGCATATTTACTAGATAGTGCCAGATCAGGACTAGGCTCCCTGACACTTTTCCCAGTATCTCTTCTTCTAAGTTACCCATCATGGTACCTCTGGATCCTGACCTTCCCCACCTCGATCCTCCTCTATAGTACTGACCCCAGCCAAATCATGCTCAGTGAGCTCTAAACTCCTCTCCAGGTTTGCAATGCTCCTGAGTGTTGCAAGCTGCATATTTAGATCAGTTACCTGGGCTTCCAAATATGTAAAATGCTGTCATCAAGTGCAGACATATTCACCCTTGACCAGCTGTTCAAGGCATGCATACATCTCACAAGATACACACTTGGTAGCATTGTCCATGGAGCACCTATTAAATGGGGATAAACAGTACAGATAAAAGTAGAAAAACAAAGAAAAACAAATTATAAGGATAATTTCAAACTATGCTCTTGTGTCAAACTATCATATTGTGTTTAAACTACAGTATGGACTTACTTGCACCCTTGGACTTTACTGCACCCTCTCAAGCTCAGTAACCCTCGTTTACTGTGGCTGGAATATGTAGTTCTGTAACAATCTACATATGGTTTCTGGGATCCACTGAAGCCACACGGAAGCACTTCCGTGTGGCTTCAGTCTATTGGTGCCCCTGCAGTCTATGTTGCACTGCCCTGGCCAACCCTGCAGCTACTGCTTGCACTGCAGTGTGTTAGCAACTGCGCACACAGCAGTGTGCGAGCAGCTTCGGGGATGATGAGCACCCACATTAGAGGATAGCTCAGATCATTACCTGCTGTGATGATCTCCGCTGAACTCATGTTGTCACCGGTCGTCACTTACTTCCATGACGCCCCGTTCTCAGATCAAGTCTCAAGGGCGGCCCCAGATTTTCAAAAGGAGTGACGTCACAAGCTCACGGGATAGTTCGCGTGAGAATACGGCGGCCATTGAACTCATTGACGAGCGCTGACGTCACGAGTTCAGCAGAGTTCATAACCGCAGGTATTTAACTGAGCTAACCTCATGACGTCAGCGCTTGTCATGCCCTGCAGTGACCTGGCCTGACCTAATAATGTTAGGTCAGGTCAGTGTACCGCTCTCCCAGCCAGTGAGGAATGTTCTGTTCTTCAATGACTGGAACAGTTAGTATGGATTGTCATGGGTCCCCTTATTGGATTACGCTGGACCCGGATTTTTTTTTATCTTTTCAATGCATTAGTGAAAGAGAGATTGTGTTAGAGAGTGTTTTTTCAAATAAAAAAAATGTTGTTGTCTATTTTTTTTATTAATGATTGGGTTAGTGATGTCAGTTAGGGATGTTAGTGATGTATCTGATAGAGGCTGTGACATTGCTAATGCCAGAGCTTGATGCCAAGGTGAAATTACACAGCTGGTATCAACCCCATATATTACCATATTTGTCACCACATCAGGACAACGAGATGAGCTGGTGGGTAGTGCCAGGATTGGCGTATGTAATACATGAAGCCACTTCTGGGACGGCTGCGGTCTGCAATTTTTAGGCTGATTGTGGCCTGCAATGTGCACAGTGTTTACAAAAATTAGCCCTATGGGCTGAGTCATGGTTGACGTAGGAAATTCCCATCACGTGGCTATTCTATAACTCAGCCCGAGTTACCATAGGAAATAATATCAATGTCAAATCCCCCAGGCTGTGTGCGTCCATAAACAATTTCATCATACAGTTTGTAGTTATTGCCTGTACAATTTTTTATTTTTACAAAAACAAACAACACGTTTCAACCAACAAATGTCTTCCTCAGGTGTATTGTTCAGACAACATATTGATATTATTTCCTATGCTAACTCGGGCTGAGTTATAGAATAGCCACCAGGAGTCTGCAGCATACCGTTTGGGAAGGAGAACTCTCATTGAGCTCTGAGGTCCTAAACCAGGGGTGGGGAACCTCCGGCCCGCGGGCCGCATGTGGCCCGCCATGACCTTTTGTGCAGCCCCCGGGCAGATTCCCGGGGGAGGCAGTGCTTGTGCAGTCACCGCAGATTTGCAGGCCGCCGGCCCTTTAAATCCACACATTGCTGCTTGTGCGCACCAATATGTTCTCCTGCCGGCCAGTGCCAACGTGATCAGGACTTACTTTGTGGGCGGGTCCCACAGCTACCTCACAGCTTCCAGCGTTGTGTGCCTGCCCCCTGCCCTCCGGAGCTGAGTGCCCGCCTTCTCCTTCTGATGCTGTGTGCCCGCCCCCTGTCCTCCGGAGCTAAGTGCCCGCCTTCTCCTTCTGATACTGTGTGTCGGGCGCCTGCACTCCGGTGATGTGAGTGAGATGCTGCTGTGAGTCCAGCGCCGGCCCTCTGCTCCTATGTGCCCTGCCCAATGCTTTATGCCTCCCCACCCCAGTTCTGTAAACCCTCTCCTCCAGAGTTGCATGAAACTCTCAATGCAGCGTGCCCCCCAATGTCCTGTGTGCACCCCTCCCCCAGTCCTGTGTGCAGCCCCCCTCCTGTGGGCAGCCCATCACCCAGTCCTGTGTGCACCCCCCCATCCTGTGTGCAGCCCATCCCCCCAATCCTGTGTGCAGCCCATCCCCCAATCCTGTGTGCAGCCCATGCCCCAACCCTGTGTGCAGCCCATCCCCCAGTCCGGTGTGCAGCCCATCCCCCAGTCCTGTGTGCAGCCCATCCCCCAGTCCTGTGTGCAGCCCATTCCCCAGTCCTGTGTGCAGCCCATCTCCCAGTCCTGTGTGTAGCCTATCCCCCAGTTCTGTGTGCAGCCCCCCTTAGTCCTGTGAGCAACCTATCCCCCAGTCCTGTGTGCAGTCCCCCCCTCAGTCCTGTGAGCAGCCCCCCCCTGTGATGTCTGTGCCCCCCCAGTGATGTCTGTGCTCCCTCCAGTGATGTCTGTGCCCCAGCCCCTCTTGTGGTGTTTGTGCCCCAGCCCCTCTTGTGGTGTCTGTGCCCCAGCCCCTCTTGTGGTGTCTGTGCCCCAGCCCCTCATGTGGTGTCTGTGCCCCCAGCCCCTCGTGTGGTGTCTGTGCCCCCAGCCCCTCGTGTGGTGTGCATGCCCCCAGCCCCTCTTGTGGTGTGCATGCTCCCAGTTAATTAATTGTTTCACCAAATATAGCAGGGTCATTTAAACATTGATAATTTTGTGTGGCCCCCGAAAGTTGGTAGAAATTTCCAAATGGCCCCCGGCAGAAAAAAGGTTCCCCACCCCTGTCCTAAAGGATCGATAAGCAAGTCAACAAGGCTTGCTAAAGGTGAATGTATGAAAATATAACATTCACTTACGAATTATCTATACAGCTACATTTAGATCGGTGTGCTTTTTGTTTTCTTTTCCCTTTCTCTTTGGTGAACAAAGCTTCCTCTTTGAGATTATGCAGTGATTGTTTCAACAGACAGACAAAGCAGCACAAAAAACCAGGCCAGATTGGAGGTGCAGCGGGAGAGCCACTGATCGGTCTGCTATTTTATGCCTTGCCACAGCTCTGCTGCAGTGTGTGGTTTGTGACCTAAATAGATCAACTTCAGCAGAGCATGTTGCCACTTTGTCGATGCGCTGTTGCACAGCTCCCTGCTAGGCAGTGATGGGGAGGGTAATTCAGCAGTACATGAGGAGCAGGAGTAGGAGGAGGAGGGGAGACAGGAAGTGGCATGTGATGAGGCATAAAGGCTGGTAGAATGTTGGCCCGCTATTCCTGGCGTGGGTAGGATGTGTGATGTTACAGTGTGCGATTTTGTCCCAGCCTCCACCAGGTTCAACCAGTGTGCCGTGACAGATATGTATCGTCAATATCCACAACAACTTGTTCACGTATCTGTTGTTAGGTGGATCTTCCTGGTTATGATGTTGGTCAGAGCATGGTTCAGATTGTTTAACAAATGCTTGTATAATGCGGGGATGGCACAATGGCAAAATAGTGGTGGCTGGGAACACTGTATCGTGGAGCAGCCACAGCCAAGAGATCATGGAAACATTGTGTTCCCACAAGCCTAAATGGCAACATCTCCATGGCTAGAAATTTGGCAATGTGTGAGTTTAGGTTTTGTGCCTGTGGGTGCATTGCTAGGTATTTACACTTCCTTTCCAAGATCTCAGGCACAGACAACTGGATGCTTCCCTGGGACAAGGGAGTGGATGTGGTTGAAGTTTGCTGTGTGTGTGCACTCACACCTTGTTGGCAGGATGTATGAGTTCCTGCTTCCTGAACAGCAGATTGTGAAGGATGTAGCACAGGCGACATGGCAGTGGACAAAAATTTGGTACCCTGGTGTTCTGCCCACCTATTGGGGTGCTTAGGTGCCATGTGGTTCCGCATACTGCTGGTGCTCAGATTGCCTTTCTCCTGGCCTCTGCTCAACTCAGTATGGCAAATGCTAGAGATTACAATGTTTTTCTTTGAAGGATTTTCAGAAAAAAACTTCCAAACATCAGCTGAACTGACTTGGGCCCCAGTGGAGGTCATCTTGGGAACAGTTGACCCAGTGTTCACTCTGGGCAAATAACGACCCTTTGGTGCCTGTGTTGGTGCTACATATATATTTTCACGTCCCTCTTCAATGCTGCATGGCGAGAGGCCAGAGCCAACCAAAGGATACATACAAAACAGATCCTCAGAGTGGCCAAGCTTTTGGTCATATGTCTCCTGTGACTGATGATGGGGGAAGGAAGAAAGACCAAGTTGAGGATTGGATGGGCCTGCCTTCTGGGCATCCTCAGTAGACTGTGTGGTCGTAAAAGATTGGTTGCTGCCTGACAAATGCGAAGAGGCCTTGCCTGCCATCCTATAAGTAAAAAGAAATAAACACAAACACCAAAAAATCCTTTATTTTGAAAAAAATATAAAATACACCCTCTTTCACCAATTTATTAACCCCTAAAACACCCAGGTCAGCCACAATGCACATAAGTTCCCACGATGCATCTAGTTCCGCTACCTCTGAATTGACAGTGAAAGCTATAGAGCATGACTGCCTGCTGTGAAGTCCAGGCAGAGAATGAATGATCCCCATGATTAGCGGTGACATCACTCAGGTTATTTGCTGTCACAGCAGGAGGCTCCACCTGTGACAGCAGGTAACCTGACCTCAGGGGACCTCAATGAACTTTCACTGAATTCCCAAACCTGTATCTCCTAGCAGATAACTGCAGGGTTTTTTTGCCAAGAGATACAGATATGGTGATAAAAATTTTACACTACATTCCTGTACCCAATCTATACCTGCTGGCAAAAAATGCATCACTACCACAACAGGTATGATGCGGTAGTGATGCAATTTTTTGCCAAAGAGGTGTAGATTGTGGGGAGGAATATGATGTAAAAATTTCAGCACCAAATCTGCATCTCTTGGCAAAAAAATACAGTTTTCTGCCAGGAGATGCAGGTCTGTTAATTCAGTGAGTTCATTGAGGTCACCTGAGGTCAGGTTACCTGTATTCACAGGAGGAGGCCTCTGAGAACCTCCCGCTTAGAGTTGAGTGCGGTTCGTGGTTCGAGGTTCTCCAGTTCTAGGCTCGAGTGATTTTGGGGCCTGTTCTAGATCGAACTAGAACTCGAGCTTTTTGCAAAAGCTCGATAGTTCTAGAAACGTTCGAGAACGGTTCTAGCAGCAAAAAAACAGCTAATTCCTAGCTTGGTTTCCGCTGTAATAGTGTAAGTCACTCTGTGAATCACACTATTATGACATTTCAGTGTATAGTGTGCGGGAACAGCGCCTTCAGATCACTGCTGTTTCTATAATGGCGATCGCCATTTTTTTTTTTTTTTCCTTGTCTTCCTTCCCTAAGCGTGCGCGTGTAGTGGGGCGGGCCAGCATGTCAGCCAATCCCAGACACACACACAGCTAAGTGGACTTTTAGCCAGAGAAGCAACGGCATGTGTGATAGGATGTCCATGTCACATGTCCCTGCATAAAACCGGACATTTTCCTCCAGGACGCCATTATCTCTTCTGCATCTTTGGTGTCAGACATCACTGTCGCAGCTCCGTCCTCCTGAGTCCTATCGCCGATACAGCTGTATGCGCTCCATACACAGCGCTGGACAGCTTAGGGATAGCACTTTCTAGCAGTCCTTTTAAGGGCTCAAACCGTTAGGGTCAGAGCCATAGGTGACAGGTCCTGAAAACAGCGACAGCGTCTGTGTAGCCAAGGTCAGGGATTTCCTCCCTGCATTTCCCTATTAGGAGGGAATAGAAAGGCAGGCTTCCATTCCTCTACCCAGAGCCCCACAATCCTGCCACTGTACCCTCCTGTCCTCTGCACACTCCATCTCATTATAACTAAGCCATTATACTAGCAAACACTCAGTGTACCTAGTGGCATCCTAAACGTGGCTATTGGACTTTGCTATAGTCACACTAGTGCAAAGACATTTGCAGAGCACGTCTGCCTGCATTGCACACTCCAACTCATTATAACTAAGCCATTATACTAGCAAACACTCAGTGTACCTAGTGGCATCCTAAACGTGGCTATTGGACTTTGCTATAGTCACACTAGTGCAAAGACATTTGCAGCACCTCTGCCTGCATTGCACACTCCAACTCATTATAACTAAGCCATTATACTAGCAAACACTCAGTGTACCTAGTGGCATCCTAAACGTGGCTATTGGACTTTGCTATAGTCACACTAGTGCAAAGACATTTGCAGAGCACGTCTGCCTGCATTGCACACTCCAACTCATTATAACTAAGCCATTATACTAGCAAACACTCAGTGTACCTAGTGGCATCCTAAACGTGGCTATTGGACTTTGCTATAGTCACACTAGTGCAAAGACATTTGCAGAGCACGTCTGCCTGCATTGCACACTCCAACTCATTATAACTAAGCCATTATACTAGCAAACACTCAGTGTACCTAGTGGCATCCTAAACGTGGCTATTGGACTTTGCTATAGTCACACTAGTGCAAAGACATTTGCAGAGCACGTCTGCCTGCATTGCACACTCCAACTCATTATAACTAAGCCATTATACTAGCAAACACTCAGTGTACCTAGTGGCATCCTAAACGTGGCTATTGGACTTTGCTATAGTCACACTAGTGCAAAGACATTTGCAGAGCACCTATGCCTGCATTGCACACTCCAACTCATTATAACTAAGCCATTATACTAGCAAACACTCAGTGTACCTAGTGGCATCCTAAACGTGGCTATTGGACTTTGCTATAGTCACACTAGTGCAAAGACATTTGCAGAGCACGTCTGCCTGCATTGCACACTCCAACTCATTATAACTAAGCCATTATACTAGCAAACACTCAGTGTACCTAGTGGCATCCTAAACGTGGCTATTGGACTTTGCTATAGTCACACTAGCGCAAAGACATTTGCAGAGCACGTCTGCCTGCATTGCACACTCCAACTCATTATAACTAAGCCATTATACTAGCAAACACTCAGTGTACCTAGTGGCATCCTAAACGTGGCTATTGGACTTTGCTATAGTCACACTAGTGCAAAGACATTTGCAGAGCACCTCTGCCTTCATTGCACACTCCAACTCATTATAACTAAGCCATTATACTAGCAAACACTCAGTGTACCTAGTGGCATCCTAAACGTGGCTATTGGACTTTGCTATAGTCACACTAGTGCAAAGACATTTGCAGAGCACCTATGCCTGCATTGCACACTCCAACTCATTATAACTAAGCCATTATACTAGCAAACACTCAGTGTACCTAGTGGCATCCTAAACGTGGCTATTGGACTGTTGTCTAGTCACACTAGTGCAAAGACATTTGCAGAGCACGTCTGCCTGCATTGCACACTCCAACTCATTAAAACTAAGCCATTATACTAGCAAACACTCAGTGTACCTAGTGGCATCCTAAACGTGGCTATTGGACTTTGCTATAGTCACACTAGTGCAAAGACATTTGCAGAGCACGTCTGCCTGCATTGCACACTCCAACTCATTATAACTAAGCCATTATACTAGCAATTTTTGCTGCCAGTTTAAGGGCCGTAGTTGCATTGTCAGGGATATTTATTCTTTATTATTCTGCTGTTAATAAAGCTAGACCACCACTGCAATCTACACCACCTCTCAATTTTTACTACCACATTTTCAGTCCACAATCTTGTCGCAATCAACATGAGTGGCAAAATGACAGATGCTGGTGGAAAGGGGAAGAGGCGTGGTGGAAAAGGCAAAAAAGGTTTTGTCCGTGGGGAAGGTGGCAAAGCTCCATTATCATCTGCTGAAGATAGACCATCTACCAGCAAAAGTAAGATGTCTACTACTTACCGTGGACAATCCGATGTGCTCCTTTTTTTACGGACACGAACAACAGGAACAAAGGTAGATGATGGGCAAAAAAGGAAAATGCTTGAATGGATCTCAAGTGGTCCAACAAGTGCCCTCTCAGCCACTTCAAGTACCGCATCCAAAAAACACCAGTCCTCTGAGTTGTCATCCCAATCAAACTTGATTTCTCCCAGCTCTGAAGTCTCCATCAGCCCTGCACAGTATGGTGGAACTGAGATGGCTGAGTCTGCAGAGCTGTTCAGTCACACTATAGCCTGGGAATCAGAGGTCTGCTCCCAAGCTACAGTGAGTACAGAACAGGAAATGGTCTGCAGTGATGCCCAGAACCTTTGTGACTCTGATTCAGGCCGTGAGGACAAAGTTTCGGAGCATAATGTTGACCCTTTGTCACAAACTGTAACACCTGTGGTTATAGACAATGAGGAACATACTGATGAAGATGAGACTCAGATACCCGATTGGGATGACAACTTAAATATTCGGTCAGGGCAAGAAGAGGCTCGGTCAGAGGGGGAGGGGAGTGCAAACACAACAATTGATGATGAAGTTCTAGATCCCACCTACTGTCAACCCACAGTCAGGCACTCGAGGAGGTCAACAGAGGTGGTGGAGGAGGATGCAACTGATGACGAAGTTACCTTGCGCCTTCCTGGACAGAGTCGGAGTACTGGTAGCACGTCTACAACTGCATCCTCAGCCACCACTCTGCCTCTGAACATTATTCGGGGTGGATCATCAGGTCGCATGGCCTCTAAGCCTTGCTTAGCCTGGTCCTTTTTTGACATAGAAAAAGATCGCCCAAATTATGTGATCTGTAAAATTTGTCATGGTTCTCTTAGTAGAGGTCAAAACCTCAGCAGTTTGACAACTTCTTCCATGAATTGTCACATGAATAAATATCATATGGCCCGGTGGGAAGCTCACCGTGCTGCAATGCGGCCTAGCGGAGCGAACCATCCACCGCCTGCCCCTTCCAGTGCATCCGCGCGCTCGTCGTCTTCTAGGACTGTGGGGACAGCTGTCACACCTGTTTTTCCACCCACAACTTCCACCACTGTAACCGCAACAGGCAGTTTGCTTGGTAGGTCGTCAGTTGTTTTGGAAGGGGAAACAAGTGAGTGTGTACAGCTGTCTCAGACATCGATAGCACCAACTTTGGATGAAGGAAACATCATGTCTCCGCCTGCACTTTCCTCACAAACCTGCATTTTTCCAGGGACACCCTACTCAACACCGTCTACACACAGCAGCCAGATCTCTGTCCCTCAGATGTGGACAAATAAAAGGCCATTTCCTGCGACCCATGACAAAGCTAAGAGGTTGACTCTATCCCTCTGTAAGCTGTTGGCTACAGAAATGCTGCCTTTCCGCCTAGTGGACACAGGATTTTAGAGACCTTATGTCTGTCGCTGTGCCCCAGTCCCAGATGCCTAGTCGCCACTACTTCTCTAAGAAAGGTGTGCCCGCGCTACACCAGCATGTCGCACACAACATCACCGCTTCCTTGAAAAAATTCTGTGTGTGAACGGGTGCATTTCACCACCGATACTTGGACCAGTAAGCATGGACAAGGGACGTTACATGTCGCTGACTGGGCACTGGGTAACTATGGTGATAGATGGTGAAGGGTCTGCTGCACAAGTCTTGCCGTCCCCACGACTTGTGTGTCAATCCTCTGTCTGTCCAAGTTCCGCCACTGCTTCTGCATCCTCCACCTCATCTGGGTCCTCCACCTCCGCCCCAAGCCTGCCTGGTCAGGCCACCAGCGTTCTCACTGCGCAGAAGGAATCACGCACCCCTCATTACTATGCTGGCAGCAGAGCGCAACGGCATCAGGCGGTCTTTAGCTTGACATGTCTTGGGAATAAGAGTCACACAGCTGAGGAGTTGTGGTCAGCTCTGCGGTCCGAGTTTAATAAATGGTTGTCTCCACTCAACCTGCAGCCTGGTAAGGCCATGTGCGACAATGCTGCAAACCTGGGTGCGGCCCTTCGCCTGGGCAAGGTGACACACGTACCTTGTATGGCTCACGTGTTGAACCTTGTCGTGCAGCAATTTTTAACACAGTATCCCGGCCTAGATGGCCTTCTGAACAGGGCACGAAAACTGTCTGCTCACTTCCGCCGTTCAAGCGCCGCAGCTGAGCGACTTGCATCGCTCCAGAAATCTTTCGGCCTGCCGGTTCATCGCCTGAAATGCGATGTGGCGACACGCTGGAATTCAACTCTCCACATGTTACAGCGACTGTGGCAGCACCGCCGTACCCTGGTGCAATACGTCATGACGTATAGCCTGGGCCAACGAGATGCAGAGGTGGGGCAGATCACCCTGATGGAGTGGTCTCAGATCAAGGACCTATGCACCCTTCTGCACAGTTTCGACATGGCGACGAATATGTTTAGCGCTGACAATGCCATTATCAGCATGACGATTCCAGTCATTTACATGCTGGAACACACGCTAAACACTATTCGGAGTCAGGGGGTGGGACAACAGGAAGGGGATGAACTACAGGAGGATTCATATGCGCAAGACACAACAACATCACCAAGGTCCAGACGTTCATCATCACCAAGGCGCCAGGCATGGGAGCATGGGGTACAGGGATCAACAAGGGCGCATGGTAGCAGGCGAGATGTTGAGGAAGGTGCAGGAGGACATGAAGAAATGGAGGACGAACTGTCCATGGACATGGAAGACTCAGCAGATGAGGGAGACCTTGGTCAAATTTCAGTTGAAAGAGGTTGGGGGGAGATGTCAGAGGAAGAAAGAACGGTTAGCACCTCTATGCCACAAACACTGCGTGGACTTGGTCCGCATGGCTGCGCAAGACACATGAGTGCCTTCTTGTTGCACTACCTCCAACATGACCCTCGTATTGTCAAAATTAGAAGTGATGATGACTACTGGCTTGCCACACTATTAAATCCCCGGTACAAGTCCAAATTTTGTGACATAATTCCAGCCATAGAAAGGGACGCACGTATGCAGGAGTATCAGCAGAAGCTGTTACTCGATCTTAGATCTGCTTTTCCACCAAACAACCGTGCAGGTGCAGGGAGTGAATCTCCCTGTTGTAACTTGACAAACATGGGACGGTCTCGTCATCTTCAACAGTCTACACGTACCAGTATGACCGTATCTGGTGCTGGTAACAGCAATTTTATGGAATCTTTTCATAATTTTTTTAGACCCTCCTTTGCAAGGCCACCAGAGACAACAAGTCTGACACATAGTCAACGGCTGGAGAGGATGATACAGGAGTATCTCCAAATGAACATCGATGCCATGACTGTGCAACTGGAGCCTTGCTCCTTTTGGGCTTCAAACCTAGAAAAATGGCCAGAGCTCGCAACTTACGCCTTGGAGATTTTGTCGTGTCCAGCTGCCAGCGTTGTCTCTGAACGTGTCTTCAGTGCTGCTGGGTGTGTGCTGACAGATAAGCGCACGCGTCTGTCCAGTGACAATGTGGACAGACTGACGTTCATCAAAATGAACAAGTCATGGATCCAGAAGGAATTTACAACCCCTGTGTCATCCTGGGGAGAGTAAATGCTTGTGGATTTGGAATGTGCTTGATGCAAATCTAGCTGTGAAGTGTACAACTAGGGCACAAGTGCTGCCACTGAATGGGTGGGTGTGTGTGGGGCACAATTTTTGGAAAAAAAAGGGAGACTCCGCTTGGAGTAACCCTTGCTTACATTGTTTTTAAAAGAAGCCAAGATGAACAAGTCATGGTTCAGCAAAGACTTTATCTACCTACCCCGGTGTCATGCTGGGGACGGTTAATTATGGCGTATTTTTGAATGTGCTTGATGCAAATCAAAACATCCTGTTTGCAACTAGGGCCCAAGTGCTGCCACTGATGGGGTGGGTGTCTGTGTGGCCCAATTTTTGGAAAAAAGGGAGACTCCGCTTGGAGTAACCCTTGCTTACATTGTTTTTAAAAGAAGCCAAGATGAACAGAGCTGGGATCAGGAAAGACTTTGCTACCTACCCTGGTGTCATCCTGGGGACGGTTAATTATGGCGTATTTTGGAATGTGCTTGATGCAAATCTAGCTGTGAAGTGTACAACTAGGGCACAAGTGCTGCCACTGAATGCGTGGGTGTGTGTGGGGCACAATTTTTGGAAAAAAAGGGAGACTCCGCTTGGAGTAACCCTTGCTTACATTGTTTTTAAAAGAAGCCAAGATGAACAAGTCATGGTTCAGCAAAGACTTTATCTACCTACCCCGGTGTCATGCTGGGGACGGTTAATTATGGCGTATTTTTGAATGTGCTTGATGCAAATCAAAACATCCTGTTTGCAACTAGGGCCCAAGTGCTGCCACTGATGGGGTGGGTGTCTGTGTGGCCCAATTTTTGGAAAAAAGGGAGACTCCGCTTGGAGTAACCCTTGCTTACATTGTTTTTAAAAGAAGCCAAGATGAACAGAGCTGGGATCAGGAAAGACTTTGCTACCTACCCTGGTGTCATCCTGGGGACGGTTAATTATGGCGTATTTTGGAATGTGCTTGATGCAAATCTAGCTGTGAAGTGTACAACTAGGGCACAAGTGCTGCCACTAAATGCGTGGGTGTGTGTGGGGCACAATTTTTGGAAAAAAAGGGAGACTCCGCTTGGAGTAACCCTTGCTTACATTGTTTTTAAAAGAAGCCAAGATGAACAAGTCATGGTTCAGCAAAGACTTTATCTACCTACCCCGGTGTCATCCTGGAGACGGATAAGAATGGCGTATTTTTGAATGTGCTTGATGCAAATCTAGCTGTGAAGTGTACAACTAGGGCACAAGTGCTGCCACTGAATGGGTGGGTGTGTGTGGAGCACAATTTTTGGAAAAAAGGGAGACTCCGCTTGGAGTAACCCTTGCTTGCTGTGTTTTTAAAAGAAGCCAAGATGAACAGAGCTGGGGTCAGGAAAGACTTTGCTACCTACCCCGGTGTCATCCTGGGGACGGATAAGAATGGCGTATTTTTGAATGTGCTTGATGCAAATCTAGCTGTGAATTGTACAACTGGGGCACAACTGCTGCCACTGAATGGGTGGGTGTGTGTGGGGCCCAATTTTTGGAAAAAAAGGGAGACTACGCTTGGAGTCACCTTGCGGTGTTTTACATGATTTTAGAAGGGCGTGCCATGCCTATATCTGTGTGTCCTCCTCTTTTTCCTTGTCCAGCTGTTTTGTTTTCGCATGAGTATATGTCCTTGTCACTTTCCCATGTGTTTGAGTTGTTTGTCACCTTTTGGACACCTTTGAGGGTGTTTTCTAGGTGTTTTTCTGTGTTTGTGATTGCCTGCCATTGTTTCCTATGCAGTTCGAGTTCGGTTCGTCGAACGTTCGACGAGCCGAACTCGAACGGGACCTCCGTTCGGCGAACCGACCTCGAGCCGAACCGGGACCGGTTCGCTCATCTCTACTCCCGCTGTGACTGCAAATAACCTGAGTGATCGCATGGCTCATTCTTTCTCTGTCTAAACGTCACAGTGTTCGGTAATGTTCCATGTGACTTCAGTAATGTAGCAAAGCTGGAAGAGTCGTGGGCCCTTTGTGGATTACGTCGGACCTGGGTGTTTTGGGGTTAATAAAGTGGTTAAAGAGGGTGTTTTTTTGTATTTTATTTTAAATAAAGGTTTTTTTTCGGTGTTTGTGTTTTTTATTTTCACTTACAGATTAGTAATGGGGGGGTTCACATAGACACCTCCCATCACTAATCTAAGGCTTAGTGGTAGCTGTGGGCTGACATTAATTCCTTATTACCCTAATTGCAACTGCACCAGGGCATTCAGGAAGAGCCGGGTAAAGCGTCGGGACAGTCACATCTAATGAATGCGGCTGCAGGCTGATATTTTTAAGCTGAGGGGCTCCCATTAACCATGAGTCTCCCCAGCCTGAGTTTACCAGTCCCCAGCTGTCGGGCTTTATCTTGTTTGGTTATCAAAACTGATGGGAACCAATTTTAATTTTTTTTTTTTAATTACTTTTTTGTTTAAATATTTTTTTTTAATAAAAGGATCGCTCATTTCTAGTTATGAGTTACCTGAATTGTAAGTGTAACCTGGCATTATGGTCATGGTCAGTATTGTGGAGGCCTGCACTATGCCAGCCATGGTTGATAACTCCTTATCATCCCAGTCAGGGTGGACGTGGCTTTCGAACTCAGGAGTCTAGAGTCTCCTCACCTTGGAGATTCTCTAATTTTTAAAGACTGAACTCTGATGCGCCATATTCACTCTACTGGTTAAATTCCTCAACCTCCCAGGGAACAGGACTTACCTTTTATACACTCACCTGGGTGCACTTTCCAGGATGGGCTAGTCTGCCAACAATATATGAGTCTCTGTATTATCCAGTGTGATTCAACCCCCCATTATAGCAGTTCATCCCTTTTTCCTTTGCCTCCAATTGGGTAGATAAATTGTAGTTTCATTCACTGTCTGTCACTTCAGTGAGCTGGGCTAATCTTCACACAGTTCTGCCCTGATGGGCTGTGATTTCCTATTTAATTGTACCACACTCCATCATCTTCATCAACTTCATGCAAGACTCCTTATCCTGACATGCAAATGTGCCACCCCAGCAGCAGGTTGAACCGCTCGGATCCGGGATAGTGTAAGTTCGTGGCTCGAGGGTCTCCGGACCCGGGGGCTTAGGGGTCACACTCTAAAGTAAAAGGGGGATATTTACACGGGAGTTGTAGTTCGTGATGCCACCTGTGGTGTGCGGTAATTGGGAGTACCGCCGCTGCCGTTGGGAGTACCCGGGGTGATAGAGTGTGGCAGCAAGGTGTCGTTGCCCTCCATGGCTAGGGGTAGGCCCTGGGACTTTGGATGGTGCTACTGGGTGCCGTGAAGGGCAAATCACTCAGGTACTCACTCAGCCAATAAACAGATGCTGACAACTGGGTAAACCAAGTCTCTGGGTGCCACTGCCTCTCAAAGGGGAGCTCGTCCGGGTTCCGTACCCTGCAGTGCCTGGTGATCCGTGACCTGCCTCCTGGTAAAAAATTTAAATTCATCGTAGTGGCCCAGTAGTGTGGAACTTGCTGGGCCCCGCTCCCCACTTTGGCTAAATGTGGGAGCTTGCTCTCAGGGCTCATGCTTGGGATTTCAGTGGGCTGCTTGTTTGGAAAGCCCTATCCCCTCGTTGCGCTAGTGCCCCGATTCTGGAGCTAGTGGGAACAGTCCATAAAGGCTCCGCTCTCCGCAGGTTAATTGCCGGGTTGCCTGAAGCTTCTCCCCGAGCTAGGGTCCGTGTACCCCGCCGTGCTTCCAGTCCCGGACCAGTGCTAGAACCAGGCTGCTGACCGTGCTCTTTGACTGGCCCAAGCAGTCCTGGCCCTAGCCTCAATCCCCTGCAACTGGGGGTCCGACTCCTCTAGGTCCAGACCATCATCTGCAAACTAGACAGCTTCTCCTGGGAGCCACTACTCCCAACCTCCTCCACTTTACTACTCCACTTTTCCACTCCTCACCTCCCCTTCCTGACCCCTAGGTGGGCGACCCTATTCCGCTCAAGCTGCCCACTGGTGTGTCTGGTGGGTGTGGTGCAGGGTGTACCTAGGAATTGATTTGCTGTTGGAGGCAGCACTGTAAGATGGGGACCCAGAACCATGAGGGATTTGAATACTGCACTAAAGAGAAAGAACATGCAGTACCCTTTGACGACCTGAATAGTCCAGGGGCGTCACACAAATTATAAGGGTGCACTGTCCGAGGTGTTCTGTTTCACCCCTAGACATCATTCACATACTGTAGTTGCTTCTTTCTGTATGTAGTGGCTAGAGATGAGTGATGTTCGAGGTTCGAGGTAAGCCAAATTCATGTTTGAGTGATTTTGGGGGGTGTTCGAGTCGTTCTACGAACTCGAACGATTTGCTAAAAGTTTGGCAGTTCGAGTTACGTTCGAGAACGGTTCGATCACCAAAAGCGTGGCTTTTCACAGTAAGTATGTGCACACCTTTCGTATCTGCATGCGTCCTGCGTACCCAGCACAATACCTCTCTCTTTCCTACTCACCGATCACGGGCGTCTCGCTGCACGGCTGTCACAAATCTCCTGCGGCATTTCCACTTTTAAAAATGGCTGTCACTTCATTATTCAATTAGTTATTCTGTGCTTTCCCCGCCCACCGGCGCCGATGATTGGTTGCAGTCAGACATGCCACCATGATGAGTGACAGCTGTCTCACTGCAACCAATCACAGCCGCCGGCGGGCGGGTCTATATCGTGCAGTAGAATAAATAAATAAATAATAAAAAATAAAGCGGTTCCCCCCATATTTGATACCAGCCAGGATAAAGCCACACGACTGGAGGCTGGTATTGTCAGGATGGGGAGTGCCACATTATGGGGAGCCCACCACCCTAACAATATCAGCTAGCAGCCGCCCAGAATTGCCGCATCCATTAGATGCGGCAGTCCCGGGACTCTACCCAGCTCATCCCGAATTGCCCTGGTGCGGTGGCAATCGGGGTAATAAGGAGTTAATCATGGCAGGCTTCTCCCCGAGATACCTTCAATAATTAAACTGTAAGTGAAAGTAAATTAACACACACAGCGAAAAATCCTTTATTTGGAATTAAAAACAAAAAACACCTCATTTACCTCTTTATTAATCCTCAAACAACAATCCAGGTCCGAAGTTATCCACACGACACTGTCAGCTCTGCTACATGAAAATGACATGGTAAAATGTAGATCACAGAGGAAAAACGGGTATATGCCGCGCTAAAAAACCACTGGTGCCAGAATGATGAAGAATTTCCTTTTTATTAGCAATCCAACGCGTTTCAGAGACAAAGACCGTCTCCTTCTTCAGGGTTAAAAAAGAAATCTTGGACCACGCAGACACTCACATGCGCTTCAAGGAGTTGTGACTGGCACAACCCGATTAGGTGAATGTTCCTCTCTGCTTTCATTCCTAACGGTATACCGGGTAAGACTCTATTGCGCCTTCTGTCTCCCCATCTCTAGCAACATGAAGATGACAGGGAGCGATCTGTGCCCTCTCCATGAAGCACCTGAAGTGAGCCGCGCTGTCATCAGACTTCACTCTGTAATACAGACGTCAAGATTACCAAATCTGCCTATGTTTCTCATTAGAGATAGTTGCTCAATTGTTAGAGCTCTCGCCTAAGAAGCATTAGTCCACGAGTTCAAGTCCTGGCCGTCCTGGTAAAAAAATTAATTTATTTTTAATTTTAAATTATAATTATTATTTATTTATAATTATAATTTAATTTAATTATGGACTGAGGGGAGGAGCCGGACATCAGCTGTGAGCTGCGGAACACACCTCTAAAATCAGAGCAGTTCACGGAATGAGGCTGCATTGCTCTCTCCTCTCTCTCTTCTTTCTCTCTCTCTCTACCTCTCTCTCTCTCTCTCTCTTTCTCTCTCTTTTTCTCAGTCTCTTTTTCTCTTTTTCCCTCTCTCTGTCTCTCTCTTCTCTCTCTCTCTCTCTCCCTCTCTCTTTTTCTCTCTCTTTCTCTCTCTCTCTTTCTCTCTTTCTCTCTTTTTCTCTCTTTCTCTCTCTCTCTTTTTCTCAGTCTCTCTTTTTCTTTTTTTTTTCTCTCTCTCCTCTCTCTCCTCCCTATCTTTTTCTCTCTTTCTCTCTCTCTTTTTCAAATTCAAATTCAAATTCAAATATGCTTTATTGGCAGGACCAAAATACAATTAGTGTTGCCAAAGCAAGAGAAATACAGTAAGTGTGCTGGGAGGGCATCAGGGTTATGGGGAGTTGGGGGGCACAATTTGGGCTCTGAAAGTCCATTTAGGGGCCTTATGTTCCCCTCAGCGTATGACATGTGCTGATATATTGGGCGGCGATCTCCACCGTTGATTCCTCTTCCCCAAGTAGGAAGCAGAGTTTCATGTCCTCGTCCATGGATGGAAAGTCCGGGGTATGGGTGGTAAATTTCTGGAAGTGGGAGGCCCTCACTGCTGAGTATTTGTCACAGTGCAGCAGGAAGTGCACCTCGTCCTCCGGGGCCCCCAGCTGGCAGTGCTGGCACAGTCTGTTCTCTCGCGGCTTGTATGTCTGTTGGTGCCGCCCTGTTTCCACCTCTAGGCTGTGGGCACTCAGTCTGTACATGCTCAGGGTCTGCCTGTCTTTGGGGTGGCGTAACCTTTCCAGATATGGGGCCAGAGTGTAGTCCCTCCGCAGTGACCGGTAGATGGTGAGATTCTGGGATTTCCCTAATTCACTCTTCCAGTCCTCTATGTATTGCATCTTGCAGCTCTCTGAGATCTCTTTTATTTGGGCTATTGTCAGGGTGTGTTGCTGACTTTGGCTGGACTGGCTGTCGGGGTTCCTGGCGTGCGCTGGACTCTGGCTCAGCAGGGCTTTATGATTGTAGGAGCTGGGGTTGTTGTTCTGTATGTGCGCCTGGTGTGATAGCGCCCTCTTGTGTATACTGAACCATAAGGGGAATCAGCCCAAGCTCTGCCCGACACGCTATGTTTGAGGTGCTGCGATGGTCTTGGAGGAGATATTTACAGAACTCCATGTGGAAGACTTCGGTTGGGCTGGAATCCCACTTTGTGTGGTCTGGGTAGGTCACTGGGCCCCATACCTCGCTGCCATATAGCAGTATAGGGGTGATGATGCTGTCAAATATCTTGAGCCAGACTCTCACAGGTGGTTTGAGGTGGTACAGTTGTCTTCTGATGGCGTACAAGGTTCTGCACGCTTTTCGTTTCAGGGCTTCAGCTGCTTGCTTGAGGCTCCCGTTATTGCTTAGCTCCAGACCGAGGTAGGTATAGCTGTTGGTTTTCTCCAGCGTAGAGCCATTTAATGTGAAGGAGGGGAGAGTTTATTTTATTCTGGTTCCTCTTCTGAAACACCATGACTTTGGTCTTCTTTTGGTTGATGGGAAGTGCCCATGTGGTGCTGAATGTTTCCAGTACTGCCAGGCTATCTTGTGTAGAGTCCCTTGTTGTAGAGTCCCTATGGGTGGAGATAAGGGGGGGGAGAATGAATAATAAAATACTGATAGGGGTGTGTTATAAGACGCCGAATATTATGGAAGAGGTAGAGAATCTCCTCATAAAGCAAATTGATAAAGCAACGAGTCTCGGAGAGGTAATTATTATGGGGGACTTTAACTATCCTGATATAAATTGGGGAACAGAAACTTGCAGTTCCAGCAAAGGAAATAGATTTTTGATAACAATGAAAGATAATTACCTTTCACAAATGGTACAGGACCCCACAAGAGGGGGAGCACTACTAGACCTTGTACTAACCAATAGGCCAGACCGCATATCAAATATACAAGTTGGGCGTTACTTGGGGAATAGTGATCACAAAATAATAAGTTTTCATGTATTCTTTAGTAAGATGTATAGTAGAGGGGCTACAAGGACACTAAACTTCAGGAAAGCAAATTTTAAACGGTTGAGAGATGATCTTAGTGCAATAAACTGGGCTGATGTACTAAGTAATAAAAGTACACAAAGCAAATGGGAGACTTTTATGAGCATCCTGAATAGGGCTTGTGCAGAAAATATACCCTATGGGAACAAACATGCTAGAAATAGGAGGAAACCCCTATGGCTAAATAGAGCTGTAAGGGAAGCAATAAATGAAAGACAGAAAGCCTTAAAAGAATTAAAGAGGGTAGGTAGTGATGAGGCAATATATAATTATAGAAAATTAAATAAAATATGTAAAAAGCAAATTAAGTTAGCTAAGTTTGAGACAGAGAGACTCATTGCGAGAGAAAGTAAAAATAATCCTAAAATATTCTTTAACTACATAAACAGTAAAAAACTGAAAAGCGATAGTGTTGGCCCCCTTAAAAATAGTCTTGGTGAAATGGTGGAAGGGGATGAGGGTAAAGCCAACCTGCTGAATGACTTTTTTTCTACGGTTTTTATACAAGAAAATGCCATGGCAGATGACATGACCAGTGATACCATAAATTCACCCTTGAATATTACCTGCTTAACCCAGCAGGAAGTACGCCGCCGCCTCGAAATCACTAAGGTTGACAAATCTCCGGGCCCGGATGGCATACACCCCAGAGTACTACAGGAATTGAGTTCTGTGATAGATAGACCATTATTTTTAATCTTCTCAGATTCCTTAATAACAGGGTCGGTACCGCAGGACTGGCGCATAGCAAATGTGGTGCCAATATTCAAAAAGGGGACAAAAACTGAGCCGGGAAATTATAGGCCGATAAGTTTAACCTCTACGGTTGGTAAAATCCTTGAGGGTTTCTTGAGAGATGCTATACTGGAGTATCTCAAGAAAAATAACCTTATGACAGAGTATCAACATGGGTTTATGAGGGATCGATCCTGTCAAACTAATTTGATCAGCTTCTATGAAGAGGTAAGTTCAAGCCTGGACCAGGGAAATGCAGTGGATGTTGTGTATATGGACTTTTCAAAAGCTTTTGATACGGTGCCACACAAAAGGTTGGTACATAAAATGAGAATAATGGGGATAGGGGAAAATATGTGTAACTGGGTTAAAAACTGGCTCAGTGATAGGAAACAAAGGGTGGTTATTAATGGTACGTACTCGGACTGGGTCTCAGTTCATAGTGGGGTACCACAGGGGTCAGTATTGGGCCCGCTTCTTTTCAACATATTTATAAATGACCTTGTTGGGGGCATGCGGAGTAGAATTTCAATATTTGCAGATGATACTAAACTCTGCAGGGTAATCAATACAGAGGAGGATAATTTTATATTACAGGGAGATTTATGTAAGTTGGAGGATTGGGCTGAGAAGTGGCAATTGAAGTTTAATGTAGATAAATGTAAGGTCATGCACTTGGGTAGAGGAAATAACATTTATGATTATGTGCTTAATTGTAGAACACTGGGTAAAACAGACACAGAAAAAGACTTGGGTGTATGGGTGGATGGTAAACTTCACTTTAGTGGACAGGGTCAGGCAACTGCTGCCAGGGCTAATAAAATAATGGGATGTATTAAAAGAGGTATAAGTGTTCATGAAAAAAATATAGTTCTACCTCTGTACAAGTCACTAGTGCGACCGCACTTAGAATACTGTGTACAATTCTGGTCACCGATATATAAGAAGGACATAGCTGAACTGGAGAGGGTGCAGAGAAGAGCCACCAAGATTATTAGAGGAATGGGTGGGCTGCAATACCAAGACAGGTTATTAAACTTGGGGTTATTTAGTTTGGAAAAACGAAGGCTTAGGGGGGATCTAATCACAATGTATAAATATATGAGGGGACAGTACAGAGACCTTTCCAAAGATCTTTTTACACCTAGGCCTGAGACTGGAACACGGGGGAATCCGCTACGTCTTGAGGAGAGAAGGTTTAATCATAATCACAGACGAGGATTCTTTACTGTACGAGCAGTGAGACTATGGAACTCTCTGCCGCATGATGTTGTAATGAGTGATTCACTACTAACATTTAAGCAGAGCCTGGATGCCTTTCTTGAAAAATTTAACATTACCAGTTATGTATATTAGATTATATGACAGGGTATTGATCCAGGGAACCAGTCTGATTGCCGGATGTGGAGTCAGGAAGGAAATTTTTTCCCCATTGGAACTCGTTTGCCACATTGGGGTTTTTTGCCTTCCTCTGGATCAACATGTTAGGCTACGGGTTGAACTAGATGGACTTAGAGTCTCCCTTCAACCTTAAAAACTATGATACTATGATACTATGATACTATCTTGGAGGCCTTTCTCGGTTGGGGAGAGTAGCAGGAGGTCGTCTGCGTACAGCAGGAACTTCACCTCTCGGTCATGCAGACTGAGGCCTGGAGTGGGGAAGGAATCTAGAGCTCTTTTTCTCAGTCTCTCTTTTTCTTTTTTCCCCTCTCTCTCTCTTTCTCTCTCTTTCATTCTCTCTCTTTATCTCTCTCTCTCTCTCTTTCCCTCTCTCCCTCTCTCTCTCTCCCTCTATCTCTCTCTCTCTCTCCCTCTCTCTCCTCTCTCTCCCTCTCTCTCTCTCACTCTCTCTTTTTCTCTCCCTCTCTTTTTTTTTCTCTCTCTTTCTCTCGTTTTCTCTCTTTTTCTCTTACTCTGTCTATCTCTCTCTCTCTCCTCTCTCTCTCTTTTTCTCCCTCTCTTTCTCTTTTTCCCTCTATCTCTTTCTCCCTCTTCTCTCTCTCTTTATTTCTCTACCTTTCTCTCTCTCTCTTTCTCTGTCTCTTTCTCTCTCTCTTTCTCCCTCTCTCTCTCCCTCTCTCTTTCTCTCTCTCATTCTCTATCTTTTTATCTCTTTTTCTCTCTCTCCTCTCTCTCTTTCTCTATTTTCCTCTTCTCTCTCCCCCTCTATCTCTCTCTCCTCTCTCTCTGTCTTTCTCTCTCTTTTTCTCTCTCTCTTTTTCTCTTTATCCCTCTCTCTCTCCCTCTTCTCTCTATTCTCTCTCTTTTCTCTCTCTATCCCTCTCTCTCTTTCTCTCTCTCTTTCTCTCCTCTCTCTCTTTCTCTCTCTCTTTCTCTCTATCTTTTTTCTCTTTTTCTCTACTCTCTCTTTCTCTCTTTCTCCTCTCTCTCTCTCCTTCTCGCTCTCTCTCTCTCTTTCTCTCTCTCTTTCTCTCTCTCTTTCTCTCTTTTTTCTCTATCTCCTCTCTCTCTCTCTCTCTTTCTCTCTCTTCCCCCCCTCTTTCTCTCTCCTCTCTCTTTTTCTCTCTTTTTCTCTCTCTTTTTCTTTCTCTCTCTTTTTCTCTCTCTCTTTCTCTCTGTCTCTTTCTCTTTTTCCCTCTTTCTCTCTCTCTTCTCTCTCTCTCTTCTCTCTCTCACGCTTTCTCTTTCTCTCTCTCTTTTTCTCTCTCTCTTTTTCTCTCTCTCTTTCTCTATCTCCTCTCTCTCTTTCTTTCTCTCTCTCCCTCTTTCTCTCTCTCTTTCTTTCTCTCTCTCTTTTTCTCTCTTTTTCTCTCTCTCTTTTTCTCAGTCTCTCATTTTCCCTCTCTCTCTTCTCTCCTCTCTCTCTACCTCTCTCTCTTTTTTCTCTCTCTCTCTTTTTCTCTCTCTCTCTCCCTCTTCTCTATCTCTCTTTCTCTCTCTTTTTCTCTCTCTCTCTTTCTCTTTCTCTCTCTCTTTCTCTTTTTCTCTCTATCTCTCTCTCTTTCTCTCTCTCTCCTTTCTCTCTCTCTCCCCCCCTCCCCCTCTTTCTATTTCTCCTCTCTCTTTTTCTCTCTTTCTCTCTTTTTCTTTCTCTCTCTCTTTCTCTCTCTCTTCTCTCTCTTCTCTCTTTCTCCCTCTCTTTATTTTTCTCTGTCTCTCTTTCTCTCTCTCTCTTTATCTCTCTCTATCTCCCTCTCTCTCTCCCTCTATCTCTCTTCTCTCTCCCTCTCTCTCTCCTCTCTCTCCCTCTCTCTCTCTCTTTTTCTCTCCCTCTCTTTTTCTCTCTCTCTTTCTCTCTCTTTTTCTCTTACTCTCTCTCTCTCTTTCTCTCTCTATCTCTCTCCCCCCTCTTTCTCTCTCTCTCCTCTCTCTCTTTTTCTCTCTCTCTTTCTCTTTTTCCCTCTCTTTCTCCCTATTCTCTCTTTCTTTATCTCTCTACCTTTTTCTCTCTCTCTCCTCTCTCTCTTTCTCGCTCTCTCTTTCTCTCTCTGTTTCTCTCTCTCTCTTTCTCTCTCTCTTTCTCTCTCTCTTTCTCTATCTTTTTTTCTCTTTTTATCTATCTCTCCTCTCTCTCTTTCTCTATTTTCCTCTTCTCTCTCCCCATCTGTCTCTCTCTCCTCTCACTCTCTTTCTCTCTCTTTTTCTCTTTTTCCCTCTCTCTCTCCCTCTTCTCTCTCTATTCTCTTTCTTCTCTCTCTATCCCTCTCTCTCTTTTTCTCTCTTTTTCTCTCTCTCTCTTTCTCTCCTCTCTCTCTTTCTCTCTCTTTCCCTCTATCTTTTCTCTCTTTTTCTCTACTCTCTCTCTTTCTCCTCTCTCTCTTTCTCGCTCTCTCTTTCTCGCTCTCTCTTTCTCTCTCTTTTTCTCTCTCTCTTTCTCTCTTTTTTCTCTCTCTCCTCTCTCTCTCCCCCCCTCTTTCTATCTCTCTCCTCTCTCTCTCTTTCTCTCTCTCTTTTTCTTTCTCTCTATTTTTCTCTCTCTTTCTCTCTCTGTCTCTCTTTTTCCCTCTTTCTCTCTCTTCTCTCTCTCTCTTCTCTCTCTCACTCTTTCTCTTTCTCTCTCTCTTTTTCTCTCTCTTCAAATTCAAATTCAAATTCAAATATGCTTTATTGGCAGGATCAAAATACAATTAGTGTTGCCAAAGCAAGAGAAATACAGTAAGTGTGGTGGGAGGGGATCAGGGTTATGGGGAGTTGGGGGGCACAATTTGGGCTCTGACAGTCCATTTAGGGGTCTTAGGTTCCCCTCAGCTTATGACATGTGGTGACATATTGGGCGGCGATCTCCACCATTGATTCCTCTTCCCCCAGTAGGAAGCGGAGTTTCATGTCCTCATCCATGGATGGAAAGCCCGGGCTATGGGTGGTAAATTTCTGGAAGTGGGAGGCCCTCACTGCTGAGTATTTGTCACAGTGCAGTAGGAAATGCGTCTCGTCCTCCAGAGCCCCCTGCTGGCAGTGGTGGCACAGTCTGTTCTCCCGCGGCTTGTATGTCTGTCGGTGCCGCCCTGTTTCCACCTCTAGGCTGTGGGCACTCAGTCTGTACAGGCTCAGGGTCTGCCTGTCTTTGGGGTGGCGTAGCCTTTGCAGATATGGGGCCAGAGTGCAGTCCCTTTGCAGTGACCGGTAGATGGTGAGTTTCTGGGAGTTCTCTAATTCACTCTTCCAGTCCTCTATGTATTGCATCTTGCAGCTCTCAGAGATCTCTTTTATTTGGGCTTTTGTCAGGGTGTGTTGCTGACTTTGGTTGCCGCAGTTCTTGGCTTGCTCTGGGCTCCGGCTCAGCAGGGCTTTATGATGGTAGGAGCTAGGGTTGCTGTTCTGTATGTGTGCCTGGTGTGATAGCGCCCTCTTGTGTATAGTGAACCATAAGGGGAATCGACCCAGCTCTGCCCGACAGGCTATGTTTGAGGTGCTGCGATGGACTTGGAGGAGATATTTACAGAACTCCATGTGGAAGACTTCGGTAGGGCTGGAGTCCCACTTTGTGTGGTCTGGGTAGGTCACTGGGCCCCATACCTCGCTGCCATATAACAGTATAGGGGTGATGACGCTGTCAAATATCTTGAGCCAGACTCTCACAGGTGGTTTGAGGTGGTACAGTTGTCTTCTAATGGCATAGAAAGTTCTGCACGCTTTTCCTTTCAGGGCTTCTGCTGCTTGCTTGAGGCTCCCGTTATTGCTTAGCTCCAGACCGAGGTAGGTATAGCTGCTGGTTTTCTCCAGCGTGGAGCCATTTAATGTGAAGGAGGGAGTGTTTATTTTGTTCTGGTTCCTCTTCTGAAACACCATGACTTTGGTCTTCTTTTGGTTGATGGGAAGCGCCCATGTGGTGCTGAATGATTCCAGTACTGCCAGGCTATCTTGGAGGCCTTTCTCGGTTGGGGAGAGTAGCAGGAGGTCATCTGCGTACAGCAGGATCTTCACCTCTCGGTCATGCAGACTGAAGCCTGGAGTGGGGGAGGACTCTAGAGCTGTTGCTAGTCCATTTATATAGATGTTGAATAGAGTTGGACTCAGGCTGCAGCCCTGTCTGACCCCACGGCCCTGTCGGAAGAAAGCCGTCCTCTTTCCGTTCACCTTCACGCTGCACCGGTTCTCAGTGTATGAGCTCTTGATCACGTCATAGGTTCTGCCACCTATTCCGCTCTCCAGAAGTTTCAGGAACAGGCCTGGATGCCACACTGAGTCAAAGGCCTTTTTGAAGTCCACGAAACATGCAAATATTTTCCCCTGTTTTTTGTCGTGGACGTGGGTCTTGATGAGGCTTTGCAGGGTGTAAATGTGGTCCGTGGTGCGGTGGTTTGGCATGAACCCATCTTGGCTTCTGCTGAGGACGTCACCCTGGGTGAGGAAGGCGATAATCCTTTTATTAATAATGCTGTTAAACAGTTTTCCCAGAATGCTGTTGACACAGATCCCTCTGTAGTTTGCTGGGTCATATCGGTCTCCATTCTTGTAGATGGGCGTTATGAGACCTTGATTCCAGCTTTGAGGGAAGTAGCCGGCACTCAGGACGTGGGTGAATAGTTTTGCCAGTGCTGCATGTATTTCTGGGGAACTGTATTTGATCATCTCTGGCAGGATGCCGTCACTGCCCGCGGCCTTCTTACATTTTAGCAGTTTGATTCTATCTTTTATTTCCAGCACACTGATTGGTATGTCCAGAGGATTTTGAAAGTCCTTGATTGTCTCCTCCATGTCCCTCAGTTTAGTCATTATATGCTCTTGTTCTGGGGTTAGGTCGTCTTCTGGGATATTCTTGTAGAGGCCCTTGAAGTAGCTGTGCCAGATGTTGCCATTTTGAATGTGGAGGGTGCTTTGCTTGGGACTTGTACCGATATGGCTCCATGTCTCCCAGAATGAGTTGTCCTGGAGGGAGTCTTCGAGCTGCTGCAGTTTGTGGGAGATGTGCTTTTGTTTTTTCTCCTTGAGGGTTCGCTTGTATTGCCTCTGTAGGGTGTCATGGACCACTCTTAGCTCCTTGTTGTCCGGGTCTCTGTGTTTTTGATTTGAGGTTATCCTTAGGGAGTTGCGCAGTGCCTTGCATTCTTTATCAAACCATTTTTGGCCTTGTTTATTTGTAGGTCTCTTGGAGTTGGTCCTTCTGAGGCCTGCTAGCTCTGCCATGGTATATAGGATGTTATTAAAGTCGTTTACTGCCAGGTTGACCCCTTGCTGGTTTGATGTATAGGGTTTTGTGTGAAAGTTTACAAGCAGCTCTTTAATCTCTGTTCTGTTGGTCATGTTGGTGTATTCAATGGCTAACTGTTTGGACCACTTGAAGGATGGTGGCAAGTTGTGGAGACCGCTCAAGTGGGGCTTTTGTGTGGGTGACTTGTCCGTGGATCTCAGGTACAGCAGTGTCTGGTTGTGGTCTGACATGTGGGTGTCGGGGGTGACTATGAAGGCATTTATGTTTGCTGGGTCTATGTCTGTTATGGCATAATCCACTACACTACTGCCCGTGTGGGAGTTTAGTGTAAATCTCCCTAATGAGTCCCCCCTGGTGCGCCCGTTCAGTATATGCAGCCCCAAGCTCCGGCACAGGTTCAGCAGTTTTCTGCCGCTTTTATTCACCACTCTGTCATAGCTGTTTCTTGTTGTCTGTACTGAGTCTCTGTAGAAGGGCTCATCTCCCAGGACGTATGCGTTTCCGTCAGGTGACAGGTAGTCCTTCTCTGTACCTGTCCTGGCGTTCAGGTCTCCACAGATCAGCACCTTACCTTTGGACTGGAATTAGGCAGCCTCCCTCTGAAGTTCCTCGTAGATGTCCGGCTTATAGTATCTGGATTCTGATGGAGGGATGTAGGCTGCGCAGAGGTAGATGTCCTGCTTAGAGGTGAGGATGGAGCTACTTATCTTCATCCAGATGTGGCTTTCTCCTCTTTTTATTGCCTTGATATGTTCTTGGATCTCCTCCTTGTACCATATTAGTATGCCCCCTGAGCAGCGGCCGTGTTTGGTGTTCTTGTTTTTCTGGGCGGAGACAGAAAATTCCTTGTATCCCATGGGTGCGAGAGATTCCTCCTCTGCCCGGGCCCATGTCTCCAGGAGGATCTGGATGTCAATGTTCTTTAGCCTTTGTTTGAAGTCTGGGTCATTTGTCTTGGACCCAAAAGCTGAGGCATTCAATCCTTGAATGTTCCAGCTGCTGATAACTAAGGATGTCATATTTAGTTGATATACCTTATAATGAGGAAGGATAGATTTTCATAGGACATAACCGGATTTAGTGGTGGGTTTGGGTGGCATATTTTAGTAGTGTCCTAAGAGTTTGCTGCACAATGTGTTGAGCAATGTCCTTATTTCTGCCATGTTGCTGCCCTCTGTTGCTTTGTATTGCCATTTTGGGACATGTGGTCTTGAGTATTTCTGCCATCTCTGTGGACTCTCTCCAGGGGTCTCTGTGGGCTGCCATCTGTTTGGTGGGTGTCTTGCTTGTGGTCTTGGAGGTCTGTTTAGAACCATGTCCTTTAGCTCTCTTGCTAGATGGCTGACTCCTTGTTTATTGAGGTGTTTGTCGTCATAGAGGTGATGGAGCGTTATTTCGGGGTGTCTTGCCAGCTGTATGTTTGGTGCTGTGGTAAAACTGGTGGCCAGCTCGGAGTTGATTTGCTGGGTTATTTGTTGGTGTACATCTTTCCTTGGAAGCAGGGCAGACAGGATTATTTTGGTTCTGGGGAATTTTTGCTGGGCTGCTAGTGCGAGTTTTGATAGGTCCTTTGTGACTGTCTTTTGGTGGATATCGTTTGTGCCAGTGTGTAGTATGAGGTGTGTGGCCTCTGTGAAATATGGGTTGCTGATCACCTCCTCTGCTTGTGGGATCGTTGAGCAGTGAATTTTTATAACCCGAGCCGTCGGAAACAGTCTCTGAGTGTCCAGGTATTTCCCATTTGAGTCTATTATTAGGACTATATCAGGATCCAGTGTTTTATTTGGGCCATTTGTTTTCTGTGTGTTGGGTCTCTGAGTGTTGGTTGCCCTTGTTTGTTGTGATGATGCATTTTCATTGCTGGGGTTGATGGTAGGGGTTTCCTTCGTGTTGTTGGGTCCAGGGGTGTTGGACACCCTGATATGCTGTGCTTGTGGGGCTGTATTGATATTGCTGGAGTTATGTGTAGAGTCTGTCTGGCTGAGGTTGTCGCAGGTCTGTGATATATCTGGCACCAGGGCAGTTGGTGCAGGCATTTGTTTTGGGGGAGTGCTTATACTTTGAGGTGCCCTCTCTAGTTTTTGTTGTAGGATTGAGGATTTTAGCTGGGTTATTTCTTCTTTGAGGTATGCATTTTCTTCCTGCAGCCTTTGAAGTGACCTTTGCAATTCCCACAGGTCAGAAGGGCAGTGAGCCCCATAGGGGTGAACGGACCCCATGACGATCGGGAGGGTGCCAGGTTAGGAAGGGGTTAATTTGGTTTACATGGATAGGGGATATATGGGGCTATAGGATTCGTGGAAGGGAGCTGTAAGGGGATTGGGAGGGGAGCAAGGAAGGGGTGGGGAGTTTGGGGAGGTATAAAGAGAGGGGGTGTACTGTTTACCTCCCCTTTTGTCGCCGGAAAGTTGTGTCCCCAGGACGTCGGTGCTGCCTGCTGCCATGGCTGCCTTAGCTGAGCTGCTTGAGAGGGTGCGTGGGGCCTCCGAGGTAGTCGGGGTGGATGCTCTGCGGCAGCAGCTGGCGGCGGTCTGTGGCCCTGGAGCGGCGCTGCCTGCTGCTCCTGCGCCCGGCCCGTTGCTACGTGCTCGGCGGGCGCGACCGCCGGAGCGCTACTCCCCCAGCTGGAGGGGGAGTATGAGGTCTAGGAGCCCCTGCGGGGACCCTCCGGGGAGGCGGAGCCCTTCTACTCACCCAGGGGAGCTGCCGGCCACCGGGAGGAATCCTCGTCGGCGATCCCGCGGGTCGGGGGTGGGCGGAGCCTCGGCGAGGCCCACTTCCGGTCCGCGGCCTGCCCAGCCGCAGACCGGAGCGATGATCACAGCAGCCCCCAGTGATGTGCCGGCTGGGGGTGGCGCTCGGCGTTCCAGACGGTCGGATGAGACTCCCTGCAGGCCGCAGGGGAGAGACACAGGACGGAGGGCTGGAGCGGATGGGAGCGGCGACGTGGGGAGATCAGAGGAGGGTTACAGTGGCTCGCAGGCGGGGATGAGATCTGTAATCACGGTCCCCCCCAGCGAGGATCGGGCTGGGGGGTGTTCCCAGCGAAGGTCAAGTTCTGCACGGCCTTCCTGCAGTCGGCAGGGAGGGAGCCCACTGAGAGCGACAGGAGAAGTAGCGGCGCAGCAGTCTGTCATGATGTCAGCAAGGAAGGACGGCGGCAGGGCGCCACAGCGGGCAAAGAGGAAGAGGTCCAGCAGGAGTCGCCCGGACGAGCAGGGTGCGGTGACCGTGGGGGTTGACGGCCGCCAGGTGCGTGCTGTCCCCTCGCTGGTCCCCCCTGAGGATTTCGCCAGCTCGTCGGAATCCGGCGAGGAAGAAGGAGCAACGGCAGCGGCAGGTCGGACAGAGCGGCAGCAGGAAGATCGTGGCACGGCTGTTCCGGAGTCGGTGCAACGGCAGCCTGGTGAGCTGACGTCAGAAATGTTGTATTCTGTGGGTAGCGCGGGCGGGGGGCGGGGGTTCCGTTGCGGGACGCGTCGCGCAGGGAGTGGGGGCGGTCGGTCAGTCTGGTTTGCCGGGCCCGGAGTTTTTGGGGGGAGCTTTTGGGGGTGTTGCAGGGGTTGTCTGCGGAACGGGTTAGTCGGACTGGGCCTGGGGCCCCGGTGGGGGCGTGGGTGGGCCCCACGGAGGTGGTGCAGACGGAGGCGACGGTGCGCGAGGTTGCGACACGGGATCCTACCTCGGCGGTAGGTACGGGACAGGCGGCTGGAGGGGCAGCTGACGTGGGTGCGAGTAAGGAGGTGGAAAGGGAAAAAGAAAAGGAGGATGAGGTTGTGCGTTTGGATGATAGGGCGCGTAGCGAAATTTATGTGTGTTTTGAAGGTCAGTTAGGGGTTCATTTAAAAAAGGAGGTGAGGGAAAAGATTTGGAAAGGGGAGTACGTGGAAATTTTTTCCCTGCTTCCTTTGGAGAAGTTTAATTTGGATAAGGTGAAACCCAGTGACACAAAAAAGGAGAAAGAGGATGAGGAAAAACGGAGGTATCGGTTGATCCCAAGGACGTTTACTAACTGGCTACAGGCCTTTGCGATCTTAGCCAGCGTGATCGGGGAAAAGGAGCCGGAGCATTGTTCCGCCCTATTTGGATATATGGACGCGATAGGGGAAGCGTATAGAGTGTACGGCGGTTTAGGGTGGTTGAGATATGATGAGCAGTTCCGGCAACGGAAGGCTCTGCGGCCGGGTGTCCAGTGGGGCCACAAGGACATTTCTTTGTGGATGCGGTTAATGACGGCTCCGGCTCAGCCCTTTCGAGGGGGTGCCGGGTGCCCGGGTGCGAGTGGCGGGTCCTCGGCTGGACGGAAAAAAGGGGCTTGTTGGCAATATAACGAGGGACAGTGTAAGTTTCGGGCCTCTTGTCGGTTTAAACATGAGTGTTCCAGATGTGGAGGGTCTCACCCTCTGGCCAGGTGCTTCAAGAAAGGAAAAGGAAAGGCGGGGGAGGGGTCTGGAAAAAGGGAGGACGCCAGTGAGGGTAGAGGCGAAGCTTCCCTATTTAAATAGATACCCGGATGTTAGGGCGGCGGAGTTGTTGGAACGTGGTTTTACGGAGGGCTTTCGGATTCCGTTTGAATCTGAGGCGCCGGTGTTTCGCCCGGGAAACTTGAGGTCCGCAAAAGAACATCCGGCGGTGGTGAAGGAAAAGCTGCAGAAGGAGGTGGAGTTGGGGAGGATGGCGGGCCCCTTCCGGGACCCGCCATTCTCCAACTTACGGATTTCCCCCCTAGGGGTGGTACCTAAGAAGGAGCCGAACAAATTTCGGCTCATTCATCATTTATCTTATCCGGCGGGATTGTCGGTAAATGATGGGATATCACCAGAGTTGTCGGCGGTATGTTATGTATCGTTCGATAGGGCCTTGGAGCTGGTAAGGGTTGCGGGGCGGGGGGCACTGATGGCAAAGGCGGATGTAGAAGCAGCTTTTCGTTTACTCCCGGTGCATCCAGAGAGCCTTCATCTCTTAGGGTGTATGTGGGATGGTGAATACTATGTGGATCGTTGCCTGCCGATGGGCTGTTCCATTTCGTGTGCTTATTTTGAGGCATTCAGTACGTTTGTGGAATGGGTAGTCAAGGAGGTGGCAGGAGTCCATTCAGTGATTCACTATTTGGATGACTTCTTTTGCGTGGGTCCGGCGGGCTCTTCGGTTTGCTCCTTGTTGTTGTTTACGTTAGAGCGGATCGCGCGGAGTCTGGGTATTCCGTTGGCAAAAGAAAAAACAGAAGAGCCGGTGACGGCCCTATGTTTCTTAGGTATCGAAATTGATACACTGGCGATGGAATGCCGGTTGCCGGAGGGGAAGCTTTTGGATTTGAAGGCGTCGGTGCGGTTTTTGTCTCAGGCCAAGAAGGTGCGGTTGCGGGATTTGCAGTCAGTGCTCGGAAAATTGAATTTCGCTTGTCGCATTATGCCGATGGGGCGGATATTTAATAGGAGACTGGCGAGCGCGACCGCGGGGGTAAAGGCTCCAAATCACTTTGTCAGAGTGACCAAAGTGATGAAAGGGGATTTGTTGGTTTGGGAGGAGTCCTTGGACCGGTACAACGGTCGGACCCTTTGGATGAGCGAGGCATTGTCCAATAGCCAGTTGGAATTGTATACTGATGCGGCTGGAGCGACAGGTTTTGGGGCAATTTTTCAGACGCGCTGGTGTGTGGGAAAGTGGCCACGGCTTTGGGTGGAAGCAGGTTTGGTGAGGAATTTGGCGCTCCTGGAATTGTTTCCCATCATTGTGGCAATCGAGTTGTGGGGCCCCGTTTTTTCCGGAAGAAGGGTTTGCTTGCATTGTGACAACATGGCGGTGGTGCATTCCATCAATGCACTGTCGGCAAAATCCCCACCGGTTGTGGGGTATATAAGGCACCTGGCGTTGCGATGCTTGGAGTTGAACATTTGCGTGGTGGCTCGGCACGTGCCAGGGATTTGGAATGAGGTGGCTGATGCGCTATCTCGGTTTCAGTTTTGCAGGTTCAGGAAGCTGGTGCCGGGAGCGGACGCGGATGGAGAACCTTGCCCGGAATGGCTGTTGGACCTGGCATCGGTATAGCATTTGAGGGTATTAGGAGATCGGTGTCTGAGGCTACTTGGTGCCGATATCAGGCGGTGTGGCAAGCTTGGGCAGAGTTGGAGAGAGGGGAATTTTTGGAGTCGGGTTACAAGGGCCGAGTGTTGGGGGTCCTGATGTTAATTAGTGGGGATTTTTCGGCAGGTCGGTCCGTTTCGGTGATTGGTGGCAAGTTGGTGGCATTGGCCTTCTTGTTTCAGATGCAAGGGGTTCGGGACGCGACTAAGGATTTTCTGGTGCGGCAGGCAATGAAAGGTTTTCGAAAGGGGGCCCAGTCACGTGACATGAGGCGGCCGGTGTCATTGCCATTGTTGGTTCGTTTAGTGGGGTGTTTGGGGGAATTGTGTTCGTCTTCTTATGAGAGGGTGTTGTTTTCAGTAGCTTTTGTATTGGCGTTTTTTGGGGCCTTTCGCATTGGTGAATTGGTCAGCCGGGGCACCAGTTGTGCCCAGTGGCACAAGTGTCTGAGTTTTTAAAGGTGCGGGGCGGTTTTCCTGGCGTTTTTCTTAGACATGTGGACGGATTGGCTTTGTCGCGGTACCAATTCAATGCGGTGCTGAAGATGGCTTTAGCAAGGGTGGGGGAGGAGCCACGTGAGTACGGGTCTCATTCCTTTCGGATAGGGGCGGCGACGGAAGCCTCCAGGTGGGGTTTGAGTGAGTATTGTATCCGGCGGATTGGGAGGTGGGAGTCTTCCAGGTTTCGTTTGTACATTAGGCCTCACTTGGTCAGGTGAGGGTCAGGGGTGGGGGGGGATTCCTGGTTTGTGTTTGATGCTGGTTTGTGGTAATTTTTCTTGTGCTGTTGCTGTTTTTATTCGTGGTTTTTGTATTTTATAGGTCCGTGCCTTGTGTGGATCCTCGGGCACTCCTATGTGTATTGGGGAGCGTTGCGGGCGGATGTGCGTCGTGACGGTCGGCAGCTTGGAGTGTCGGTGTCGGAAGCCCGAGTAAAGTGGCTCGGAATTCGGGGCATGACTTGGGGTAGAGTGCGCCCAGAGGTGGCTTATTATAGCCGTATGGATCGTGACCCTGATGTGTTAATTTTGCACGTGGGTGGGAACGATTTGGGAGTAAGGTCGGCGAGGGAGTTGAGAAGGGACATAAAGCTGGACCTGTTACATTTGTGGAGGGCGTTTCCGGGCATAGTTAGTGTGGTCGGACATCATAGCTCGGATGCAGTGGCGTTTTGGTAGGTCGGTGGACCGTATTAATAGGGCTCGGAGCAAGCTGAACCGGGCAATTGGTAGGTTTGTGGCGAGGAATGGAGGGTTGGTGGTACGGCATAGAGAATTGGAGGAGTCCACGGAGCAGTATCTGAGGAGAGATGGGGTTCATCTGACTGATGTGGGTCTGGATTTATGGATGTTGGGTTTGAGGGATGGCCTGGAGCAAGCACTAGGGGTGTGGGGGGGCCCGGGCCAAGTAAGGGTGTCACTTGGCCGGTCTGTGGCGGGGTGATAGGTCCGTCTGAGAGGTTGGGAGTACCGACAGTCGGTTTGTTGGTACGAAGTCGCTCAAGGGGAGTGGCTTCGGACTGGATGGGAACTTGTGGGCGGAGGGCCCGCAGGTTCTGGGTAGGGGTAATCAACGATGGAACGTTGTTACCCCTCACCTTGGGCCGGGTGGTCACGGCCAAGGTGGTCCTCTGGGCCGGTTTGGAGGTTACGGCCGGGGGTTAGGAATGATGGTTGGCCTCTCGGATGGATCTATCGGGGTTTCTGGTTATACGGGTATATATGTATAAGGTTAAGTTTAACAATTGAGTGGCATGTTGGGCCACGAGTTTTTGGTATACATATATACGTTTAAATAAAACTGTGGCCATTCCTGCAATAAAGTCGTGGTTCTCGTCTTTATTTAGGTAGATTGGTATGGGGGTGTTAGCATGGTAACCTGCTTATCCCTTATAGATACGTCAAGAAGGGCAGTGAGCCCCATAGGGGTGAACGGACCCCATGACGATCGGGAGGGTGCCAGGTTAGGAAGGGGTTAATTTGGTTTACATGGATAGGGGATATATGGGGCTATAGGATTGGTGGAAGGGAGCTGTAAGGGGATTGGGAGGGGAGCAAGGAAGGGGTGGGGAGTTTGGGGAGGTATAAGAGAGGGGGTGTACTGTTTACCTCCCCTTTTGTCGCCGGAAAGTTGTGTCCCACCCGCCCGCCCTGATATATGTATATGTATATGTTTATAAAAAAAAAAAAAAAAAAAAAATAATAATGAAAAGTGATGTTTTTTCAAAAAAAAAAAAAAAAAAAAAAAAAGAACAAAGAAAAGAGGAATACATGAGAATGCAAGGTTGATTTGCCAATTTTGTTGTTGTCACAGCGGGGTGATAGGTCCGTCTGAGAGGTTGGGAGTACCGACAGTCGGTTTGTTGGTACGAAGTCGCTCAAGGGGAGTGGCTTCGGACTGGATGGGAACTTGTGGGCGGAGGGCCCGCAGGTTCTGGGTAGGGGTAATCAACGATGGAACGTTGTTACCCCTCACCTTGGGCCGGGTGGTCACGGCCAAGGTGGTCCTCTGGGCCGGTTTGGAGGTTACGGCCGGGGGGTTAGGAATGATGGTTGGCCTCTCGGATGGATCTATCGGGGTTTCTGGTTATACGGGTATATATGTATAAGGTTAAGTTTAACAATTGAGTGGCATGTTGGGCCACGAGTTTTTGGTATACATATATACGTTTAAATAAAACTGTGGCCATTCCTGCAATAAAGTCGTGGTTCTCGTCTTTATTTAGGCAGATTGGTATGGGGGTGTTAGCATGGTAACCTGCTTATCCCTTATAGATACGTCATGTTTTCACCCTTGATATTTCTCCCCTCAGTTGGTCATTTGCATTTTTCTCACCTTGGCTTCTTTGAAATTCTTCTTTGAATTGAATAAACTCGCATTCTAATTGGGCCAAGCAGTCTCTGAGTATATCCCTGGGGGGTTGTGATGATTGGGATGTAGATGGGGCTGGGGGGTGGCTGGAGATTCTGTCTGCTATGGTCTGGTCACTTGTGGATATGCTTCCTTCCTTCATTAGGGTCTCTCTTTTTCTCTCTCTCACTTTCTCTATCTCCTCTCTCTCTTTCTCTCTCTCTCTCCCTCTTTCTCTCTCTCCCTCTTTCTCTCTTTTTCTCTCTTTCTCTCTCTCTCTTTCTCTCTCTCTTTTTCTCGCTTTTTCTCTCAGTCTCTCATTTTCCCTCTCTCTTCTCTCCTCTCTCTCCACCTCTCTCTCTTTTTCTCTCTCTCTTTCTCTTTTCCCTCTCTCTCCCTCTTCTCTCTCTCTCTTTCTCTCTCCCTTTTTCTCTCCCTTTTTCTCTCTCGTCTCTCTCTTTCTCTCTCTTTCTCTCTCTCTTACGCTCTCTCTTTCTCTATCTTTTTAACTCTTTTTTTCTCTCTCTCTCTCCTCTCTCTCTTTCTCTCTTTTCCACTTCTCTCTCCCCATCTTTCTCTCTCTCTCTCCTCTCTCTCTCTTTTCCTCTCTCTATTCTCTCTCTCTTCTGTCTCTTTCTCTCTCTCTTTCTCTCTCTCTTTATCTCTCTCTTTTTCTCACTCTCCTCTCTCTCTTTTTCTCTCGTTTTCTCTTTCTCCCTCTCTCTCTCCCCCCTCTTTCTCTCTCTCTTTTTCTCTCTCTTTTTCTCAGTCTCTCTTTTTCCCTCTCTCTCTCTCTCCTCTCTCTTCTCCCTCTATCCCTCTCTCTCTCTTTTTCTATCTCTCTCTTTCTCTCTCTCTTTCTCTTTTTCCCCTTCTCTCTTCCTCTTTTCTTTCTCTTCTCTCTCTTTCTCTCTTTCTCTTTCTCTCTCTATTTTTCTCTCTCTCTTTCTCTCTCTCTTTCTCTCTATCTCTTTCTCTCTTTCTCTCTCTCCTTTCTCTCTCCCCCCTCCCCCTCTTTCTCTCTTTTTCTTTCTCTCTCTTTCTCTCGCTCTTCTCTCTCTTCTCTCTCTCTTCCTCTCTTTCTTTTTCTCTGTCTCTCTTTCTCTCTCTCTCTTTCTCTTTTTCCCTCTCTCTCTTCTCTCTCTTTCTCTCCTCTCTCTCTTTCTCTCTCTCTTTCTCTCTATCTTTTCTCTCTTTTTCTCTAGTCTCTCTCTCTCTCTTTCTCCTCTCTCCTTTTCTCTCTCTCTATTTCTCTCTCTCTTTTTCTCTCTATCTCCTCTCTCTTTCTTTGCCCCCCCTCTTTCTCTCTCTTCTCTCTCTCTTTTTTTCTCTCTTTCTCTCTCTCTTTTTCTTTCTCTCTCTTTTTCTCTCTTTCTCTTTATTTTTCTTTCTCTCTCTTTCTCTTTCTCTTTTTCCCTCTTTCTCTCTCTCTTCTCTCTCTCACTCTCTCTCTCTTTCTCTCTCTCTTTTTCTTTTTCTCTCTCTCTTTCTCTATCTCCTCTCTATCTTTCTCTCTCTCTCTCCCTCTTTCTCTTTCTCTTTTTCTATCTTTCTCTCTCTCTCTTTTTCTCTCTCTTTTTCTCAGTCTCTCATTTTCCCTCTCTCGTCTCACTCTTCTCTCTTTCCCCCTCTCTTTTTCTCTCTCTCTTTATCTCTCTTTCTCTTTTTCCCTCTCTCTCCAACTTCTCTCTCTCTTTCTCTGTCTTCCTTTCTCTCTCACTTTCTCTCTTTTTCTCTCTCTTTCTCTTTTTTCCTTCTCTCTCTTCTCTCTCTTCTCTCTCTCCTTCTCTCTCTCTTTTTCTCTCTCTCTCTCCTCTCTCTCTTTTTCTCTCTTTCTCCCGCTCTCCTCTCTCTTTTTCTCTCTTTCTCTCTCTCTTTCTCTCTTTTTCTCTTTTTCTCAGTCTCTCTTTTTCCCTCTTTCTCTCTTCTTCCTCTACTCTCTCTCTCCTCTCTCTCTTTCTCTCTTTCTTTTTCTCAGTCTCTCTCTTTCTTTTTCCCTCTAAATGTCTCTCTCTTCTCTCTCTCGCCCTCTCTCTTTTTTCTCTCTTTTTCGCTCACTCTTCTCTCTCTCTCTTTTTTTCTCTCTCTCTCTCTTTCTCTCTCTCTCTTTCTCTCTCTCTTTCTCTCTCTCAAATTCAAATTCAAATTCAAATATGCTTTATTGGCAGGACCAAAATACAATTAGTGTTGCCAAAGCAAGAGAAATTAAAGAACAAGATAGGACATATAGGATCACCCTCATTATCCAAAGATTAAGGTCAAACCCACAACTTATAATAGTTAAACTTGAGAACAAGGGAAACTAAAGACCTATATACTCAAACACACAAAAATCTGTTGTGGATATACAGATTTTTAAGAAAGCTCAAAGAAGTCAGAAATAATAAAATACTTTTCTTTATTGAAATATCTTCTCTATTATAAAAATACATAGATACAAAACTCCACTATATAATACCCATGGACTGGAAAAAACAGGTCAAGAGTTAAATAATAATCCCGCATTAACATATGGATTCAAGGATTCATGGTGCCCTATAATTGAATTAAACATATGTAAGGCTATAATGAAAATTCAAACTTCCTTTTTTCCAAGTGCAGAAATTATTTAATAAACAGTAGTCACAGCGGCACCTCATGTGGTAAGTAATAAATAGGTGCAAAATACCATATAACAATTCCCTATGCCGCTATGGGATTCTCGATTCATTTAGTGCATTCCCAATTTTGTGGGCATGAAAACGGAAGGTCATTCCATTAGGGTTGCACCATAATACGCCACCCAGCTTTCAATAAGAGCAGTGACCCCACTGAACCACCACAGTGACCACTTGTATGCGTTACCTATTAAGAGACCTGATATCCACGTCCTGCGACCCCAACACGTGTTTCACCTTTTCTTCTTCAGGGGACGTGTGTTGGGGTAGGGGGACTTGGTCTTTATATAGTACGCTGCCTAATTATGTGAACTCCACTCACCCGTGCTGTACGGCGCGGCGTCGGAAGGCTAGGACTGCAGGAAGTACAGGGAACTTCCGCCCGGCGGCTCTGACCCGCATACTGCGTTCCATCTGTCATCTGACAACGGAGGCAGCGCATGGCCAATTCTAGCCGCCGGGCAGAAGTCGCAGTCCGAGCCCTTCCTGACCCGCGCATCACACTGTGAGGGCAGTGCACATGAAACTGCAAGACAGCAAGGATTTCAACATAAGGGAACAACCCTCCTCTATACAATACGTATCTCAATACTTATTCAACAGGCATATAAAATCTTAAGGAGTAAAGTGCATCATAGAATGTCAGAAAAAATATATATAAATACGTGCATACATATATATAGTGTTGTATACCTACAGTGACAATTACATAAACATAGATATTAAAGTGTAAAATAGTGCATATTAATAAATAAATAATTGTTAAATATCAGATATAAAATGGTCGATAAGATATAAATTTTGCATGAAATAAATAATAATGAAAAAAACATTTTATATAAATATAATAAAATAAGTGATAGTGCTACTTCATAAATATACAATTAATCAATACAATACATAATTTTTCAACCTCATCTGACCATAGAAACATGTAATGATATCTTCACATAGAATTTTTTAATAGAATTCTTTTAAAAAAACATATTTTTTCTTTTTTATTAATCTCTTTTTATAAGTACATATATCTACTTGTCATTTTGACAATTCATTATACACACTCCAAATAAACCCTACCGCCCCCAGAAAAGATGAGAAAGATGATCCACCTCCACCATCCCAATTGGAGATGAAGGAGGTGGGGCAACCACCCACCCAATCTCATACAGAAAATAAAAAATAAACTCTAATATACAGTAGAAAGTTTCATCCGACATCAATTCTTCTCAAATCCAGAAATATTTTCATACATATGGATATTCTACACGAAAGAGAAGAAAGTGCATGTTAAAATACAATAAAATCATGAATAAAAACCTATACCACCCACCCCTAAAACACTAGTTTTTTAATAATCTCTAGAACTTACAAAAATGCACCAAACCCCATGGTTTCATTAAGACCCTGAGGACTCAGAGATTCCAATCTAAAAATCCATCTACTTTCTACACGAGCCAATGCTTTCGCCAAGTCACCACCCCTAAATCCCAGATCCACTGAGTCTATGCCTCTGAACTTAAGTAAATGAGGATTGCAATTATGTTCTCTCTTGAAGTGTCTCGGTATCGTTTTTAATTGGGACTCATCTTCAATGGTTTTTGCTTTAATTATATCCCGGCAATGTTCACGTATTCTGATCTTAAATTCTCGGGTTGTTAGGCCCACATAAATCTTATTACATGGGCATTGAGCATGATAAATTATACCCTTTGTTGAACAAGTAATGTTTTTCCGGATATCATAGATACGGGATCCATCATGATTAGGGAATGTCTTAGTTTTAATCGTATTTGCACACGCTTTGCAGAGGCCACAAGGAAAAAAGCCTGGAGTTAAAGATCTATCACCACTCTCCTTTTTTCTTTGGAAGTGGCTATGGACCAAATTGTCCCGTAAATTGGGTGATCTCCTAGCTACAATAGATGGCTTTTCAGATATGAATCTCTTTAAGATAGGATCTGCTTGAAGAATCTTCCAATGTTTTTGAAGGATGTTCATCATGGGTAGCCATTGATTATGATAGTTTGTAATGAAACGTACCTGATCATTTGGTTTTTGTCCTTTGTTGGAAACAGGATTATACAGAAGTTGATTCCTAGTGGTGTTCCCGGCTCTTTGAAAACCTCTTTTTATCCACCTTTTGCTGTATCCACGTTCCAGTAATCTTTGTGACAAATTCTGTGATTGATGAAAAAATTGAGTATCATCAGAACAAATTCTTTTTACTCTCAAAAATTGCCCTATAGGTATGCCTTTGATTGTATTTTGAGGATGAGATGAGCTGGCATGTAGCAGAGTATTTGTGGCCGTTTCTTTTCTAAAAACAGTGGTAGAAAGTCTACCACTGGGAAGAGTATCAATGGGAATGTCTAGAAATTCAATTTTGTGGCCAAACTTATATGTTAATTTAATGTTCTGATTATTCTTGTTGAGGGATTCCATGAAACCATACAGCTCTGAAATTGTTCCATCCCAGATAAACAGCACATCATCTATGTACCGCATCCAATTGTGTACATTGCTGATACCTGGGGTGTCACTGTTGAAAAATATCTCCCTCTCCCATGCTCCCATAAATAAATTCGCATAAGAGGGGGCACAAGATGCCCCCATTGCTGTTCCTTGCGTTTGTATATATATATTTTGATCAAACGTAAAAATGTTATGGGTCAGAATGAAATTTAGGAGAGTAATCAGAAGTTTAACCATAGATTTTTCAATGTTACTGTTACTGAGAAAGAATTCGGCTGCTTTTATGCCATCTGAATGTTTTATAGAGGTATAAAGGGATTCCACATCTGCCGTAACCAAAATCATATTTTCATCCAATTCAAGGTTATCAAGTTTACATAAGACAGATGTGGTATCCCTAATATACGATGGCAATTCTGCTACCAGGGGTTTCAGAAAGTGGTCAATCACCGAGCAAATGACCTCACATAATCCTCCTTTTCCTGATACTATTGGTCTACCTGGTGGATCCTGTATATTTTTATGAATTTTGGGTATCAGGTAAAGAGTTGGTAATTTAGGATGTAATTCTGCAATAACGTCCACCATCTTTTTAGGGATTATGCCATCATCAAAGGCCTGTGTCAGAATAGAAACAAGTTGGTCTTGAAATTCCAACATAGGGTTATATCTTAATTTGGCATAACAGTTTCTGTCATTAAGTTGTTTATGGGCCTGTTTGAGATAAAGCTCATTAGGCCACACCACTAGATTACCCCCTTTGTCTGCAGGTTTAAATTGCACATCCTGCCATGTTTGCAGCTCTTCAAGAGCTTTTCTTTCTTTCAAATTTAAATTAGACATTTCTCTATACTTGTATTGTTTTTTGGTAGCAGAATTGCCATCGTATATTAGGGATACCACATCTGTCTTATGTAAACTTGATAACCTTGAATTGGATGAAAATATGATTTTGGTTACGGCAGATGTGGAATCCCTTTATACCTCTATAAAACATTCAGATGGCATAAAAGCAGCCGAATTCTTTCTCAGTAACAGTAACATTGAAAAATCTATGGTTAAACTTCTGATTACTCTCCTAAATTTCATTCTGACCCATAACATTTTTACGTTTGATCAAAATATATATATACAAACGCAAGGAACAGCAATGGGGGCATCTTGTGCCCCCTCTTATGCGAATTTATTTATGGGAGCATGGGAGAGGGAGATATTTTTCAACAGTGACACCCCAGGTATCAGCAATGTACACAATTGGATGCGGTACATAGATGATGTGCTGTTTATCTGGGATGGAACAATTTCAGAGCTGTATGGTTTCATGGAATCCCTCAAGAAGAATAATCAGAACATTAAATTAACATATAAGTTTGGCCACAAAATTGAATTTCTAGACATTCTCATTGATACTCTTCCCAGTGGTAGACTTTCTACCACTGTTTTTAGAAAAGAAACGGCCACAAATACTCTGCTACATGCCAGCTCATCTCATCCTCAAAATACAATCAAAGGCATACCTATAGGGCAATTTTTGAGAGTAAAAAGAATTTGTTCTGATGATACTCAATTTTTTCATCAATCACAGAATTTGTCACAAAGATTACTGGAACGTGGATACAGCAAAAGGTGGATAAAAAGAGGTTTTCAAAGAGCCGGGAACACCACTAGGAATCAACTTCTGTATAATCCTGTTTCCAACAAAGGACAAAAACCAAATGATCAGGTACGTTTCATTACAAACTATCATAATCAATGGCTACCCATGATGAACATCCTTCAAAAACATTGGAAGATTCTTCAAGCAGATCCTATCTTAAAGAGATTCATATCTGAAAAGCCATCTATTGTAGCTAGGAGATCACCCAATTTACGGGACAATTTGGTCCATAGCCACTTCCAAAGAAAAAAGGAGAGTGGTGATAGATCTTTAACTCCAGGCTTTTTTCCTTGTGGCCTCTGCAAAGCGTGTGCAAATACGATTAAAACTAAGACATTCCCTAATCATGATGGATCCCGTATCTATGATATCCGGAAAAACATTACTTGTTCAACAAAGGGTATAATTTATCATGCTCAATGCCCATGTAATAAGATTTATGTGGGCCTAACAACCCGAGAATTTAAGATCAGAATACGTGAACATTGCCGGGATATAATTAAAGCAAAAACCATTGAAGATGAGTCCCAATTAAAAACGATACCGAGACACTTCAAGAGAGAACATAATTGCAATCCTCATTTACTTAAGTTCAGAGGCATAGACTCAGTGGATCTGGGATTTAGGGGTGGTGACTTGGCGAAAGCATTGGCTCGTGTAGAAAGTAGATGGATTTTTAGATTGGAATCTCTGAGTCCTCAGGGTCTTAATGAAACCATGGGGTTTGGTGCATTTTTGTAAGTTCTAGAGATTATTAAAAAACTAGTGTTTTAGGGGTGGGTGGTATAGGTTTTTATTCATGATTTTATTGTATTTTAACATGCACTTTCTTCTCTTTCGTGTAGAATATCCATATGTATGAAAATATTTCTGGATTTGAGAAGAATTGATGTCGGATGAAACCTTCTACTGTATATTAGCGTTTATTTTTTATTTTCTGTATGAGATTGGGTGGGTGGTTGCCCCACCTCCTTCATCTCCAATTGGGATGGTGGAGGTGGATCATCTTTCTCATCTTTTCTGGGGGCGGTAGGGTTTATTTGGAGTGTGTATAATGAATTGTCAAAATGACAAGTAGATATATGTACTTATAAAAAGAGATTAATAAAAAAGAAAAAATATGTTTTTTTAAAAGAATTCTATTAAAAAATTCTATGTGAAGATATCATTACATGTTTCTATGGTCAGATGAGGTTGAAAAATTATGTATTGTATTGATTAATTGTATATTTATGAAGTAGCACTATCACTTATTTTATTATATTTATATAAAATGTTTTTTTCATTATTATTTATTTCATGCAAAATTTATATCTTATCGACCATTTTATATCTGATATTTAACAATTATTTATTTATTAATATGCACTATTTTACACTTTAATATCTATGTTTATGTAATTGTCACTGTAGGTATACAACACTATATATATGTATGCACGTATTTATATATATTTTTTCTGACATTCTATGATGCACTTTACTCCTTAAGATTTTATATGCCGGTTGAATAAGTATTGAGATACGTATTGTATAGAGGAGGGTTGTTCCCTTATGTTGAAATCCTTGCTGTCTTGCAGTTTCATGTGCACTGCCCTCACAGTGTGATGCGCGGGTCAGGAAGGGCTCGGACTGCGACTTCTGCCCAGCGGCTAGAATTGGCCATGCGCTGCCTCCGTTGTCAGATGACAGATGGAACGCAGTATGCGGGTCAGAGCCGCCGGGCGGAAGTTCCCTGTACTTCCTGCAGTCCTAGCCTTCCGACGCCGCGCCGTACAGCACGGGTGAGTGGAGTTCACATAATTAGGCAGCGTACTATATAAAGACCAAGTCCCCCTACCCCAACATACGCCCCCTGAAGAAGAAAAGGCGAAACACGTGTTGGGGTCGCAGGACGTGGATATCAGGTCTCTTAATAGGTAACGCATACAAGTGGTCTCTGTGGTGGTTCAGTGGGGTCACTGCTCTTATTGAAAGCTGGGTGGCGTATTATGGTGCAACCCTAATGGAATAACCTTCCGTTTTCATGCCCACAAAATTGGGAATGCACTAAATGAATCGAGAATCCCATAGCGGCATAGGGAATTGTTATATGGTATTTTGCACCTATTTATTACTTACCACATGAGGTGCCGCTGTGACTACTGTTTATTAAATAATTTCTGCACTTGGAAAAAAGGAAGTTTGAATTTTCATTATAGCCTTATATATGTTTAATTCAATTATAGGGCACCATGAATCCTTGAATCCATATGTTAATGCGGGATTATTATTTAACTCTTGATCTGTTTTTTCCAGTCCATGGGTATTATATAGTGGAGTTTTGTATCTATGTATTTTTATAATAGAGAAGATATTTCAATAAAGAAAAAGTATTTTATTATTTCTGACTTCTTTGAGCTTTCTTAAAAATCTGTATATCCACAACAGATTTTTGTGTGTTTGAATTTGTAATAGAAGCTTTACCACAGAGGTGGTGGAAGTATGTTACAATAGGCAAAATTTGTGAGTTAAAGACCTATATAGTCTAATAGAGAGAGAAAAGACTCCAATGAGTGTCCAATTTGGATAAAATATCAAAAAATCTTTATTATAACAAGACTTAAAAGTTCACACAAACATATTAGGACAAGGTAGAAGGTTACAGTAAAACAGGTTGAGGAGTGAGGTATTCCACATATAGGGATCCGTTGGGTGAGGGTCAGGATGGGAAACCACTGCATAACAATGCAGGGGGAGTGTACATCTAGGTGTATGCGGGAGAGGTCACTACATGCAGCAGTAATAGAAATTTCAAAGACGCATGTGAGATTCCAAGGGGAAAATCTCACTCTATGCCAGTATGAAATGCATAATGCATTCACTGCATAGAGTGACAGTCTCCAGCATCACATAACCACTATATTAGAGTACATAGCAAGTGCTTACCCATCCTGATCGGCACAAAACAGATAACGAACGCGCCCCAATGCATTTCGTGGTCTTCCTCGGGGGGCTGCGACATGGTGTGGAGCAAAGTGGAGGTTTTTATATTCATGGAGGATGACTACAGTCCAATACGCTCGCGTGCGGGGCGTCTACCAGCAGCACAGGATCCGGCATCGGGCATTCCCGGAAGTGACGCAGACAGTAGTGTCGTCACACCATGCCTGCCCCACTCTGTTACCGGAAGAGCCATCATCACGGACCCAAGCATCAGCGGGTGCCACCGCGCACGCGTGCCTCAGATGTGGCCATCATAAAGAGGGGCAAGAGTATGGGCATTCAAACAGGTAGGGGGATAACAGGACCAAAGATATATATATATATATTTATATATATATATATATAAAAAAGAGAGTCATAACATCGCGCATATATCGCGGGTGACCCCATCTCAATCAGACAGTCCTGGATTACATCTACATTAAAATAATTTTGTTATAACAGGATCACTGCGCCTGCACATACCAGGCGCAGCCATCCTGCTGACAGCAAGGGGGAATTTTATGACCAATATGATAACCATTAAGGCGTAAAATTGCATAAATATGATCGCATGTAGAGATATATACTAGGAAAAATGCCAACAACGTACAGAAGGAATCATGACACGTACTAAAAAGAAGGTATACAGCTTCATCACATGTCACCAAAATAGAAAAAGCAGCAACCATATGTACATTGAGATAGACATCCCTACAAATATACATTCAAATTGACATCCCTACAGATATACATGCAAAAAATGAAAAAAGCAAAAACAACCCCCCCCCCCCCAAAAGAGACAAGAAAAAAAGGGCCGTATAACGAATATGCGTGGAAGATGGTTGAAATCCAAATTGAAGTTCATCATCCAACGATGAGGCTTAACCAATAGAAAAATAATCCTCCAAAATCTCCGGCTCAACATTTTGACAAGGACTAAAATATAAATAATAAAAAACATACAAAAAACACACCATTAAAATCAGAAATGGGACTCATGCAGAATATATATCACATATTTAGAGAGAAAAAACACAGACATCAATATTATAGGAAAGGTGAGAAAGAGAGTTTTTCATTGAGGCCCTCTGGTGACATAGTGCCCAAAGTCACAATCCAGCGACATTCCAATCTTGCCAGGGCCTGTTTGTGATTGACACCTCTAGCCCCCAACCTAAGTTTATCAATTCCCCTTATTTTCAAGGAGGATGGATTACAGTCATGATGAACCTTGAAATGACGGGGGATGGTCTTCAGAGTCTCCAGGTCAGACACCTCCCTCGCTGCCAGAATGTCCCTAACATGTTCTCGGACACGGATGCGAAACTGTCTAGAGGTTAATCCTACATAGATCAGTCCGCATCCGCATCTGGCTGCATATATTACAAATTCAGTGCTACAGGAGATATATTTCCTGACCTCAAAACTCCTCTGACCATCCACCGACATAAAGGTCTTTGCCCTCTCAATGTTACGGCATGCTAAACATGACCCGCACGAAAAACAGCCCCATCTCAGTGGTCCAATCTCGAAGGGGAGCTTAGTGTGATTAACATAGTGGCTATGCACTAAATGATCCTTCAGATTTTTACTTTTACGTGCAGTGAGAGATGGAATGTCAGGTAAGATGTTCTTAAATGAGGGTTCCAATTGCAGTACCGGCCAATGTTTAGTCAGTATCTTTCTAATCTGGTGCCATTGATTATTATACGTTGTGATAAATCTGATATTATTGTCAGATTGCTTTTTCCTCTTATCACAAGAGAAGAGTTGGGTTCTAGTTGTGGCCTTAGCTCTTGAATAGCCCTTTTTAATCACTTTTGAATCATAACCTCTGTCAAGGAAGCGGTCCCTAAGTTCTCCTGACTGTCGCTCGAAGGATTCATCACCAAAACAAATCCTTCGGACCCGCAAAAATTGCTCCACTGGGATCGCCTTGATTGTTGCTGGTAAGTGGGATGAGGTTGCGTGCAGAAGACTGTTAACTGACGTTTGTTTCCTAAAGACCTCAGTTTGGAGTGACATATCAGACACGATTGTCACCTTAATGTCCAAAAACTCAATTTCCACTGGACTCCATGTATACGTAAGCCTAATATTCAGGTTATTACAGTTGAGAGACACTAAAAATTCCTGTAGTTCAAGGTCGGTTCCCCTCCAAATTATAAAGATGTCATCAATAAAACGTAACCAGCACTGCTCCTGGGCCGCGGCACACGCCCCGTCACTCAAGACCTCCCTCTCCCATAGGCCTAGGAAGAGGTTGGCATATGACGGGGCGCATGAAGCGCCCATCGCAGTGCCGCGTTTCTGGAGGAAGAACCGATCCTTGAACAAAAAATAGTTGTGGGTTAAAATAAACTCCAACAACTCTAGGATTAATTTCTGCATGTCCGTATCCCAATTACTCATGCTGAGGAAGAATCTCGAAGCGGCCAAACCATCCTGATGTTTTATGCACGAATAAAGGGTCTCCACATCAACTGCCACAAGCAACACACCACTTTCCAAAGTTAGACCGTCTATCCGCTTCAGGACGTCCAAAGTGTCTCTGACAAAAGAGGGCAATGTCTCCACTAAGGGATGTAGATAGAATTTGATAAATTTACAGATGGTATCACAAAGCCCTCCAATGCCAGAGACAATTGGACGCCCAGGAGGACACGACGGATTTTTATGCATTTTGGGTAATAAATAGAAAGTGGGTGTTACCGGGAACTTGGTGTGGAGACCCTCGTACACTTTCTTAGTAATAATCCCTTGTAGAAAGGCCGCCTCGAGAATATCCTCCAACTCAGACTCGAACTTTTTTGTAGGGTTCCAAACAGAGATGTATAGATGTCCTGGTCTCTCAACTGTTCAAAGGCCTCACGCTCATACATCTGTGTTGGCCATATTACCATGTTTCCCCCGTTGTCCGCAGGCTTTATCACCATCCCTCTAAGGCTTTTAATTCCTCAATGGCTCTCTTTTGTCTTAGGGAGAGATTATGGTTAGTGGTGTTTTTAGTTAGTTTTTTTAGATCCTCAGTAACTAACTTATTGAAGATATCAACCTGTGGACACAAAGAAGAAGGGGGAAACGTGGTCGAGCGTGGGTATGTAGATGGTGGAAATATACCTGTTGATGCACTCATAGACTCCTCCTCTAATTCCCTCAAGATTTGGATAGCCTCAAGTTCCGCTTTTGAGAAGTTTTGTAAATCCATATCCCCTTTGGAATGCAATTTACGCAATACAAGCTTCCTAGAGAACAAGTGCAGGTCTTTAATCATTGTAAAGAAGTTAAAATTAGTGTCAGGGGAGAAAGAGAGCCCAAGACCCAAGACTTCCAATTGAGTCTCAGTTAGAGTATACTTAGACAAATTAATTACCTCCAGAGTCTGTTTACTCTTTTTAACTTGAGGCTGTGGAGGTGTTGTTTTTCTCTTAAGCTGGGTTCACACTAAGCGACAGCGACAACGACGTCGCTGTTACGTCACCATTTTCTGTGACGTAACAGCGACCTTGTAAGTCACTGTTATGATCGCTGCTTAGCTGTCAAACACAGCGACGCAGCAGCGATCATAACGTCGCTGTGCTACATGTGCAGAGAGCAGGGAGCCGCGCTTAGCGCTGGCTCCTTGCTCTCCTAGGTACAGTACACATCGGGTTAATTAACCCGATGTGTACTGCAGCTACATGTCACAGTGCAGAGAGCAGGGAGCCGCGCACACTGCTTAGTGCTGGCTCCTTGCTCTCCTTGCTACAGTATACATCGGATTAATTACCCGATGTGTACTGCAGCCACATGTGCACAGAGCAGGAGCCGGCACTGGCAGCAAGGGCGGAGGCTGGTAACGAAGGTAAATATCGGGTAACTAGGGAAAGGTCTTCCCTTGGTTACCCGATGTTTACGCTGGTTACAGCTTACCGCAGCTGCCAGACGCCGGCTCCTGCTTCCTGCTCGCTTCATTTCGTCGCTCTCTCGCTGTCACACACAGCGATGTGTGTGTCACAGCGGGGAGAGTGACGACCAAAAAATGAAGCTGGACATTCAGCAACGACCAGCGACTTCACAGCAGGGGCCAGGTCGTTGCTGGATGTCACACACAGCGGCAGCGACGGGACGTCGCTGCAATGTCACAGAAAATGGTGACGTAGCAGCGACGTCGTTGTCGTTGTCGCTGTGTGTGACACCAGCTTTAGTCTGTGCATTTCTTTCCCCCTGATACTTAGACCGTGTTTGGATGTTAAATCTGCCTTCAAATTTATCAACTGTACCGCTCTGTACCGGCCCTTTTTTTCTTGTCTCTTTTGGGGGGGGAGGGTTTGTTTTTGCTTTTTTCATTTTTTTGCATGTGTCGCGGGCGGAGGAGGGGACGCTGCGCTTACCCACTGCTCGGGTCCGGCTGCTGCTGCTGCTCGGTGGTGGCTCGAGCAGGTACCGGCGGGCCACCGCCCGTCCCCGGTCCTTACGGTTCACTTATATCAGCCTCTCCTGCAGACGGTCACCACCGTCTGCCAACCTTGCTGTATGTGCCCGGGCCACGCACCCAGACACAGTTAAGCTGCTCCTCTACCACTTCACTTCTCCAACTCTCTAACTGATCTGAACGCATCTCCTACTTTTCCCGCCTCCAGGACTGTGAACTCCTCGGTGGGCGGGACCAACCGCCTGGCCCACCCCCTGGTGTGGACATCAGCCTCTGGAGGAAGGCAACAAAGATTTGTGTTTGACCTAGGTGTGCCTAAACCGGGGTGTGAGGTGTGTTGTTGCAGTACCTGTGACGACCTGGCTTGTCCAGGGTGCCACATTCCACCTTAGTAAAATGCAGACTGTCCGCGGGCTGCCCTTCCATCACCGGTTTTATTTTTGGTTAACTTTGGAAAAGGGGTAAAACATACAAAACAGTAAAACAAGCATTCTTTTGTATAAAGCTTCCCTTAACGGGAGGTACAGTTCTTAAACGTTGCAAACGGTAACAGCTTCCGCTCTTTTCCCAGCCAAACAACCTGACCCTGATGCTGCCCCTAAGAAGTGGGCAGCACCCCTTGCCCCAGTCCAGAACCAAGTTGCCCGAGCGGGTACTGTCTCTTTCAGGGGACCCGCGTCCATGGGGACCCCTGAACCCCTCCGGAGGATCACCACCGGTTACGGTAGTGGCGGGCCTGGGCCATCCCTTTCCTCCAGGCCCATCCTCCAAATCAGCCTCTCCGGAGGCGGTAACGGTTTCAAGCCAAAACATTTTTATTTACATCCCACTAAGTTTGTGGTTGCCCTGCCAGTTCTCGGGCTTGTCCGTAAGAAGTCCCTTACGTAACGGTTGCAGGAAGTCCCTACGGGGACTGGTTGCCGGCAACGGCCGGTTTAATCACAGTGCTAATCAGGTTACATCTTCTGTTGATTCATCTTATCATTCACAACTTTTAAACTGGTGGTCCAATGGGGACAACTGCTGACAACGGTGGACCGCTGACTCACTCCAAATCCACGGTGTCGGCCGGGGGAGGGGGCCGGGCTGGTACTCGGGCCTCTTGACTGCCCCTCAACTTCGCGTCCAGAGCAAACCAACCCCTCACCCCGCAATGCCTAGTGTACTGGACCAAATTCCCCGGCACCAGGTTGCGGCCCGGGTGGTCCTCCGGTAGGTGGGCATTGACGTCCCGTCGGGCCACAAAGATTTCGGCCTCCAGGCCCGGTTCATAGATAAACCCGTACCCCCGACGGACGTCAAACCTCCTTACTTGTCCTTCATAGAGCGGGCCCCGTGCACGGAAGGTGGCTTGGCGGAGGCTTTCTTTCTCCCTAATTGTGCGGGCCACCAGCTCTTCCTTCCTTCTTTCCCTTTCTGCGATCTCCTGGCCCAGCGGGGTCTGTTCCCTGTCCCAATAAGGGGCTACTGCGGGCCCCAGCGCACGGGTCGGGCCCCCGCGAGACCTCCTTCACGCTGCCCAGTACTGGCATTCTGGGGGGAAGGTCCCGTGGTGTCGTAGCCTAGAGTGCTGCCTTACAGCGGCAACCCGGCGCGGCCTCAGCCGAGGCATGGGGGATAGGCACAGGGACAGTCTCCCGCTTAATCTCCTACACGGAGCGGCCTGTCGGAAACAATTCGGGCTCAGGCACGATCACTACAGGTGCCTCCGGTATCTCTCCGCTGATGGCTTTGGATTTCGGCATCTTCCAGGGGAGCGGCTCCGGTCGGTCACGGGCCCCGGCTGCAGGTCGGTCCGCCTGGGCGGATTGGCGAGGTACCGCTACCGGTTGTGATGGTAGCGGGCCTAGTGGCGGGGGCAGCAGCAGCCAACACGGGTGGCGGGGGAGGTAGCAGGATGAGCGGGTGTAGACCGGGCCCCTCGGCCGCGATGACCGACCCACTAGGGGTACAGCAGGGGCGTGGGTCACTTACCCTCTCTTCCAAAACTCCCTCCATCTCGTGTCTCCGTATGGCCACCACCACCTCTGCCATGTCGGCCTCTCCACTCCTCCAAGAGGAGTTGCACTCTGATCTGCAGCCGTTGTTGTAGTTGGGCGGTCCGGACCTCCACCCACCCCGCGGTCCCGGGCGCGGGGGCTACGGTGCTGCGGGACGGTTGGTACATCGCTGTGGCGGCCTCTTCCAGGAACCACAAGATGGCCGCAGGGTCCTGGCGTCCCTGCTTTTATAGCCGCGGGCTACATGCGGCCAGATGCCATCCGTCCCCCTTAGTCTTTTTCCTGCTCCTCCCCTACTGGGGCGAGGTTTCGGTTTTCGCGCCTCCACTACTCGGGAAGACGCTCGAGCGGGGACTTTTCGCGCCCAAAATTGCGGCTTCTCAAATTTTTCGGCCAGACACCTCCGGCAGTCACAAGGCGCACCTCTACCAGACGGCAGAGTGGTAAGATCCTATTCGTGACGCCAACTTGTCGCGGGCGGAGGAGGGGACGCTGGCGCTCACCCACTGCTCGGGTCCGGCTGCTGCTGCTCGGTGGTGGCTCGAGCGGTGGGCTGGATCCCGGGGACTCGAGCGGCGTTCCTCGCCCGTGAGTGAAAAGGGGGGTGGTTTGGTTTAGGGATATTGTCCATGACGCCACCCACGGTCGTGGTGAGGTTGTGACACCACCGCTGCTCTGGACGGGGATCCCGGGAGCGATGACAGGGAGCAGCCTGGATGTTGTTTTTCCCCTCCGTGGGTAGGGGGGTTGGTTGTCCCGGGGCCCGGTGAGGGGAGGGATGGCAGGCGGGTTACGGGACCTGGTGAGGTGCAGGGGTCGCAGGGGCAGCGCGGTGCCACACGGCACAGTGGTACTCACTCAGCCAATGAACACAAAGTCTCCGGTAAAACAAACGGCTGGATGGACGGGTCCCACAGACGGCTGCGGTTGTTCTTCTCCTGGTAGGTTGGGTGGTGACTGCCTTTCCCTGCACCTGTGTTGTTTTCTCGGTTCTGGTGGCTTCCCACCGGTTACCCGCTCCCCAGCTTGGATGGATGCTGAGGGAGCCCCTTTTGCCCACAGGCTCTCGCCCTGGGAACTGTAGCCTTGGCGGTGACTGTGTTTCCCTTCATGGTTTGTGCTGTTGCCTTCAATCGGGTCTTGACTGCTGGGAAACCCCGGAGGTTCCCTTCGCTAACGGATTTGACCAGTTTTACGGCGACTCCTAGCCTGGTCGGGGTCCGTAGGCCCTGCCGAATGGTGCTGGCTTCTCTTCACTCCCCGATTCCGGTACCGGCGGGCCACCGCCCGTCCCCGGTCCTTACGGTTCACTTATATCAGCCTCTCCTGCAGACGGTCACCACCGTCTGCCAACCTTGCTGTATGTGCCCGGGCCACGCACCCAGACACAGTCAAGCTGCTCCTCTACCACTTCACTTCTCCAACTCTCTAACTCTGATCTGAACGCATCTCCTACTTTTCCCGCCTCCAGGACTGTGAACTCCTCGGTGGGCGGGACCAACCGCCTGGCCCACCCCCTGGTGTGGACATCAGCCTCTGGAGGAAGGCAACAAAGATTTGTGTTTGACCTAGGTGTGCCTAACCGGGGTGTGAGGTGTGTTGTTGCAGTACCTGTGACGACCTGGCTTGTCCAGGGGTGCCACATTCCACCTTAGTAAAATGCAGACTGTCCGCGGGCTGCCCTTCCATCACCGGTTTTATTTTTGGTTAACTTTGGAAAAGGGGTAAAACATACAAAACAGTAAAACAAGCATTCTTTTGTATAAAGCTTCCCTTAACGGGAGGTACAGTTCTTAAACGTTGCAAACGGTAACAGCTTCCGCTCTTTTCCCAGCCAAACAACCTGACCCTGATGCTGCCCCTAAGAAGTGGGCAGCACCACCTTGCCCCAGTCCAGAACCAAGTTGCCCGAGCGGGTACTGTCTCTTTCAGGGGACCCGCGTCCATGGGGACCCCTGAACCCCTCCGGAGGATCACCACCGGTTACGGTAGTGGCGGGCCTGGGCCATCCCTTTCCTCCAGGTCCATCCTCCAAATCAGCCTCTCCGGAGGCGGTAACCGGTTTCAAGCCAAACATTTTTATTTACATCCCACTAAGTTTGTGGTTGCCCTGCCAGTTCTCGGGCTTGTCCGTAAGAAGTCCCTTACGTAACGGTTGCAGGAAGTCCCTACGGGGACTGGTTTGCCGGCAACGGCCGGTTTAATCACAGTGCTAATCAGGTTACATCTTCTGTTGATTCATCTTATCATTCACAACTTTTAAACTGGTGGTCCCAATGGGGACAACTGCTGACAACGGTGGACCGCTGACTCACTCCAAATCCACGGTGTCGGCCGGGGGAGGGGGCCCGGGCTGATACTCGGGCCTCTTGACTGCCCCTCAACTTCGCGTCCAGAGCAAACCAACCCCTCACCCCGCAATGCCTAGTGTACTGGACCAAATTCCCCGGCACCAGGTTGCGGCCCGGGTGGTCCTCCGGTAGGTGGGCATTAACGTCCCGTCGGGCCACAAAGATTTCGGCCTCCAGGCCCGGTTCATAGATAAACCCGTACACCCCGACGGACGTCAAACCTCCTTACTTGTCCTTCATAGAGCGGGCCCCGTGCACGGAAGGTGGCTTGGCGGAGGCTTTCTTTCTCCCTAATTGTGCGGGCCACCAGCTCTTCCTTCCTTCTTTCCCTTTCTGCGATCTCCTGGCCCAGCGGGGTCTGTTCCCTGTCCCAATAAGGGGCTACTGCGGGCCCCAGCGCACGGGTCGGGACCCCGCGAGACCTCCTTCACGCTGCCCAGTACTGGCATTCTGGGGGGAAGGTCCCGTGGTGTCGTAGCCTAGAGTGCTGCCTTACAGCGGCAACCCGGCGCGGCCTCAGCCGAGGCATGGGGGATAGGCACAGGGACAGTCTCCCGCTTAATCTCCTACACGGAGCGGCCTGTCGGAAACAATTCGGGCTCAGGCACGATCACTACAGGTGCCTCCGGTATCTCTCCACTGATGGCTTTGGATTTCGGCATCTTCCAGGGGAGCGGCTCCGGTCGGTCACGGGCCCCGGCTGCAGGTCGGTCCGCCTGGGCGGATTGGCGAGGTACCGCTACCGGTTGTGATGGTAGCGGGCCTAGTGGCGGGGCAGCAGCAGCCAACACGGGTGGCGGGGGAGGTAGCAGGATGAGCGGGGTGTAGACCGGGCCCCTCGGCCGCGATGACCGACCCACTAGGGGTACAGCAGGGGCGTGGGTCACTTACCCTCTCTTCCAAAACTCCCTCCATCTCGTGTCTCCGTATGGCCACCACCACCTCTGGCCATGTCGGCCTCCCACTCCTCCAAGAGGAGTTGCACTCTGATCTGCAGCCGTTGTTGTAGTTGGGCGGTTCCGGACCTCCACCCACCCCGCAGTCCCGGGCGCGGGGGCTACGGTGCTGCGGGACGGTTGGTACATCGCTGTGGCGGCCTCTTCCAGGAACCACAAGATGGCCGCAGGGTCCTGGCGTCCCTGCTTTTATAGCCGCGGGCTACATGCGGCCAGATGCCATCCGTCCCCCTTAGTCTTTTTCCTGCTCCTCCCCTACTGGGGCGAGGTTCTCGGTTTTCGCGCCTCCACTACT